>NC_057809.1:175104298-176304298 GCF_018294505.1 Triticum aestivum
CTCCGAAACTTATCTAAAACGACTCGAACCATTCCGGTGTCCGAATGTAACCTTCCATTCTATGAATCTTTACCTCGACCATTTCGGGACTCCTCATCACGTCCATGATCTCATCCGGGACTCCAAACAATCTTCGGTCATCAAATCACATAACTCATAATACAAATTGTCATCGAACGTTAAGCGTGCGGACACTATGGGTTTGAGAACTATGTAGACATGACCGAGACACATCTCTGGTCAATAACCAATAGCGGAACCTGGATGCTCATATTGGCTCCTACATATTCTACGAAGATCTTTATCGGTCAAAACCGCATAACAACATACGTTGTTCCCTTTTTCATCGGTATTTTACTTGCCCGAGATTCGATCGTCGTTATCATCATACCTAGTTCAATATCGTTACCGGAAAGTCTCTTTACTCGTTCCATAATGCATCATCCCGTGGCTAACTCATTAGACACATTTCTTGCAAGGCTCATAGTGATGTGCATTACCAAGAGGTCCCAGAGATACCTCTCCGATACACGGAGTGACAAATCCTAATCTCGATCTATGCTAACTCAACAAACACCATCGGAGACACCTGTAGAGCATTTTTATTATCAGTCGGTTACGTTGTGATGTTTGATAGAGCACAAGGTGTTCCTCTGATATTCGGGAGTTGCATAATCTCATAGTCATAGGAACATGTATGAGTCATGAAGAAACAAATATCAATAAAACTAAACGATCATTATGCTAAGCTAACAGATGGGTCTTGTCCATCACATCATTCTCTAATTATGTGATCCCGTTCATCAAATGACAACACATGTCTATGGCTAGGAAACATAACCATCTTTGATTAACGAGCTAGTCAAGTAGAGGCATACTAAGGACACTCTGTTTGTCTATGTATTAAGTTTTTGGTTAATACAATTCTAGCATGAATAATAAACATTTATCATGATATAAGGAAATATAAATAACAACTTTATTATTTACTCTAGGGCATATTTCCTTCACGTGATGCCTACACCAACTAGAGAGGAAGCAAATGATAATGATCATGAAGCTTCATATCAAGTTGTTACTGAACCTTGTAGGTCAACAAGAGCACGATCTGCACCAGAGTGGTACGGTAATCCTCTTCTGGAAGTCATGTTATTAGACCATGGTGAACCTACGAACTATGAAGAAGCTATGATGAGCCCACATTCCGACAGATGGCTTGAGGCCATGAAATCGGAGATAGGATCCATGTATGAGAACAAAGTGTGGACTTTGGTGAACTTTCCCAATGATCGGCAAGCCATAGAGAATAAATGGATCTTCAAGAGAAGACTGACGATGATGGTAATGTTACTGTCTACAAAGCTTGACTTATCGCAAAAGGTTCTTGACAAGTTCAAGGGGTTGACTATGATGAGACTTTCTCACCCAGAGCGATGCTTAAGTCCGTCCGAATCTTGTTAGCAATTGTCGCATTTTATGATTATGAAATCTGGCAAATGGACATCAAAATTGCATTCCTTAATGGATTTCTTAAATAAGAGTTGTATATGATGCAACCAGAAGGTTTTGTTGATCCTAAAGGTGCTAACAAAATGTGCAAGCTCCAACAATCCATCTATGGACTGGAGCAAGCATCTCGGAGTTTGAATATATGCTTTGATGAGGTGATCAAAGCATATGGTTTTATATAAAATTTCGGTGAAGCCTTGCTACTTCTTGAGCTTGTATCATTTTTCCCTTGAAGAGGAAAGGGTGATGCAGCAAAGTAGAGATAAGTATTTCCTTCAGTTTGAGAACCAAGGTATCAATCCAGTAGGGGACAACACACAAATCACCAATACATGCACAAACAATCAAACACTTGCACGCAATGCGATAAAGGGATTGTCAATCCCTTCATGATCACTTACAAAAGTGATATCTGATAGAGATAGATGAAACTAAACAAAAGATAAAGTAAATATTTTGGGGGTTTTGGTTTATAGATCGGAAAGTAAAAGATTGCAAAATAGTAGATCGAAAACTTATATGATGGAAAATGGACCCGGGGGCCATAGGTTTCACTAGAGGCTTCTCTCAAGATAGAAAATAATACAGTGGGTGAACAAATTACTGTCGAGCAATTGATAGAAAAGCGCCAAGTTATGACAATATCTTAGGCAATGATTATGAAATATAGGCATCACGTGCGTGTCAAGTAGACCGACTCCTGCCTGCATCTACTACTATTACTCCACACATCGACCAACTCCCGCCTGCATCTAGAGTATTAAGTTCACGAAGAATAGAGTAACGCTTTAAGTAAGATGACATGATGTAGAGGAATAAACTCAAGCAATATGATGTAAACCCCATCTTTTTATCCTTGATGGAAACAGTACAATACGTGCCTTGCTGTCCCTACTTTGTCACTGGGTGAGGACACCACAAGATTGAACCCAAAGCTAAGCACTTGTCCCATTGCAAGAAAAACCAATCTAGTTGGCCAAACTAAACCGATAGTTCAAAGAGAATTACAAATATATCAAATCATGCATATAAGAATTCGGAGAAGATTCAAATAATATTCGTAGATAACCTGATCATAAATCCATAATTCATCGGATCTCGACAAACACACCACAAAAGAAGATTACATCGGATAGATCTCCAAGAACATCGAGGAGAACATGGTATTGAGAATCAAAGAGAGAGAAGAAGCCATCTAGCTACTAGATATGGATCCGTAGGTCTGAGGTAAACTACTCACGCTTCATCGGAAGGGCAATAGAGTTGATGTAGAAGCCCTCTGTGATCGAATCCCCCTCCGGCAGGATGCCGAAAAAGGCCCCAAGATGGGATCTCACGGGTACAGAAGGTTGCGGTGGTGGAAAACTGTTTTCGTGGATGCTTCTGGAGGTTTTGGAAATATATGTGAATATATAGGACGAAGAATTAGGTCAGGGGAGTCACGAGGGGCCCACAAGGCAGGGGGCGCGCCCTACCCCCCTGGGCGCGCCCTCCACCCTTGTGGCCACCTCGTGGCTCCTCTGACTTGCACTCCATCTCTCCTGGGTGTCTTTTGGTCCAAGAAAAATCATCGTGAAGGTTTTATTCCGCTTGGTATTCCTTTTCTACGAAGCTCAAAAACAAGGAAAAACAGAAACTGACACTGGGCTCTAGGTTAATAGGTTAGTCCCAAAAAATAATATAAAATAGCAAATTAATGCATATAAAACATCCAAAGCAGATAACATATTAGCACGGAACAATAAAAGATTATAGATACGTTGGAGACGTATCAAGCCTGTATTTACAAGAAAGTGAGTGGGAGCTCTGTAGCATTTCTAATATTATATGTAGATGACATATTATTGATTGGAAATGATATAGAATTTCTGGATAGCATAAAAGGATACTTGAATAAGAGTTTTTCAATGAAAGACCTCGGTGAAGCTACTTATATATTGGGCATAAAGATCTATAGAGACAGATCTAGACGCTAAATAGGACTTTCAGAAAGCACATACCTTGACAAAGTTTTGAGGAAGTTCAAAATGGATCAGTCAAAGAAAGGGTTCTTGTCTATGTTACAAGGTGTGAAGTTGAGTCAGACTCAAAGCCCGACCACTGCAGAAGACAGAGAGAAAATGAAAGTCATTCCCTATGCCCCATCCATAGGTTCTATTATGTATGCTATATATGTTGTGTACCAGACCTGATGTGTGCCTTGCTATAAGTCTTGCAAGGAGGTACCTAAGTAATCCAGGAGTGGATCACTGGACAGCGGTCAAGAACATCCTGAAGTACCTTGAAAATGACCAAGGATATGTTTCTCGTTTATCAGGTGACAAAGAGCTCATCGTAAATGGTTATGTTGATGCTAGCTTTGACACCTATCCGGATGACTCTAAGTCACAAACCGGATACATATTTATATTGAATGGTGGAGCTGTCAGTTGGTGCAGTTCCAAGCAGAGCATCATGGCGGGATCTACGTGTGAAGCAGAGTACATAGCTGCTTCAGAAGCAGCAAATGAAGGAGTCTGGATGAAGGAGTTCATATCTGATCTAGGTGTAATACCTAGTGCATCGGGTCCATTGAATACCTTTTGTGACAACATTGGAGCAATTGACTTGGCGAAGGAATCTAGGTTTCACAAGAGAACCAAACACATCAAGAGAAGCTTCAACTCCATTCGTGAACAAGTCAAGGATGGAGGCATAGAAATTTGCAAGATACATACGGATCTGAATGTAGCAGACCTGTTGACTAAGCCTCTTCCACGAGAAAAACATGATCATCACCAAGACTCCATGGGTGTTAGATTAATTACTATGTAATCAAGATTATTGACTCTAGTGCAAGTGGGAGACTGAAGGAAATATGCCCCAGAGGCAATAATAAAGTTGTTATTTTATATTTCCTTATTCATGATAAAGGTTTATTATTCATGCTAGAACTATATTGATTGGAAACCTTAATACACGTGTGAATACATAAACAAACACCTGTCGCTAGTAAGCCTCTACTAGACTAGCTCGTTGATCAAAGATGCTTAAGGTTTCCTAACCATGGACATGAGTTGTCATTTGATAACGAGATCACATCATTAGGAGAATGATGTGATGGACAAGACCCATCCGTTAGCTTAGCATAATGATCGTTCAGTTTTATTGCTATTGCTTTCTTCATGCCAAATACATATTCCTTCGACTATGAGATTATGCAACTCCCGGATACCGGAGGAATGCCTTGTGTGCTATCAAACATCACAATTTAACTAGGTGATTATAAAGATGCTATACTAGTATCTCCAAAGGTGTTTATTGAGTTGGCATAGATCGAGATTAGGATTTGTCACTCTGAGTATCGGAGAGGTATCTCTGGGCCCTCTCGGCAATACACATCATAAGCTTGCAAGCAAACAACTAAGGAGTTAGTCACGAGGTGATGTATTACGGAACAAGTAAAGAGACTTGCCAGTAACGAGATTTAACTAGGTATGAAGATACCGACGATTGAATCTCGGTCAAGTAACGTACCGATGGACAAAGGGAATTACATATGTTGTCATAACGGTAAAGATCTTCATAGAATATGTAAGAGCCAATATGGGCATCCAGGTTCCGCTATTGGTTATTGACCGGAGAGGTGTCTCGGTCAGGTCTACATAGTTCTCGAACCCGTAGGGTCCGCATGCTTAACGTTCGATGACGATATAATATTATATGAGTTATGTGATTTGGTGACCGAATGTTGTTCGGAGTACCAGATGAGATCACAGACATGACGAGGAGTCTCGAAATGTCCGAGAGGTAAATATTGATATATAGGACGATGGTATTCGGACACCAAAAGTGTTTCGGGGGGTATCGGGTACTTACACTACAAAAAAATACACTTCCGTGATGATACGTGTTTGTCATAGTAGGTCGCTTTTTTTGTCATGCATGTACATCCATGCCAAATTTATGACAGAATCAAGATAGTCATACCTGTGATGTCGTAGAAGTATTCCATGACATTACCAAAATTATCATCACGGAAGTGTCCACTTCCATGACGATAAATCGCGCGTCACAGAAGTGCTTTCGTCAAGGGTGACCGACACGTGGCATCCACCGTAACGGAACGCCGTTAAGCTACCGGGTCGGGTTTTGGATCCGATAACCCGTTAACAGCCCCGACCAATGGGGATTTTCCACGTGTAAAATCATCATTGGCTAGAGGAAACACGTGTCGGCTCATCGTCGGGACAGATGTCATCCACTCACTGGACATAAGGCGCCTATGATACGTCGACACGTGGCACAGCCCAACAAGTTTAAATGGGCCGGCCCAACTAAAGGCCCACAAGATTTCACGGACCATAATGGGCCGGCCCAGCTAAAGGCCCACGAGATTTTGTGGACCATAATGGGCTGGCCCAGCTAAAGGCCCTCAAGATTTCGCGGGCCATAATGGGCCGGCCCAGGTACATGCCCACAAGATTTTTGTGTGTCATAATAGGCCGGCCTAGGTAAAGGCCCACAAAATTCTTTCGGATCATAATGGGACGGCCCAGCTAAAGGCCCACGAGATTTCGCCGACATTAATGGGCCGGCCCAGCTGTAGGCCCACAAGATTTTGAGGACCCTAGTAGGCCGGCCCATTAACTGGCTGTCATGTTTTGGGCCAAATGCCGGCCCATATTTGATATGGTCTATTAATGGTCTGCCACGCTCCGGGCCTAATAGTGTCCCATATGAGATCCGGCCCGTTAAAAGCCTACCACGTTCTGGGCCAAATTACAGCCCAGATCAGGTCCGGCCCTTTAAGAGGTTTTGGGCCTAATTATGGCCCATATCAGATTCAGCCCGTCAATTGGACACTATACTTTTGGGCCCACTTGCTAAAGGCCCACTTAGTAATTGGCCTGATATTAGTTTTGGCCTATTAAGGGCCCGTTTAACATTTCGGCCCTATATTAATTTCAGCCTGTTAAAAGCCCATCATATAGTTGGGCCTAACTACGTCCCGTTTGCATCCGGCCTGCTCGCAGCCGATATCTGATTGGGCCAAACAAGGACCGAGACAATTTTTCGGCCTGTTAAAAGCCTGTGATTTGATTCGCACAATCATGGGTCGGGGTTCATTTCGGGCTGCTGCCGGCCCATGAGTTGATCGGCACGTTTCAGGCCCAATCAACATCGTGATTGCATGACGACCCGATTATGTACCGTAATTTTATGGTTTGGCCGGTTTACTGCGAAGACAAGATATATATACAGTAAAATAACTGCAGCATCGTGAATAAGAAAAAACCTATACTATACAATAAAGAAATTACGGCATATTACATCCACTGGGCATCAAAGTTCGCCACTATGATAATAAAGCACAAGCAGACAACACATTACATACACTAGGCATCAAAGATCGCCACCAGTGCAAATAAACACACCGACAAAATAATATACAAAACCGACAGCACTTCAATAGAGTTCAAGAAAGGTTAGCCCTGCTTGTTCAACACTTATATCTTCCCCACTCTGAAAGATAAACAAGCAGACAGATGACATGTTTTGCACATAAAAGTATCAGTGCTTACAATTCATCACATTTCTTACTGACGAATAAAGTGACACAGTTTAAATTTGCATTAACACAATATGGTATTGTTCAGGTCAAGACATGGCAGGAAATGACATTGTGAAGGAGTTGGCAGCTTCACAACAACACTGGATTACAGATCAAGAACTCATAAGTATCAATGGTTAGTGTGCTATCAATTTATACCATTTCAGATTGGCAAATAAAGAGACGGTTTAAATAATAGTAGAATGATATGACATTTTTCATAGTTAAGACATTGCAGAATATGACATTGTGCTGTAGTGGGTAGGTTCACCACACCACTGGATTACAGATGAAGAACAGAAGCATACATGCAGTGCAAAAGAAGATCACTTGCTTTGTATAGTTTAATTTACATGGTATGAAGAAGGAACTTGGTTGTACAACTGAAAACTTAAATTGAGAAAGGACGAACTTTTGTTTATGAACTACATATAATAAACTTTAAACAAGCAATTTGATGCAAACACCAAAAATAAATAGCTGTTGCAGTCATGCCTAACCAAATATATACAACAAAGTTTCAAGGCTTGAGATGGACAAACTTACATTATTGGTGAAGGCAGGCTCTATAAAGGCCTTGTCCATGCTGATGGGGGGGGGGGCAATTCAAAAAGTTTACCACATAATCTTCTTCAAAAGCATTGCCGTTATTCTACATTTTGTTAAGAGTAAATATAGATGTCATAATATACGAAAAAATGGAGAATATTTAAGATAAGATGAAGAGTTATGCTACATAACCAAGTAGCTATAAATGTAAGTGCAGCGATACAGGAAAAAGGTACAGCCAAGAGCAATGCACAGCTAAACTTCTTCAGTACCAACCTTATGGTAAGAGTAAATATAGATCTGATGTGTAGAAAATGGAGGGAAAAGGAAAATAAGCTGTAGAGTGATGGTACATGAACAACTACCTGTCATTATAAGTACACTGAAGGACAACATGTACTTACAAGAACAATGTAGAGCTAAAAAACATTGGCATTGGATATATTCTACACTAATGTAACCATTCATACAGATCAGATAATTTGGAGCGAACAATTGATAAGCAAGCTATCATGCATACTGCTGTCACATAATGAACCAGGTATGTATGCAAGTACAGTGATACAGGACAACAGGTACTAACAAGATCAAAGCAGCAGGCATCATATTTCAGATATCATGTCGTTCTTGTCAAACCAGAATTCTTCTTCGAGCAGATTTCCTGCAAAAAAGATCCGTAAGGCACATGCGGAAACGTAGAAGTTCAAATTGTCATGTGATTTCATAGACAGTACCTCATCCTGGGAACGAGACCAGTGCATAACATGGTTTTCCATTCAATGTCTTCTAAATTTAGCACAGGAGACTTCACCAGGAATTCGTTTATAGACTTGCCATCAAAGTGTGATTTCCTCAGGTAACACCGATACTGCTGCAATGCTTCCTTGAAAAGCACAAGCAAGCTTTGCTCGTCATGACTATCCAGATTGACCCTCGCATAGTTACAACAATGTAATGTAAATCTTTGATGTGTTCAATCAGCAGAAAACAGGAAAATAATAGCCATGAATAATAGCACTTACACGTAAGTTGGACAGGAAGATGTGAAAATGGTGTTTGTCTTCACAATAATCTTCCCATGATGTAATATATGGACGTAGTCCCTAACAACATTGAAAGCATTGTCTTTTAAAGTGGGAATAGATGGAATGGGGTTCCAATCTGCAGGAATTGGCCGTCTCTGCAGTTGGGATAGGTCTTTGGCCGGTGGACTTGTTGTACTTTTTGCTGGAGTGGGATTTTTCTGTGGTACAACTGGTGCTATGGCAAATGAAATCGGTATACCTTTTGCTAGAGTGCAGGTCCTGTGTGGTGGGACTAGTGGTGTGGCCAGTGAAGTATGGGTACAGTCTGCTGGAGTCAGTCCTACATTTTGTGTCACTGGTTGTACAGCCAATATAAGTGGGGTGCTATCTGATTTCTCCGGCACCACCAAGTTTTTCAAGGACTTTGCTGGCGCTCCTTCAGGTTCGGCAATCACCCTCTTCCTTTTTGATGTCTGATGCACAAGAACATCATTTGAGTGAAAAAACATGGTATGATGACAGATGGAATATGTATTGATAATGGATGTGTTGGAAATATGCCCTAGAGGCAATAATAAATTGATTATTATTATATTTCCTTGTTCATGATAATCGTTTATTATCCATGCTAGAATTGTATTGATAGGAAACTCAGATACATGTGTGGATACATAGACAACACCATGTCCCTAGTAAGCCTCTAGTTGACTAGCTCGTTGATCAATAGATGGTTACGGTTTCCTGACCATGGACATTGGATGTCGTTGATAACGGGATCACATCATTAGGAGAATGATGTGATGGACAAGACCCCATCCTAAGCATAGCACAAGATCGTATAGTTCGTATGCTAAATCTTTTCTAATGTCAAGTATCATTTCCTTAGACCATGAGATTGTGCAACTCCCGGATACCGTAGGAATACTTTGGGTGTGCCAAACGTCACAACGTAACTAGGTGGATATAAAGGTACACTACGGATATCTCCGAAAGTGTCTGTTGGGTTGGCACGAACCGAGACTGGGATTTGTCACTCCGTGTGACGGAGAGGTATCTCTGGGCCCACTCGGTAGGACATCATCATAATGTGCACAATGTGATCAAGGAGTTTATCACGGGATGATGTTTTACGGAACGAGTAAAGAGACTTGCCGGTAACGAGATTGAACAAGGTATCGGGATACCGACGATCGAATCTCGGGCAAGTATCGTACCGCTAGACAAAGGGAATTGTATACGGGATTGATTAAGTCCTTGACATCGTGGTTCATCCGATGAGATCATCATGGAACATGTGGGAGCCAACATGGGTATCCAGATCCCGCTATTGGTTATTGACCGGAGAGTCATCTCGGTCATGTCTGCATGTCTCCCGAACCCGTAGGGTCTACACACTTAAGGTTCGGTGACGCTAGGGTTATAGAGATATTAGTATGCGGTAACCCGAAAGTTGTTCGGAGTCCCAGATGAGATCCCGGACATCACGAGGAGTTCCGGAATGGTCCGGAGGTAAAGAATTATATATAGGAAGTGCTATTTCGGCCATCGGGACAAGTTTCGGGGTCACCGGTATTGTACCGGGACCACCGGAAGGGTCCCGGGGTCCACCGGGTGGGGCCACCTGCCCCGGGGGGGCACATGGGCTGTAAAGGGTGCGCCTTGGCCTATATGGGCCAAGGGCACCAGCCCCAAGAGGCCCATGCGCCAAAGGGACAAGAGGAGGGGAGAGTCCTAAAGGGGGAAGGCACCTCCGAGGTGCCTTGGGGAGGATGGACTCCTTCCCCCCTTGGCCGCACCCTTCCTTGGAGGAAGGGGCAAGGCTGCGCCCTCCCCCTCTCCCTTGACCCTATATATAGTGGGGGGAAGGGAGGGCAAACATACATGAGCCCTGGCGCCTCCCTCTCCCTCCCATGACACATCTCCCTCCTCCCGCAGCGCTTGGCGAAGCCCTGTTGGAATCCCGCTACTTCCACCACCACGCCGTCGTGTTGTTGGATCTCCATCAACCTCTCCTTCCCCCTTGATGGATCAAGAAGGAGGAGACGTAGCTGCTCCGTACGTGTGTTGAACACGGAGGTGCCGTCTCTTCGGCGCTAGGATCATCGGTGATTTGGATCACGACGAGTACGACTCCATCAACCCCGTTCTCTTGAACGCTTCCGCTTAGCGATCTACAAGGGTATGTAGATGCACTCTCCTTCCCCTCGTTGCTGGTTTCTCCATAGATAGATCTTGGTGACACGTAGGAAAATTTTGAATTATTGCTACGTTACCCAACAGTGGCATCATGAGCTAGGTCTATGCGTAGTTACTATGCACGAGTAGAACACAAAGTAGTTGTGGGCGTTGATTTTGTTCAATATGCTGACCGTTACTAGTCCAATCTTGATTCGGCGGTATTGTGGGATGAAGCGGCCCGGAACAACCTTACACGTATGCTTACGTGAGACCGGTTCCACCGACAAACATGCACTAGTTGCATAAGGTGGCTGGCGGGTGTCTGTCTCTCCCACTTTAGTCGGATCGGATTCGATGAAAAGGGTCCTTATGAAGGGTAAATAGCAATTGCATATCATGTTGTGGTTTTGCGTAGGTAAGAAACATTCTTGCTAGAAACCCATAGCAGCCACGTAAAACATGCAAACAACAATTAGAGGACGTCTAACTTGTTTTTGCAGGGTATGCTATGTGATGTGATATGGCCAAAGGATGTGATGAATGATATATGTGATGTATGAGATTGATCATGTTCTTGTAATAGGAATCACGACTTGCATGTCGATAAGTATGACAACCGGCAGGAGCCATAGGAGTTGTCTTTATTTATTTATGACCTGCGTGTCAACTTAAACGTCATGTAATTACTTTACTTTATTGCTAAAGCGTTAGCCATAGTAGTAGAAGTAATAGATGACGAGACAACTTCAAGAAGACACGATGATGGAGATCATGGTGTCATGCCGGTGACGATGATGATCATGGAGCCCCGAAGATGGAGATCAAAAGGAGCAAAGTGATATTGGCCATATCATGTCACTATTTGATTGCATGTGATGTTTATCATGTTTATACATCTTATTTGTTTAGAACGACGGTAGTAAATAAGATGATCCCTCATTAAAATTTCAAGAATGTGTTCTCCCCTAACTGTGCACCATTGCTAAAGTTCGTCGTTTCGAAGCACCACGTGATGATCGGGTGTGATAGATCCTTACGTTCACATACAACGGGTGTAAGACAATTTTACACATGCAAAACACTTAGGGTTAACTTGACGAGCCTAGCATGTACAGACATGGCTTCGGAACAGAAGAGACCGAAAGGTCGAGCATGAGTCGTATGGTAGATACGATCAACATGAAGATGTTCACCGATGATGACTAGTCCGTCTCACGTAATGATCAGACACGGCCTAGTTGACACAGATCATGTAATCACTTAGATGACTAGAGGGATGTCTATCTGAGTGGGAGTTCATAAGATGAACTTAATTATCCTGAACATAGTCAAAAGGTCTTCGCAAATTATGTCGTAGCTCGCGCTTCAGTTCTACTGTTTAGATATGTTCCTAGAGAAAATTTAGTTGAAAGTTGATAGTAGAATTATGCGGACTAGGTCCGTAAACTGAGGATTGTCCTCATTGCTTCATAGAAGGCTTATGTCCTTAATGCACCACTCAGTGTGCTGAACCTCGAACGTCGTCTGTGGATGTTGCGAACATCTGACATACACATTTTGATAACTACATGATAGTTCAGTTAAACGGTTTAGAGTTGAGGCACCGAAGACGGTTTTGAAATGTCGCGAAACATATGAGATGTTTCGAGGGCTGAAATTGGGATTTCAGGCTTGTGCCCACGTCAAAAGGTATAAGACCTCCGATGATTTTCTTAGCCTGCAAACTAAGGGAGAAAAGCTCAATTGTTGAACTTGTGCTCAGATTGTCTGAATACAACAATCGCTTGAATCGAGTGGGAGTTGATCTTCCAGATGAAATAGTGATGGTTCTCCGAAGTCATTACCACCAAGCTGCTAGAGCTTCGTGATGAACTATAATGTATCGGGGACATATATGATGATCCTTGAGATATTCGCGATGTTTGACACCACAAAAGTAGAAATCAAGAAGGAGCATCAATTGTTGATGGTTGGTGAAACCACTAGTTTCAAGAAGGGCAAGGGCAAGAAGGGATACTTCATGAAACGGAAAGTCAGCTGCTGCTCTAGTGAATAAACCCAAAGTTGAACCCAAACCCGAGACTAAGTGCTTCTGTAATAAGGGGAACAGCCACTGGAGCAGAATTACCCTAGATACTTGGTAGATGAGAAGGCTGGCAAAGTTGATAGAAGTATATTGGATATACATTGTGTTAATGTGTACTTTACTAGTACTCCTAGTAGCACCAGGGTATTAGATACCGGTTCGGTTGCTAAGTGTTAGTAACTCGAAATAAAAGCTACGGAATAAACGGAGACTAGCTAAAGGTGAGCTGACGATATGTGTTGGAAGTGTTTCCAATGTTGATATGATCAAGCATCGCACGCTCCCTCTACCATCGAGATTGGTGTTTGCGTTGAGCATAGACATGATTGGATTATGTCTATCGCAATACGGTTATTCATTTAAAGAGAATAATGGTTACTCTGTTTATTTGAATAATACCTTCAATGGTCTTGCACCTAAAATGAATGGTTTATTGAATCTCGATCATAGTGATACACATGTTCATGCCAAAAGATATAAGATAGTAATGATAGTACCACCTGCTTCTGGCACTGCCACTTAAGTCATATCGGTATAAAACGCATGAAGAAGCTCCATGTTGATGGATCTTTGGACTCACTCATTTTTGAAAAGTTTGAGACATGCGAACCATGTCTATTGGTGTATATGCATGAAGAAACTCCATGCAAATGGACCGTTTGGACTCACTTGATTTTGAATCACTTGAGACATGCAAATCATACCACATGGGCAAGATGACTGAAAGCCTCGTTTTCAGTAAAATGGAACTAGAAAGCAACTTGTTGGAAGTAATACATTTTGATGTGTGCAGTCCAATGAGTGCTGAGGCGTGTAGTGGATATCGTTATGATCTTACTTCACAGATGATTTGAGTAGATGTTGAGTACATTTACTTGATGAATCACGAGTCTGAATTATTGAAAGGTTCAAGTAATTTCAGGGTGAAGTTGAAAGATCGTCGTGACAAGAGGATAAAATATCTATGATCATAGAGATGAATATCTGAATTACGAGTTTGGCACAGAATTAAGACATTGTGGAAATTTTTTCACAACTAATACAGCCTGGAACACCGTAGTGTGATGGTGTGTCCGAACATCATAACTACACCCTATTGGATATGATGCATACCATGATGTCTCTTATCGAATTACCACAATAGTTTATGGGTTAGGCATTAGAGACAACCACATTCACTTTAAAAGGGGCACC
Source organism: Triticum aestivum (assembly GCF_018294505.1). Classification (NCBI taxonomy): domain Eukaryota; kingdom Viridiplantae; phylum Streptophyta; class Magnoliopsida; order Poales; family Poaceae; genus Triticum; species Triticum aestivum. The sequence goes on from NC_057809.1 coordinate 175,118,433, forward strand.
ACGTAATTCCGATGAGATGACACCGTATGAACTATGGTTTAGGGAAACCTAAGCTGTCATTTCTTAAAAGTTTGGGGCTGTGACTCTTATGTGAAAAAGTTTCAGGCTGATAAGCTCGAACCCGAAGCGGATAAATGCATCTTCATAGGACACCCAAAACAGTTGGGTATACCTCCTGTCTCAGATCCGAAAGCAATAAGGGATTGTTTCTGGAATCGGGTCCTTTCTCGAGGAAAAGTTTCTCTCGAAAGAATTGAGTGGGAGGATGGTGGAGACTTGATGAGGTTATTGAACCGTCTCTTCAACTAGTGTGTGGCAGGGCACAGGAAGTTGTTCCTATGGCACCTACACCAATTGAAGTGGAAGCTTATGATAGTGATCATGAAACTTCAGATCAAGTCACTACCAAACCTCGTAGGATGACAAGGATGCGTACTACTTCAGAGTGGTACGTAATCCTGTCTTGGAAGTCATGTTGCTAGACAACAATGAACCTACGAGCTATGGAGAAGCGATGGTGGGCCCGGATTCCAATAAATGGCTCGAGGCCATAAAATCCGAGAAAGGATCCATGTATGAAAACAAAGTGTAGACTTTGGCAGAACGGCTCGATGGTCGTAATGCTATTGAGTACAGATGGATTTTAAAAGGAAGACGGACAATGATGGTAAATGTCACCATTAAGAAAGCTCGACTTGTCGTTAAGATGTTTTCCGACAAGTTCAAGAAGTTGACTACGATGAGACTTTCTCACTCGTAGCGATGCTAAGATTATGTTGGAATTATATTAGCGATTACTGCATTATTTATGAAATCTTGCAGATAGGATGTCAAAACATAGTTTCCTCGACGATTTTTGAGGAAAGGTTGTATGTGATACAACCGGAAGGTTTTGTCAATCCTGAAGTATGCTAATAAGTATGCAAAGCTCCAGCAATCCTTCTGAGGACTGGAGTAAGCATCTCGGAGTTGGAATGTATGCTTTGATGAGATGATCAAAGATTTTGGGTGTATACAAAGTTTATGAGAAACTTGTATTTCCAAAGAAGTGAGTGGGAGCACTATAGAATTTCTGATGAATATATGTTGTTGACATGTTGTTAATCAGAAATGACGTAGAATTTCTGGAAAGCATATAGGGTTATTTGGAAAGTGTTTTTCAATGGAAAGCCTGGATTAAGCTACTTGAACATTGAGCATCAAGATCTATAAGAATAGATCAAAACGCTTAATGGTACTTTCAAATGAGCACATACCTTGACATGATCTTGAAGGTGTTCAAGATGGATCAGTCAAAGAAGGAGTTCTTGCCTGAGTTGTAAGGTATGAAGTTAAGACTTAAAGCTCGACCATGGCAGAATAGAGAGAAAGGACGAAGGTCGTCCCCTATGCTTAAGACATAGGCTCTACAGTATGCTCTGCTGTGTACCGCACCTGAAGTGTGCCTTGCCATGAGTCAGTCAATGGGTACAAGAGTGATCCAAGTATGGATCACAGGACAGCGGTCAAAGTTATCCTTAGTAACTAGTGGACTAAGGAATTTTCTCGATTATGGAGGTGGTAAAAGAGTTCGTCGTAAAGGGTTACGTCGATGCAAGCTTAACACCTATCCGGATAGCTCTGAGTAGAGAAACCGGATACGTATAATGGAGCAACAATTTGGAATAGCTCCAAGTAGAACAGTTATTTGAAATGGCTCCAAATATAGCGTAGTAGCTGCATCTACAAGATGACACAGAGATTTGCGAAGTACATACGGATCTGAAAGATTCAGACCCGTTGACTAAAACCTCTCTCACAAGCAACATGATCAAACCCAGAACTCATTGAGTGTTAATCACATAGTGATGTGAACTAGATTATTGACTCTAGTAAACTCTTTGGGTGTTAGTCACATGGGGATGTGACCTTGAGTGTTAATCACATATCGATGTGAACTAGATTATTGACTCTAGTGCAAGTGGGAGACTGTTGGAAATATGCCCTAGAGGCAATAATAAATTGATTATTATTGTATTTCCTTGTTCATGATAATCGTTTATTATCCATGCTAGAATTGTATTGATAGGAAACTCAGATACATGTGTGGATACATAGACAACACCATGTCCCTAGTAAGCCTCTAGTTGACTAGCTCGTTGATCAATAGATGGTTACGGTTTCCTGACCATGGACATTGGATGTTGTTGATAATGGGATCACATCATTAGGAGAATGATGTGATGGACAAGAACCCATCCTAAGCATAGCACAAGATCGTATAGTTCGTATGCTAAAGCTTTTCTAATGTCAAGTATCATTTCCTTAGACCATGAGATTGTGCAACTCCCGGATACCGTAGGAATACTTTGGGTGTGCCAAACGTCACAACGTAACTGGGTGGCTATAAAGGTACACTACGGGTATCTCCGAAAGTGTCTGTTGGGTTGGCACGAATCGAGACTGGGATTTGTCACTCCTTGTGACGGAGAGGTATCTCTGGGCCCACTCGATAGGACATCATCATAATGTGCACAATGTGATCAAGGAGTTTATCACGGGATGATGTGTTACAGAATGAGTAAAGAGACTTGCTGGTAACGAGATTGAACAAGGTATCGGGATACCGACAATCGAATCTCGGGCAAGTATCGTACCGCTAGACAAAGGGAATTGTATACGGGATTGATTAAGTCCTTGACATCGTGGTTCATCCGATGAGATCATCGTGGAACATGTGGGATCCAACATGGGTATCCAGATCCCGCTGTTGGTTATTGACTGGAGAGTCATCTCGGTCATGTCTGCATGTCTCCCGAACCCGTAGGGTCTACACACTTAAGGTTCGGTGACGCTAGGGTTATAGAGATATTAGTATGTGGTAACCCGAAAGTTGTTCGGAGTCCCGGATGAGATCCCGGACGTCACGAGGAGTTCCGGAATGGTCCGGAGGTAAAGAATTATATATAGGAAGTGCTATTTCGGCCATCGGGACAAGTTTCGGGGTCACCGGTATTGTACCGGGACCACCGAAAGGATCCCGGGGGTCCACCGGGTGGGGCCACCTGCCCCGGGGGGGCACATGGGCTGTAGGGGGTGCGCCTTTGGTCTATATGGGCCAAGGGCACCAGCCCCAAGAGGCCCATGCGCCAAAGGGACAAGAGGAGGGGAGAGTCCTAAAGGGGGAAGGCACCTCCGAGGTGCCTTGGGGAGGATGGGCTCCTTCCCCCCTTGGCTGCACCCTTCCTTGGAGGAAGGGGCAAGGCTGCGCCCTCCCCCTCTCCCTTGGCCCTATATATAGTGGGGGGAAGGGAGGGTAAACATACATGAGTCCTGGCGCCTCCCTCTCCCTCCCATGACACATCTCCCTCCTCCCGCAGCGCTTGGCGAAGCCCTGTTGGAATCCCGCTACTTCCACCACCACGCCGTCGTGTTGTTGGATCTCCATCAACCTCTACTTCCCCCTTGCTAGATCAATAAGGAGGAGACATCGCTGCTCCGTACGTGTGTTGAACACGGAGGTGCCGTCCATTCGGCGCTAGGATCATCGGTGATTTGGATCACGACGAGTATGACTCCATCAACCCCGTTCTCTTGAATGCTTCCGCTTAGCGATCTACAAGGGTATGTAGATGCACTCTCCTTCCCCTCGTTGCTGGTTTCTCCATAGATAGATCTTGGTGACACGTAGGAAAATTTTGAATTATTGCTACGTTACCCAACAGGATGGGCATGGAATCTCGACATATATAATGAGTAAACTAAGAAGATGGCAGTGCAACAAAGTAGAATAAATGCAAGACAACATATGCAAGATACCCGCAATCAATAAAACATTGCCAAATTAGAACAGGCACCTTGATGGGTGAATAGGACAGGCCATCTGCCTTTGACTCCTCTAGGTTAGAATAGTCATTAGGATGATATTCTGAACAAGAATCAACAGGTGGGGAGCATATGAGTTTCATTACATCCAGAATGGAACTCAATGCCTTGGTGCCAATTTTGTAAGTCGTTGCAGTGTTTAGCTTCAACAGTGGACTGCTGCTAGTGCGACACAAAGCAGCTACACAGATCATAGTGTAGATATAACGACAAAACCTTAAGCATCAGAGTAAAATCAGCAAAGTGGAACTTGCTGGAATATATGTGCTAGTATTGCCGGTACGGCTAGAAAGGCTTTGGATACCAGCTCTCTTCAAGTGAAGGTGTTGTACTGTTAATATCAATGTAACTCTCAAAGGCGACACAGCTCCCCGCATTTCCTTGCTATTCTTATAGGATTCAAGTGGGCAGGCCACTACAAATCCTATTCCTATGTTTACAAGATCCTACGAATCAAAGAGGCTCAAAGTGTACATCACAACCGACCGTATAGACCTCTACACTTCAAATGTCCCTGCTCATCTTCAGTACAAGGAACATACTGTACTACTATCATACTCCCTCCGTTCCAAAATATAAGTCTTGGTAGAGATTTCCACTATGGATCACATATAGATGTATCCAGGTACATTTTAGAGTGTAGATTCACTCATTTTGCTCCATATGTAGTCCATGGTGGAATCTATACAAAGACTTGTATTTAGGAACGGAGAGAGTACATATTAAAGAAGAACGGAAGAGGAACATGGTAAAGAAGAGCAAGCAGATTTTGGATAATAAAATGTTGGTTACGTAGTGCCCACACATGATGAACCAGAGCACATTAAGAATGCAACTCCTAGCTGTCTCTCGACCATTTCAGGCGGTTGGATGAAGATCCTACGTCTCCTAACCCTTCTTCTTCCTTGTCTCTGATTCTTCCCATACAGAACACTGCACAGGCCACCGGCCCCCACCGCCTGTGTTCCTCCACCACCCCCACCCCAACCCCCACCCGCGTCAAGTTTTCTTCATTCGGTGAGGCCCCACAACCACCCGAGCCCCTTCGATCGCACCGGTGAACTCCAGCGAGCTCTGAAAATTGACTGACCCAATTTTGAAATTTAGTCTACTGTGATTTAACTAGTGTGGAATATAAAAGGGGAAAACCATAAGCATTGCGAGTATGGTGTTGAGCGTGCCATGGCGGATCTGAAGGTGAAAACCGGACAAAGGCAACTTTGCAACCAAGACAAGAAATCAGAGTAAAGTAGTGGCGATCTATTTTATTGCTGTGATAAATAAGTTGAGCAGATACGAAAGAGTACCGCCTCTGGTGCGGTGCCGTGTAGGCATCTGCTAAGAATTTGATGGTGCTGCGGTAGCGATGGCTGTCGGCGGCATGGAAGCAGATCTAAGAGGGTAGACGGTGGCGACGGGGCGCGGTGGACGAGACGGTCGTAGGAGCGGCGCTGGCAAGGTGGACAACGGCGGGGATGAAGTGAGAGGACGGGATGCAAGGATCCCGGTCCGAAGCTGTGGATGAGAGAGGTCGATCTCTTGTAATGGACGGCGACATTGGGGTATCAGCTCTGGCATGGTGGAGGAGGACGGCGGTGGATGGGGTGGCGGACGGCGGCGGACGGAGGAGGGTGGGGTGGAGAGGGTGTTTTGGCGCCCACGGAGGACGAATGGGGAAAAGGGAGGTAGAGAGGAAGGGGGGAACCATGTATTCAGGCGCGCTTGTCTCAAATGCGAGGAAATTTACAAACTTAGCCCCTGTTTCAAATTTCTACTACATCATAGCAAAACACTAGTCGGTCGGGGATAGGACGGTAATCTCACATACACCGAATATTTGCCGACGAGAGTTTGTATTTGGCACCCACCATGTATGAATATGAATCTCGGAGGGAGTCGATTTCGGCCGAGGACACACTATGTTTTGGCGCCCACCGTGTATGAATCCGGGTGAGAGGCGGTTACGTCACGTTTGGGTGAAATTACAAACCTACCCCTATCGAAACCTATAGAAATCCAGCATATAGGCTTTGTGTGGTAGGGATAGGCAGTAGTGATTTCCATTTCGCAGATTTTGGTATTGGGCGGTTACTGCAACTTTCCCCACTTCGTTCAAATTTTGCAGAGTGCACGTTTACCGTGCCAACTCAATTCGAATCCCGTTTGTATTCTATTTTTTTCTGGGCGGGATTCATTTTCAATTGGAATTATATTCTATATACATCATTATATATATATATATATATATATACTTTCAAAAGCACAACAAAGAATTCTGCTCCTTTATATGTATAATATGATCTACAAATACAACGATCTCGAAATCTTAAGGTTGAATTCGAATTTTTTTAACCAAATTATGTTCTACTAAAATGTATGGATCAGTAATATCTACATATTAAATAACATGGATGTGCGTGAATTCATATGAGTATGCATGTTTGATAGATCAATTTTGGTTCGAGTATGGATTACATGTATCATCATCTCGAATTCAAATATTTGAATCCCTTTTTTGTTCACTCCTTTCACTCCCATCTCTCTCGCATGCATGCTCCTTCAGGTAGCTATCACTCTCTTTTCTCTAGCTCACCCGCACGCTCACTTCATGTTGCTCCTATCCTCGCAAACATGGTCTCTCGACGTCTCCCTTGAGAAGTGTCACACTCTCCCTATCGTTATAAATTACATGGTTTTCATTATCTCTCACGTCTCTACTGTTCTCTGGTATCACTCGGTACCTAATCTTTCTTTTTCACCGCCAAACACACAGTCTCCACTCGTCTTTCACTTTGTCTTTCTCTCTATGGGATTCTCTCACACATCCTATATGTCTCTACATATGACTCATACCACTAAAATTACTCTCTCTATCTCTCCTGTAGACACAACATTTGTTGCGGTCTCCTTTTCGTCTCCATCCCAGACTGACATTGTTCATTTGTTTACCGATCAGACAACCCCGACTACCGTCTCCTCTCTCTCTCACAGACACACATGCACAACTCCTACCACTAAAATGTGAATGGAAAATGAGATTTTGTTATACCCAAACAAAAAAGGACTGGAGGGAGTGACTTCTATGACACGGATGCGACTTCTCATAGCGCCGGCATTGAACCGGCGTGCCATCCAAGAGGGCTGCACTCGCTGCAGGCCCGGCTGAGCATGCCTCCTCGCTGCGTGCAACCAGCTTAGGACTGCCCCGCCTGCCTTCATTGAATCCGCGCGTGTGCCGGCAACACGTCCTTCCACGAACCGGCAGGAATTTTAGAACACAAAAAATGGCTACAATATAATTAATTTATGCATGGTCTTGACTTGTTGTGCTCGCACTAGTAGCAGGAACTAGTAGAGGATTTTATTTATTTATAACTATCCTCACATTTTTTTGGCTTTGAAGTGAATCATGGTTGTGGACATCATGTATGAATGTGCAGATACCTGTGAACATGAGTTTGATGTGGAAGTTGAACTTGGAATGTCGGGCTTGCGCGTGAACTATACCATGTCCAATGCTTCGTCTGTTATTGTTTGGAAAGTAATTTCTGTTATTACATGACCTGAAAAAAACATTTTGTGCCACATCAGTAGATGCACGGACACCACAACAGGCATGCTGACTGGATAAACATTTGAACCTAGCTATTATGAAGGAAATTTTGTACTGACAACAATTTTAGATAGCAGGAGATGCCTAGCCTACTCTGCCTCTGCTAGCTTATTTCTGGCTTCTTCCATCTCTTCTTTGGCTTGGGTGAAGAGAGCATCTGATTGCTCTTTTCGCTTCTTTAGGAACTCAGCTACATTCTCAAGGGCTTCTGCATGCTTTCTTTCAGCCTTTACTAATGCCACGAGGACACGAACAGCTGACGACTCCACCTGGCTTGTGTGTAATCCAGCATCATCTGGGAATTTGCACCTTGTGTCTAATCCAGCATCATTAGGGAACTGGCACCTTGTGTGTAATCCAGCCTCATTTTGGAAACATGATCTCGAGGTTGACCATACTTCCCTCCTCGCAGGAACTGCATCCTGACATGAAGTTACTTCTTTTTTAGATCAATACTCAGAGCAACCTAGATCCATTTAGTAGAAGCCAGATAAACAGAACTCGGAGAAGTGAATTCAAAAGGAATAAATAAATAAAAATAGACTACAAGGTGAGAACACCCACTTCCTACATCAAGCTAAAAACGAAAGCATTAGGACGATTAAGACTCTTCTTATTACACATCGAAGAACACCATGCTTAAGAGAAACAGAAACTACAACATATACACATCGAAGAACACGAGGCTACACGAAAGTAATTGAAAGGGTGTTACTTACCAAAGCTCATTTTACCGGTTTGGTGCAGCTCCTCTTTAACTTGCCACGCTCCTTGAAGATGTCTCGATTATCCCGTGTTTGATCTTCATTGCTCCTCTGCATGTTCGCACTCATGGTTTTAAAATCTCAACATGGCAAGAAAAATATACTACTAGTAATACCCGTGCATCTTGTGGGCAACATTAAAGCACTCGTCTGCCATGTTAGAGCATCTCCAACAAGATAAACTACTCATACAAATGCATCTTGATGTGTGCAATGGATGGTCATTTTGCTAGTTCTAAAAACCTTTCCATCATTTGCCACACTACTGGTTGCAGATGAAAAACCTACCCAAGCACAGCGCGGTACAGGAGCGACGCACAATTACAAGCTGATATTTTGTTGGACAATGGAGGCTATAACCGGTTACTTTTATGGGAACAATAGCACCCAGGAAATTTGAAGGGTAGGTATGTACAAAATTGGAACTGCACATGTACTGCTAAGTGATTCAATACACACATTACCAATCGAGGAGGAGAACGATGGTCGCGGCAGCCTCTGTGAGTCATGGTCGGCAACGGGAGTCAGTTCATTGTCCATGACGGTGGTACTTCTGCAATTGGCGTCAGCTTCCGGGAAGCAGATACGAGACCGTGGAAGACAATGCCAGGGAAGAGGCTCCGTGTATGACGACGACAGTGGACCGGCTCCAGTGCGGCGTACGAGGTCGTCAATTAGGTAGATGCGCTGCGGTGGACGAGTGCGCTGATGTAAAGGGGAGGAGCACGAAGGCTGCGGTGCCATGGAGAAGTTTATTTTGCGGTGGGGATAAAATTGGGGAGTATTCAGGTGTACTACTCTGGGTGCCGGGGTGGGGTTGGCTAGGTAGGGTGAACCTGAAGTTATGAAAACAGCCCCCTACCAAGCATCATCCGTAGGCCTGTTCCGAAGGCTATGATGGTAACTTCCCACTGCTCGAATCAGGGTCGCAGGAGATTTTCCCGCCGACCTCAAAATTTTGTGACACTGGACTCCCCATGTGGCGTGTTGAGTGATTCGGCTAAGCAACTAGCGAGTAGTAGTAGTAAACTCTGCATATTAGGTTTGACCGAAGTCAAACTTCCTAAAGTTTGACCAAGTTTATAGAAAAATATAAACATTTACCATAACAAATATGTATGATGTGAAAGTACATTCAATAATGAATCTAATGCTATTTATTTGTTATTGTATATGTTAATATTTTTTGTTATAAGCTTTTTGAGAGTTTACAAAACTTGACTTTGACCAATGCTAATACGCGAACTTAAATAAAAACGGAGGGAGTACACATTTGTTTTCTTAGTTTGTAGTGAACTAATCATTTGTTGAAATTGTGAAATAAATATATTAGGCTATTGACTTCGAATGTAATGGTCTATACAATTTAATAGTTACAATCATTGTCGAATCCCAAGATGTATACAAGGTCTATAGTACTTCACAACATGCTCAAACTCACATAATCCTAGTCAAATGAGAATATAAATGCATTTCATAGTTATTACTTTGTAGGATGCAACAAGAACAACCATAACTCTACATCAGCCTTTATAGAAGCAACATTTTGACATATCCCAATGTGTGAATGAAACGTGTAGAGGGAGCTTTTGAATATGGAGCAGGTAGGGAGGGAAAGATTGTATGTATGTGGACGAGAGAGTAGGAGACAAACCTAACGAGACAGAGAGAGAGAGATAGAGAGAGAAAGAGAGAGGAAGAAGTTAGGTCTATGAGAAAGATGCATACATGTAATATACATGAGATGCATGTGCATCTGGATTGTGTATACGTGGAAGGAGAAGAGACAACATGTTTGATGAGAGAGCAGGAAAAACATGGACGAGAGGGGAAGGATCTTGTGGGTTGAGGCATTGAAAATTTTGTGCGGGGAGAGAGGGATTGGTAATTTTGTGCAAGAGAGAGAGAGGGTGGGGGAGGAGTCAGTCAGCCGTCGTCACATCACCCTGCTTCCAAATGACCCCGCATTCTCTAGCGCGGTGTGGTCGCCGTCTTCGATCTGCTCGTTTCCCTCTTTGTAGATTGAGGTGTTGTGCATGTTGGGGTGCAAAGAAGCACAAGCGAGAGTGGTCGCCGTATAACCTTGGATGGGGATGAATTGTGTGCTCGGGGGAGTGTGTGTGTGTGTGTTGTGATGCGTCTCTCTCTCTCTCTCTGTGTGTGTGTCAGATATTGAGAGAAAACAAACCTAAGGAGAGAAATGGGTATTGACGAAGAGATTGTGCGGGCCTTGAGGTGGGCAGGGGCCGGGTGAGGGTGTCAAAATGTGCGCGTTGATGCATGTGTTGCATGCAACCGTGTGAGGGACAGACAAATCGAGAGAGATGGTTGTTGTGTTACGGATGCTCCTCTCTCTGTCTCTGTCTCTCCCTCTCTCTCTCTCTCCCTCTCTCTCTCACACACACAAGTAAACTAGAAGACCGTTCTCTCATGTATACACAACATATCAGCATTTGTCTATGTCTCACTCATGCCTGATCATTTGCACATTCACACCTCTCTATGTCTGTATCACACGCACACCATCTCCACATTGCCCTTCTGCCACAACACACATATGGACACATACACACGTTCTCTCTTAGTCACACACACAAAATCAGTATTAAAAAAACTAGGGCGCACCTAAAACGTCCAAATCCAAATAAACATGAACTAGAGCTAAATTCAAACATATGGAAATATTGCAGCATCAAGAACTTTCACAGGAAAAAAAGTTGAGTAATATTCGAGGATTGTTTTCACACACACAAAAAGGTTCGGTGGATGTCCTTCGAGCGCGACATGGTGACGCACCGTTCGATCGACCGCGCGGCCACGGTTCACGCATTTGCACAGGATTCCATATTGTGGCCGTGGTACTAAGGCTGGTCACAATGGGCAAGAACATAAGCTAGTAACTAATAAAAGCGCTGCCTAAGTCTAATGTTTACGTGTACTAGTACAGTTTTCTTTTAAGTTTGACCAACCTTATATATAAAACTAAAGTAAGCTCCCACATGCGCACTCATCAATATGCCGCCGCCGTTGCGCATGCCGGTGCCCGCCTGCTCCGGCCAACAATTTCTCGCCCATCACCGTTGTGTCGCCGCCATCCCTGTGCCCTGAAGCCAAAGGCTCGCCCGCTCACGTCGTCTTTAGTCCCTCCTCATGATGCCGCCGCGCTGCCAAGCACGCGAGCAGCTGGTGGAGCCGCGTCTATGCACACAGCGTACGAAGAGGAGGACGAGCACGTGCTCCAGCATGCCGGCGAGGAGGAACTGGCGTGTCATTGTCATCTCTGCCCGCGCGGAGGAGGCGCGCATGTTGGCTGTCGCGGGGGAAGCCGGTCGTGCGCGCGTCGAGCCCGCAAACCGGGTGCGGACACGGAATCTACCTTCGAGACCTTGAATGCCACGTGGATCCTGTAATTTGAAGGATCAATTTGGGTCAGTCGACTCATGTGAGCCATTTGATGCAACATGGATGGCTAGAAGGGCTTCTTCCACCTCTTCTGCCGTCTTCTTCCTTCGCTCCGTCGAACTTCTTTCACAAATCGACTGACCCAAATTATACTATTAGTACGAACGTATTAAGTACAGTAGGAACACGAAGATATGAGCAGTAGTACCAACTGCAAGAAGAACAGTAGTAAGACATAGTACTAGTACTACTGTACGTACTAAAGAGTTCAAATAACGAGAAAGAACATAAACATAGGGGCTGTTTGGTTCCTAGCCACACATTGCCACACTTTGCCACACCTAACGTTAGGCAAGTTTGACCAAGTTAGGTAGGTGTTTGGTTCTAGCCACACTTGAGACAAGGGATTTTTATGAGCAGTGAACCCCACATGTCATAGACACAAAAAGTGTGGCAAGATTCCCTTAGGCAAGCCAAAGTATGGCTAATAATTTGAGCAACTCAAGTAAGGCAAGTGTGACAAATGTGGCAAAAATCATGTGGCAACATATGGCAAAGATAGTCACAATCCAAACAGCCCCATAGTTCTGCTGGGGCCTCAGCACAACACACCCTTGAAAATAAACTAATAAGCAACTAGTCTGCTTGACACTGCAGTAGAACCAGCATGAGCGACGGCACTGCCACCAACTTGGAGTCCGAGTCCACGTCCTCGACTTTGTCCTCGTCCCTCTTCCTCTTCCTCTTCGCCGATGCTTCTTTGCTTGAACCAGACACTGGGCTCTGCTTCTTCATCCAACCCTTGTAGATATTTAAACAAAGGTAGGCATCCATTGCTACGTACAGGATGTGATCTTCATCTAATGTCTTCGACTCCCATGCATGATGAAACTCGTGATGAGGTTTCTTCAGTTTAGCGTACAAAGGATCAATCATGGATGCTGCCAGGATCAGCATTGAAGGTTGAGAGGAGGACACCAGGCTTGCCTTCTAGAGATCGAAGGGCTGGCCTACAACTAGACCTATCCGACGCAGGACGTCACTACCGTTCTTAAAGCCTACAGTAATGAATTTCACCCTTTTGTCCTTGAGGAAGTTCTTAAAATCCTGGCACTCAACGTCGGCATGGCATATGTGGTGGACCAAGCAAACGTTATATACGCAAACCTGGATCACGACGGGCTTCTTCCTCTCTTCGTCCTTTAGATCCTTCTCTCATCCAGGACTGTGGTGTACTCAACATCTAGCCCAGCACCCACTCATCCGTTGAACTGTTGAACATGCGTAGGAAGCAAGCAAGCCATGCTTTCACCATCTCGGATCCACGTGTGTAGATGACGATGAACTGATCGCCGGTGATGGCTCTAACCTGGTACTCAGCGGCGACCATGGAGATTTGGGAGGCCATGGATTTTGGAGGCGGGTTAGGAGAAGTTGAACTGTTGTACCCTGCAAAAACAACTGGGAGCAAACTTGTAACATCCCAAATTTTGCAATTTGGAATGTTATACACTAGATCATCATGCGTATAATATTTTCTTGCATTTTGGTTGATCCTAGAAATTTCACGCAACTCAAGGACCCTCGGAGAGAGTTGGAGATTTCGTTATTTTCATATTTGAGAGTTTTCTCGAATTTGAAAAGGGGATCATTTGATTTATTTATTTCATCTTCAATAATTTTTCCGATATCAAAATATAAGAGAGGGAATAATATGACTTTCCCAAAATTGAGGAAAAATGAAGAATTAATAAATAGATCAAGTTTTGGTTTTGCCGGAGTTTTATTTGCATTTTATTTGGATAGGGAAAAATGCGTGTTTTAAAAATTGCATTTTAGGTCCGGAGAAAAGTTCATTTTGTTCGACTCATTTTTAGGAGTTGGGGAAAATTTACTTTAGAATTTTGGAGTTCGTTTAGTTTTCTTTTTCTTTGTTTTTCTGCGCGCGGAATTATTTAAAAAAAACCCGCAGGCCAGCCGGGCCAAAGGCCCAGCCAGCCGGCCGCCCCAGCCTCCAGTGCGCTGCGCGCCAGGCACAGGAGCGCAGGCCGCCACCTCGCCTCTTGCTCTAGCCGAATCCTAGTAGGATTCTTAGCCCCCTTTCCTTTGTTTCGTTTTCCTTTTTCCTCTCCTTTTCTTGTCCCCTACCCCAAGTCTCCTCTCCCCTCACCAATATAAATACCCCAACACCCCCCTCTAAACCCATCAAATCAAACCCCAAGCCCTCCACCGCACCCCACCCCGCGCCCTACACCGCCACCGCGCCACCCCACACCCGCGCCACCCCACACCCGCGCCGCCGCACCTTGCCCACGCCGCCGCCCTACGCCCCGCCACGGAGCCTCTCGCCGGAGACCTCGCCGGAGGTTGCCCCACATCTCTTTTCCTCGGATCATTTTCTTCTAACCGTTCCGATTCTTTTCTTCTCTTCTGATTCGTTTTCTAGATCGGTTTTTCGTTTCGGTTTTCTTCTCCGAAACCCTAGATCGGATTCGTTTTCTTTTCCGATTTAGTTGCCTTTGGACCGTTCGCCGGACCATTCGTCCTAACGAACGTGATCACCGAATTCTTCTAGGTTAACGAACGTCCGTTCGTTTAACCGTTCTTCATTTTCTTTCTGTCGGATTTATTCCGCGATCGCGATCTCAGATCCGATCTTCTTTCTAGTCTTTCTTTTCGCTCGTTTATCGGAATCAGGTGATTCAAGCGCCTGGAGTTTCGTTTCGAAACTGCCGTTCCATCTAATCAACTTAAACAAGTTTTTGCCCCGGTAAAATTTGACCTAGTTTTAACTTGCTTGAACCGAGTTGTTTTCTTCCGCCGTTTGTTTTCCGTTTCTTTGTTCGGTTCGTTCTTTCTTTGCAACCGGAGTTCTTAAATTGAACTTTCTGGTTCTTTCTCTTGTTCGAGTTTTACCTGTGCATTATATGAGTACTTATTGTGTGCTTGTTGTTTGTCTGCGATAGATCACCCGGATTGCGCCGCTTGTTACTTCGAAACCCTAGGTCTCGCGGATCATCAGCAAGGCAAGTAACACTTTTGATCATACCTTTTCTACAACCCATGTTTTATTGCATTAGATCAATCCTCGCACATTGCATGACTAGGATCTAATTAAATTGTGGGTTGGGAAGTAGATGAGGTAGTACCTATCACCTGTTTTCTTTATGAAACCTTGGGAGTTACTTCTACGTTTGCTTATTATGCCATGCTATGCTAGTAGACGTGGATTGAGTGAGTGATATTCCATGACAGATGTGAGTTGATAATTTTAATGGTTTATCTAAGGTGGCAACTTGAACACACATCTGGGTGGATTGAGGCACCTGATGTCTATCAAGACTTGCCTGTTTTTTTTGGACCGCCACCCAGGCTCAAAGGGATCATAAGATCTTTCATGCTAGAAACTTCCGTGTGCAGCCACAAGCCATTATGGGCTCTGGCATAGTGGATTAAGTTGTGCGAACTCTTAAAGTGGTAGACTAGCAGATGTAGGGGATGTAGGTGTACCGGTCTACCCGATCGTAAGGTGCTAGCGCCTCTGAAAGACTGTGTCTCAGTCATCCGTTTCTCAAACACCATGTAGTGCGAGAAATCCAACGGAGGCGATTGAGTCTTGTGGGGAAAAGTGCGCAAACCTCTGCAGAGTGTATAAACTAATCATGATTAGCCGTGTCCCCGGTTATGGACAACTTGAGTATCTAGTACTTGAATATGATGTGAATCTCAACATGTTACTTCTAATTAATGTTGTTGGGTTTTAATTGTTCACTTAATTGGGATCGGAATGCTGTCAACCATTCTCGATGTTTAACAACCACCATGATAGTTAAATAAATTTATTCCTTTGCAGTAGGGAAAAACTGGCTTTACGCAAAACTGTAACCATAGAGCTTTCCACCAGCCATATATGCATATAGTATAGCTGTTTCATTCCATTACTCTCTATGTGTTACTTTGCCAGCATATTCCATGTGCTGACCCGTTTTCGGGCTGCAACTTTCATGTTGCAGACTTTTCAGACGACGAGTAAGGTGTTTAGGTCGTGGTCCTATACTCAGTGATGCCATTGGAGTTGATGGACCCATTTATCTTCCGAGTCTTCCGCTGTTATCCTTATTAGATGGCCTTAAGCCATACTTATTGTAATAAGTTCTCTTTTGAGACAACGATGTAATAAGTGTGTGATTGCCACTCTACTATAAATCCTTTGATGTACTGTGTGGTGTCAGCATTACTGATCCAGGGATGACACCTGAGCAAAGAGCACTTGATCCATTCGGGTCGGGTCGCGAAAGAGATGGTATCAGAGCACACGCTGACTGTAGGACACAACCACTAAGTTAAAGCCATAGATCACCATTCTCTTCTCATTTTCTAACTCCTCATCTTTTCTACTCTTTTAGGATGACGCGCGCGAAGATTAAGTATGCTCAACCAGATGAAGGCACACCATTTGGATTTCACCTGAAGGAAGTCACCAAGTACCTGAACATTGGATTACCAAGCTTCATGGAAACCTTCAACGCCACTCTGCCTGAAGAGGAGCGCTGGAAGATTCAAGCTCACGTTCCGGGAAGGACATTCGCGCCAATCACGAAACCCATAGATAGTGTTTTCAATGCACCAACCTGGAGTCTGGGAAGGAGCATGGCAGCTCATATCACCATAGGATGCATTGGAGAAGTCTACCTAGAAGACCTCAAGGACACTATCTACCAGATTTGCGGACGCCGAGATGAACAATGGGAGTTAGTCAACACCAAGAAGGATAGATCCATTGCATCTTTCGTCCAGGAGTTAAACCAGCACATTCGACGCCACGAGAACCAGATGTGCAATGATATGATAGAGTTGAAGAATGCGAAGGCAAGGATCATCGAGCTAGAAGGAGAACTGAAGTCTACACGCAAGGACTACATGGACGAGATCGTAGGTCTAGCAAGACACAATGGCGATCTTAAGCAGCAGATTGAAGAACTCAAGAGGAAGTTAGCATCTCAGGAAGAAGACGAGTACATCGCATGTCCAGACAACTACATCATCATCGACGACACCGATTCGGATCCAAGTGAACCCGACTTTGAAGACGAAGCTGGAGCAGATATCATGGAGTCTTCCACCGGTTCAAATTTCTAGATGACCACCAGATAGTAGTAGTATTCCCCCATGTAAATAGTATAGTCGAGCACTTTTGCGATAGTTAGACTGTTTGTAAGCCTTGTTTGATTGATTGAAGTGATTTTGTGTGCTTTTTGCTCATGTGCATAAGGGTAGTGTTTTCTCTTTAGACCTTACTCTATTCTTATATCTCGTCTTTTCTAAACCCTCAGATGCCTCCGAGACGTGACAATGGATTTCCACCGGAGCTCACTCAGTTGATCCAGCAGCAGAATCAATTGATGCAGATGTTAGTCCAGAACCAGCAGAACAACAACAACAACCCACCACCACCACCGCCACCTGTTGACCACTTAGCCCGTTTCTTTAGGCTGAATCCTCCGGTGTTTTCCAGTAGCACCGAGCCGATAGTAGCAGACGATTGGCTCCGCAAGATAGGAAGGGAGTTGACCACTGCAGGATGCACGGATGGTGAGAAAGTGAAGTTTGCCGCTCACCAGCTTGACGGACCCACGACAGCATGGTGGGAGAATTTCACAGCCACTTACCCAGTTGACACTGTCACATGGGATCAGTTTCAGCAAGCTTTCCGCACTGCCCATGTTTCAGCAGGAGCTATGGCCATAAAGAAGCATGAGTTTCGCAACTTACGCCAAGGAGGAAGGATAGTTGGCCAGTACGTTGACGACTTCAGCAAGTGAGCACGTTATGCCCCAGATGACGTTGCTACGGATGCAGCTAAGCAGGAGAAGTTTTTGGAAGGATTGAATGATGAGCTAAGCGTGCAATTGATGGTAGCCACTTTCAACAACTACCAGGAGTTGGTAGATCATGCCATCATGATCGAAGGAAAGCAACAGCAGATTGAGAACTGTAAGAGGAAGTATGGACAGGGGAAGTATAACTCTGGAGCTCAGCAGAAGCCCCGTTTTGCCCCTAAACCGGGATTTCGGTTTCAGCACACCCATGGAGGTGGTAGCTCGCACAACCATAATGGCCACAAGAATGGTAATGGGAATGGAGGAAGCAACGGCCAGAACCGGACCACCCCATCGACCCCAGCCAAGAAGGATTTGAGCCACGTCACTTGCTATAAGTGTTCCAAGACCGGACATTATGCCAATGAATGTCCTGAAGGCCAGAATGGAAATGGCAATGGAAGCTCTGGGAAGAAGCCGAACCCTTTCAATAGGGGACAGGTGAACCACGTTAATGTGGAGGAGGTTGAAGATCAGCCCGATGCAGTAATCGGTAAGTTTTTGGTTAAGTCATTTACCGCACTCGTTCTTTTCGATACTGGTGCATCGCATTCATACATATCAAGGGGATTTGTGGAAAAGTATAGCCTGCCCACTAGGATTCTTAAAACACCTATGCTAGTAAGCTCGCCAGGAGCAGAGTACATGGCCAGACAAGGATGTTTCCAAGTGCCATTAAGTATAGGAAGGCATGTTTTCCCAACGGATTTAATTATTCTGGAATCCCAAGGTCTGGATGTGATTCTTGGTATGGATTGGCTATCGATGTATGGAGGAAACATCGATTGCGCCAGTAAGACAATTTTGCTTACCACACCAGAAGGAAGAAGGATCAAGTATGTATCCCGGCATGTGCCACACAGGACACAAGTAAACTGCCTAACAGGAGTTGTGCAAGAGGAAGTACCAGTGGTAAAGGATTTTCCTGATGTATTTCCTGAGGAATTACCAGGCATGCCACCGGATAGAGACATTGAGTTTTTGATTGAGTTATTGCCAGGTACAGGCCCAATATCGAAGCGACCGTACCGGATGCCAGCAAAGGATTTGGTGGAAATTAAGAATTAGATTAAGGAGTTATTGGATAAAGGTTACATTCACCCAAGTTCTTCACCTTAGGGATTACCCGTACTTCTAGTGGAAAAGAAGGATGGATCATTAAGGATGGTTGTAGATTATCGGGGGTTGAATGAAGTAACCATCAAGAATAAGTACCCACTGCCAATGATTAATGATCTGTTTGATCGTTTGCAAGGAGCTAAAGTGTTTTCCAAGATCAATTTGCGATCAGGGTACCACCAATTGAAGATTCGAGAGCAGGACATACCTAAGACAGCATTCACCACGAGATATGGACTGTATGAGTATACCGTTATGTCATTTGGATTGACTAACGCACCTGCCTATTTTATGAACCTGATGAACAAAGTGTTTATGGAGTTTTTGGATAAGTTCATCGTAGTGTTCATTGATGACATCCTGGTTTATTCAAAGAATGAAGAGGAGCATAAGGAACATTTGCGTTTGGTTTTGGAGAAACTAAGGGAACATCAGTTATATGCCAAATTCAGCAAATGCGAGTTTTGGTTGAAGGAAGTTGGATTTCTTGGACATGTTATATCCGGAGAAGGTATAGCAGTTGACCCCACAAAGGTTGAGACCGTAACCGAATGGGAAGCACCAACAACAGTTGGAGAGATCCGGAGTTTTCTTGGACTCGCAGGATACTACCGGAGATTCATTGAGAACTTTTCAAAGATTGCAAAGCCTATGACGGAGTTGTTGAAGAAGGATACTAAGTTTAAATGGACTGAGGAGTGTGAGGCTAGTTTCCAGGAGTTGAAGAAACGTTTGGTTACCTCACCATTATTGATTTTGCCAGATCAGACCAAGGATTATGAGGTGTATTGCAACGCTTCACGTCGAGGACTTGGAGCAGTGCTTATGCAGGAAGGGAGAGTTGTTTTGTATGCTTCACGACAACTGAAGCCTCATGAGTTGAATTATGCCACGCATGATTTGGAGTTAGCAGCCGTAGTGCATGCGTTGAAAACGTGGAGACATTTCCTCATTGGAAATCATTGTGAGGTGTACACGGATCACAAGAGTTTGAAGTACATTTTCACTCAGAAGGAGTTGAACCTCAGACAAAGGAGATGGTTGGAGCTCATCAAGGATTATGACATGAGATTGCATTACCATCCCGGAAAAGCTAATGTAGTAGCTGACGCATTGAGCCGTAAGAGCCATGTCAATACCCTAATGACGGGGAAAATACCTAAGGAGTTAGCAGAAAACTTTCGTGAGCTATGTTTGGAAATAGTTCCGAGAGGCTATGTAGCAACATTGGAGATTCAGTTAACATTGATGGATAAGATCGGAGAAGCTCAGAAATCTGACAAAGAGATTGCTGCTATAAAGGAGAAACTTAGCAAAGGAAAAGCTAAGGGATTTTGTGAGGATGATCACAATACCTTATGGTTTGAGGACCGTGTTTATGTGCCTAATGACCCGAAGATCAGGAAGTTGATTTTTCAAGAGGCACATGATTCACCATATTCGGTTCACCCAAGGAATACCAAGATGTATTTGGATTTGAAGGAAACATTCTGGTGGACCGGAATGAAGGAGGATATTGCAGCATATGTAGCAGTTTGTGACGTATGTCAGAGAGTAAAGGCAGAGCATCAAAAGCCAGCAGGATTGTTACAACCATTGCCGATACCCGAATGGAAGTGGGATAAGATAGGCATGGATTTTATCACAGGACTACCCAGGACAAAATCAGGCTATGACTCGATATGGGTAGTAGTTGATCGTTTGACAAAGGTAGCACATTTTATTCCAGTTAAGACCACTTACACCAGTGCTAAGTTTGCAAAGATATACATGACTAGAATCATTTGTTTGCATGGAGTTCCGAGGAGTATCGTATCAGATAGAGGAACCCAATTTACCTCAAAGTTTTGGAATCAGTTGCATGAAACTTTAGGAACCAGACTAGAGTTCAGCACAGCCTTTCATCCGCAGACAGATGGACAGACCGAGAGAGTCAATCAGATTTTGGAAGATATGCTGAGAGCTTGTGCACTAGATTATGGATCTAGTTGGGACGATAACTTGCCGTATGCGGAGTTTTCTTATAACAACAGTTACCAAACTAGTTTGAAGATGGCACCTTTCGAAGCTTTATACGGAAGGAGGTGCAGGACACCGTTGTCATGGGACGAAGTTGGAGACCGTCAATTCTTTGGACCAGATTTGATTAAGGAGTCTGAACGGAAAGTTAAGTTGATTCGCGATAGGCTCAAGGTAGCCCAGTCCAGGCAGAAGAGCTACGCAGATTCTAAACGCAAGGAGACAATTTACGAAACCGGAGACAGAGTTTATCTTCGAGTATCCCCACTTCGAGGAGTTAAGCGCTTTGGAGTTAAGGGAAAGTTAGCACCGCGTTTCGTTGGACCATATAAGATTTTGCAACGTATGGGAGAAGTCGCTTATAAGTTGGAATTACCAGAGGGACTGTCAGGAGTTCATGATGTATTCCATGTTTCTCAGATGAAGAGATGTCATGCCGAGATGGCAGAGATACCGCTAAGAGATACAGTGCCGCTGGAAGCGATCCAGTTGAAGGATGACTTAATGTATGAGGAGAAGCCAGTCAAGATTCTCGATTATGCCAGTAGAGTTACTCGCAGCAAGGTTATCAAGTTTTGCAAAGTTCAGTGGAACCACCACTCAGAGGATGAAGCCACCTGGGAGAGAGAAGAAGATTTTCTCAAGGACCACCCTCACCTATTTTCTAGCCAACCCGAATCTCGAGGGCGAGATTCATCTTAAGGGGGGTAGGTTTGTAACATCCCAAATTTTGCAATTTGGAATGTAATACACTAGATCATCATGCATATCATATTTTCTTGCATTTTGGTTGATCCTAGAAATTTCACGCAACTCAAGGACCCTCAGAGAGAGTTGGAGATTTCGTTATTTTCATATTTGAGAGTTTTCTCGAATTTGAAAAGGGGATCATTTGATTTATTTATTTCATCTTCAATAATTTTTCCGATATCAAAATATAAGAGAGGGAATAATATGACTTTCCCAAAATTGAGGAAAAATGAAGAATTAATAAATAGATCAAGTTTTGGTTTTGCCGGAGTTTTATTTGCATTTTATTTGGATAGGGAAAAATGCGTGTTTTAAAAATTGCATTTTAGGTCCGGAGAAAAGTTCATTTTGTTCGACTCATTTTTAGGAGTCGTGGAAAATTTACTTTAGAATTTTGGAGTTCGTTTAGTTTTCTCTTTCTTTGTTTTTCTGCGCGCGGAATTATTTAAAAAAAACCCCGCAGGCCAGCTGGGCCAAAGGCCCAGCCAGCCGGCCGCCCCAGCCTCCAGTGTGCTGCGCGCCAGGCACAGGAGCGCAGGCCGCCGCCTCGCCTCTTGCTCTAGCCGAATCCTAGTAGGATTCTTAGCCCCCATTCCTTTGTTTCGTTTTCCTTTTTTCTCTCTTTTTCTTGTCCCCTACCCCAAGTCTCCTCTCCCCTCACCAATATAAATACCCCAACACCCCCCTCTAAACCCATCAAATCAAACCCCAAGCCCTCCACCGCACCCCACCCCGCGCCCTACACCGCCACGGCGCCACCCCACACCCGCGCCACCCCACACCCGCGCCGCCGCACCTTGCCCATGCCGCCGCCGCACCTTGCCCATGCCGCCGCCGCCCTACGCCTCGCCGCCGGAGCCTCTCGCCAGAGACCTCGCCGGAGGTTGCCCCGCGTCTCTTTTCCTTGGATCGTTTTCTTCTAATCGTTCCGATTCTTTTCTTCTCTTCTGATTCGTTTTCTAGATCGGTTTTTCGTTTCGGTTTTCTTCTCCGAAACCCTAGATCGGATTCGTGTTCTTTTCCGATTTAGTTGCCTTTGGATCGTTCGCCGGACCGTTCGTCCTAACGAACGTGGTCACCGAATTCTTCTAGGTTAACGAACGTCCGTTCGTTTAACCGTTCTTCGTTTTCTTTCTGTCGGATTTATTCCGCGATCGTGATCTCAGATCCGATCTTCTTTCTAGTCTTTCTTTTCGCTCGTTTATCGGAATCAGGTGATTCAAGCGCCTGGAGTTTTGTTTCGAAACCGCCGTTCCGTCTAATCAACTTAAACAAGTTTTTGCCCCGGTAAAATTTGACCTAGTTTCAACTTGCTAGAACCGAGTTGTTTTCTTCTGCCGTTTGTTTTCCGTTTCTTTGTTCGGTTCGTTCTTTCTTTGCAACCGGAGTTCTTAAATTGAACTTTCTGGTTCGTTCTCTTGTTCGAGTTTTACCTGTGCATTAGATGAGTACTTATTGTGTGCTTGTTGTTTGTCTACGATAGATCACCCGGATTGCGCCGCTTGTTACTTCGAAACCCTAGGTCTCGCGGATCATCAGCAAGGCAAGTAACACTTTTGATCATACCTTTTCTACAACCCATGTTTTATTGCATTAGATCAATCCTCGCACATTGCATGACTAGGATCTAATTAAATTGTGGGTTGGGAAGTAGATGAGGTAGTACCTATCACCTGTTTTCTTTATGAAACCTTGGGAGTTACTTCTACGTTTGCTTATTATGCCATGCTATGCTAGTAGACGTGGATTGGGTGAGTGATATTCCATGACAGATGTGAGTTGATAATTTTAATGGTTTATCTAAGGTGGCAACTTGAACACACATCTAGGTGGATTGAGGCACCTGATGTCTATCAGGACTTGCCTGTTTTTTTTGGACCGCCACCCAGGCTCAAAGGGATCATAAGATCTTTCATGCTAGAAACTTCCGTGTGCAGCCACAAGCCATTATGGGCTCTGGCATAGTTGATTAAGTTGTGCGAACTCTTACAGTGGTAGACTAGCAGATGTAGGGGATGTAGGTGTACCGGTCTACCCGATCGTAAGGTGCTAGCGCCTCTGAAAGACTGTGTCTCGGTCATCCATTTCTCAAACACCATGTAGTGCGAGAAATCCAACGGAGGCGATCGTGTCTTGTGGGGAAAAGTGTGCAAACCTCTGCAGAGTGTATAAACTAATCATGATTAGCCGTGTCCCCGGTTATGGACAACTTGAGTATCTAGTACTTGAATATCATGTGAATCTCGACATGTTACTTCTAATTAATATTGTTGGGTTTTAATTGTTCACTTAATTGGGATCGGAATGCTATCAACCATTCTCAATGTCTAACAACCGCCATGATAGTTAAATAAATTTATTCCTTTGCAGTAGGGAAAAACTGGCTTTACGCAAAACTGTAACCATAGAGCTTTCCACCAGCCATATATGCATATAGTATAGTTGTTTCATTCCATTACTCTCTATGTGTTACTTTGCCAGCATATTCCATGTGCTGACCCATTTTCGGGCTGCAACTTTCATGTTGCAGACTTTTCAGACGACGAGTAAGGTGTTTAGGTCGTGGTCCTATACTCAGTGATGCCGTTGGAGTTGATGGACCCATTTATCTTCCGAGTCTTCCCCTGTTATCCTTATTAGATGGCCTTAAGCCATACTTATTGTAATAAGTTCTCTTTTGAGACAACGATGTAATAAGTGTGTGACTGCCACTTTGCTATAAATCCTTTGATGTACTGTGTGGTGTCAGCATTACTGATCCAGGGATGACACCTGAGCACAGAGCACTTGATCCATTTAGGTCGGGTTGCGACAAAACTAATGTGAAAGGACGGGACGACTGGGAGCGAATTGTTGGAAGGTAGAAGACGGGGACGAGTAGGGCGTGCGAATGGCGTGGGGTTGCTGGCTTGCCCGGTGGATAAATGGCTGCAAGCTCCCAAAGAGTTATCGAGAACTATGCAGGATCCACTAGATGTCATGTCTACTAGACCCATATCGTAGGCCTGACGGTATAGCTTCTGCCTGTTCGCATGCCATGCCGGTGTGTGGATGTAACTTCACTTAATTCCGTCAAACGTCGCGCCTCCCATGACCTTTGCCTCCCTCGCGCGGTCGCGCCCTTTGAGACTTCGATCGGCTATAAATGAGCAATTTTTTTGCCTTTTTTAGACAAGCAATTTTGTTTGCCTACTCCGCATGCATGATACTCCCTCTGGTCCTTTTTACTCCCGTCAACCGTTTGCAAAGTGTTTGACCAAATTTATACTTTTTTTGAACACCACCTTATATTAATTAACCAGCCACACCAGTACACTCATTCGATACAATATTCACCACACAGGGCGGTACGTTATTTACAAGAATACCTTCTAATATATTGTCAAAGCTATACTCAGGGATTAAGTGTGCCACCTTATTGGCCGAACAGCTAATCTTTGACAATTGAAGATTGTTGATCAACTTCGAGATGCTCAACGCTTTCATCTTCAGGTCACGCATAGCAGACCTGTCAACGCTTTGATAGGCATCAATGAAATCCCACAACCAAATTTATACTAAAAATATCAATATCTACAATACTCCCAAAATACTTAGGCACGATGCATTAACTTCTACCTCGTTTCTTGTTTCTTGACATATCAACCAATAGGAGATGTGGGTGTGCATACTTTTAATGACTTGAGACTACCAAACACGACATGCAGTGGTTAGTTCATTGCATGCAATGCTATTAATTAGCAAATAAACATTAAGATCTCTCGCTTTCCCCTCCTCCTTGGTCACAGTGCACAATCTAAGATGACTTGCTCACCTAGACGGAGGGAGTACTGATTATAAACATTAAGATCTCTCGTTTCCCCCTCCTCCTTGGTCACAGTGCACAATATAAGATGACTTGCTCACCTAGACGGAGGGAGTACTGATTATAATGAGTACTCAACTAGTACTAGTATAAGAACTACATTTTATAATGAGTGTAAAAATATTGATTTGACACTGTGAATGTTGACACATTGTGGAATAGTTTTTGAAGTCTGCAAAAGTACTCAACTAGTGCTGTCATTCTCCACACAAAAATGTGTTTACCAATGCATGCATGAACTCTAGTTACTCTAACCCCCCTCTCTTCTTTAATTCTTTGCCACATCAGCGTGTTTGCTATTCCCCTGTGCATGATACCAGCTAAGATACCACCATTATGGCCAGCCTTAATCACCGCATGGAATAATTTAGTGCACCTTGAAATATGAACATGTGTGGGGCGTGTTTGTTTTTAATGACTTGATACTATACCTAGCCCGGCATGCAAGATGACTTATTATGCACCATTCCCCATACCAATTCGTCTCCAAATTTTTTCCTCTCCATGTGTGAAACAATATACCTGCCAAACTCTCCTTCTCCCTCCGGCGGTCCCACCACTCCACCCCGTGTGAAAAAATCTGCATGCATTACTCTCCTCCCCCCACGCTCGTCCAATCCGTTGTGACCAACAATATTTCCACCCCTTCGCTCCCCTATAATTTACTCCAAAAATATGCCCACGTAGCTGTTAATTAACTGCAGGTGCATTCGGTCACTGACATATGGGCCCAACAGGGGTCTGGCCCACATGTCAGTGACGCAACTGGACCGGCAGTTAAGTCAGTGCAGCTCAGTCCATATCTTACGTAGGTGTGCCATTGCTCGCTATATATACCGCGCCTCCCACGACATCGCTATCTCCTCCCCCTCACCTTCACGTTCATCGCTATCTCCTCCCCCTCCCTCTCACGTCGACCACCATGGCATCGCCCCTCCCAAGCCCTAGGAGCCCCTCGCTGCACCGCGCAGACGGTCACGCGTCGCCGTTCTGTTCCTCGCCGCCACTAGTCGAGGAGGACGCGTCAATGTTCCGCTCCTCTCCGCTACGCAACGCGTCGCTGTTCCGTTCCTCGCCGCCACTAATCGAGGAGGACGCGTCAGCGTTCCGCTCCTCGCCGCGACGCGTCTAGGTGAACGCGTCGGTGTTCCCAATCTCGCCAGCACGCGCGCTAGAGGACGCATCGGCTCCCCGCTATGAGGAGAACGCCGCACCGCCCGCCGAGCCCCCAGCCTTGAGGAGCTTTGGAAAGAAATGGATGTCTCCTTGTGGGAGGCTTTGCCTCTAGCAGAGCACGCTAAAATAGAGGTGGAGAAGAAGGCTGAGGAAGAGAAGCGCACCGCGGAACAAGCTGCCTGGGAGGCCTATGTCGCGTCCGAGAGAGTCAGGCAATTGGCTCTTTGGCAGAAGGCTTGTGCGAGGTCCGTGAGGGTGGCGGAGGACGCCCGTGCCGACGCCCTGAGTGCAGTCGGGCCCAAGCGCC
The DNA here is from genome assembly GCF_018294505.1 of Triticum aestivum. Lineage (NCBI taxonomy): Eukaryota > Viridiplantae > Streptophyta > Magnoliopsida > Poales > Poaceae > Triticum > Triticum aestivum. Next base: position 175,145,191 of record NC_057809.1, read on the forward strand.
TCATCTACGCTTGGCGTTACGTGGACCAGGTGCACGCTTCCAGCAAGGAGGAGTACCTGTTGGCGCCGGATCACCACACTGGTGAGATCGCGCTCGCCCGCCGGCAAGCCGCCAATCAGCACCTCATGATTTGCGAGGCTGAGGAAGAGGCGTTGTGTCGGTGCGCTGGGAAACGGCCGCGCACCAGGGCACTCGTGGCACGCCGCAAGCGCTCCTACGAGCGCCGTGGCTTTTAGGAGGAGTATAATTTTTGTTTCGTAAGGCGATCTCATTAGTTTTGGGACGCAAATGATAAATCCCGAACGTTCAGGAATTTTTAGCATCCTTAATTAAGTATGTAAAAGGGAAACTTTGGAAACCTTGTGTATTCGTACGCATTTTGCAAGTACGTTCATATAGCACAAACTTTACTATATACTATCGCAGGAAAAGAATTCTATGAGACCAGGTCTCACGCGAAACCCATCCTGATGGATGACACGTGGCATTCACAAATCACAAAGCATCCCCGACCCCCCACTTAAAAGCCACGTGTCATCCATCAGGACGGGTCTCACCTGCTAACCGTGAGACCTGGTCTCATATACGAGTAATTTTTTTCCACTATCGCACTACACGTCTCTCTCGATATATGCTTGCAGACTGTGCTACTCCCTCCGTCCATGTCAATAAGTCATCTTCGGTTGTGCACCGTGACCAAGAAGGAGGGAATACTTATACACCTATACGAAGGGAGTACTACTATTACTTATGTACGTGCAAATGCACGTTTTAACATTACGATGCGGTTTTTGTAAAAGTAGAAAAACAACACTAGTCAAGCTTGTGAAACGATTCAATGCAAAACAAAAGCAAAAATGCCCGTTTGATTGTTTACTTTTAGCTTCCTTCTCTGTGGTTATTTCTCTGTCGTACTTTGTATGGAGTATCTCACTGGTTGGAAAGGCATGCAAATTCCCAAACCGCTTCCTACACCCTATATCTCACTGGTTGCCGTCGTTGACGTTGTCGCCCATGTCGTCGAGGATGAGGTTGCCGAGGTCGGGGAAGAAGTCGTCATTTGCAACTAATCATGTGGACTAGCATAGTAGTAGGATACAGAGTAGAAACATGAATTTTACCACGATTTCGAACAGGAAGGACAGAAACACATACGGTGCAACGGGAGTTGCACCGTTGGCGTTGAGGTTGTCGCCCATGTCCAAACACCACGTAGACACGGTCTTTGTGCATGGTTCATAGTCGTTCCACGCTCGGGCATTGAAGTTTATAACTATTTTAGATTAGAATATACTACTCCTCCTGTGCTAGTAGTAGAGCAGAGTCCTACTCTACTACTCTACTCAAGCAAGTTAGGGCATAGCATTGTAGGGAGTACCAGTACTGTGATCACTCAAGCAAGTTGTCTGGCATCGACATAACCCTACGCTATTGGTATGTGTCTCATAAGTCAAGCAGCGTGTTATAGTCATCATCACCTGTCCACTTCCCACAGCACATATTTGCTTCTCCATCTTTGTCCACACATAATCTCGTCCAATCTTACATCCCCGCTAAGGCGCCTCCCCCCTCGTCCAAAACCCAAGCACTAACAATGGCAGAACCGAGCAGCGTCCGCCGAAAGAGTGGCTGGAATTCGCTCCCCACAGAGGTAATCAAGCTCATTGTTTCGTGTGTGGACAATCTCAGTACCATGCCGCTCGCCGCGTGCTTGTCGGGGCTGTACCGTTTACTCAAAGCCCTCAGGCCGGAGCTTTTTAAGCCAGCTCCTTGCTTGCTGATGCCGCCTGATCTTCAGAAACGGCATGTCACGCAGCATAACGATCATAGGGTGGCGAGCATCAACCCCCTTGACTCCGATCCGATCCCCGTCAGCCTCAACTACATTAATGGTATGTACTGGGTCGGCATGAACACATCTTGGATGGTGCTCGTCGACGGTCGTGGCAGCTGGATGCTCGTGGAGGTCTACACCCGGCGATTGATCCCCCATCCTTCGATTAACACTGCACTGCTTTGGCACCGCGGCCCAGAATACTTGGAATCTTACAGTAGCCAACGTGATACCAAGTTTGATTTGCTCAAGGTTGTAATCTTCCGAGTGCCCACAAGATCTGCGAATTATAAAGACTTCAAGCTAATTGCGTTCTTCAACCGCGGTCTCGCCTATCTGACAGGTCACTGCAGTAAGTGGATAAATCTGCACGTCCATCGCAGGATCATACATCCTCCATGGTTTTCTGATGCCATTGAACACAAGGGCTTCATTTACGCTGTTGACTCCTTCTATGGCTGGACATATTGCTGGCCTACTCCAGTCATTGCTACAAACGGCTATTAGAGCAGTATGTTACTTTCCTATGATATCATGATGGCTTACTTATATTACTGTCAACATTTGCTGAAAAAATATTCATGCTCATAACATGCTGTTCTTAAGATTGACTAAACCAAGAGCCCTTTTTTATTTGACTCCAACTTGATATGATGTTGTAGGCCGCCTGGTGTCCCTACCCTTCCTAATCCAAGAACCTTTCAATGAAAAGCAGCATGGCAGTTGCAGGTGGTTCCTGGCTCGATCAGACGACGGCGAAAGATTGATGATCGTTCGCACGTACCATACGTGTTGTTTCGCGGAATACAATCACAGTCACTGCAAGGTCTTTGAGCAGGATCCCAACTTCTCTGGGCCTTTAGCAATTTTTGACTGGAGGCTAGTAAGTAGCATTGGTACACGCTCTCTGTTTGTCGGACTGAATTATTTGATTAACCAGGAGATAACCGACGGCAAGGATCATGATGGCAGCGCGGTTTTGTTCATCAAGCAAAACTGTGTGTACACAGCGTACCATGCGTCTCTGCATGCACCATACCCTGATATGTGCCGCCACGCTCTACAGCCCAAAGTAGGAGAGAGGGTCGCAAGTATCAGACTTCGACCTGCTGGCCGGAGTTTTTCCCGTCAGGCACCCATCTGGTTCAAGCCGTTAGCCAATCTCCACAGCTTAATAAATAGTAACATCTAACTGAGCCAGTTAGTTAGATGCGTACACTTGGTGTAGTAGGATCTTTATTTAGTTTGATGCATACACTTGTTCTTTTTTGGTAGCCCTTTTGTAATGATGGCTGATGTTTGGTTTGGAAGAGAGAGCTGCGTCTTCACTCTTCTGGCCTGCTTACTGCTTCTGTTGCACCCCCAGCCCTGGTTGCTGTTGCTGCTGTTTTCAATGTACAATCAGTAGTATATTTCATCTGTTGATTGAATAAATGTGCTGTTAGAATGAAAAACACAATGTTTTGGAAGTCGTTGCACGGTTTGATCCTTTAGTGCCCCGTACCGTACGTAGCGCATACTATTTACCATATGAAATACATTTTTTTAGAAACTCGGAACACATTTTCCACTTGTTGATAACATGGAGCCCACTGATGAAGGCCCAATAGAGAAGCCCATAATTAACTGGAAGGGAGGCTCTCACATGAATCCGGCCCAGGTACATGCTCATGGTCCCCTAAACATAAATAAGTAAATAAATAAATAAATAAAGCTAAATGCTCATGCACCAGTTCTTTGGGAAAATAGCACTAGTAGAAAACAGGGCTTTGGTCACGGGGCAGTTTTCACATTAGTCCCGGTTAAGTCAAGAACCGGGACTAATGTGAGCATTTATCTCGGTTCGTGCGACTAAGGCATTAGTTCCGGTTCACCTGGGCCCTTTAGTCCCGGTTCGTGCCACGAACCGGGACTAAAGGGTGCGATGCCCATTAGTCCCAGTTGGTGGCACCAACCGGGACTAAAGGTTAGACCTTTAGTACCGGTGGGTGCCACCAACTGGTACTAATGGGTTTTGAGGCATTAGTACCGGTTCATGGCACGAACCGGTACTAAAGGTCCCATTTCCAAACTCCCCCCCCCCCCCCCCCCCCCCCCCCGTGGACCGCCTTTTCAGTTTTAGAAAAAACAAAAGAAAATGATGGAAATGTCAAAAAAATAAAATAAAATAAGTTTCCCATGTGATATGTGGTCTACTTGTTGGGAAAATTTACAAATATGAATTTCGACTTTATTTGCAAAATCTCTCTGGAATTTGTAAAATGGGCATAACTTTTGCATACGAACTCGGATTAAAAACTTTTTATATGAAAAATCATCTACTCGAAAAGTTACATCCGAATTTAACTAGGGGAACCCCGTTAAACATTTTCAAAATCCTCAAAAACCTAACAGAAAAAAGTTATGGGGCTTTTAAGATCTAGAGTGGAAAAAATCGAAAAAAATACTAGTCAAATATGGTCAAATAGTGGTCAAACTGTCGTCAAACAATGGTCAAACTAATTATTCTAGAATATTAGTGTTACTAAATAATTATTTCAGTTATTTTGAATTTTGGTCAAATCTGGTCAAACTATGGTCAAACTGTGGTCAAACAATGGTCAAACTAATTATTCAAGATATATTAGTGTTACTAAATAATTATTGTTTTTTTAAAACAATAGTTTCAAACTCAAACAGTGAAATGTGTCACTTCATGCTCAAGCAAAATTCATGAAGGTTAATAGGATTGACATCTTACTATTGTCAGGAAAACAACAAGTGCAGACTTGGAAACGAGAGAGAATAGAACCCGGAAGTTAAGCGTGCTCATGCTGGGGGAGTGGGAGGATGGGTGACCGTTCGGGAAGTTAGATGATTTTGAATGATGAGGGGTGATTAGAGGATAAATTGAGCAGTGATGAGGGGTGGTGATTACACACTAGAGGTTAAAATAATTTAGAAATTTGAAAATCAAATTTTTTTAAAAAAAATCAATTTTTTTAAAACAATCATAAAATTTCCTTTAGTCCCGGTTGGTGTTACCAACCGGGACTAAAGGTGGAGCTCCACGTGGCCGCGCCCTTTAGTCCCGGTTCGTGTAAGAACCAGGACTAAAGGGGAGAGGCATTAGTACCGACCCTTTAGTCCCAGTTCAAAAACCGGGACTAAAGGGGCCTTACCAACCGGGTCAAAAGCCCCTTTTTCTACTAGTGTAGGTAGCCCAATATTTCTTTTTGAAGAATACCCAAGCTAGGCCTATTTGTTTTCTTCGAATTACTGGGTTGCAAATCTTTCAAGACGAGGAGGGATGCATTCCAGCCTGGCTTAAGAGTATGGTCAATGTCTGTTAAAAGTAATATCAAAAGGGGTTGAAAATTCCAAAAAATTTATAGCAAATGGGATATAAGTTTCTTTTTTTGTTTTTGTTCTTCACTGATATCTTATACGTATTTCATTGGATTTAACATGACATAGTACTAATTTATTTTTAAATTTGTTTTAGTATGGATATTAATTTTTGGATTAAGAATATTTCGTTCCCCAGCAAAAAAATTGCGAATTTTCAAAATTTCCCACATATTTAGTTAATTTTTTGACCCTGGTACTGACCAGAAAATGGCCAGCAATTCTAAAAATGGAAACCGGACTGCAATAAATTCCATATGAATTAGAAAATGAGTAAAAATTATAAAAATAATAGCAAATGGGCTGTACACGCCACATATTTCGAGGCTGACTTGTTTACGCAAGGCTTTGTCAGTGAACACACGATTCTAGCAGCAGTTAGTGTTGGATGTCCATCCAACGGCCGACGTGCTTCTTCAATCTCTGATCTTCCTGCTCCAGCCGCCTAAACTAGCGCCGGCAGGACTGCCTGCTCCCTCCTCTTGTGGCCCGCTGTGATGTCGCGCAGGCTTCTCCGGCCCACCCTACTCCCTTCGCTGGCCTGGCCGCACGCAATCAACTGCCTCCTTATTATGTGAAAAAAATGATTCCTCCCACTAACATCTGGGGCGCACCGGCTGAGAGGCTGACCTGTGGGCCTACTAAGTTGACACGTACGCAGGGCTTGTCAACTTAGTCAACAAACGATTCTAGCAGCAGTAACCGTTGGATTTGAATCGAACGGTCCTGCTGCTTCTTCAATCGCTGCTCTTCTTGCACCAGCCGCCCAAACCAGCGCCGGGGAGACCGCCTGCTCCTGCCTCGAGTGGCCGGCTGTGCTGCCAATGAGGCCTCATCGCCCCTACTACTCCCACCGCTAGCCAGGCCCTGCGGCAACGGCAGCCTCACACCGCAGCTGAACCAGTGAACCCTCGTACTCCTCTCCGTGTGGGCATCCGCTGCTGCGTCTTCCCCGGCTCTGCGTCGTCCCCTTCCTAGGCCTCGCCGTCGTCCACCGCCTTGGTGCTCTCGGCGCGGCGTGGTCAACATGGTCAACGACATTCCATCGGAAGAGTACTGTACATGGAGAGGCTGAAAGTTGGGTCCACGGCCACAGCCCAGTTTTTTTGTGATTTGCCAAGTAAGTCGCTTTGTCAGGCCTGTTGGGCTGCAAATCTTTCAAGATGAGGAGAGCTTTCATTCGGCCGGCCGAGAAAATGGCCCATCAGTAATGAGAAATGGGCTGTACATTTTTAAAACACATCAAACTGGCAATTAGTTTCAAATATCTTTTCTTCATTTCGAGATTTGAAATTACATTAATTTTTATGCGTGGAGAATTTGTTGGATTTTATATTGATATACATTTATTTTTAAAATCAGTTTGAATGTGAGTCGAAATTTTGGGATTAAAAACAGTTCGAACCGCACCGAAATATGCAAAATTTCATATAATTTTTTAACCGTGGCCACAATACGGGTTGTAATGCTAACAAAAAGAATATGGGCTCCAAAAAAAGCTTAATACTTAGGAAATGGGCTGTAAATTATTAGAAATAATGGCAGATGGGTTGTATGCTATTTTCCACAGATTTGAGGCTTTCCTAAAAAAAGGTTGACGCACAAGCAGTGTCTGTTGGATGACCATCCAACGGCCGTCATGCTTCTTCAATCTCTGCTCTTCCTGCTCCAGCCGCTCAAACAGGCACAGGCGGGACTGCCTGCTCCCTCCTCCCCGCGGCCGGCTCTGCTGCCACGCACGCCTCACCGCCCCATCGTACTCCCATCGCTGGCCTAGCCATCCCTCTACTCACCCACACCTGCTGTTATTCTCCGGTGACGGCAGACGAACCAGTAAACCCTCGTACAGTCGTACTCCCCTCCGCGTGGGAAACAACTGCCGAGTCTTCCCTGCCTCCGTGTCGTTCCCTTCCTAGGCCTCGCCGTCATCCACCGCCCTGGTGCTCTCGGCGAGGCCTGGTCAATGTGGTCAACGACCGACATGCATCTGAAGTGGACTGTACGTGGAGAGGCCGACAGCTGGGTCCACGGCCGCACACAAGGAAATGCCTCCTTATTACACGCAAAATAATGATTCCTCCACCTGACATCAGGGACCCACCGAAAGGGCCTCTGTATTTCGCGAAAAAACGTTACCGCCGCTGACAGCTCAGACCCACCAGCTATATCTTCGCACGCAAGGAAGTGCCTCCTTATTACACTCAAAAAAATGAATACCCCCTGCTAGCTGGGACCCACCTTGGTGGGAGGATGACTTGTGGGCCTACTAAGTTGACGGGGGCGGAGGGCTTTGTCAACTTAGTCAATATGCACGATTCTAGCTCCAGTGACCGTACGATGTCCATCCAACGGCCGTAGTGCTTCTTCAACCTCTGGTCTTCTTGCTCCAGCCGCCCAAACCAGCGCCAGTCGTGCCTCGTGCTCCTATCTCCCATGGCCGGTTGCGATGCGGCGGAGGCCTCATCGCCCCCTACTACTCCCACCATTGGCCAGGCCATCCCTCTACTCACCCACACCCCCTGTTATTCCGCGGCGACGACAGCCTCACACCGCAGCGAACCAGTGAACCCTCGTACTCTACGCGTGGGCATCCACTGCCGCATCTTCCCCGGCTCCGCGTCATCCCCTTCCTAGGCCTCGCCGTCGTCCACCGCCCTGGTGCTCTCGGCGCGGCGTGGTCAACGTGGTCAAGTAACGGCTTCCATCAGACGTGGACTGTACGTGGAGAGGCCGACAGCTGGGTCCACAGCCGCAACAAGGAAGTGCCTCCTTATTACGTGCAAAATAATTATTCCTCCACCTGACAGCGGGACCCACCGGACGGGCCACCGTATTTCGCAAAAAAACATTTCCCCCTGACTGCTGGGACCCACCAGCTACATCTTCGCACGCAAGGAAGTGCGTCCGGGCAAAAAAAAAACAATTCGCCCCCTAACTGCTGGGACCCACCAGCTACATCTTCGCAAGCAAGGAAGTGCCTGACAGTCGGGACCCACCTGGTCGAAGCGTACGTAGCATTGTCATTCTGGTCGCAAATGTGTACGCACATACTGGTTGATGTAGAGGCGCACACGTGTCGTAGTAGAGGCGCGCACGTGTCGTAGTAGAGGCGCGCACGTAGCATTTACACGTACGTACAGCGGCCAGGGTGCAAGAAAGAAAATACGGCCACGTATGTGTACATACGGGCGGGGTGTCAAACGCCTACTCGCGCATACGTACGGCCAGGGCTCGTGTACATGGCTGGGTCGGAACGGAGAAACGGCATCATCGTCGTGTTCATGGGGAGGCAACTAAATGCGTCGTGTTCATAGGGAGGCAACAGAATGCGCCGTGTTCATCGGGAGGGCTTGGACGGAACAGGCGATGCAAACGAGGCCTGGCGTACCGCAGAATGGAGGAAACGTCCTTGTGTTCGACCGGCCACGTTCGAAACGGGATCCTGTTCATCGGGAGGGGTCTAGCGTACCGCAAAACGGAGGAAACGGACCTCCTACGGTCGAAACGGGGGTCCTGTTGATCGGGAGGGGGTGTGGTGTACCGCAAAACGGAGGAAACGGACTTGTGTTGGAGCGCTATGGTCGAAACGGGGGTCCTGTTGATCGGGAGGGGTGTGGCATACCGCAAAACGGGACTCCACGAGATACTGTTCATCTCCACCGTCGACCTCCCCCAGCCTCCACGGGCTCCTGTTCATCCAGCCTCCACCGCGCGCTACTCCACCGGCTACTATTCAACCACCCCTCCACCGACTACTGTTCATCCAGCCCTCCACACCACGGGGTCCTGTTCAACCTCCCCTCCACGGGCACCCCTCCACCGTCTACTGTTCATCCAGCCCTCCACACCACGGGGTCCTGTTCAACCACCCCTTCACCGTCTACTGTTCATCTAGCCCTCCACACCACGGGGGCATGTTCATCCACCCCTCCACGGGCACCCCTCCATCGTCTACTATTCATACAGCCCTCCACCACACCACGGGGTCCTATTCATCCAGAGGCAATGCCACCGCTCAGTGTTCATCCAAAAGCCCCCGCAACGCTCACTGTTCATCCCATCGATCGGCTTCAGTTAGCAGCAGTAGCGAAGGAATCGCTCGATCGGGTTCAGTTAACAGCCATCGATCAATCGCTCGGGATCATTAACGCGTAGCCTATAGTGCAATTGCTCGGGTTCAGTTAGATCCCAACGCGTCGCTCGGGTTCAGTTAGAGCCAACGCCTCGCACACACGCGCGTACATGTATGAGAGAAACGCGCATCGCTCGGCCCCCGACCTCCCACCGTAACCGGGAACTCCCCGAAATTTTCCTCCCCCTCGCTTCTACCATGGTTTTTTCCGTCATGGACGGCCCAAAGAATGTCATGCAGCTGCATCTCCGGCCCGCCCAGGACGAAAAGCCCATTTTCTATCATGATTTTTTGTCATAGAAGTAGGAGCCCACCACATCTATGATGATACCGGGTTTTGTCACAATTATCGTCATAGAAGTGTCATATGTATGACAGAAATTTTTTTCGTTCGGCCCAAAATGTCACGGATGTGTCTTTTTTTTGTAGTGTTATCGGGTCACCGGAAGGGGTTCCGGGCACCCCCGGCAAAAGATATGGGCCTTATGGGCCAATAGGGGAAACACACTGGCCACAAGGGGCTGGTGCATCCCCCATATGGGCCGACCTAATGAGGAGAAGGAAAGGGGAGAAGGGAAAGGAAAGTGTGGAGTAGGATCCCCACTTCCTTCCCTCTCCCCTCTTTCCTCCCCCCTTGGGGAAACATGGCACGGGGGCGCAGGGCATGGCAGGGCCCCTAGGAGGCCAGCGGCCAGCCCTACGACATGCCTTGGCCTCTTCCCTTCCCCTCCCACCTATACTGGATGTGATAGAACTCAGCTCGAAGTCGATGATCCTTGATATCTCCTAAGTTCTTTGCCCATTGCAGAATATGGGCATCGCCGGATGTAGGTGACATGCGAAGGTTCTGGTTATCCCATTTGTACTCCAGCATCTAGTGTAGGACATAGAATCCATCATTAAGAGAATCACTCGGTTGCTGGATGCAGCAGAAGTTGGTCTTATGGCCGAAGGAGGGCCTGCCGTCCTTTTTCTTCTTGCCCATGACCTCTCCACCCCGTGCGCCGTAGTAAAACATAGCACTGTCAAGAACAGACTTGATGTGGGTGTAATCCTTTTTGTTAATGTTCTTCGATGAGTCCAAGTAAAGAGCGTGGGAGTATCGGGGGTAGAGGATGATGAGGACGGCGCGCCCGCCGCTGCGCAAAATAAGTACACCTCAAATTAATTAGCCTCCACCGTGCAAATGAATGATTGAAATCAAAGGAAGGATATACACGTGGATGACTTACATGGGATGATAAGGCACGAGAATCGCCTCCTTGTCCTTATTGGCGAGCATGAAATTGACGATGTATTCCCTCGCATATTCACAGTGCTTTGCGCAGACTCCCAAGAAGGCCTCGTGCATGAAGTACGGGTCAGCGACACAGATATAAGGTATCTGCTCAACACTGATGAGGTAGTTCATGTGCAAAGCATAAAGGCGGACAAACACAACATCTAGCTTCTTAAAATGAAACATGTCGAAGATGTAATCGAATCTACGGAAGAACTTCTCCGCGGGGAATTTGTCGACGTATGACAATCCCCATGGCACGTTAACCACGTAGAGTGGGTATCCTAGATTTTTTAGGTGACGAGGCCTTTCTCTATCCGCAGCACATCGTCATGAAGTCTCCTTAAATCGCCGAATCTAGCCCGTAGCGCTGCTTCAGGTAGGATTGGTTGACCTGGGATATGCCATTTTGCCGCACCAGGGATATCTATATGGTCTTGAACCCGAGGCTGCTGAGGCGGCTGGATCACAGAAGCAGCTTTTCTGCCTTTCCTCGGTCTCTTCCTAGACTTCTTTACTACCGGAAGGTTGTCCATAATACGTTCAGACTCCAGAGGTGGCAATTCAGGCACCAACTCATGAGGCTCAAACCCTAAGTAGGCGCTAGTATTGACATACTGTTGAGTGTCATCGTCATCCTCATCCTCATCTATGGCGACGTCACTAGCGACTAATGGAGTAGGTGAGGTGTTGATGTTCATACCTAACTGCGTGCTCGTGGGTGTGCTCCCGGCCGCCTCCAGACGAATCAGACTCTTTGGACACAACAGGACCCACCCATTGCAACAATCACCAAGCCGCTGCGGGGTCTCGTCGTCATCTCCCACTAGTACCGGAGGAGCCAAATTCTCGTGGCCCGGTTTGACACTAGCCACAGAAACCTTGAAGTCTTCCGGGGGGATCGGCCGGCTATGGAACAATGGTTCCTTCGGCTCCATTATCGTCGCCTTCCCCACGTCTACCTTCTGGTCGCCGATGGTGTACAATATGGTGCACGGGGTTTCGTCGGCCCGCAAAGAAAAGTCTGCGACATGAGACATCCGAAAGGCAATGAAAATGGGAGATTATACATTTATTGAAGGGGGCGGGTGTGACAGATATTGTGAGGGCGTCGAGCTCAACCAAAGGCAAAGCGCCGCTGAGCATCCGGTGCCGGAGCCAGTGCCGGAGCAGGTGCGGAAGCCGGTGGGGGAGCAGCTGCAGGAGCCGGTGCGGGAGCAGGTGCACGTGCTGGTGCAACGCTAGTCGAGCTACTCCTGAGGAAGTCAGCAAGGGTAAAGTTCGCTGCATTTTTTTTGGATTTTGCCTGCTCCAATTGAAAATGCCCGAAACCAAGGTAGTAGACATATCGACAGGCACTTGTTTTGCGGCAGCTACCGCTGTTGCGACTGTCTCATATGATTTCTTTTCAACTGTAATATCAACCTTCTTGTCGATGTTTTCTTCAGTTAACCTCCGTCTTTCCTTTCTCTCCTCTGCGGTCTCACGGTAGTAGTTCTTCCACGTGGCGCCATCTCCGACACTGTGCACACGTCCATACGACGGTCGAGTCTCCACCGGGAGTCCTTTCAATATTTTCAATGCCCGATTGAATGGAGTGTACCACTTGGGCCTCGCCAATGCCTCAGATGGCGAGTCACTTTCGGCCGCAATCCTGTGCTGCTCTCTCTGCAAAAGGCATAAGGACCGTTTACAAATATGACTAACATGCAGTCGAATTGATCAGAAACTAAAATTACCAGCAGTCTAACGAACTCCGTCGTGACCGCGTTCTTCTCGAAAACCTTCTTCACTGGGTCCCAACGGTGCCGGGCCCTGAGGACGTCATGCTCCTATGGGACGGTGAACTCCGCCAATGGGTCTGGGATGCCCAGACTCGTGGCTTCCGTGTCGTCCTTGGCCCATATGGACCTCTTCCCGCCGTAACCACGGCTTCCGAGGTGGTGGCACCCAATGTTCTCTTGTTGAAGCCCCTTCATGTATGCTGACTTTTTTTTGGCATCTTCAGCCTCGCAAGCCGCCTTGAATATTTCAAAGTGCTCTGCTGTCATTGTCGGATTATCCTTTACAATCTTGGAGTAGGGTTCCTTTTCGTTGAAGATCCGATATTTCACCCTTGCTTTGCAGGTGGCCAACATGTCGCTAAACTTGCTCATGGCATGTTTGTTTATCTTCTTCATTACCGGGTCCTTATCTGGATCTTTATAATTCTTTTCATTCCGGCCCGGGAAGAAGAATATCTGGTGCAGCTTCTTTAGGAGGGCGGGCCTCATATTATCTAACTTGTTTAGTTTCTCATTGTTGATGCTGGCGGTTGTCCGTATGATGCGGCCAATTTGATTGTCGTAGCATGCACACGCTTCCTCGGGCGCGTTTGGCTCAAAATTTCTGTCGTCCACCTCCGTGACCACCAGTCTAGTAGTCCTGAGCTTGTTAGGAAGCCGTCGCCTCTTTACTTTCAGTTCTATACTGGCTCCGCTCCCCGAGGCAGCGCCGGTCTCAGTCTCAGCACCGGTCTTGATCCGGTCTGAGTCTCAGCGTTGGTCTCAGTCTCAGCGCCGGTCTGCATGTCGGTCTCAGTCCCCGATGTGACCAGTGGGCCCGGCAACATCGGTGATCGTTGGCAAGGCTCAAAAATTCGTCTGCCGCTAGGTAGACGTCGTCGCAATCACCAGAACCCTATCATTCATCGCTGCTAGCCATGTTTCCTACGATTAAATCTAGTAAATTAAGTCTAGACCTAATAAAATGAATAATGACATACAAAAGGCCTATGTTTTTGCAGGAACGTTGACTCCTTCCTGGTGTGGCAAATCTCGGGCACTCGATATGTCCTAGTTTGTAGCACAAGTCATGCCGAAATTCACGGAAAATTTCGCCATGACCTTTGCTAAAAAGTGGACAAATCGATTACCTGAAATTTGTCGGAACAAAAATGAATCAACATTCCGGCAAAACATAGGCCACTCAGCTTCATTCCCTGGAAACAACAAAAGGCCACTTGGGCACAATCAAAACATGGGCAAACACAATTGAGGAATTTTCATATATCCTGACCACTTCAAATTTGCATGTCCTAGCGTTTTCCACTTCAAGAAAATATACACAAATCTCATGCTCTCTCAAACTCAATTCAAAAACAAAATATAGATTATATTTAGTTAACTACTGAACTAAACTTTACTCTAAACTAAACCCTACTGCCCTAATTAACATCTAGTTAAACAAACTCAATTCAAAAACTAAACCCTACTGAACTAATTAACATCTACATTATCTACTACCTAACATCGTCTATTATTACCTAACTAAAAAACATCAACATTATCTACTACTTAACATTAACATCTATTAACTAAAAAAGGATGGGTGGGGGGCTTACAGAGTGGGGAGAGACGGTGGCGGGGAGGTGCTCGGCGACGGAGGTAGGGGTGGCGAGGGCGGGCTCAGGATCTGAATGCGGTGGTCCTGGCGGGCTCGGGGGCGGTGAGGTCGAGGGCGGCGGTGGTGATGTCGAGGGCGTCCCGAGAGGCAGCGGCGGTGAGGCTGGGCGGCCTCGGGCGGCGGCCGTGAGGATGAGCACGACGTCGACACTGTTAGTAGATGGCGGCGAAGTGGGGGCGACGGCGAATTGGGGGAGACGGCGGCGAAGTGGGGCAAGGGATCGCTTTGGGGGAGAAGTGGTGGCTGGGGAGAAACCGTTTTTGGTTAAGTCAAAAGTAACGGTAGCGCATTACGGAAAACGCGCTGTAGCTAAGTTAGCTATAGCGCGTTTCAGAGAACTTGCTACTGCTACGTCTTCATCATTTTTTCCCTTTTTCATTTATTTTTGTTTACATTTTATATTTTTTCCTTTCTCCTTTTTCTATTTCTTTCATTTTCATTTACATTTCTATTCGTTTTTGATTTTATTTTCTTTTCATTAGCAGTAGCGCTTTACGCATAAACGCGCTGCTATAAGTATATTAGTGGTAGCGCGGTTTTTGGAAGATCGCTACTACTATGTGTAGCCCATCGGCTTAGTGGTTGGAATTTTAGTAGTAGCGAGTTTTTGGTGAGACGCGCTACTGATATATATGCATCTACAACGCGCTTATTTTGCACGCGCTACTGTTGTCTAGCAGTAGCATGCTTTTTTAACAAGCGCTACTGCTAAAGTTGTGTGTATAACGTTTTCCCTAGTAGTGATTGCTAGCCTCTCTAGTACCGCGCAACTTTCGCCGGTACCATAGACCCACCATATACCTTCCTCAAAACAGCCATCATACCTACCTATTATGGCATTTCCATAGCCATTCTGAGATATATTGCCATGCAACTTTCCACCATTCCATTTATTATGACACACATCATCATTGTCATATTGCTATGCATGATCATTTTGTTGACATCGTATTTGTGGCAAAGCCACCATTCATCATTTTTTATACATGTCGCTCTTGATTCATTGCACATCCCGGTATTCCCCTGGAGGCATTCATATAGAGTCATATTTTTGTTCTAATTGTAATTCTTGAGTTGTAAGTAAATAAAAGTGTGATGATCTTCATTATTGGAGCATTGTCCCGTGTGACAAAAAAAGAGGAAAGGCCAAAAGAAAAGAGAAGGCCAAAAAATGATAGAAAACAGAGAAGGGGCAATGCTACTATCCTTTTACCACACTTGTGCTTCAAAGTAGCACCATGATCTTCATGATAGAGAGTCTCCTATATTGTCACTTTCATATACTAGTGGGATTTTTTCATTATAGAACTTGGCTTGTATATTCCAACGATGGGCTTCCTCAAAATGCCCTAGGTCTTCATGAGCAAGGAAGTTGGATGCACACCCACTTAGTTTTCTTTTTGAGCATTCATAAACTTATAGCTCTAGTGCATCCGTTGCATGGCAATCCCTACTCACTCACGTTGATATCTATTGATGGGCATCTCCATAGCCCGTTGATACGCCTAGTTGATGTGAGACTATCTCCTTCTTTTTGTCTTCTCCACAACCACCATATTCTATTCCACCTATAGTGCTATGTCCATGGCTCGCGCTCATGTATTGCATGAAAGTTGAGAACATCAAAAGTATGAAACAATTGCTTGGCTTGTCATCTTGGTTGTGTATGATTTGAATATTTTGTGTGATGAAGATGGAGCATAGCCAGACTACATGATTTTGTAGGGATAAGCTTTCTTTGGCCATGTTATTTTGAGAAGACACAATTGCCTTGTTAGTATGCTTGAAGTATTATTGTTTTTATGTCAATATTAAACTTTTGTTTTGAATTTTATGGACCTGAATATTCTTGCCACAATAGAAAAGATTACATTGATAAATATGTTAGGTAACATTCCACATCAGAAATTCTGTTTTTATCATTTACCTACTCGAGGTCGAGCAGGAATTAAGCTTGGGGATGCTTGATATGTCTCCAATGTATCTATAATTTTTGATTGTTCCATGCTATTATATTATCCATCTTGGATGTTTTAAATGCATTTATATGCTATTTTATATGATTTTTGGGACTAACCTATTAACCTAAAGGCCAGTGCCAGTTTTTTTTCCTTGTTTTTGTGTTTTACAGATAAGGAATATCAAACGGAGTCCAATTGACCTGAAACTTTACGACGGTTTTTTTGGACCAAAAGAAGCCCATGAAGTATCAGAGATGCACCAGAGGAGTCCCGAGGCCTCCAAAAGGGTGAGGGGAGCCCCCACCCCCTAGGGCACGCCCTCTGACCTTGTGGGACCCTCGTGGAGTCCCCTGGCTTGTTATCGACGCCAACACCTCTTATATATCCCAAACCTCCAGAACAGAACCTAGATCGGGAGTTCCGCCGCCGCAAGCCTCTGTAGCCACCAAAAACTAATTGGGACCCTGTTCCGGCACCCTGTCGGAGGGGGAAATCATCACCGGTGGCCATCTTCATCATCCCGGTGCTATCCATGATGAGGAGGGAGTAGTTCACCCTCGGGGCTGAGGGTATGTACCAGTAGCTATGTGTTTGATCTCTCTCTCTCTCTCGTGTTCTTGATTTGGCACGATTTTGATGTACCGCGAGCTTTGCTATTATAGTTGGATCTGATGATGTCTCTCCCCCTCTACCTTCTTGTAATGGATTGAGTTTTACCTTTGAAGTTATCTTATCAGATTGAGTCTTTAAGGATTTGAGAACACTTGATGTATGTATTGCATGTGTTTATCTGTGGAGACAATGGGATATTCACGTGATCTACCTGACGTATGTTTTGGTGATCAACTTGCAGGTTTTGTGACCTTGTGAACTTATGCATAGGTGTTGGCACACGTTTTTGTCTTGACTCTCCGGTAGAAACTTTGGGGCACTCTTTGAAGTTCTTTGTGTTGGTTTGAATAGATGAATCTGAGATTGTGTGATGCATATCGTATAATCAAACCCACTGATACTTGTGGTGACATTGAAGTATCTAGGTGACATTAGGGTTTTGGTTGATGTGTGTCTTAAGGTGTTATTTTAGTATAAACTCTAGGGCTATTTGTGACACTTATAGGAATAGCCCAATAGATCGATCAGAAAGAATAACTTTGAGGTGGTTTCGTACCCTACAATAATCTCTTCGTTTGTTCTCCACTATAAATGACTTTGGAGTGACTCTTTGTTGCACATTGAGGGATTGTTACATTATCTAATTTTGTTATCATTGTTGAGAGAACTTGTACTAATGAAAGTATGAACCCTAGGACTTATTTCCTAGCATTGCAAAACCGTTTTCACTCACTTTTGTTACCAGTTACCTTGCTGTTTTTATATTTTCAGATTACAAAAACCTATATGTACTATCCATATTGCACTTGTATCACCATCTCTTTGCCAAACTAGTGCACCTATACAATTTACCATTGTATTGGGTGTGTTGGGGACGCAAGATACTCTTTGTTATTTGGTTGTAGGGTTGTTTGAGAGAGGCCATCTTGATCCTATGCCTCCCACAGATTGATAAACCTTAGGTCATCCACTTGAGGGAAATTTGCTACTGTCCTACAAACCTCTGCACTTGGAGGCCCAACAACGTCTACAAGAAGAAGGTTGCGTAGTAGACATCATCACCATACGTTATAACTGTTGCATGATGAATTCCATCCAACATAATTATCCATCACTGATCCATTGCCTACGAGATTTTCACATATTAATCTTTGCTAAGTTACTTTGTTGTTGCCACTATTACAATTACTACAAAACTGCTACTGTCACTTTTGCCACCGTTACCGTTACTTCCATACTACTTTGCTGCAGATATTAAGTCTTTCAGGTGTGGTTGAATTGACAACTTAGCTGCTAATACTTGAGAATATTCTTTGGCTCCCCTTGTGTCGAATCAATAAATTTGGGTTGAATACTCTACCCTCGAAAACTGTTGTGATCCCCTATACTTGTTGTTTATTAGGTCTCACTGAGATGGCCTTGCAAAATCTTTGTTTCCCTTTGTAACGTTTAGGTCTCACCAAAATGAGCAATCGGTCCCACCGAGTTTGCTTGACATCTTCTCTGTTTGCTTATTGCTTCACTTCGGTCTCACCGGGTTGATGCAATTGGCGCTACCGAGTTGATGTTTGCCCTAAGCCCTAGCAATCGGTCCCACCGAGTTGTTCCAGCTAGTCCCACCGAGATTCCTAACTTTCACATTTTGAACTGAATTGGTCTCACCGAGTTCTTCTATTCGGTCTGACCAAGTTGGGTCAAATGTTGTAACGGTTGGATTTTGTGTGGAGGCTATATATACCCCTCCACCCCCTTCTCCATTCGTGACAAAGCCATTAGAACGTGCCTACACTTCTAGCATACATTTTCTGAGAGAGAACCACCTACTCATGTGTTGAGACCAAGATATACCAATCCTACCAAAAGAATCTTGATCTCTAGCCTTCCCAAGTTGCTTTCCACTCAAATCATATTTCCACCATATCCAAATCTGTGAGAGAGAGAGTTGAGTGTTGGGGAGACTATCATTTGAAGAACAAAGAGCAAGGAGTTCATCATCAACACACCATCTATTACCTTTTGGAGAGTGGTGTCTTCTAGATTGGTTAGGTGTTGCTTGGGAGCCTCCGACAAGATTGTGGATTTGAACCAAGAAGTTTGTAAGGGCAAGGAGATCGCCTACTTCGTGAAGATCTACCCGAGTGAGGCAAGTCCTTCGTGGACGATGGCCATGGTGGGATAGACAAGGTTGCTTCTTCGTGGACCCTTCATGGGTGGAGCTCTCCGTGGACTCGTGAAGCCGTTACCCTTCGTGGGTTGAAGTCTCCATCAACGTGGATGTACGATAGCACCACCTATCGGAACCACGCCAAAAATCTCCGTGTCATCATTGTGTTTGCACTCTCCAAACCAGTCCCTTTACCTCCATATGCAATATTTTACTTTCCACTGCTACACTCTTAGAATTGCATGTGTAGGTTAATTACTTGAATTGTTCTAAGTTGCTAAAATTTGCCCACAACTAAAATTGGGAAAAGGTTAAATTTTTATTTGGTCAAGTAGTCTAATCACCCCTCCTCTACACCTACTTTCGATCCTACACCCGCCCGACACCTAATTGACAAGCGACAAGGTGGTCGTTGAGGTGGAGAGATGGCAGAGCAGTGGAAGCTTGACGACACGAAGCTTGTCGAGCTTCGCTTGCCGCCAAGTAGCTTGCCGGCAACCAAAGTCTTCATCTTCAGTACTAAGCTAGTACTTCCCAATGACCTGTTTTGAGGTCTTCATGGTTTTGTATACCAAGTCTTGAGTCTTGTTTGTAGTGGTCCTCCGGCAGGCCCTACCACCGAGAAGGCTGCCACTGTCTGTGCACATGTCTGGGGTGCTAAAGGACCCGTACTTTAGTACACCGACACGAGCCCCTGAGCCAGGGCCACACACACATGCGACACATCGTTGGGCTAGGCCCAAACAGTGCACAAGCACGCGTGACAGAGGATAATTGTTGTAATCTTCTGTTTTACCGCCCCCACGATGTGCATTCGATGCGCAATGTGGGAGACATGGATTGAAATGGCCGTAGAGGTAGTGTGCCTAAAAAAAGTGCATCCACGTCGGACGGTAAAGAGCCAGCCCCTGCGCCTTCCCCATAAAAAGGAATACACGAGGGGTGTTGCTCATTTACCCCCTCCTTTCCAATCTAGCAAGCTGATACATCTCCATCATATCTACTTTTCCTAACGCTTTTGCTCTTGTTTTGGACTCTAATTTGCATGATTTGAATGAAACTAACCCGGACTTACGCTGTTTTTGGCAGAATTACCATGGTGTTGTTTCTTGTGGAGAAATAAAAGTTCCCAGGTTGGAATAAAACTTTTTGGAGAATTATTTTGCAATAAAAGAAAAATACTGGAGCCAAGAACCACCGGAGGGGGGCCCTGGTTGAGCACAACCCACCAGGCCGCACCGCCCCCTCCAGGCATGCCCAGGTGGGTTGTGCCCACCTGGTAGCCCCGCAGACCATAATTCCAACTCCTTAAATACCCATATTTGGAGAAAAAAATCAGGGAGGAAGTTTCATCGTGTTTCACGATACGGAGCCGCCACCACCTCTTGTTCTTCATCGGGAGGCCAGATCTGGAGTCTGTTTGGGGCTCCGGAGAGGGGAATCTTCAATCTTCGTCATCACCAACCCTCCTTCATCACCAATTCCATGATGCTCCCCACCGGGAGTGAGTAATTCCTTCGTAGGCTCGCTGGTCGGTAAGGAGTTGGATGAGATTCATCATGTAATCGAGTTAGTTTTGTTAGGGCTTGATCCCTAGTATCCATTATGTTCTGAGAGTGATGTTATTATGACTTTGCCATGCTTAATGCTTGTCACTTTGGGCCTGGGTGCCATGATTTCAGATCTGAATCGTTTCTGTTTTCACCATTATATCTATGTTCTAGATCCGATCTTGCAAGTCATATTCACCTATTACGTGTTATGATCCGTAAACCCTAGTGTGAAAGTAATTGGGATACTTTCCCGTGATGACCGTATTTTGAGAAATTCATGTATTCAGTATGTGTTAATTCGTTGTTCCGGTTCTATATTAAAAGGAGGCCTTAATATCCCTTAGTTTTCTTATGGACCATATGGTGTTTTCCCCTCTCTATCTTGTTGTGATGAATTGAGTTTTCCCTTTGAGATTTCGTTTTATCGGACTGAATATTTTTGTAGATTTGAGAGCACTTGATATATGTCTTGCATATGAATACATGTGGTGACAATGGGGTATTGTATTGATTCACTTGATATATGTTTTGGCACTCAACTCGCGGATTCCTAAGGTGACATTGGGGTAATCTATGCATAGGGGTTGATGCATGTTTTCGTCCTACTTTATCCGGTAGAAATCTTGGGGCACTCTTTGAGGTTCTTTGTGTTGGATTAAGTATTATGAATCTGAAATTGTTTGATGCATATTGTATAATCAACTCACGGAGTATCTGGGTGACATTAGAGTTGGTTGATGTGTATCATATGGTGTTATTTTAGTAGGAACTCTTGGTTAGATTGATCGGGAAGAATAGCTTGGTGTTATTTTAGTGCGAACTCTAGGATAGATTGATCGGAAAGAATAGCTTTGAGGTGGTTTCGTACCCTACAAACAATTTCTTCTTATGTTCTCCGCTAGATAAAAACTTTCTACTGATTCTTCATCGCTCGTGAGAGATGGTTATATGATCCAATTATATTAGCATTGTTGAGAGATTGCACTAGCGAAAGTATAGACCCTAGGCCTCATTTCCAAGCATTGCAATACAGTTTGTGCTTCGTTTATGAATTGCTACCTTGCTGTTTTTTATTGTTCCTATTACAAAAATCAATATCTACTATCATTACTATAGTTGTATCACCATCTCTTCGCCGAACTAGTGCACCTATGCAAATTGCCATTGTATTTTGTGTGTTGGGGACATAAGAGACTTTTTATTATTTGGTTGCAGGGTTTTTTGAGAGAGACCATCGTCATACTACGCCTTCCACAGATTGATAAACCTTAGGCCATCCACTTGAGGGAAATTTGCTACTGTCCTACAAAACTCTGCGCTTGGAGGCCCAACACGAGTCTACAAGAACAAGTTGTGTAGTAGACATCACCCATATACCATTTTATTGTTGTAAGCATGCAAAAGAATGTGCAAGCAATTGGCTTCGAACTTGAGACCGCCGGGTTTGAAGGAAGCAAACCAACCACTAGGCTATCACACTCATTATGAAACACATGTTTTTTTCTCCATTTATTCCTTCTTCAGTTCCTTTTTTCAGTTTTTATTTCCCCATTTTTCTTTTTCATTATGCGCAAATTCTTTATAAATTCATGAAATTTTTCTTCAAAATTGATGAACCTTTTTTCCAAAATCCATGACCTTTTATTCAAATCCACGAACTTTTTTCCAAATATGTGAACATTTTTTATTAACCATGGAAATTTAAAGTTTGTGACTTAAAGAAAATCGATGACTTTATTCAATCGATTAACTATTTTTTTCATATTCAATGTTTTTTAAATTAATTGATCTCTTTCAAAATCCGTGAACTCTTTTCAAATCATTTTTTCTTCAAAATCAACGAACTTTTAAAAAAGTTGTGAACCTTTTCCAGAATTGATGAACTTTTTTTCAAATCGATGATTTTGTTTTCAAAATTGATGAAATTGTCAAATTATTGATTTTTTGAACTGATTAACTATTTTTGGAATTTTTGGAACCTTTTGAAATTTGTGAATTGTTTTCAAAATTGATGAACTTTTTCCTAATTCATGATTTTTTAAATTCATGTTTTGTCTTAAAATCTGCGAGCTTTCAAATTTTGTTTAAAAAACCACAATTTTCTAAAATCTATCTCCAATAAATAGCGTAGCTACAATTATTCTTAAACTGTTCACGCTGGAGTCATTCACTAGCGCCTAGTTGGTCTTGTGTTTAGGCAACCTACACAAGAGCTAATGTGCGCATGGTCGATTCCTCACAGGAGAAACATTTTTAGGGTGTTTTTTGCGCTATAAAATTCAATTTCCTATGCTACATGTCATGGGCCGGCCCATGAGGTGCGACAATGAGCGCCAGTTGCCTGAACCGACGCATAAAGGGGCATGCGCCCCTATTTATCGCTTTAAGCGAAACAGGGGAAGCCTCACGTCGAGGGGGCCCAAATGGGTCGGCCTAGCCGTAAGGGAGGCCACGGACTGTTCTTTCATTTGCTGTTTCTGCTTTACGTTCTCGTTTTTTGCTACATATACATACATACATACATGTGTGTGTGTACTCCTAATGGAGCACTTGGTAGCCTGATACGGTTTATTTTCGTCCCACCTCCCACCACCCCTTCCACTGGTTTATTTTTGCCTCACCTTCCACCATCGCCTCCCGTTAAAAACTGAATCAATTCCTACTATACTTCCTCTCGTTTTCTATCCTGGTACATCCCATCACGTATGGATTTCTTCCTTCTTGGGGTAAAGATATCCCTCTTCCTAATTTTTAAACAATCATATCTTAACTTTCCTTGCTTAGGCGCCCAGTTCCCAAATCACAAAGCAGTCTAAAATCTTTCCTTTGGTCTCATCTAGATCGTGCCCCTCTCCCCGAACTCTTCCTCACCCCCACGGCTGCTAGGACTAGCCCATGGACGTGGTGGCCTTGCGGACTAGGGACAATGCGGCCAGGGCTTGGTCCACTCGATGACTTCTCTGCAACCGAGAAGGTTGTGGCTGGGGATGGTGGATCCGGCTATGAGCCTGGCGGCGACCATATTGTCCCACTGGGCATGACTGGATCCTCAGATGGAGGTATGTGTGCTTGCTTGTTGATGCATGTTTGTTTGAAGTGCTTGCTTCCATGGTTGAGATGCATCTGTGGTTGACGTCAGCTTGCTCAGGACGGTGTGGTCCACGTTCTCAACCACAGCGATAACCACGAGGACGGTGGTGGCCACATGGATGACGATGTTCTCACGCGGGGTGGCCTCCTACCGGACCATGATGTCATGTGAGCAAATTGCAAAATCCACCACAATTGGGTCGAAGTTTTCAATGCTTCAGAAAAAAATCATCGGAAAACATGCATTTGGTGGGTGTTTGACGACATTTGCACAATTGTGGTGGTTTTTTGCAATTTACTCCCCGGGTGGTGGCACACATTAGGTCGTCCACATCGACTTCAATAAGACATCGACGTCCACACACTACAAAAAAGACACATCCGTTACATTTTGGGCCGAACAATTTTTTTCTCATGCTTATGACACTTCTATGACGATAATTGTGACAAAATCCGGTATCATCATAGATGTGGTGGGCTCCTACTTCTATGACAAAAAATCATGACAGAAAATGGGCTTTTCGTCCTGGGCGGGCCGAAGACACAGCTGCATGACATTCTTTGGGCCGTCCATGACAGAAAAAAGGTGGTAGAAGCGAGGGCGAGGAAAATATCGGGGAGTTCTCGGTTATGGTGGGTGGTCGGGGCCGAGTGATGTACAGAGCTTTGCGCGTTTCTCTCGTGCACGTACAAGCGTGTGTGCGAGGCGTTGCGCTCTAACTAAACCCGAGCGAGGCGTTGGGCTCTAACTCAACCCGAGCGATTGCACTAGCTACATTACTGAACCCCGATCGATCCCTTGCTGTTAACTGAACCCGAGTGATTCCTTCGCTACTGCTGCTAACTGAAGCCGATCGAACATGTTGCCTCCTTCCCTTGATGAACAGTGAGCGTTGTTGGGGGGGGGGGGGGGTTGGATGAACAGTTCCCGGTGGGGGTTGGATGAACAGGACCCCGTGGTAGTAGAGGTCGTTGCCGCTAGATGAACAGGACCCCATGGAGAGTTGGATGAACAGGACAACCCCGTGGAGGGCTGGTTGAACAATAGCCGGTGGAGGGCCGGATGAACAGTAGGCATGGAGGGGTGGTTGAACATGACCCCGTGGAGAGGGTTGGTTGAACAGTAGCCGGTGGAGGAGTGGTGGAGGCTGGGTGAACAGGTGCCCGTGCATGAACAGTGTTTGGTGGAGGCAGGAGGGAAGACGCCGTGGATGAACAGTCGCAGGTGGAGACTGGAGGAGGTCGACGGTTGATGAACAGTAGCCCATGGAGGCAGTCGACGATGGAGATGAACAGTATCCCATGGAGTCCCAGTTTGCGGTACGCCACACCCATCCCGATGAAAAGGACTCCCGTTTCAACCGTAGCGCTCCAACAAAAGTTCGTTTCCTCCGTTTTGCTGTATGCCACACCCCTCCTCATATAGAGGACCCTGTCTCGATCGTAGGAGGTCCAAGAGAAGTCCATTTCACCCATTTCGCGGCACGCTAGACCCCTCCCGATGAACTGGATCCTGTTTCGACCGTGGTCGGTCGAACACAAGGCTGTTTCCTCCGTTCTGCGGTACGCCAAGCCTCGTTTCGATCAGATATTCCATCCAGCCGGTTGGCTCCCGATGAACGCGATGACGCAGTTTCTCCGTTCCGACCCAGCCACGTACACGAGCCCTGGCCGTACGTATGTGCGAGTAGGCGTACGAGACCCCGCCCATATGTACATATGTGGACGTATTTTTTGGTGTTTGGTTGTATGTATGTGTACACTATTTAGACGGGACAACCTGAACTATTACGTGGGGGGCTCTACTATGACATGTGTCGCTACTTATACGGCCACGGCTCATCATTGCAGAGCAACTGGTCTACCAGTATGTACGTACATGTTCGCGAAAAGACAGACAACGGTACGTACACTTCGACCGGGTGGGTCCCAACTGTTAGGGAGGATAACGACGCACTTCCTTGCATGCAAACATATAGCTGCTAGGTCCCAGCCGTCAAGAGGGAATCTTGTTTTTACCCATAATAAGGACGCACTTCCTTGCGTGTGAAGCTGTAGCTGGTGGGTCCCAACAGTCAGGGGGAGAAAACATTATTTTTCAGGCTAAAAAGGATGCAATTGCATGCATGCGTCCATGGGCGTGGTGCGTCTCCATTGTTAGCCTCTCACGTACAGTCATCTTCCGATGACTCACATTTGTTGACCATGTTGACCACATGGTGTCGAGTGCACCAAGGCCAATGGTCGACGGCGAGGCCCCAGACTGGAACGACCCAGAGATGGGGAGGACGCGGTAGTGGAGTCGCAGATGGAGAGGAGTGGGAAACTTGACTGGTTCGGGTGCATGACAGTAGTTCCGCCCATGGGAGACAGGAGTAAGAATAGAGGTTGAAGAATTAGCACAACTATTAGATTAACATCCAACGGTCCAACTGCTAGAATCAATTGTTGACTAAGTTGACAAAGCCCTGCGTACATGTCCGCTTAGTAGGCCCACAAGTCAGCCACCAAATCTGACGGGTCCTAGCTGTCAACGGGAGGAATAGTTTTTTTCGCATAACAAGGTGGCACTTCTTTCCGTGCGAAGATACAACTGGTGGGTCCCAGCTATCAGGGGGAGGAAACATTTTTTAGATTAATAAGGAGGAACTTTCCTTGCGTGCGATCATGGACCTCGTGGGTCCTAGCCGTCAGGCTCTCCACATACAGTCATCTTCCGATGACTCTCGTTTGTTGACCACGCCGCGCCGAGCACAGCGAGGCGGTGGACGACAGCGAGGCCCCTGACGGGAACGACCTGGAGATGTGAAGACGTGGCAGTGGAGTCGCAGATTGAGAGGAGTACAAGGGTTATAACTGGTTCTGGTGCGGCGTGGGGTTGCAGTCGGTGGAGAATAACAGGAGGTGCGGATGGGTGGAGGGACAGCATGGCCGGCAGTGGGATAGCGCTTCACAGTGATGCGTGCTAAGCAGAGCCCCTAGCGGCCAGAGGCCGGTCCAGGCGGTCCCGGCGACGCTGGAGGAAGAAGACGAGAGATTGCAGGTGCATGCCGGCCGTTGGATATAAATCCAATGGCTATGGATGTCATAATCATTTTTTGACCAAGTTGACAACGCCTTGCGTAGGCTTCGACCTATTGGCCCACATGCCAGCCTGCAAAAATGTGGCATATCTTTAATCCATGTTTTCTAGAATTTACAGTCCATTTCCTGGGCTGGGTGAACAAATAATTTCGCGTCAATGCTGCCCATTTAATATTTTCTAAGAAATACCAGCCCATTTGCACTTTCTTGAAATACACGAATTAGCCCGGCTCGTTCTATATATAATATTAGGTTAGAAGGAGCAATTAATATAAAAAATAAACCGGAGCTACACATTATATACATATATAATTAAGAAATTAGTGAGTTATTGCTCAAAACAAAAATGAGTGCGTTATTATTACATTGGTCCATAAAATCTTCGCAAGCTTTTGTACACAATGACCAGAATTTTCCTTGCCTGTGAGTAAAAGACAACCAGGATTTTCCTTGCCAACTTCTGTTAAACATGTACTTTTATAAGTTAATAACACGTGGGATGTTTTTATAATGTATGTATAAGTCTCTATAAAATATACTATAATAGTAGTGATATAAATATATATAATGTGGTTAGAAGGGAAAACATAAATTAGACACAGCATTATTATTCTTATATATAGATAAATAGAACAGAGATCTGCGTTTTGTTAAAAAAATACATTGGGCCACCGATCTTTATAAAAAGTATATCCTACGTTGGGAGGCCCATTGGCAGGTATGGACCTCAAAAAATAAGTTGAAACCACTGTCTCCATATGTCATGGGTTACTGATACGTCTCCGTCGTATCTATAATTTTTTATTGTTCCATGCCAATATTCTACAACTTCCATATACTTTTTGGCAACTTTTTATACTATTTTTGGGACTAATATATTGATCTAGAACCCAGTGCCAGATCCTGTCTATTGCATGTTTTTGGTTTCGCAGAATATCCATATCAAACGAAATCCAAACAGGATAAAAACGGAAGGAGAATTATTTTGGAATATTTGTGATTTTTGGGAAGAAAATCAACGTGATACGATGCCCGAGGTGGCCATGAGGGTGGGGCCCACGGCCACTACAAGCAGGCGCGCCCCCACCCTCGTGGGCCACCCATAAGGCAGTTGATGCTCTACTTTGGCCGCAAGAAAGCTAATTTTTGGAAAAAGATCTGGGCGAAGGTTTCAACCCAATCGGAGTTACGGATCTCCGGATATAAAAGAAACAGTGAAAGGGAAGCAGAACGGCACGCAGAAACAGAGAGAGACAGAGAGACAGATCCAATCTCGGAGGGGCTCTCGCCCCTACCACGCCATGGAGGCCATGGACCAGAGGGGAAACCCTTCTCCCATCTAGGGAGGAGGTCAAGGAAGAAGAAGACGAAGGGGCCCCCTCTCCCCTTCTCTTTCGGTGGCGCCGGAACGCTGTCGTGGCCATCATCATCACTGCAATCTTCACCAACAACTTCACCGCCATCATCACCAACTCTTCCCCCCTCTATGCAGCGGTGTAACCTCTCTCTTACCCGCTGTAATCCCTACTTAAACATGGTGCTCAAAGCTATATATTATTTCCCAATGATGTATGGCTATCCTATGATGTTTGAGTAGATCTGTTTTGTCCTATGGGCTATTTGATGATCAAGATTGGTTTGAGTTGTATGTTTTATTATTGGTGCTGTCCTATGGTGCTTTCTGTGTTGCGCAAGAGTGAGGGATCCCTGCTGTAGGGTGTTGAAATACGTTCATGATTCGCTTATAGTGGGTTGCGTGAGTGACTGAAACACAAACCCGAGTAAGGGGGTTGTTGCGTATGGGATAAAGAGGACTTGATATTTAGTAGTTGTGGATGCTTGCTAGAGTTCCAATCATAAGTGAATATGATCCAAGTAGAGAAAGTATGTAGCTTATGCCTCTCCCTCATATAAAATTGCAATAATGATTACCGGTCTAGTTATCGATTGCCTAGGGACAAATATCTTTCTCGTAACAAAAATATCTTTACTGAAACTAACTTAGTTGTGTCTTTATCTAAACAGCCCCTACTTTTTATTTACGCTCTCTTTATATTCTTGCAAACCTATCCAAAAACACCTACAAAGTACTTCTAGTTTCATACTTGTTCTAGGTAAAGTGAACATCAAGCGTGCGTAGAGTTGTATCGGTGGTCGATATTGAGGGAATATTTGTTCTGCCTTTAGCTCCTCGTTGGGTTTGACACTCTTACTTACCGAAAACTGTTGCGATCCCCTATACTTTTGGGTTATCAAGACCTTTTTCTGGCGCTGTTTCCGCGGAGCAATAGCGTGGGGTGAATATTCTCGTGTGTGCTTGTTTGCTTTATCACTAAGTAATTTTCATTTGCTGTTCTTAGTTGTTCTTTATCTTTAGTTATGGATATGGAACACGAAATACCAAAAACATTAGGTATACTTTCTGCTCATGGAGATGGGGAACCTCCTAAAACCCTCGATGTTGGTTATGTGAAAGATATTATGTACTACTTTAATAATCCCGATAAAACCCCATTCAATTATGTAATGGGAGTAACGTTGGATCAACGTGAATACTTTAGGGATTACCGCTTCACACAAAAAAGGAAACTATTATGGGATCAAATTCATATATTGAAGTGGTATGCTAGGCAACTATGCTTGAGATATGATTATACTTGTTGCTCTAGGATGAAGGCTCCACACCTTCCCTTTTCATGCGAATTTAATGATAATAAAACCTTAGCTTCTTATGCTAATGGTATATATGATTACTATGAAGTGGAACAAATAGAAGAATTTGTTTCTTTTATGGGTGCTTATGAAATTGAATCTATGTTTAAAGAGTTTGAAGACTTTGATGATTCGGTTTATAGACCTAAAAATTTATCTATCCTTAAATATTGTTATGAGAATTATGAATACAATTATGATAATAATGCACTTATTGAGAAAGTTTCCGCTGTCCAAGAAGAGACTAATATTTTGCAGGAGTCTATGGAAGAAGAAATTGATGAAACTGTGAGCTCATTGGATGAAAAAGATGAGGAGGAGAGCGAAGAACAAAAGGAGGAAGAGCGGATTGATCACCCGTGCCCACCTTCTAATGAGAGTAACTCTTCAACTCATACATTGTTTAACTTTCCTTCGTGCTTACCGAAGGATGATTGCTATGATGACTATTATGATCCTGTTGATTCTCTTGAAATATCCCTTTTTGATGATGCTTGCTATGCTTGTGGCCAAGATGCCAATATGAATTATGCTTATGGAGATGAACTTGATATAGTTCCTTATGTTAAACATGAAATTGTTGCTATTGCACCCACGCATGATAGTCCTATTTTGAATTCTTCCAACTACACTATATCGGAGAAGTTTGACCTTATTAAGGATTATATTGATGGGTTGCCTTTTACCGTTACACATGATGATTTTGATGAATATAATATGCATGTGCTTGCTGCTCCTACTTGCAATTATTATGAGAGAGGAACTATATCTCCACCTCTCTATGCTTCCCACATGATAAAATTGCAAGAAAATGTTTATACTATGCATTGGCCTTTACTTTGTGTGCATGAATTGTCCTTTTATGACATGCCGATGCATAGGAAGAGAGTTAGACTTCGTTGTTGCATGATATATGTTACTTTGTGCTCACTACTAAATTACAAATCATTCTTAATTAAAATTGGCTTTGATATACCTTGGGATCTGCATGGATTCACTACTTGAGCATTATATGCCTAGCTTAATGGATTTAAAGAAAGCTCTGCCAGGGAGACAACCCGAAAGTTTTAGGGAGTCATTTGTTTCTGTTGAGTGCTTTTATATAGTTTAAAAACAACAAAAATAAAGAGGGGAACCCAAAACTTTTTCAAAAAGGAAAGTGGAAGTGAGAGAGACAAGCATTGTTGAAGTGGGAGAGCTCCTTGAACTTTGTTCATGCTCACGGCAACTTTGTGAATCTTGATTACAGAAACTTTTCAATAAAAATAATTATCCCCTTGTACAATTCCATTGTATTATAAAAATAATGTGCCAAGGTTTGCCTTTAGGATGTTTACATTTGCTTGATGGTTTGTACGGTGCAGGACAGAAACTTTGGCTGTAGTGCGTGATTTTACATTTTTAGCTGGAACGTCAAATGGTTCTGATTCTATTTGCACTGTCTTTCTATACAATTTTTTATTTTTCCTAATTTTGGTAGAATTTTTCAAGTACCAGAAGTATGGTGAATGTTTAGATTATTACAGACTGTTCTGTTTTAGACAGATTCTGTTTTGATGCATAGTTTGCTTGTTTTGATGAAACTATCAATTTATATTAGTGGATTAAGCCATGAAAAAGTTATATTACAGTGTACACAATGCAAAAACAAAATATGAATTGGTTTTCAACAATACTTAGAGTAGTGATTTGCTTTATTATACTAATGGATCTTACTGAATTTTCTGTTGAAGTTTTGTGTGGATGAAGTGTTCGATGATCGAGAAGGTCTCGATGTGAGAAGAAGGAAGAGAGGAAAGAGCTAAATCTTGGGGATGCCTGAGGCACCCCAAGTAAATATTCAAGGAGACTCAAGAGTCTAATCTTGGGGATGCCCCGGAAGGCATCCCCTCTTTCTTCAACAAGTATCGGTATGTTTTCGGATTCGTTTCGTTCATGCGATATGTGCAATCTTTGAGCGTCTTTTGCTTTTAGTTTTTATTTTTCTTTTATGCACCATGCTGGTATGAGGTAGCCCTTGGTTGATTTGTAGAATGCTCTATGCACTTCACTTATATCTTTTGAGTATGGCTTTATAGAATGCTCCATGTGCTTCACTTATATCATTTGAAGTTTGGATTGCCTGTTTCTCTGCACATAGAAAACCGCCATTTGTAGAATGCTCTTTTGGTTCACTTATATTTTTTAGAGCGTGGGCATATCTTTTGTAGAAAGAACTAAACTCTCTTGCTTCACTTATATCTATTTAGAGAGATGAAAGGAATTGGTCATTCACATGGTTAGTCATAAAATCCTACATAAGACTTGTAGGTCACTGAATATGATATGTTTGATTCCTTGCAATAGTTTTGCGATATAAAGATGGTGATATTAGAGTCATGCTAGTGGGTAGTTGTGGATTAGTAGAAATACTTGTGTTGAGGTGTGTGATTCCCGTAGCATGCACGTATGGTGAACCGTTATGTGATGAAGTCGGAGCATGATTTATTTATTGATTGTCTTCCTTATGAGTGGCGGTCGGGGACTAGCGATGGTCTTTTGCTACCAATCTATCCCCCTAGGAGCATGCGCGTAGTAATTTTTTCGATGACTAATAGATTTTTGCAATAAGTATGTGAGTTCTTTATGACTAATGTTGAGTCCATGGATTATACACACTCTCACCCTTCCATCATTGCTAGCCTCTCTAGTATCGCGCAACTTTCGCCGGTACCATAAACCCACCATATACCTTCCTCAAAACAGCCACCATACCTACCTATCATGGCATTTCCATGGCCATTCCGAGATATATTGCCATGCAGCTTCCATCATCATCATATACATGACTTGAGCATTCATTGTCATATTGCTTTGCATGATCATAAGAATGCTAGCATGATGTTTTCATGGCTTGTCCGTTTTTTGATGTCATTGCTATGCTAGATCATTGCACATCCCGGTACACCGCAGGAGGCATTCATATAGAGTCATATCTTTGTTCTAGATATCGAGTTGTAATATTGAGTTGTAAGTAAATAAAAGTGTGATGATCATCATTATTAGAGCATTGCCCTAGTGAGGAAAGGATGATGATGACTATGATTCCCCCACAAGTCGGGATGAGACTCTAGACTTTACAAAAAAAAGAGGCCAAAGAAGCCCAAATAAAAAAAGAGGCCAAAGAAGCCCACCAAAAAATAAAAAAATGAGAGAAAAAGAGAGAAGGGGCAATGTTACTATCCTTTTACCACACTTGTGCTTCAAAGTAGCACCATGTTCTTCATATAGAGAGTCTCTTGAGTTATCACTTTCATATACTAGTGGGAATTTTCATTATAGAACTTGGCTTGTATATTCCGATGATGGGCTTCCTCAAATGCCCGAGGTCTTCATGAACAAGCAAGTTCAATGCACACCCACTTAGTTTCAATTTGAGCTTTCATACACTTATAGCTCTAGTGCATTTGTTGCATGCCAATCCCTACTCACTCACATTGATATCTATTGATGGGCATCTCCATAGCCCGTTGATATGCCTAGTTGATGTGAGACTATCCTCTCCTTTTTGTCTCCTCCACAACCACCATTCTATTCCACCTATAGTGCTATGTCCATGGCTCACGCTCATGTATTGCGTGAAAGTTGAAAAGGTTTGGGAACGTCAAAAGTATGAAACAATTTCTTGGCTTGTCATCGGGGTTGTGCATGATGTGAATATTTTGTGTGGTGAAGATGGAGCATAGCCAGACTATATGATTTTGTAGGGATAACTTTCTTTGGCCATATTATTTTGAAAGGACACGGTTGCTTTATTAGTAGGCTTGAAGTATTATTGTTTTTATGTCAAATGATAGACTATTGCTTTGAATAACTCGTATCTTAATATTCATGCCATGATTAGATATGTGATCAAGATTATGCTAGGTAGCATTCCACATCAAAAATTATCTTTTTTATCATTTACCTACTCGAGGACGAGCACAATTAAGCTTGGGGATGCTGATACATCTCCATTGTATCTATAATTTTTGATTGTTCCATGCCAATATTCTACAACTTCCATATACTTTTTGGCAACTTTTGTTACTATTTTTGGGACTAACATATTGATCTAGAGCCCAATGCCAGATCCTGTCTGTTGCATGTTTTTGGTTTCGCAGAATATCCATATCAAACGGAATCCAAACAGGATAAAAATAGACGGAGAATTATTTTGGAATATTTGTGATTTTTGGGAAGAAAATCAACGTGATACGATGCCCGAGGTGGCCACGAGGGTGGGGCCCACGACCACTACAAGCAGGCGCCCCCCCACCCTCGTGGGCCACCCATAAGGCGGTTGATGCTCTACTTTGGCCGCAAGAAAGCTAATTTTTGGAAAAAGATCTGGGCGAAGGTTTCAACCCAATCGGAATTACGGATCTCCGAATATAAAAGAAACGGTGAAAGGGCAGCAGAACGGCACGCACAAACAGAGAGAGAGACAGATCCAATCTCGGAGGGGCTCTCGCCCCTCCCATGCCATGGAGGCCAAGGACCAGAGGGGAAACCCTTCTCCCATCTAGGGAGGAGGTCAAGGAAGAAGAAGGCGAAGGGCCCCCCTCTCCCCTTCTCTTCCGGTGGCGCCGGAATGCTGCCATGGCCATCATCATCACCACAATCTTCACCAACAACTTCACCGCCATCATCACCAACTCTTCCCCCCTCTATGCAGCGGTGTAACCTCTCTCTTACCCACTATAATCTCTACTTAAACATGGTGCTCAACACTATATATTATTTCCCAATGATGTATGGTTATCCTATGATGTTTGAGTAGATCCGTTTTGTCCTATGGGCTATTTGATGATCAAGATTGGTTTGAGTTGCATGTTTTATTATTGGTGCTGTCCTATGGTGCTCTCCTTGTCGTGCAAGCGTGAGGGATCCCTGCTGTAGGGTGTTGAAATACGTTCATGATTCGCTTATAGTGGGTTGTGTGAGTGACTGAAACACAAACCCGAGTAAGGGGGTTGTTGCGTATGGGATAAAGAGGAATTGACACTTTAATGCTATGGTTGGGTTTTACCTTAATGATCTTTAGTAGTTGCAGATGCTTGCTAGAGTTCCAATCATAAGTGCATATGATCCAAGTAGAGTAAGTATGTTATCTTATGCCTCTCCCTCATATAAAATTGCAATAATGATTACCGGTCTGGTTATCGATTGCCTAGGGACAAATAACTTTCTCGTAACAAAAATATCTTTATTGAAACTAACTTAGTTGTGTCTTTATCTAAAAAACCCCTACTTTTTATTTACGCTCTCTTTATATTCTTGCAAACCTATCCGAAAACACCTACAAAGTACTTCTAATTTCATACTTGTTCTAGGTAAAGCGAACATCAAGCGTGTGTAGAGTTGTATCGATGGTCGATCGAACTTGAGGGAATATTTGTTCTGCCTTTAGCTCCTCGTTGGGTTCGACACTCTTACTTACCGAAAACTGTTGCGATCCCCTATACTTGTGGGTTATCAGTTACGCATGTTAAAAAAAACCTAGGCCTAGCTGATACTTGTTTTCCCTCTGGAAAAAAATGATACCAGCTAGATCCCCGATACCCCTTTCCCGCAATAAAAAAAAAGATCCCCGATACCCCTAAAAAAAAGCTCCCTGATGACAGTCATCATTGGAAATTTATTTCGTTTATTGACTAAGGTTGACAAACCCGTGGGCCACAACATCAGTATATAATTAGGAGGAAGCTTTTCTCCAATAGGGTACTTGCTTGCGTACGGCTTGGACCTGGTGGGTCCCCACTGTCAGTCTCTCGGTGTACAGTTCTCTCCGGATTCCTCTCGTTTGTTGAGCATGTTGACAACGGCATACGGCGGTGCCACGGCGAGTGCACACGGACGGGAAAGAACTAGAGTCGGGGAAGACGCCTTCATTCTTTCGAACATACCGCACTAGCCCGGTGGCTGCAGCCCTCTCACCCAAAAGCTGCACTGCCCGGGTTCGATTCCAACTGGTGCAGTTGAAAAATATCTAACTGTGATGCCCGGGTAATTAGGCTACAGTAATCCCACGCTAATCATGCCATGACACCTCGGTTACTGTTGCTGTCCTCGCAATAATTTGAAACCGTTCAAATTTCAAATTCAAATAATAAGTGAAATTCTAAACTTCTCAAACATGAAAAC
Organism: Triticum aestivum; assembly: GCF_018294505.1. NCBI lineage: Eukaryota > Viridiplantae > Streptophyta > Magnoliopsida > Poales > Poaceae > Triticum > Triticum aestivum. The sequence continues at coordinate 175,180,608 of NC_057809.1, forward strand.
TAAAATGATCATCATGTGGCAAATAATCCCTAACTTATTTTGGGTGTTGGAACCAACCTTTTTCAAAATGTTTAAGTGCCTAAACTAAATAAAAACAGGGGCTAAAACAATTATTAAATACTTTTGAATAATAAACAAATGTAAAACTAATTTATTTAGTGCCAAATTAATTATGACAGTAGCCTAACTAATAATGCTAATTTAGGGACTGAGTTGATATATTATAAAACTGCATATAAATAAAACTAAAAGAAACAGAAAAATAGATAAACAGAAATAAACAGAAAACAAAAGGAAAAGGAGAAAACCCTCCCCCCCCGCGCTGGGCCTTTTGGCCCAGCTGGCCGTCCACACTACCCCGGCCGCCTGAATGGGCCGGCCCACCCCGTCGCCTTAACCCCCCCACTCCCCAAGTCCAACACCACCGACACCCACTCCCTCCCCCCACGAAAATATCTCCTCTCTCCCCGACTGGATCGAGATCGGGAGAGGAGGTCGCTGCCCCGCGCCAGGACGCCGCCGTCGCCCGGATCGACCTTCCCGGAGCGCTTCCCCGCCGGCCTGCGCCTCCTCGACGCCATCGTCCCCGTCAACCGCCCCACCCCCCGTTGCCATTTCCCTACCACACCCCGTGAGCTGCGCCCCTCCTCTCTCTCCCCTAGCCCCGCGCTCACACCGCGCCCTTCGGTCGTCCGCCGCGCTCCCCCGCTGCACCCCCATTGCTCGCCCTGCTGCTGCTTGTTGCTGCTTGCCCGCCCCCCAACCGTCCCCTGTCGACAGTGCCCGCCGCGCCCCGACCGCCCGCCGCAGCCGCCGGCGCCCCGTCGCCCGTGCACACCCACGCCATTGCCATCGCGCCCGCAGCTCCACTGCTCCGGCTCGGCTGCTTCGTGCGCGCCCACAGTGCCCGCCGCGCGCTCCTCCTCTGCCCACCGCGTGCACCACCGCGGCCAGCGCCCTGCTAGGGCCCCGGTCATCTCCCGAGTCCGCCCCGACGGGTACCCCGCCCGTGCCCGTTACGCCCAAACCCGCAAAGACCCCCCTGCCAATGACAGAGGGGGCCCACGCCCTAGAACGTTAAAGAGAAGGTTAAAAAAATGAATAATAAGTAAATTAATTAATTAGTTAATTAACTTAATTAATCTTAATTAGTTAATTAAAGAATTAATTAAACTAATTAAACTGGATCAGATTAACATAATCAATTAACTAAACCCTAGTTAACCTAACAGTGTATGACAGGTGGGTCCCACCCAGTCAACACCTGTTGACTGGTGACGTCAGCATGACATCATGCTAATGTCATAAATCCAAATTTTGAATTAAATCAAATAATTAATTAAATTCCAGAAATTAATAAAATCTTTAGAAAATCATATCTTTTAATCCGTAACTCGGATGAAAAAGTTTTATACATGAAAGTTGCTCAGAACGACGAGACGTATTCGGATACGCAACCCGTTTATCCACCACACATCCCTAGCATAGCGAACACGCAACTTTCCCCCTCCGGTTCACCGGTCCGAAAGCGCGAAACACCGGGGGTACTTTCCCGGATGTCATCCCCCTTCACCGGTATCACCTACTACCGCGTTAGGGCACCTCTAACACCGTTACTTGTCATATCATGCATCACTATGCATATGCTTGCATTATATTTATTGTTTCTTCCCCCTCTTCTCTCGCTAGACACCGAGTCCGACGCCGCTGCTACCCAGTACGACTACGGTGTTGACGACCCCTCTCTCTTGCCAGAGCAACCATGCAAGCCCCCCCTTGATCACCAGATATCGCCTACTCTCCTCTATACTGCTTGCATTAGAGTAGTGTAGCATGTTACTGCTTTCATTATTCCTATCCTGATGCATAGCCTGTCCTTGTTACTACTGTTGATACCTTTACCTGCAATCCTACTTGCTTAGTATAGGATGCTAGTATTTCCATCTGTGGCCCTACCTTCTTGTCCGTCTGCTGTGCTATACTATCGGGCCGTGATCACTCGGGAGGTGATCGCGGGTTTATACTATGTACTTTATACTTGATACATGTGGTGATTAAAGACGGGTCGGCTCGTAGGAGCACCCGCGAGTGGAACTTTGAGGCGGAGCGACAGGGCAGGTTCATACCACCTAGGAGAGAGGTGGGCCTGGCCCTGGTCGGCGTTCGCGGATACTTAACACGCTTAACGAGATCTAGGTATTTGATCTGAGTCTGGCCTTTTGGTCTATACGCACTAACCATCTACGCAGGAGTAGTTATGGGTATCCCGACGTCGTGGTATCAGCCGAAGCCTTCATGACATCAGCGACTGAGTGGCGCGCGCCGGATTGGAACGTAAGCCTGCTCTTGTATTAAGAGGGCTAGTTCTGCTTCCGGCCGCGTTCGCAACGTGCAGGTGTGCTAAGGGCGATGGGCCCAGACCCCTGTGCGCTTAGGTTTAGACCGGCGTGCTGACCTCTCTGTTGTGCCTAGGTGGGGCTGCGACGTGTTGATCTTTCGCGGCCGGGCATGACCCCGAAAAGTGTGTCCGGCCAAATGGGATCAAGCATGTTGGGGAATGTGGTGCACCCCTGCAGGGAAGTTAATCTATTCGAATAGCTGTGATCTTCGGTAACAGGACGACTTGGAGTTGTACCTTGACCTTATGACAACTAGAACCGGATACTTAATAAAACACACCCTTCCAAGTGCCAGATACAATCGGTGATCGCTCTCTCACAGGGCGACGAGGGGAGGATCATCGGTTAGGATTATGCTATGCGATGCTACTTGGAGGACTTCAGTCTAATCTCTTCTACATGCTGCAAGACGGAGGTTGCCAGAAGCGTAGTCTTCGAAAGGACTAGCTATCCCCCCTTATTCCGGCTTTCTGCAGTTCAGTCCACATATGATACCATTATTCCATTTGATACCAATGCATACATTGTAGTATAGCTCCTTGCTTGCGAGTACTTTGGATGAGTACTCACGGTTGCTTTCTCCCTCCTTTCCCCCTATCGCTTCTACCTGGTTGTCGCAACCAGATGTTGGAGTCCAGGAGACAGACGCCACCTTCGACGACGACTCCTACTACACCGGAGGTGCCTACTACTACGTGATGCCCACTGACGACGACCAGGAGTAGTTAGGAGGATCCCAGGCAGGAGGCCTGCGCCTCTTTCGATCTGTATCCCAGTTTGTGCTAGCCTTCTTAAGGCAAACTTGTTTAACTTCTCTCTGTACTCAGATATTGTTGCTTCCGCTGACTCGTCTATGATCGAGCTCTTGTATTCGAGCCCTCGAGGCCCCTGGCTTGTAATATGATGCTTGTATGACTTATTTTATTTGTAGAGTTGTGTTGTGATATCTTCCCGTGAGTCCCTGATCTTGATCATACACGTTTGCGTGTATGATTAGTGTACAGTCCAATCGGGGGCGTCACAAGTTGGTATCAGAGCCAGCTGCCTGTAGGAATCCCCCTTCCATACTCCTTGGCCGAAGTCGAGTCTAGACCTTGCAAAACTTTTACTAACATGGCTGTGCGGCCCATGGGCCCACATCGCCATTGGGTGGTATTAGGATCTTTTACTTCTCGATCTTTACTCTGGGGTTCTGAACTCTCTTCTATTCGGGTTAAACGATTTTTACTAAAATCTAACTTTAGGTTCTCGAAAATAATTTCTCCCGGAGAGCCCCTTCAGTCCAGATGATCGCTGGCTGCACTAGAAGATTTCAAAGATACTCTTTGATATTCTCTCAAGACCTTGTGCCCGTTGCTTTTGCAATTCCCTTGCACCGAAATATCCCTATGGATAAATACTTACACCTGTCGTTCTTACTTTTATTCCCAGTTGATCTTGTTATTACAAGATAACCCGAAATTCTCTATAATGTTTCGAGTATACTTTGTTCCCACTGCCTTGCAGTTCTTGCCACATGAATACCCCCTACGGATAATTCCTCACACTTACCAGATATCCGTTCTTTCCCCGTTGTTTATGTGTTTCCCTAAGGTCTTCGAAATAATATTCGATCTTCCGAAAATCCTTAGCAGCTTATTGCTCTTGAAATTCTTGCTTGCTTGCATTATGGTTAAGCCCATAAGTATAGTAATCTTATTGGCAGCCTTTGTCTCTACCATTTTGAGTCCATTGATTCAAAAATATTGCGAATGCTCGCAATCCTCAATCGGATCCTAGAATTCATCCTTTCGGCTCAAACGTCATTTTAAACATGAGCTGGATCTCGACCAATCAGATTGCCATCGATTGTACCCCTAAGTCTATTCAACTTGTCCGTCCTTGATCAGAGCGTTTGCTCCTGATCCCTTGATTTGAAAATCATAAATCCTTTTTTATTTAAACATTGAATTATTCAGATGTTCTGTAAAACGATGCATTTGCATTCTTTCTTCCTCTGATTGGGTATCGATACTCACATCAGCTCCATTGTGGATCACCATATCCACTGTTGGATTTTTATCCGACAATGTCCTTCATAATTAATCACCTTGTGAGTTCTTTCTCCGATACATAATGCCTTTGGTAATTTGTATCCTCTCCTTTGCCAACCATGCTCTGCTTTCGAGCTGGTAATATTTACTCTCAAAGCTTGTGGTATATGTTTCCACGATACCCTGACAGGTTGAACCTATGCCTTCCTTAATTTGTGTGACCTCGAAAGTTATGCGGGTTATACCCTGCTGACGCTTCGTCAGATAACTTTTCAGCCCTACAACTTCAAAAAAAGGGGAGGTAAATGTAAGGTTATGCATTGAAGAAGTGGGAGTCGACCTTGAACTTTGTGTTCATGCCCATGGACACGATGTAGATCTTATCATTAAAGCTTCTCTTAAATTAATTACTCCCTTGGTATAAGTTCAGCTTATATCTAGGATCTGGCCTTTGGCAATCGTGGTTCCGACCATGATCTCCTTTAAATACCATTTCTCGTGCAAGTTTAAGCACCTGTCTTCTATAGAGCAATACCCCAGTCCAACCTCTACTTTGATCTGTCGTCGAGTATTACCCCCTGGTACCTCGAGATTGTCATGGAACTGCATAGCTTCTTATGAGTTCTTCAACAAGTGCTACATTCTCACTGACTCCAAAATTTTCACGGGCTCAGAGTTATTAAACACTCAAAGACACCGATAATTGACTGAAGTCTGCACCGCGATTAAACAAATCGTGGTAACCTTCATGACTTATGAATTTGAACTCGATCACGTCATTCCTAGCCTACTTGGCTATATCCTGGTCATGCCGATTTTAACTGTGCTACCTGGTCCTTCCTAGAGCAAAAATTTTGAGGAGAGCTAATCTTACGCCGATCTTCCTCGTCATAACAATTGTCCTTGAATGACAAGCTTGATTTCAAGTTTGTGTCGTACCTATGGTTTCAATAACTTCTCGCTTCATCATTCTGTGGACTTGATGTCATCGCCGATCGGTTACATCTTCTTGAAACCTCTCGACAAATGTGTCGTGATCATCATCAACATTTTGACCCCTTCCAGGATATCAATTGAATTCATGATGAGAAGTACCATCCTCGCCCCTCAATGGTTTGTGTTATCACCGACCACTTTATTGCCTTCCGTTCAACACAAACTTTTTGTGTTTTGTGTTATACCTTGAGATCCTTGCTATTCAACATTTGTTCTTCTTTACCTTGGATTGTTACCACCTTCTATGTCAAGAATGTCGTGGTAATTTTACCACCTCTTGATAATTCTTGATATAGTAATATCTCTCGCCTTTTGCGTTCATTTCTTGGTCTCCGTGTTGTTTCTAACCGTAATACTAACAAATGGTCTGTGATGTGTAAAATCTAAACTTCTAGCAACCCTATTGCTTTGAAGTTATTGGTCTACAGTTTCATTCTAAGTCTATTGCTTATTGAATCATCATTCGAACATTGATCGTGCTACCTAGTCTAGATTCCTGGGTGCATCCTTCTATCATTGTTCAGTTGTGTATGTTTCCCTCGAGCATACATCATTATTTCATTTGATCCGACAAATGATATTTCCTTGTTCACATAATTGTGGAAATCAATCCTTTGGAAATCTCGATGATTTGTTGCTGAGCCTATCAGCCACCTCCTCATCCTCTCCTTGGTTTACTGTTGAACTCTTGTGTCGGAACTCGCTCCCATAGTTCAATTCCCGAGAATCTTACAATGTCATCTCGACAATTTGTGTTGCACCTTTCTTCTCAGGTATCCTAAGTCTGAGTTATCCTGACACCCATCACATTTGAATCTCGGTCAAATATGATGGTTGGAACATATTTCCAAGAGTTATAACATTGGTCCTTATGTGACCCAGTAAGGTGATGTCGTGCCTAGCACACCTGCCCCGAGGCCCTATTGTTATAATTTCCTTTTTGGCAAGGTTAGTCATTCTTCCGTGAGGAAATCGTAAGACTTATTCTATAAGTTGTTCCTAATGGATCCAATGTGTTTCCAAAGTCTGATCTTCACCTGATGACCGTGTCAATGCTATCTCGTAGCATGTCTATGAGACTACGATTCTCAGCAAGAACATTTGAAGCCCAATGCTAAATGTTTCCTGCTCAGTTATCCAAACACCGCTGTATGTGTAATGTCATGAAATTTTTCTCCCCTTACCTAAAGAGTTTTCTACATTATATCCTGTCATGGGTAATATGTTCTGCTTGTCCTTGGGAAGAATATACCCTTGAAATATGTGTTTAATCACTTTTCCTTTCCATTGGTTTGTTTAAACCTTCTTGTGATCTATACGGTATAAGCAGTTGTACCACTCTGTTAGAAAGACCCTGCTACTTTTGTTGATGGCATTCCGGTAACCACCGATGGACGAGAATCTTGCCTATTGGTCCGCCTCGTTCAACGAGCAGGAAAATGGTTCTCTTTGTCCCTCGCCCTTAGTATTGATGTTGTTGCTGACATAAATGATAGGCTATCCTCTGACATACCTTGCTTACATGATCGTGCAAGACGTCACCGCCCTTCCTAGTTTTAACCCACATGGTGGGCCCATAACCCACAGTTTCTAGGATCAAAACCTGACTCTCCTGTACACCCTGTTGTCAAAGTTATTCCTCGTGCTTGACTTTGTATGTAATTCACGGGCCACCTACCTGTTGATCTATTCTGGTATAAGACGCAATACTTATTCCCGATTGCTTTGAACCGCTTTCACGCCCTGTAACAGTCATCGAACGATTGTCTATCCGCTTGAAACTTCTTATTGTACCGTCTTACTTTGCTCTCGATGTGTTTCATTTGTTCAACTCGAGAGATAGTCATGTGTTCATTCATGGGATAACCCTAGATGATTACCCCTTATAGCATCCTATCGTTATCAACCTTCCCCTTACCTATTCGTAAGTACGATGGAGTTCCCGAAGAAAGGATGCCGACTTCCTCATGATTACCCGAAGCAGAGAAATGAAGCATCAATGTAATGGATCAACCACTTCGAGAAGAACAACCAAGACCAAGAACACTCCCTAGAATTTCGTAACCCGAACCTTCCCCCTTTACTTCCCTCTTAAATCTCGGGACGAGATTTCTTGTAGTGGAGGAGAATTGTGACGCCCGGGTAATTAGGCTACAGTAATCACACGCTAATCGTGCCATGACACCTCGGTTACTGTTGCTGTCCTCGCAATAATTTGAAACCGTTCAAATTTCAAATTCAAATAATAAGTGAAATTCTAAACTTCTCAAACATGAAAACTAAAATGATCATCATGTGGCAAATAATCCCTAACTTGTTTTGGGTGTTGGAACCAACCTTTTTCAAAATGTTTAAGTGCCTAAACTAAATAAAAACAGGGGCTAAAACAATTATTAAATACTTTTGAATAATAAACAAATGTAAAACTAATTTATTTAGTGCCAAATTAATTATGACAGTAGCCTAACTAATAATGCTAATTTAGGGACTGAGTAGATATATTATAAAACTGCATATAAATAAAACTAAAAGAAACAGAAAAATAGATAAACAGAAATAAACAGAAAACAAAAGGAAAAGGAGAAAACCCTCCCCCCCCCCCCCCCCGCGCTGGGCCTTTTGGCCCAGCTGGCCGTCCACACTACCCCGGCCGCCTGAATGGGCCGGTCCACCCCGTCGCCTTAACACCCCCCCCTCCCCGAGTCCAACACCACCGACACCCACTCCCTCCCCCCACGAAAATATCTCCTCTCTCCCCGACTGGATCGAGATCGGGAGAGGAGGTCGCTGCCCCCGCGCCAGGACGCCGCCGTCGCCCGGATCGACCTTCCCGGAGCGCTTCCCCGCCGGCCTGCGCCTCCTCGACGCCATCGTCCCCGTCAACCGCCCCACCCCCCGTTGCCATTTCCCTACCACACCCCGTGAGCTGCGCCCCTCCTCTCTCTCCCCTAGCCCCGCGCTCACACCGCGCCCTGCGGTCGTCCCGCCGCGCTCCCCCGCTGCACCCCCGTTGCTCGCCCTGCTGCTGCTTGCCCGCCCCCCAACCGTCCCCTGTCGACAGCGCCCGCCGCGCCCCGACCGCCCGCCGCGGCCGCCGGCGCCCCGTCGCCCGTGCACACCCACGCCCCTGCCATCGCGCTCGCAGCTCCACTGCTCCGGCTCGGCTGCTTCGCGCGCACCCACAGTGCCCGCCGCGCGCTCCTCCTCTGCCCACCGCGTGCACCACCGCGGCCAGCGCCCCGCCAGGGCCCCGGTCGTCTCCCGGGTCCGCCCCGACGGGTACCCCGCCCGTGCCCGTTACGCCCAAACCCGCAAAGACCCCCCTGCCAATGACAGAGGGGGCCCACGCCCTAGAACGTTAAAGAGAAGATTAAAAAAATGAATAATAAGTAAATTAATTAATTAGTTAATTAACTTAATTAATCTTAATTAGTTAACTAAAGAGTTAATTAAACTAATTAAACTGGATTAGGTTAACCTAATCAATTAACTAAACCCTAGTTAACCTAACAGTGTATGACAGGTGGGTCCCACCCAGTCAACACCTGTGGACTGGTGACGTCAGCATGACATCATGCTGATGTCATAAATCCAAATTTTGAATTAAATTAAATAATTAATTAAATTCCAAAAATTAATAAAATCTTTAGAAAATCATATCTTTTAATCCGTAACTCGGATGAAAAAGTTTTATACATGAAAGTTGCTCAGAACGACGAGACGTATCCGGATACGCAGCCCGTTTATCCACCACACATCCCTAGCATAGCGAACACGCAACTTCCCCCCTCCGGTTCACCGGTCCGAAAACGCGAAACACCGGGGGTACTTTCCCGGATGTCATCCCCCTTCAGGCCTTGTTCGGTTAGGTAGGGTTTGGAGTGGTTTGAAAGGGATTGGAGGGGATTAAATCCCTTGCAAGTCAAAATCCTTGTCAAACCTCTCCAATCCCCTCCAATCCCTGTGGCGAGGGGATTAAACGAACAGGGCCTCATCGGTATCACCTACTACCGCGTTAGGGCACCTCTAACGCCGTTACTTGTCATATCATGCATCACTATGCATATGCTTGCATTATATTTATTGTTTATTCCCCCTCTTCTCTCGCTAGACACCGAGACCGACGCCGCTGCTACCCAGTACGACTACGGTGTTGACGACCCCTCTCTCTTGCCAGAGCAACCAGGCAAGCCCCCCTCTTGATCATCAGATATCGCCTACTCTCCTCTATACTGCTTGCATTAGAGTAGTGTAGCATGTTACTGCTTTCATTATTCCTATCCTGATGCATAGCCTGTCCTTGTTACTACTGTTGATACCTTTACCTGCAATCCTACTTGCTTAGTATAGGATGCTAGTATTTCCATCTGTGGCCCTACCTTCTTGTCCGTCTGCTGTGCTATCCTATCGGGCCGTGATCACTCGGGAGGTGATCGCGGGTTTATACTATGTACTTTATACTTGATACATGTGGTGATTAAAGACGGGTCGGCTCGTAGGAGCACCCGCGAGTGGAACTTTGAGGCGGAGCGACAAGACAGGTTCAGACCACCTAGGAGAGAGGTGGGCCTGGCCCTGGTCGGCGTTCATGGATACTTAACACGCTTAACGAGATCTAGGTATTTGATTTGAGTCTGGCCTTTTGGTCTATACGCACTAACCATCTACGCGGGAGTAGTTATGGGTATCCCAGCGTCGTGGTATCAGCCGAAGCCTTCGTGACGTCAGCGACTGAGTGGCGCGCGCCGGATTGGAACGTAAGCCTGCTCTTGTATTAAGGGGGCTAGTTCTGCTTCCGGCCGCGTTCGCAACGTGCAGGTGTGCTAAGGGCGATGGGCCCAGACCCCTGTGCACTTAGGTTTAGACCGGCGTGCTGACCTCTCTGTTGTGCCTAGGTGGGGCTGCGACGTGTTGATCTTTCGCGACCGGGCATGACCCCGAAATGTGTGTCCGGCCAAATAGGATCAAGCGTGTTGGGGAATGTGGTGCACCCCTGCAGGGAAGTTAATCTATTTGAATAGCCGGGATCTTCGGTAACAGGACGACTTGGAGTTGTACCTTGACCTTATGACAACTAGAACCGGATACTTAATAAAACACACCCTTCCAAGTGCCAGATACAACCGGTGATCGGTCTCTCACAGGGCGACGAGGGGAGGATCATCAGTTAGCATTATGCTATGCGATGCTACTTGGAGGACTTCAGTCTAATCTCTTCTACATGCTGCAAGACGGAGGCTGCCAGAAGCGTAGTCTTCGAAAGGACTAGCTATCCCCCCTTATTCCGGTTTTCTGCAGTTCAGTCCACATATGATACCCTTATTCCATTTGATACCAATGCATACATTGTAGTATAGCTCCTTGCTTGCGAGTACTTTGGATGAGTACTCATGGTTGCTTTCTCCCTCCTTCCCCCCTATCCCTTCTACCTGGTTGTCGCAACCAGATGTTGGAGTCCAGGAGACAGACGCCACCTTCGACGACGACTCCTACTACACCGGAGGTGCCTACTACTACGTGATGCCCGCTGACGACGACCAGGAGTAGTTAGGAGGATCCCAGGCAGGAGGCCTGCGCCTCTTTCGATCTGTATCCCAGTTTGTGCTAGCCTTCTTAAGGCAAACTTGTTTAACTTCTGTCTGTACTCAGATATTGTTGCTTCCGCTGACTCGTCTATGATCGAGCTCTTTTATTCGAGCCCTCGAGGCCCCTGGCTTGTAATATGATGCTTGTATGACTTATTTTATTTGTAGAGTTGTGTTGTGATATCTTCCCGTGAGTCCCTGATCTTGATCGTACACGTTTGCGTGTATGATTAGTGTACGGTCAAATCGGGGGCGTCACACTAACACTTGCCAAAATTTCGTCCCTAGTTTACCCAGTTTTTTTCACACTCAACATTGTCTTGCCATTCCCAGTTTAAAAAAACATTGTCTTGCCATTTTGAAAATAGCATATCTTTTTGACATTGCATCATATGAAGATGTGCTATACATTAATGTTGATCAACATGATGTTAATTTGTTGTTAGTTCCTTTTTTACCATGAATAAAATTTCCAACATTCTGTTATCCATGTTTGAAAAGTGCCTGTTGATTTAAATGCTCCGCCTCTGAAACATGCAGTTTCTTATATGAAAATACTTGGACAAGCAGCCATCACCAGTGTTGGATTCGATGTCGCGTTTCTTCAATCCCCCGGTTGGCGCGAGGGGGAAATAAACTTCCGTCCCGTGCTGCCGGTTGGGGAATGGAGCGAACTGGATTAAAGAGGGGGCCGGCGGCGCGACTGAAGAAGCACATCAGACGTGATTTTTCTTCTTCAGTGGATGGCTGTCGATGGTGTTTTTTTACTTGCCTCTACACCATACAACCTGTATTTTTAGCCTCGCAGTCTGTGGTGGACCAGCAACCCATTTGATGGGCGGGCCAACCTACAGAAACCAACACTTGATTTTTCATCAAGTTCCCCATAACAACACAGTGCTATGTTTGTTTTGAGGCCGAAAACATTACGGCAGGGGTTGAGCGGGGTAGGGGGTAAGACAGAGCAAAATGATTAAAAAGATATGATGTGCCGTTGCTACCCTAACAAAGCAGGTGCAATTCTTCTTGGGAAGAAGGTGTGCCGTTGACACCCACACGTCACAAATCGCATAGTAGACATACTAACAAGTTCACACACAACTACAACAGAAAAGGTAAACATTCATATCAATCTCAGGTTCACAGGACACGTTCATATTCATAGCCAAAATTCACAATAAAAAACTCAAAAGATTCATATACACACAAGTTTAGCATGTCTATGCATCCAAATGATTGATAGATCACTCGACAATTCATAAAAAGATTCAGATATACACATGTTCAGTATGTTTATGCATCCAAATGATTGAGATCACAGCCAATATCATCCATGGACAAACTTTAATTACCTAGGGTACAAACTGGTAAATGGTGTTCAGTTGGAGGTACTTCTTGCTAAAATAAATGCTTGTATGAGTTAACTTTCGAGTACATAAGAGGCAGCACAGACAATCTGAACTTTGCTTGTAGGTTTATCCTCAAATAGTGGCCTCAGGCCGAGGGTGGTTTGAGCACCTTGGCCACTATTTTCATCCAACTAGTTTACTGGCTCATCTTGGTCTTGTACCTCGCCAAAATTCGACATTGCAGACAAGAAAGGAGGCGGTTGAGAAAATGAACCACCGAAATTTTTTGTGTAGTTCAACTAAAATGGAGCATCCCTGGCGTGCAGACTGATTAAGTGCCAGATGAATATATGCGTCAACCAACTTGTCTGGAATCTTTAGACTCCATGCCATACAGTTCGCTACCATATGTGTCGATAACCAAAAGGTACGAGTTGGGACCAAAGACTGGACTGCGTTTTTCTGGGCTATGCGCCAAGCAATATTTTTGGCGTTCACTCACCTAATACTTGGGGTTTGACAACTGGTTGACGCCACTTGATACTCGAATGAATATAGGCACTTCTTCTTGTCAACATCGATGCTTGTCTGCGTGAACTTTGGAGTACATAGCAGCAGCATAAGTATCTATCCATCTGATCATTTTTTCTAGTTCTACTGAAATCGCCCAATGTAATGATGTGCCTGCGAGTTCAGGCTCCAAGTTAATCCTTTATGAAATTGGGAAAAAGTAGCACAATACCAAATTACCAATACATATGACAAGCATAATAATTAGGATAAAGACCAGTACCAACCTGTGTGAGGTAGCATATCAATTACTATTTCCTTTAACTGGAAGCCGATATAAGCGAAGGGATTGACAGCAAAGGAAGGAAGCAAGCCGAGATAAGTGACTGACAGGAAAGGAAGGAAGCAGTCGAGGCAATGAAGCACTCAAAGTTTTTGTGCAGTTCCACCAAAATCAAGCATCCCTGTTGGCACATATATTGAGAGAGTGAGATTACTGTAATAGTGGGACTAGTTGATGAAACATACAGTAACAAATAGAAGCACCCTCATTATCTTAATGGGTAAAGTTAGCAACATAGTAGTCTTGCTTAAAGAGAGGTATTAGTTTATTTAATCAGTGCCAATTAGCTCAACACTCAAAGCATTGCCATGTATCATCGGTTGCAAAACTTTAACGTGCAAAGATAAAGGAGTTTCTCATGACAGTAGCACGATACAAATTGAGATGACATCAAACTAATATGGATGAAGGCCTTAGGCCGATACCAAGCTGAGCAAAAAAGCTTATTCATGTAGTCCCAGAAGAGATGATAAAGCACTCACTAGAATCACTCAATAGTATATATTTTTGTGCACTTCAAATGTATGGTTGAAATAACCTTTGTTTACCAGTGCTGAGATTATATCGAAAGATTATCAAGAACTTCTAGCAGAGCTAAAGCACTATCTGGGATACAATTGATCTTATTGTCTTGTGTAGTTCCATGAAAATGTATGATTGGCACAACATGATCCCTGTTTGCACAAGTAGGAACAAGGTGAAACCTTCATTATCTTAGTGAGAAAGGATAGAAAGAAATTAGCATATTACTCTAACAGTAGCATCAAATTCATGATGGACAATACACAAAACATTGCCTCATTGAACCAATGGCAATACATTGACATGCAAAACAATAGCACTATTATGTCATGACACTACCAAGATTCTCTCCCTGCTCCACCACATGATTCACCTCCACAGACACACATACACACGTACATGATTCAGCATAGGGTGCTACTAAAGATTTGTTTAACTCTGACAGAAGAAATAGGAAGCAATTAATTAGTGGTACTTAAGTACTCCTAATTAATTAAGTGACCTTGTAGGAGAGACAACAGAAGTGGAAGGGCTCCCTGGAGGATCGTCTCAGATGTAAGGTAGACGTTGCCGGAGCCCTTGAATGGCCTCGACTGAGGCCTCAGGCTTCAACAAGATCACTTTGGCACTGTTGATCGTGTAGGGCTGGGTCACAGATGCATCCAGAATCCAGTTAATTAGTATGATGTGTCATCAACCCAAGTACTACTCTGCTGCATTTCTCTATCCATCTCTACTCTACTCTTATCTTATCTACTCTACTCTTATCTACTCTACTCTTATAAAAAATAGAGTTGGTGATGATGGTGTGCCTGCCATCCTGCAATATAGGCCGTCTGATTTATATTTGATGCATTGGAAGGAAACTATGGCAATTTTGCAAAAAGGTGCCCACAACCCTCTCCACATTTGCAAATAAGGCCTTCCCTCGTTCATCCTTTTCTCTCACAAGATAAACTACTCATACAAATGCATCTTGATGTTACATGCTACGCACAGGCATCTTCCTAGTCTTCCAAGTAAATTAAGACTAGTAGCAACACAGCAATACAATACCACTAGCAAGATGTCAGGATAACATAGGACGGTACCATCGTGTGATCTCCATTTCCTCTTTCTTCTTCTTCTTCTTCTTCTTCTTCTTCTTCTTCTTCTTCTTCTTCTTCTTCTTCCTCTTCATGCTTTGTTTCTCTTTCTCCTCACCAGTTGGTGAAACCAAGTACATGATTGGCCTTCTATTTCAGAATTGGTTTTGTCAGTGAGGGAGTACAAGTGTACTAGTAAACAATAGCGATATTTTCTCATGGTAGTCGCAAAATAGATATGAACACATGCATTAAATATCATTCTTACCTAAAGGAAGGTTATGGTGCCAGTATGGATGATGAGGATTGGAACACATATCTCCCTTTGTGCAGTTCCACCGAAATGAACCAACTGTTCCATTTTGACATTTTGGTTAAACAGCACAAAAGTCACTTCCTTTAAGAAGTGTTTTGTGCAGTGCACCAAAAGGTCACAACAGCAACCAGGTGAAATGGATATCCTTGTTTGCACAAAAATCTACAGAGGAAATAGTCAGAGTCTCAAACAGTTACAGGAAAAAACATTTGGCAAAACTTGTCATGGCTTATAACAGTGGCACGACTTCATTTTACCAGGGGCATTAGATTAAGAACAGCTAAATATTTGGTATAAGGGCATGGGACAGTGGGTGCACCAGTAGTCCAACACCATGTACCTAAACCGGGGCATAAAGTGGTGATTCAGAGTTTGTTGCCCTGAGAAACAAACATCGAAGAAACATATCTGGGTTGGTCCCATTTTTTTTCACTCTAGCCACCTACTCCTATGTGTGGATAGCAAATCTAGTCTTGGTCATACCACTGTGTACATCGTTTCCCCTATATTTCTCTTTTCAACCAAGAGACCGGTTGGATGACCAGTCTGTACTACTTTCTTCCACTTTCCTTCCTGTTTGTACCAAGTCTGATGTACATACTAAATCCCCCCTCTTTTATTTCTTGTTTGAACCAAGTATAGGATTCGACTCCATGAAGTAGCTTTACCTCTAACAATAAAAGAAAAAAATAGGTGACGTTGGACCACCTGATCGAGAGGGGCTGAGAGGTAGAAAATGATGCACATGCAGTGACGTAGCGAGCTGGGGAGGTAGAGCTAGGGCGGTTTTGAAGGAAGATATAACTGAAGGTCATCGGGATGTGGATAGGTGGGCGGAGGGAGGCCAGATCCGCCCACACTTGGGCAACGATGAAGGGATCGGAGGACCTCTCGCGCCGGCGCTTGGCCAGAGATAACGGTGCGGCCAGCAGTGGGTCTCCTCCTTCGTTGTCGACGATGGCCTAAACACTGTCCCTCCTCCCCTTCACCGGCAGAGGGGGATACGTCCGGGTCTGCAACCAGCGGTGAGGATAGAAAGACAGTGTTACCATCTCTATCTTGTTTAGATCTGGATAGGATGAGTGTGTGTGAATAGAGCAACCCTAGCAAGCAAGCGCAGAGGCTCTGGCCTATATATATACGTAGTGGGGTAGTTTCCTTTTTCACTCCATCAAAACAATCGTTTAAAATTGTGTATGTGCTAGGTTGCCGTTTTTTGAGTTGATTGTTTTTGAGATAGCTACCTGCTTATTCCAAGTGGTGTTACGGTGTGCCAGGTCGCACTTTGTATCGTTCAAGTCTGGTACAAGACCCTCCATTAGAACAACCACCGCCTCATAAAATTTGTGAACAAGCCCACGACTAAAATTATCAGAAACATGGGCTGCCACAACGTGCATTATTATTTATATTTTCTATGTGGGAGTATCCTCAAAACAAAATGTGAGAGTACAATATTTATTGGGCCCCTTTGTAATTGGTGCTAAATTTTGGCCAAAGATTCAAGTGACAAAATGTTAGTGCATGTTAACAAAAACTCTATCATTTGATTCGTATTTGAACATAGTTTTCAATGATGTAATTTTTTGTGACATGCATGAACATTTGGTTAGTTAAATTTATAGACAAAATTTGGCAAGGTGCATTAAATCAACACATGCAAGTATTAAAAGGAAAGTCATGGCATGCATGCATGCGTTGTAATTAATGCATCGGTAAACGCAAATTATTGAAATATATCGAGTGTAGTGCTTTGATCTATCGCGTCAACTCGTACAACAACGAGAAGTTTGATTACAACGCCCTCTCCCTTGAGGACTGAGCTCCGGTGCCTTAACTGCACCTGCCTTTGGTTGTATGACAGGTGGGCCACCCACCTGTTGGGCCCAGCTATCATACACGAAAAAGGCAGGAGCAGTAAGTCAATGAAGGTGCATTCCCCACTCGCCCATGAGCGTGGTGGCTGGCAGGACTAGGAGAAGCTTTCGCTACACGCTCTCCCTCCCGCACGCGGTGGACATGCAGCAGTTCATTCGGTGTCAGATGGATAGAAGCATATTGTAGTACTCCACTGCAGTAGTACTCCATCATTGTTCGACTTCCCGAAGAGGCAAAGAGTCGAGCATAGCCCGGACGCTCGTGTGGCAGTTTCATGTGTAGAGTAGTCTAGGGTAGTGCGTATCATGCCTCTAAGCATAAAATCATTAGGGATCGGCTCCATGCTATGAGGCCGTCTCGAAGCATGTTTTTATTAAAATAATATTTTAGCCCTACCTGTCATCCTGGTGATTGTAGTTTCCACGCTCATCTGGTCAAGACAGGAATATATATTTTAATTTGTGGTGTGGTAAATGTTAGAGGTTGCAGCAAATATATTGTACACTGTGGGTCTTTTAGCCAAGTTTAGAGGCAAGCATGTGGGGCCAGTGCTATGATGTGTCGCATCAACTCGTACAACGAGGAGAAGCTTGATTTTACTACTACACGCCTTCTCCCTCGCCCATGCACGTGGTGGCTCGCAGACGAGGACATGCTTTTGCTTATACTACAATAAGCTATCCCTCCCGCATGTGGTGTATGAACATGCAGCAGTGGATTCGATATTGTAGAAGTAGTAGTGACATCATTGTCCGTCTTCTCGAAGATGTGAAGAGCCAAGCGCAACCCGAACGTGGCAGTTGTGAACACTTCCGTGGCAGTCTTTGTGTAGGGGTGGGGCGTGATTCGGAGCCTTGGATCACGCATATAGCCAAGCTCTTGCATCAGACAAAATTGCTATGTGAGCCCACTATTGTAGTACTTGCTAGTATAGCCCTATAAACCGGAAAGGAGTGCAACATTTGCCTTTCTAGAGATTTCAACAAGTGACTAGACTACACTCTAAATGAGTACATATGGAGCAAAATGAGTGAATCTACACCGTAAATAAATGCATAGTTCTTTCATTTTCCTCTCCGCCTTGGTCGCGGTGCGCAATATTGAGTATATGACTAGCCGCTCTATCCACATGCGGGACATCAAAGCATTCGGGCCCGTGTGCCATCCACCTAATCAGAACGAGGTGCTATAGTCAAGACTCACCGGTCACCCTAGTGTGGCCGTCATGGCCCGTCATATCACAAAACCAACACCTTTACCAGCAGTAGTAAAGTGGCCCCAAAGTTGGACTAGACGAAGCAACCATCATTTCACTGGAACACTCGTTGAAGCCCTTTCTCCCCTTTCTTGAAGAAAACCTCACTCCAGGCTACTCACTTCTGCCATTTTTCTTCCATACCGACAAAGGAAAGGTGGGCGAATCAGTGATGCTACTATATTTTCATTCCAAGAATCTTCTTTTTGCGAAGCACCGACCGATTCTCACAGCCTATTCTTTTACCGTTTTCATTGTGATTGTGGTTTATTTTTTATTTCTTTTTGTTTGTCAGTTCATTGCTGGATCCTGGAGCACTAGACAAAGAGTTGCTGGCAGACAACCCACTGGAGACAGCGATATCCAGGAAGCGAGCACTGACCAACAAGTTGACCATGTTGGCGGGCCATCCCATGGAGACAAAGAACTCTAAGAAACAAGCACTGGCCAAAGAGTTGACGATGTTGGCTGACAAACTCCTCAAAGAAAGCTGGAAGAACAGCAAGGGCCCCATCGTGCCTACCCTAGAAACTCTAATGGCCACCTACGCGAGGCTCAAGGCCAAGTTTGAGGAGATAGTCATTGTTGAGAAGCAGTATTCCCCTGGCAAGGTGATGGCCCCCATCGAGGACGAGGAGATGGCCCCCGGAGGGATGGGATCCCCCGATGAGGTGCACAAGGTAAGAAATAATGTCTTACCATAGTTGTGGTTTTTCATTATTTGCAATATGCTTGCTAATATGATAGGGTTGTGCAGGTGCCAGTGGACGTCCTTGATGATTCTGATGTCGCGGCCCGTCCTGTGGACAATGCCCCAGAGATCGTTTTTGATGTCACGGTCCGTCCTATGGACATCGCCCTGGAGATCGATTCTGATGCCGCTGTCCATCCTGTGGATGTCGCCCCAAAGATCGATTCCAATGTCGCGGTCCGTGATACGTCTCCGTCGTATCTACTTTCCAAACACTTTTGCCCTTGTTTTGGACTCTAACTTGCATGATTTGAATGGAACTAACCTAGACTCACGCTGTTTTTAGCAGAATTGCCATGGAGTTATTTTTGTGCAGAAATAAAAGTTCTCGGAATGACTTGAAAATTAACGGAGAATTATTTTGGAATATATAAAAAATACTGGAAGGAAGATCCAAGTCAGGGGGCCTCCACCTGTCCACGAGGGTGGGGGCGCGCCCTGCCCCCCTGGGCGCGCCCCCCTACCTCATGGGCCCCCTGACACTCCACCGACCTCAACCATGACTCCATATATTCACTTTTGGGGAGAAAAATATCAAGGAGAAGGATTCATCGCGTTTTACGATACAGAGCCGCCGCCAAGCCCTAAACTCTCTCGGGAGGGCTGATCTGGAGTCCGTTCGGAGCTCCTGAGAGGGGAATCCGTCGCCATCGTCATCATCAGCCTTCCTCCATCACCAATTTCATGATGCTCACCGCCGTGTGTGAGTAATTCCATCGTAGGCTTTCTAGACGGTGATGGGTTGGATGAGATTTATCATGTAATCGAGTTAGTTTTGTTAGGGTTTGATCCCTAGTATCCACTATGTTCTGAGATTGATGTTGCTATGACTTTGCTATGCTTAATGCTTGTCATTAGGGCCCGAGTGCCATGGTTTCAGATCTGAACCTATTATGTTTTCATCAATATATGAGAGTTCTTGATCCTATCTTACAAGTCTATAGTCACCTACTATGTGTTATGATCCGGGAACCCCGAAGTGACAATAGTCGGGACCACTCCCGGTGATGACCGTAGTTTGAGGAGTTCATGTATTCATTATGCGTTAATGCTTTGGTCCGGTACTCTATTAAAAGGAGGCCTTAATATCCCTTAGTTTCCAATAGGACCCCGCTGCCACGGGAGGGTAGGACAAAAGATGTCATGCAAGTTCTTTTCCATAAGCACGTATGACTATATTCGGAATACATGCCTACATTACATTGATGAACTGGAGCTAGTTCTGTGTCACCGTAGGTTATGACTGCTACATGATTGATTGCATCCGGCATAATTCTCTATCACCGATCCATTGCTGACGAGCTTTTCCATATATTGTTCTTCGCTTATTTACTTTTCCGTTGCTACTGTTACAATCACTACAAAACCCAAAAATATTACTTTTGCTACTGTTACCTTTTGCCACTGTTACCACTACTATCATATTACTTTGCTCCTAAACACTTTGCTGCAGATATTAAGTTTCCAGGTGTGGTTGAATTGACAACTCATCTGCTAATACGTGAGAATATTCTTTGGCTCCCCTTGTGTCGAATCAATAAATTTGGGTTGAATACTCTACCCTCGAAAACTGTTGTGATCCCCTATACTTGTGGGTTATCAAGACTATTTTCTGGCACCATTGCCAGGGAGCATAGCTCTATTCTTTGATTCACTTGGGACTTATATCTGCTTATCATTATGAAGAACTTGAATGATCCAAGAACCAAGATTTATCCCTCAACTACGAGGGGAGGTAAGGAACTGCCATCTAGCTCTGCACTTGATTCACCTTCTATTTTGAGTAAGCTTGCGACACCTATACCTTCTTATGCTATTAATTCTGATATGTCGCATGTTATTGATGATGCCACTTCTGCTATGCATGATACTTATGATGAAACTACTTCTGTGCTTGATACTACTGTGCCACTTGGTGAATTTCTTGATGAACAACTTGCTAGGGCTAGAGAGAATGAAATTATTGAAACTAATAATATTGATGAAAGTGATGATGAAGATTCTCCCCCTAGATATGAATTACCTGTTGTTCCTGAGGGTTATGTTATGGATGAAGAAACTGCTAGAGACTTTCTTGCTTGCAATGATAGAAGTGATCTTAAGAAACTTTTAGCTAAGCTGAAACAAAAAACTTTGAATGCTAGAATGAAATATGATCCTGCTTACGGTACTTCACCTTTGTTACTGATAAGGATTATGATTTCTCAGTTGATCCTAAGTTAATTACTTTGGTTGAATCTGATCCTTTCTATGGCTATGAATTTGAAACTGTTGTGGCACATCTTACTAAATTAAATGATATAGCCAACCTGTTCACTAATGATGAGAAAACTCGGTATTATTATATCCTTAAATTATTTCCGTTCTCATTAAAGAGTGATGCTAAGTTATGGTTTAATTCTCTTGATCCTGGTTGTGTGCGTAGTCCCCAGGATATGATTTATTACTTCTCTGCTAAATATTTCCCCGCTCATGAGAAACAAGCTGCTTTAAGGGAAATATATATTTTTGTGCAAATTGAAGAAGATAGTCTCCCACAAGCTTGGGGGAGGATTCTCCAATTACTTAATGCTTTGCCTGATCATCCTCTCAAGAAAAATGAAATACTTGATATCTTTTATTATGGACTAACCGATGCTTCCAGAGACCACCTGGATAGTTGTGCTAGTTGTGTTTTCAGGGAAAGAACTATTGATGAAGCTGAGATTCTATTGAATAATATTTTGACTAATGAAAATAATTGGACACTTCCTAATCCAATCCCTGATCCAATTCCTGAATCAACTCCTGATCCAACTCCGAAAAATAGGGGTATTCTATTTCTCAGTCCTGAAGATATGCAAGAGGCAAAGAAATCTGTGAAAGAAAAATGTATTAAAGCTAAGGATGTTAAGAATTTACCTCTTGTTGAAGAAATACATGGTCTTAATTTACGGCCTGTTGAAGAAACAGATGGTCTTGATAACCAGACACAGGTAGTAAAGGTAAATTCTCTCTATAGATATGATAAAGCTGAAATCCCTCCTACTAAGTTTGCTCGCCAATGTTTGGATGAATTTGATAGCTTTATGGTTAAGCAAGAAGATTTTAATGCTTATGTTGGTAGACAATTGAAACACAATGCTTATATGATTGAACACTTGAGTGATTATGTAGCTAATGTTAAAGGTGAACTAAAACTTATTAGTAAACATGCTTCTATGGTTACCACTCAAGTAGAAGAAGTACTTAAAGCTCAGAATGATTTTCTCAATGAATTAAATAGTAAGAAAAATGATAATGCTGTTAGAGTTATGACTACAGGTGGTAAAATGACTCAGGAACCTTTGTATCCTGAGGGCCATCCTAAGAGAATTGAGCAAGATTCTCAGAGAAATAATATTGATGCACCTAGTCCTTCTAAGAGGAAGAAAAAGAAAAATGATAGGACTTTGCATGCTTCTAGTGAACCTGTTGATGACACACCTGAGAATCCCAATGATATTTCTATTTTTGATGTTGAAACACAATCTGGTAATGAGCATACCTGTGCTGTCATAGAAGTGTTCCATGACATTACCAAAATTATCATCACGGAAGTGTCCACTTCCATGACGATAAATCACGCATCACAGAAGTGCTTTTGTCAAGGGTGACCGACACGTGGCATCCACCATAATGGAATGCTGTTAAGCTATTGGGTCAGGTTTTGGATCCGATAACCCGTTAACAGCCCCGACCAATGGGAAATTTCCATGTGTAAAATTCTTATTGGCCGGATGAAACATGTGTCAGCTCATTAGTGGGTCAGATAGGTGCCTATGATACATCGACACGTGGCATGGCCCAACAGAGGCCCTTTCCTGTGAAATGGCCGGCCCGTTTGACATGGTCAAAAGGTGGCGGGCCGGCCCATGGAAAGCCCGTTAATGGCATGTTCGCATATAGCCCATTTACTGCCCGCTAACCCAAGGCCCGTTACGCCCTATCCGAATTAGGCCCAGTAGCGTCAGCTGGGCCATCCAATATGATTCCAGCCCGTTTTCACTTCTGTCCCATGTATGGCGCATGACGTCTTTCGGCCCATATGAGGCCCTATGTAACTCTTGGCCCATTAACGACCCGTGGTGAAACTGGCCCGTAATGAACAGTGTATCACTTTACACCCATTAACGGCCCGTGGTGAAACCGGCCCGTAATGAACAGTGTATCACTTTATACCCATTAACGGCCCGTTATTCCATTGGGCCGTTTCTAGCCCATGTTATCTTTCGGCCTTCTCAGAGCCCATTTATTCTTGGGCTCATTTTCAGCATTCGTTTACTTACGGCCCGTTACTATCATTTTCTGCTTGTGGGCCAAATTCAGCCCGTGGTTACTGTCGGCCCGTTTGTGGTTCGTTAATACATTGGGCCATTTTCATAGCATCATCAAACACGGCCTATTAACGATGGCCCGTTACGGTCGGCCCATGAACGTATGATTCCAACTCTAGCCCGTTTACGGCCATAATGCGGCCTGTTATTGGCCCATGTTTGGCCAATCGATCATACGGCCCGTATAAGGACCATTGATGATACGGCTCGTAGAAGGCCCATTGTTTCTATGGCCTGTAGAAGGCCTACTCTTTCTACGGCCCGTAGAAGGCCCACTGTTTCTACGGCCCGTAGGAGGCCCAGTGTCACTACAGTAAATATTAGCCCATGGTTATTGTGGCCTAGTTTTAAAAAATAGGTTATTGCAGCCACTAGTTAACCGCGGAAAAAGAACTGCAATGACTACAAGCAAACAAATAAACAAGACAACAAGGAAATAAATAAGCAAGCAACTAACGCTAGGCTATCACGGCTATTACACATATTACAACCACTGGGCATCAAAGTTTGCCACCAGTGCAAATATAGGGAACAAAGCAACATATCATATACACTGGCCGTCAAAATTGGCCACCAGCGCAAATAAACGCGGCAGCAAAACAAGAGCATAACTGAAACAACTTCAGAAGAGGTCAAGAAACGTTATTCTGGGTATCCACCATGCTGGCAATAAGCTTAGCAAGCTGATTAGCTTTGTCCTATTTGGCGCTAAAATCCTCCAACGCTTGCTGTTGCACCAGAAAGTATGCATCTGAATGCTCCAAGGACTTCCGCAGTCCTTCCGCTTCTTGTCGCAGCACAGCTGATCGATGTCTTTCAGCTTGTAGTTGAGACTCAAAAAACCAAACTGATTCAGACAGTGAGTTTGAATAGCTTGTGCAAGTGGTAGTGGCCAGTAACTCCAACACTAAACCAAGACATGATGTGTCACTATCCTGAACCTTATCTGCATTATTTCGTTTACCGTTGCTTAATAAGGCACTCTTCCCCAATATTCTATCAGCATTCTAAAAGAAGAAACAAGCAGAAACATAACAAGTTTAGCATGTACTAGTATATGAAACTCATTTCGGTGAACCAATTCATTAGTAAGGTGGACAGGACTAAACTACCAAGTCTTCTATTGCCAAGTACTAGTACATAATAAAAGCATCAAACAAACATATATCTATGTCCTATGGTAGCAATGGAATCTTAAATTAGAATAGTTGTTCTTTAGGTTTAGGCACTTGTTCTACATGAACAGAGTACAGTAAGATGCAAGAATATAATACTTAAAATAGAAAATGAACTCATAGACCTTACCACATTCTTGGTTCGGGACCAGTACAGAACAAGGCGTTCCCAGTCATCGTCCAGTAAATGTGTCTCAGGAGAATGTAAGGGAATTTGATGAGTTTCTTTGCTGGTGAAGTACGTTTTCTTCAGGTAATTCCGATACTACCACCAAGCATTCTTGAAGATAGCAGATGTATTAGCACAGGTTACCTCATCCCGAGTTTCCAAATCGGTCCTTCTCTATAGATAAAAATGGGAAAATTTGTTGTATTATAACCATCATGGAGGTAGGATGTATGGGACAAAGCAAAGTAATTGCCATGAATAACATTACTTACACATAACTCCTGGACAAACACCTGCAACTGGCATTTTCCTTCATCTTCAGTATAATATTTCCAAGATGGGAAGATACGCACATATGATTTAACAACATCAAATGCGATAGATGCTAAACTAGGACTAGCTGGTTGTGCTTCCTCCACAGGAATAGGCGTACTAACTAGTGGAGTTGGGGTTCGCCGTGATAGTACTGGCCCTTTGGGCACTGGAGCTGCCTTACTAACTGCTCTTGTTTGGGAGCTCTGTGGTGGAGATGGTGCTGTGTCAACAGGAACTGGGTTACTATCGGCTGGGGTTGGGGTTAGATTGGGTGAAGCTGGTTCTCTGTCCATCGTAGTAGGGGTACAATCTGCGAGAGTTTGGGTTATGTGTGGTAGGGATGGTTCTTTTGCATGTACAACCGGGGTGCTATCTCCACCAAGAGGTAGCACTGTTTTATTTGAAGATCGTGTTTTAGTCCGCTAGATACTGGCATCACCCGCTCCAATTGAAATGGCCGATAAACAAGAAACATAGTTGAATGTACAGACATTGTATGAGAGACAGATGCTATGGATAGTGTGGAAAAAGGGCATGAAATAGTTGACATGTATATTGTTTAACTAAAACGGATAGCATGATATAATTTCACATATATGATGTCTATCTAAACTGGATAGCATAGCATAACATAATTCAAAGATATGATGAATAACTAAACAGGATCACATGACATAATTCACCTACATGTTATCTAAGTAATCAGGATCGCATCATTTAATTCACATATGTGATTTATAAGCTAAACAGAGGGCATTCGATATGATGTCTGAACTAAGAAAATGGTGTTGAATATTGTGTATATGATGTCTAAACTATGCAATGCAAGACACCGTATGCATGATATGAGCAGTATAGCCGTGCCAAGTTAGAGCATCCACCTCAGTGGGGGAATAGGACTGGTCATCTGTCTCTGAATCCATCTGTGAGGAGCTATCGGGACCCAACAAGAGATCTGCTTCGACAGGTAGCACTGTCTGCTATGAAGGCCTTGTTTTCACTCCAGATTTTTCCATCTCCCACCCAAATAGTTGATTCACAGGAATAGTAGTTTAATGTACAAACATTGTCGACAAATGGAAATGTAATGAAGAAAAGGATGGGCAAGATATCATTCAAATATATGATGCCTGGTTAAACAGGATGGCATTGCACATTTCACATATATTATGGCTGGCCATGAGACTGCATAATTCCCATATATGATATAGAAACTAAATAGGTGGCATTACAGAACATGTCTAAACTAAGCAGATGACATATATGATGTCAAAAGTAGGCACTACAAGGCAACATATGCATGATATGACTAACATCATCATGCCAAGCTAGAGCAAACACCTTGGGGGGTAAATAGGAGTGATCAGCGGCATCCAAATCTGCCTCAGAACAGATATCTTCCTCTGGATTACAATCTGGAGAGGGGTAGGGAGGGTTTGCCATTGAACCCACCATGGTGCAATGTCTGCATGACATTGTATTGCCGTGCAAAACTCTTCTCTTTTTCTCTACATGTTCAGCATGACTGTGTACAATATTTGACATGCATACGAAAAAAATATGGTGAGATTATGTAAGGAGAGCATGCAAAAATTTAGAGTGATGGTAACAACTAGTGGATCGATGTTTTTCCGTTGAACCAAAGTAGCCCTAATGGATCGACGTGAATGTATAGTAATAAGTGATGCAACAAGTGTACAACCTCTTTGCCATAGCCGTGTCGACCTCAGCATCATTGGGTTGGTCGCTGAAGCAGTTGAGGCAGAGGTGGCTGTCGGAGGTGTGGAGGAAGATCTGAGGAATCTGTAGACAGTGTCCATGGAACTGCTCTGTTGTGATGGATCGTTCTGTCGTTGGAGCAGCTCTGGTGAGCCATAAGACATCAAGGCTGAAGCAACACAAGACAGACATCGTCAATCTCAAGTGGGATTCTAATAGCATCTCCAATAGATGATGTAAAATGGATGTAAAATTAACATCACCAAAAACCACCTGACTACAATAGATGAGGTAAAAACTGTTGACTCTGAACTTAACTGTCGAAACTAAAATTTACTATGGAATCTGAATGCTACTATCGAAACTGAACGCAATGGTAGCAGAGAGGCACTTGACATGTAGTTTAGGGAGGGCCTGCAGTTCATCTTCAACCTGCACCCCCCTGAGCTGCCAGCCACCTCCGCCCGAACCGCCGGCCCCAACGCCGCCTTGCTGCCCCAAAACAACTCGCCACCGCCGCCCCGGCCAGCCCTCTAGGCCCCTCGCCCCCCACCCTGAACCCTAAGATAGATAGTGGGGAACCTCTCCGGCAAGCCCCCATCCCCGCTGCGGGTGGTTCTTCCTTAACTCCGGCGAGCCCCCCCCCCCCCAAACCCCTGAAAATCGACTGACCCAAAGTTTGATTCAGTCGACTGAAGTGTGGCTTAATCGGAGCAGAGCAGCAGCACAAGCGAGGGGGAGAGCAGCAGCAGCAGCTGGGCGAGCGAGCGAGCGAGCGAGAGCCGGAGCAGCAGTAGCAGATCCGGCTGGTATGGACGCCGCCGCCGAAGGGGCCTCGCACTGGGGGAGAGCTGCCGTGGAGATGTCGCCCGCGGCACCGGCTTCAAGGTAGCCGCTCGATGGGGGTGCGGGATGGAGCACCGTCGGCGCCGGGAGGTCGAGTTAAGGAGAAGGTGGGATGCGATGAGTGTACAACCTCTTTGGTGGCGCCGAGTAGGCCTCGGATTTGTCCGAGGAGTCGGTGAGGATGCTGCGGTTCCGGTGGAGCAGGTTAAGGCGGCGCTGTGGGGATGGAGCAGCCACGATAGGCGAGGCGATCGTCGGAGCAGCTCCTTGGAGGTGGAGGATGGGTCGGCTAAACCGGCGGGACGGCGAGATGGACGACGGATCCTCATCCGGGGAGGTGGACGAGGGACGTCGAGCTATTGCGGTGGACGACGTCGTCGGGGAAGAGGCTCCGGCTGGGCAGCAGTGACGTGGCGGACGGAGGAGGGTGGGGTTTCACGGCTGGAGCGGAGAGGTTATGGCGGCCTGGGATTTCGAATGGCGAAAAGGGGGCGATGGGAGGGGGTGAAGCATGACTTAGGAATGCGCTTGTCCAAAATGTAGGGTGTGTTACAAAAGTACCCCCACCGATTTGAACTAGCGCCCTTTCAGCTCAGGGTTAGAAGGGGGATTTCGCGTGTCGGGATTTGGCAGCTGGAGGGAGTTTTCGCGCGCGTTGTAATTTCGGGATAGCAAGGCGCGGGTTGTGAAGGCGCCAGTTTTGGGAGCACGATATCTGAATTTTCGGGATATAACAAGACGCGGGTTGAATTTTAGGGACAAGCCTAACATGTAGTAATATTGTACTTGTACGTACCAAATCAATTTGCACTTCCCTCAACCAAAAAGAAAATGAAAAAATAAAACTATTCACACCACACAAAGAGAGAGTCTTGCCCCGTTTTACTATACAAATGCTATTCAAAGCTACTCCCTCCTTCCATCTATATAGGGCCTAATGCGTTTTTCGATGCTAACTTTGACCAAATATTAGAGCAATGATATATGACATGCAACTTACACAAAGCACACCGTTAAATTCGTTTGTGAAAGGTTCTTTCAATGACATAATTTTGATATTGTGCATGTCAAGTACTATTAATCTTGTCAATAGTCAAAGGCGGTCTTAAAAATCTCATTATGCCCTATATAGATGGAAGGAGGGAGTATGAATCCATGTTATGTCCGATTAATTTTTTTCGCTTGCTGTATAATGCATGTAACCTACTCATACCAACATTTTAGTGCATTCCAAATGTCTATACTACCGCTGCAATTCGAACTAAATTTGGATTCGTTTCTCTATTTAAATAAGAATCTACAATCATGATTGTTGCCAACTTCAACCATCATAGTTTCCTTGCTATCCGCCAGATATAAATCAGATGACCTATAATGCAGGATGGCAGGCACACCATCATTAACAACTCTGTTTTTTATAAGAGTAGAGATAAAATATATTAAATGTAGTATACCATGTTCATAACGACACCATGTGCATCACCGTTATATATATTCACACATCCGTCGGTTTGAAACGATATGATAAATTCTTCAAATATCCGAATTCACTTTTTATAATGAAGTATATATGATCTCTATTCGTCTTTTACACCCACACAACCCTCTTATCTTTGTAGCTAGCGCTAACTTTCTCTTGTGCATGCACACGCCCGCATCCCTCTCACCCTCCCTCAGCATTCTCTAGCTCCATCGCGCAAATTCGTCTTTTCACTTTAGGTCGTTCACCCACAGTATGTGTAGGCCCCCCAGCTCCTTCTTTATGGCACACATCAATCGATATGCCTCTCTAGCCATGTGTTCCTAGCACAAACACAAGCTTCCCCTCTTCTCTTGTCACCGTCCATGCCTCACTCCCACCAGTCTTTTCATCGTTCTCGTACTCGCACACTCCTCCCACTTGATATAGTATGCCTCTCGTACCACCTCCTACATGGATCCCTCTCTCTCTGTCCTTCTCCTTGAGCCTCATTTGTCCTAACACACACATGCATGTATACCGATCGATCTCCCAACATATACCTAGATCGACTTTAACTACCCCCCCATCGATCGACGTACCTCACAAGTTATGTCTCTCCTTTCTCTTACAAAGGGCGATTGATCTTCCTATGTAGTTACGCCTGCTTACCACAGCCACATCGTCCCCCCTCATCATTCGTGCATGCCTCTTGACCCGTCTCTCACACGCACGTGCACAAACAACAAGCAGCCAATTCCTCTCTTATTGATATTGCGGGCGTGCCTTCCGTTTGTCTAGCAAGCCTATCCCACCATTTGTTAGAAGCAACTCCACTACCACCCCTCCAACACTCTAGCTCTGTCTCTCTCCCAACCTTATTCATCTCCTGCACATATGCATGGATGCCGATCGATCTCCCTTAATACATGAGGCAGATCGATCTCCTTAATACATGAGGTAGGCCTCTCTCCTCCTCCACGCATATACCAGCCATTATACCTCTATAGTTAATTGGGGGGACGTTGCTGCCAATGAATGCATGGATCAATTTTAATTTAACACCTTCTGACAATTTTGTCTTCAGTTGTGATGTAATTATTAGCTCTGATCTGCTAATAATTGGCATGCATTAGCAAGGAAGTTAGTTTTTTATTGTTTCCGAAAGAGCATCGATGGCAAGACACGCGAAACAAAAGCTGAAAGCTCAAACCATTGTACAATTTCATGTCGCTGGAAAATTATTTGTATAGTATGTCAATTATGTAAACAAATGATGGAAGCATGATAGCATTAATAGAAGCCTCTTCATCATCTGGGTCCATGTGCGATGCACAAAATTATACTCCTTCGTTCCTAAATATTTTTCTTTTTACAAATTTCAAACGGGCATATTTTAGAGTGTAGATTCACTCATTTTGCTTCGTATGTGTACTCCCTCCGTTCCTAAATATTCTATTCGTCTTAACAGAGATTTCAACAAGTGACTACATACGGAGCAAAATGAGTGAATCTACACTCTAAAATATGTCTATATACATCCGTATGTGCCAGTCCATTTGAAATCTCTAAAAAGACAAATATTTGAGTAGTCACTCGTTGAAATCTCTAGAAAGACAAATACTCCAGAGTATATTTAAGAACCGAGGGGGTAGTTCACAACCGCATGGGAGACTCAGCCCGGTCATTGCGCCGCATTAATAGTGAGTAATGAGCAGTCAAATCATAAGCCCCACCTTTCCCACTGTAAGTTGCTCTGAAGAAGCAACCATCAATACGCTCTTCTTTGAATCCGCTCATACTACTCCATCCGTCACTGTTTATACAACGCGCTTCAGAAAAAAGAAAAAAAATCTGTGGGACCAAGGCGACTAGCGATCGGCCTGAAAAATAGCATTGGTAGTTATAGCATGGCGTCTATTACTTGAGGGAATAATGCGTACACACATGCATGTAGTGCTTCCACCCTGGGTAAACACAGGCATGCACTCCGTAGTAGTACAGTACATGTAGAAAAGCAAGACACCATCGACATAATCACCCACGTCTACGCGCAAATCGTCCACAAGGACTAATACATGCAAGAGGAGGATGATAGGACACTGACCTTCTTGGAGCGTAGGGCAACCTTGGACGACACTGTTCAGAAGCACGTTGAGCTCGCCGCCAACGCTGCTGCTCCTCACACGTCGGTTGGTGACCCGGCGCACTAGGGCGTGAGGATGTCGTTGAACGTTGATGGATCCGTATGTATTTTTATCTTTCCGTGAAATCCATGTAGTAGTATATAATACTACAGTAATTATATTACCTTTCGCATCAACTTCATAATTTTCGTACGTACTCCATGCATGAACGGCGCCAGAACCAAACTTCTCATTACTCTAGGCAAAATTGTTATTTTCTATCTATCGGTCGTGCCATGGAGCAGAACCAAATTTTACAAGTTACGAGTTCAAAAGGAAAAGCCTGCCGTGTTTGCGTCGCACCCCCACACGGTTGGTCCGGCACGCCTCTCAAGCGGGAATGCGTGCGGTGTTGCATTTTCACTTACAAGTGGGACCGCAGTTGAGCAAACCGACTATCGGCAAACCCCCACCCCGCCCACCGCGCGATGGATGAGAAAATAGGAGGAAGAAGAGATGGCTGTAGCACGGACTCCAAGAAAATTGGTGTCGGATGGGACTCATGTGGGTGGCGTGTGCCGTACTACTAGACGTGAATGCTAGTTATGGCCCATGCCACCCCACTATATCGAGCCTATATCGAGGTACGTAGAACAAATTTCCTGCAGTCCGTGCTCAGCCCTCCTCTATCTCTCTTCTCAGCCAGCCAGCGGACGCGCGGAGCCCATCGTCTGTTTGCTCACATGCGGCCCCACATGTCAGTGAAAACGCAAGAGGACCCACTGAACCTGCACATCTTTCACCTCGACGTGCTGGTGATGAAAAACAAATCCAATAAAGATCTTCGGTGGCCGCTTTTGGAGTTACTCAAGAGTAGTAAGATTCTATTTACAGTTTAACCCAAGATGCACATCTCGTGGCTTCAACTACCACTCTATTTTCTTTCATGACACGACCTGGATGCTGGATGTCCCACGTGTCGGCAAAAGGAGGAAGAACCCGACCAAATCTTCGGTTCTGCTCTCGGATTAGACTAGTTGTGCTAACTTAAAATTTTTATTGTGTACTCCCTCCGTTCCAAAATACTTGACTTCCATTTGTCCAAAAATGGATGTACCTATATACTAAGACATGTCTAGATACATATATATTTTGACAAATAGAAGGCATGTATTGTGCAACGGAGGGAGTAGAATGGATGCAAGTTTTTGTATTGGGAAGAAGAGTACATCCATATATTGATAGAGCGCAATTTAGTAGATGTTCTATCACTTTTAGCTAGCACAGACGCAAGATCGAGCCTCCGCAGATCAACAATGAATGCATCGAGAAGGCACTAATCCAACTTACAGGAGTAGTAAAATGTATTCTTGTGGTTCTTGTTTTCTTTGGTCTTGCTTTTCTAGTCAAAATTATCGTTGGAGTTCGTGCAAAACGGAGGTGCGTTTGGGGTCGTGCGTTGGAGTTGGCCTTACAAGTGGGACCGCAGTTAAGGAAACCGACTATCGGCAAACCCCCACCTCGCCCGCCGCGCGATGGCTGAAGTTAGAGAAACGACGAGGTTGAAGAGATTGCTCTAGCACGGACTCCAAGAAATAATATGGTGTTAGATGGATGTCGTGGTGGTGGCGTGTGTCGTATTCCTGGACGTGAATGCTTGTTCTGGCCCATGCCACCCTACTACTCCTACTACTTACTCCTACTACTATATAGTATACTAGTATCGAGGATTCGAGGTGCTGGTTACGTACAATGAACACATTAACATATGGCTACAGTAAAAACACCCGCCCGACGCGCGAAGCATGTGAAGCTAGTACAAATAGTGTACTACTATTGTTGATTGGCCTCATCCGATAACCTGTTGCAATGCTCGTACAATTATGTATTCGGAAAATATTTTTTTTCCTCGTCGCACGACTCACTCAGAGAAGCAACTCGAAAGCCATTCATAAATTTAGTAAGTTTATCACATGCATATCATTTTATTACATACAACAGGTCATCACCCACATTGACAACGAGGATACATTATAAATACTAAAGTTTTCACCACACAACAAATAACAAGCCATGAAATGAACTTCAACTCAACCATTCCGCGGCGTTGGAAACACTTGCTTTGAACCACAAGTGATTCTCTGGGACGGGCCATCCGTTGTCGATCTGGAGACCAACGCATGACTGATCATCCAGGCTGAAGCGGCCTACTATATCAGTACCAGGGTAGGGAACCACCCAAATGTCCGAGGTATAGACCCAGTTGCTTCTCATAAATGTGTCAACAGTAGTTGGATCGCCTTTCACCATCATCGGATAGTTTTGTCCAAGGAAGAGCGAGTTTTCCCCAAGACTATCAATTCTGTGCCAGGGAGAAGGAGTTGGTGCTAGCACACCAGTATCCATCCCAAATACCATGCAACAGGTGTTGGAATAGGTCCGGAGAGTGCGACTATGGGAGACACCTGCTTCCTTAGCAGTAACATCATCAGTGGGTTGTATACACACAAGAAGAGGTGATCCATCGGAATTAGTTGCCAGGCGCCACAGAGTATATGGGCGCTGCTCATGATCATCACCATCGGCATCTCCCCCTTGATTATAAATTTTTCCAAGTATAGGTTGTGGGATGTTCACAGGACCTTGGAAACACAAGAAGAAGGTTAATTAGTAAAGGGAAACTTGCTAACCCGCATGCATGTGGATGAAACAATTATAATTACGGTGGAAGACAAACGTACCGAAACTACTAGGATGCCATGCAAAAACAGTGCCACGAGTGGTGGCAGCAAACACAAGGCCCTCGTATTGAATTGCATCACAGTACTCATCCGTGTACAGAAACTGATTTTTGAGCAATATCCATCGAGTCGAACCACGAAGGACGGCAACAAGCTTGTCGAAGATAGCAACAACTTGATAGTTGTTGTAATTCCAAGAGCGGTTGGGAACTCGATAAATTACTATCTTCCATAGAAGACAGTCACCATGATTGTATTTGAACGTGCGTACATTACCGGTGTGCTCAACCTCTGGGCAGTGTGCTGAGATTTTTGGAAGTGGAACCCGGTGACGAGTGTACACATTCACAAGTTCCCACTCGCAGTTGGACCCAATGTAAACAACCCAATCTCCATTTGCGCCCGCCCAAGCCTTGCCCTCAAGCGATGGCATCTTAACATCATACGTATCATTATCAAGCGGCATCAACTGGCACAGGGCGAGGCCTCCGTCGTGCCGGTGCCAATCATCAGGGTCACGGCGAAGAAGATAGGGGAGATTAAACCGCTCCTTGACTCTTGGGTTCTTTGTAATGATGTTATTAGTTGAGTCGAGAATGGGCTTGAACGAACCTGCCATGCTAGCCGAGGTGATGACGTCGCACCGATCAATGAGTTCCTCCACCACATCATCTTTCAGATCGGGGCAAGAATAACGGGGTCGTTTCTGGCCTGTTCCCTCCATGGAGAAGACGATCGAACAATGGCAGAAGAAAGGGTGAAGGGTTGAAGGAAAATGGAGGAGGGAGAGGAAGAGCGTGCGACAGCAGTTCCAAATCGAGAGGGAAAGGCGAAGAGTCGGTGGACGGTTGCGAGTTTGCCACGGTTCACGAAGAGGCGCCCCGGCCTACACGTCCGTTCGGAAATACTCCTACTACTCGCCGTCGTCTCACTGATATGTTGGAACGGGACCACATGTCAACGAAACATGGTGTGTAATTTCTCGTGCAAAATGCGATCTGGCCGCGTTGGCCCGAGGTGCCGCATTAGTTATCGACCTTTATTTTTTTAATGGCGTGCCGATCAGTTTTGAAGCACGACTAACTGGTACTGTACGCAGAGAAAATGGGTTGTATTTGTCCTCCACGGTTTAGAGGCTGACTTGTGGGCCTAGCAAGTTGACGCGTACACAATCAGGAGATGATTGTACGTGGAGAGGATGACAGCAGGGACCCGCCAAGGTCATGGCAGTACGCAAGCAAGTGCCTCCTTATTTCAAGCCAATAAAAAATGGCTCCTCCTAGTGGATTTCTGACATCTGGGTCCCATGCCATTGTCAACGTAGTCAATAAACGAGAGAATTGCACAACGAGCGGCTGACACCAGGGACCCAGCAGCTCGCCCAGTTATTTTTGTTTTGGGTTAATTTGATAAATGCCACTCCAAATCTGGTGTATCCGAGAAATGCCACTGCAATTTCCAAACTTTGAAAAATGCCATTTCATGCCATTTCTAGTGGCATTTTTCGAAGTCTGGAGTGGCGTTTTTCAAAGTTTGCAAACTGCAGTGGCGTTTTTCAAAGTTTGCAAAAATTGCAGTGGCATTTTTCAAAGTTTGGAAATTGCAGTGGCATTTTTATGAATCGCCATAATTGGAGTGGCATTTATCTAATTTGTTTTTGAGACGGAAGCAGGGTGTCAACTGGGCTGTGCGGGACACTCTGGCCTGTCTAGACAGCCTTTTCTTTTATGTTTACCACAGACCAGCCCAGTAGTTTTTTTTCTTTCTGAAAATGGCTAGCCCAGTTCTTTTGTGATTTGTCAAGTAAGTCGCTTTATCAGGCCTGTTGGGCTGCAAATCTTTCAAGACGAGGAGAGCTTCATTCGGCTGGCCGAGAAAATGGCCTATCAGTAATGAGAAATGGGATGTACATTTTTAAAACACATCAAACCGGCAATTATTTTCAAATATCTTTTTTTCATTTCAAGATTTTAAATTGCATTGATTTTTATGCGTGGACAATTTATTGGATTTTATATTGATATACATTTATTTTTAAAATCAGTCTGAATGTGACTCGAAATTTCGGGATTAAAAACAGTTCAGACCGCACCGACATATGCAAAATTTCGTATAATTTTTTAACCGTGGCCACAATATGGGCTGTAATGCTAACATAAAGAATATGGGCTCCAAAAAACCCGTAAGAATTAGCAAATGGGCTGTAAATTATTTGAAATAATGGCAGATGGGCTGTATGCTGTTTTCCACAGATTTGAGGCTTTCCACAGATGGCCTGTATACTGTTGGATGTCCATCCAACGGCCGTCGTGCTTCTTCAATCTCTGCTCTTCCTGCTCCAGCCGCTCAAACAAGCGCCGGCGGGACTGCCTGCTCCCTCCTCCCCGCGGCCGGCTGTGCTGCCGCGCAGGCCTCACCGCCCCACCGTACTCCCATCGCTGGCCTAGCCATCCCTCTACTCACCCACACCTGCTGTTATTCTCCGGCGACGGCAGACGAACCAGTAAACCCTCGTACAGTCGTACTCCCCTCCGCGTGGGAAACAAAAACAACGGCCGAGTCTTCCCTGCCTCCGTGTCGTTCCCTTCCTAGGCCTCGCCGTCGTCCACCGCCCTGGTGCTCTCGGCGTGGCGTGGTCAGCGTGGTCAACGACCGACATGCATCTGAAGTGGACTGTACGTGGAGAGGCTGACAGCTGGGTCCACGGCCGCACGCAAGGAAATGCCTCCTTATTACGCGCAAAATAATGATTTCCTCCACCTGACATCTGGGACCCACCGAAACGGCCTCTGTATTTCGCGAAAAAAACGTTACCGCCGCTGACAGCTCGGACCCACCAGCTATATCTTCGCACGCAAGGAAGTGCCTCCTTATTACGCACAAAAAATGAATACTCCCCCTGCTAGCTGGGACCCAGTATAGTGGGCCTACTAAGTTGACGGGGACGAAGGGCTTTGTCAACTTAGTCAATATGCACGATTCTAGCTCGACTGACCGTACGATGTCCATCCAACGGCCGTAGTGCTTCTTCAACCTCTGGTCTTCTTGCTCCAGCCGCCCAAAGCAGCGCCGGTCGTGCCGCCTGCTCCTGCCTCCCGTGGCCGGCTGTGCTGCCGCGGAGGCCTCACCGCCCCCATACTACTCCCACCGCTGGCCAGGCCATCCCTCCACTCCACTCACCCACACCCCCTGTTATTCTGCGGCGACGGCAGCGCAGCCGAACCAGTGAACCCTCGTACTCCTCTCCGCGTGGGCATCCACTGCCGCGTCTTCCCCGGCTCCGCGTCGTCCCCTTCCTAGGCCTCGCCGTCGTCCACCGCCGTGGTGCTGTCGGCGCGGCGTGGTCAATGTGGTCAACGACCGAATTCCATCGGAAGAATACTGTACGTGGAGAGGCTGACAGCTGGGTCCATGGCAGCCGCAAGGAAGTGCCTCCTTATTACGCGGAAAATAATTATTCCTCCACCTGACAGCAGGGACCCACCGGACGCCCACCAGTATATCGCGAAAAAAACGTTTGCCCCTGACTGCTGGGACCCACCCGACGGGCCACCGTATTTCACGAAAAAAATGTTCCCCCTGCTGTCAGCTCGGACCCACCGGAAGTGCCTCCTTATTACGCACAAAAAATGAATACCCCCTGCTAGCTGGGACCCACCTTGGTGGGAGGCTGACTTGTGGGCCTACTAAGTTGACGGGGATGGAGGGCTTTGTCAACTTAGTCAATATGCACGATTCTAGCTCCAGTGACCGTACGATGTCCATCCAACGGCCGTAGTGCTTCTTCAACCTCTGGTCTTCTTGCTCCAGCCGCCCAAACCAGCGCCGGTCGTGCCTCGTGCTCCTGCCTCCCGTGGCCGGCTGCGATGCGGCGGAGGCCTCACCGCCCCCTACTACTCCCACCGCTGGCCAGGCCATCCCTCTACTCACCCACACCCCCTGTTATTCTGCGGCGACGACAGCCTCACACCGCAGCGAACCAGTGAACCCTCGTACTCCTCTACGCGTGGTCATCCACTGCCGCGTCTTCCCCGGCTCCGTGTCGTCCCCTTCCTAGGCCTCGCCGTCGTCCACCGCCCTGGTGCTCTCGGCGCGGCGTGGTCAACGTGGTCAAGGAACGGCTTCCATCGGACGTGGACTGTACGTGGAGAGGCTGACAGCTGGGTCCACGGCCGCAGCAAGGAAGTGCCTCCTTATTACGTGCAAAATAATTATTCCTCCACCTGACAGTGGGGACCCACCGGACGGGCCATCATATTTCATGAAAAAAATGTTTGCCCCTGACTGCTGGGACCCACCAGCTACATCTTCGCACGCAAGGAAGTGCCTGACAGTCGGGACCCACCTGGTCGAAGCGTACGTAGCGTTGTCATTCTGGTCGCGAACGTGTACGTACATACTGGTCGATGTAGAGGTGCGCACGTGTCGTAGTAGAGGCGCGCACGTAGCATGTACACGTACGTACAGCGGACAGGGTGCAAGAAAGAAAATACGGCCACGTATGTGTACATACGGGCGGGGTCTCGAACGCCTACTCGCGCATACGTACGGCCAGGGCTCGTGTACATGGCTGGGTCGGAACGGAGAAACAACGTCGTCGTCGTGTTCATGGGGAGGCAACGGAATGCGTCGTGTTCATGGGGAGGCAACAGAATGCGTCGTGTTCATGGGGAGGCAACGGAACGCGTGGGAGCCAACCGGCTGGGTCGGAACGGAATGCGTGGTCGTGTTCATCGGGAGGGCTTGGACGGAACAGGCGATGGAAACGAGGCCTGGCGTACCGCAAAACGGAGGAAACGGCCTTGTGTTCGACCGACCACGTTCGAAACGGGATCCTGTTCATCGGGAGGGGTCTGGCGTACCGCAAAACGGAGGAAACGGACCTCCTACGGTCGAAACGGGGGTCCTGTTGATCGGGAGGGGTGTGGCGTACCGCAAAACGGACGAAACGGACTTGTGTTGGAGCGCTACGGTCGAAACGGGGGTCCTGTTCATCGGGAGGGGTGTGGCGTACCGCAAAACGGGACTCCACGGGATACTGTTCATCTCCACCGTCGACCCCCTCCAGCCTCCACGAGCTACTGTTCATCCACCGTCGACCTCCTCCAGCCTCCACCTGCGACTGTTCATCCACGGCTCCTGTTCATCCAGCCTCCACCGCGCGCTACTCCACCGGCTACTGTTCAACCAGCCTCTCCACGGGCTCCTGTTCAACCACCCCTCCACGGGCTACTGTTCATCCTGCCCTCCACGTCTACTGTTCATCCTGCCCTTCACGGGGTGGTCCTATTCATCCTACCCTCCACGGGGTCCTGTTCATCCAGCCCCAACCGGCTTGATCAATCGGGGTCCTGTTCATCCAGAGGCAACACCACGGGGTCCTGTTCATCCACCCCCACCAGAAACTGTTCATCCAAACCCCCCGCAACACTCACTGTTCATCCAGAGGCAGCATCGATCGGCTTCAGTTAGCAGCACTAGTGAAGGAATCGCTCGATCGGGTTCAGTTAACAGCCATCGATCGATCTCCCGGGTTCAGTAACGCGTAGCCTGCAGTGCAATCGCTCGGGTTCAGTTAGAGCCCAATGCCTCGCTCGGGTTCAGTTAGAGCCAACGCCTCGCACACACGCGCGTACATGTACGAGAGAAGCATGCATCGCTCGGCCCCCGACCTCCCACCGTAACCAGGAACTCCCTGAAATTTTCCTCCCCCTCGCTTGTACCACGGTTTTTTCCGTCATGGACGGCCCAAAGAATGTCATGCAACTGCGTCTCCGGCCCGCCCAGGACGAAAAGCCCATTTTATGTCATGATTTTTTATCATAGAAGTAGGAGCCCACCACATCTATGATGATACCGGGTTTTGTCACAATTATCATCATAGAAGTGTCATATGTATGACAGAATTTTTTTCCGTTCGGCCCAAAATGTCACGGATGTGTCTTTTTTTGTAGTGATGAACCTAGTGATAATGTTAATAATGATGTTCATGTTGATGCTCCACCTAGTAATGACAATGAAGTAGAGATTGAACCTGCTGTTGATCTGTATAACCCAGAATCAAAGAATCAACGTTATGATAAGAGAGACTTTGTTGCTAGGAAGCACGGTAAAGAAAGAGAACCATGGGTTCATAAACCCATGCATTTTCCTCCTAAACCATCCAAGAAAAAGGATGATGAGATTTTGAGCGCTTTGCTGAAATGATTAGACCTATCTTCTTGCGTATGCGTTTGACTGATATGCTTAAAAGGAATCCTTATGCTAAGTACATGAAAGACATTGTTACTAATAAAAGAAAGATACCGGAAGCTGAAATTTCCACCATGTTTGCTAATTATTCTTTTAAGGGTAGAATACCTAAGAAACTAGGAGATCCCGGAGTACCAACTATACCATGCTCCATTAAAAGAAACTACGTTAAAACTGCTTTATGTGATCTTGGAGCCGGTGTTAGTGTTATGCCTCTCTCTTTATGTCATAGACTTGATTTGAATAAGTTGACACCTACTGAAATATCTTTGCAAATGGCTGATAAATCAACTGCTATACCTGTCGGTATTTGTGAGGATGTGCCTGTTGTGGTTGCAAACGTTACTATTTTAACAGAATTTGTTATTCTTGATATTCCCGAGGACGATAGTATGTCTATTATTCTTGGAAGACCCTTTTTGAATACTGCAGGGGCTATTATTTATTGCACCAAAGGCAATGTCCCTTTTCATGTTAATGGTAATGAGCATACGGTACACTTTCTGAGGAAACAACCTCAAGTCCACAGTATCAATTCTATTGGAAAATTTTCAACTATTACTATTGGAGGTTTTGAATTTCCTCTTCCTACTGTGAAGAAGAAATATGATATTCTTATTGTTGGGGACATGCATATCCCCGTTGAGGTAACCTAGTGTTATTCGAAAATTCTCCGGTTCCATGTTATTCGGAATGAGTTTGTTAACAAGACTTGATCAACCTTGTTAGTGGATTCCTTTTGATGAGCATGAGATGGATGAATTTAGAAAACATAATTCTCTTTACCCTCTTTTTACTT
The DNA here is from genome assembly GCF_018294505.1 of Triticum aestivum. NCBI lineage: Eukaryota > Viridiplantae > Streptophyta > Magnoliopsida > Poales > Poaceae > Triticum > Triticum aestivum. The sequence continues at coordinate 175,221,586 of NC_057809.1, forward strand.
TCTGTTATTATATTAAATAAATAAAAATAGTAATTTCTGTCTATCTTCTGAATTATCCATGCAATAAAAAATACCCCAAAAATAAAAGTTCTCCAAATGCCCTGAAATTTAAATATGATTTTTTCTGGAATATTTGAGAATATCTGGCACTAAGAACACAGCAGGGTGAGCAAGCACCTGGCCACGAGGGTGGAGGGCGCACCCTCCTGCCTCGTGGGCCCATGGTGGCTCCCTTCCACTTATTCCAGCTACCACACACTCCTTCTTCCTCCCAAAAACATCACTAGCCAGCTCAAAACCGAGGCCAAGCTCACCTTGCTGCCATTTTCGATCTCCTTGCTCGAAGCTCCATTCAGAAAACTGCTTTGGGGGATTGTTCTTTTGTATGTGACTCCTCCAATGGTCCAATTAGTTTTTGTTCTAGTGCCTCATTCATTTCATATTTTTGCTGCTTAGGTGACCCTGTTCTTGAGCTTGCATATCAAATTTATATGGTCAAAAGTAGTTTTAATGCATGATATTGCCTCTAGACACTTGTAGGAGTAGTTGCTATCAATTTTGTTGAGTTTGGTTCTCTTTTATTTTGAAGTTACTAAAAATTTCAGAAATTTTTCATAGGAATAAATATGTTTAGGAAAATGTACCAAGGTGGTCCTTCAAGGAAGCAAGGACCCAGGCTCGCAATACGCGATGCCGATGATGAACCACCGAGGGAAGCTCAGGTGCGGGCTTGTGAATGGCCGTCAGAGGACTTTGTGATCAAGCAGGAATTAGGGAAGAATTTAACGTGTATGTGCGTAATGCTGATCTTGAGAGCTTCGAGGCAGATAAGTGCCGCCAATACCACTATCTCACTGATTCCTTTGTGAGAAGGTTTGAATTTTCGTCATCACGCAATTCTCAAACTGTCCTATTTGATCTTTATGAAATTTTTTATACTATGGACTTAGAGGATTTTAATACTGCTTGCAAACTTCCACAATGGGGCTGCACTAGTGAGCCTCGCAAATCTGAGTTTAGAGATTTTCTTGCTATTATAACTGTGGGGCAATTTAGAGATATAACACAAGCTACCATAGGGAGCATTCATTTTCCTGCTATACATTATTTTGCTCTCTTCATAGGTAATAAATGGTAAGGATGAAGCATGTCACATGTGTGTCCCTGACCTCAGTGTTCTCAGGAGTGCTGTATTAGGAGATAGACATTATAATTTGGGATCCATTGTTGCACGTAGGTTGCATAATAATAGATTTAATGGAGATTTCTTTGGCGGGATTTATGGAACTCGTCTAGCTAATTTTCTTGATATACCCATATGTGGGTATGATCTTGTGTTGCCTCCTGTTTATTTAGATTATGAGGCTATGGTTCATCATCAGTTTGTTGAGAGGAACGATCAGTTTCTCCAGTACCTACTAATCTTTGACAGACAACGCACCTATCACGTTGCTCTCCTTGCTCCTACTTTCTTTGACTTTCAGGCAAAATGGAGATATGTCATAACTAGGGAAGAGGCGAACAAGTATGAGAGGAGGACTGAGACAAGTTGCCTCCACACTGCAGCCCACATGCAATAGCCGCTGCATCTTAGTACGACCCCAACTACAACTTTGGATATCCGCCAGTCCAGCCGTGGCCATAGACCAACTTAGGCCAAAAGCCTAAGCTTGGGGGAGTACGTATTTCTCACCGACATTACATTCATGTTCACACACTCATGCTAGTTGTCGGTGCTCATACTTTTTCATTGTAATATCCATGCTAGTTTATCTTCCTTTTTATGCTTTCTTCTTGTGTGTTTGATAAACCTTAAGAAAAACAAAAAAACTAGTTGTAGCTTTTAGTTAGTTTACTTTTCATGCTGTAGTAGTAATTAAAAAGAAAACCCAAAAAGATTTCTCGTTTTTATTTTGCTTGTTGGGAGCTTTCCCATGTAAATAGTTTTATTTATTTTCTCGTTCTTTGGGGGTCAAGAGGAGAAGACCATAATGAAAATGTTAAAGTGGCTCTTATATGCATTATTGTTGATCTAACAAAGAGCCCATATTACCTTGTCTTCTCTCTTGAATTGAATGCTTGCAGATTCTAGCTTAGTCCAATGCACATGCACTATTATTATTATCCACACTATTTGGTCGTGCAAGTGAAAGGCAATAATGATGATTATATGATGACCTTATTGAGATGAGAAAAGCTGGTATGAACTCGACCTCTCTTGTTTTTGTAAATATGATTAGTTCATCATTCCTGATTCAGCCTATTCTGAATAAACATGTTTGCAATGACAATTAGAGATTATAGTTGCTTATATCATTCTTAATTAGCTTGGAGTTTATAATGGTTTACCTTGCGTGCCAACATGCTATTAAAATGGTTGTGATGTGGTATGATAGGGTGGTATCCTCTTTTGAATGATTCCAGTGGCTTGACTTGGCACATGTTCACGCATGTAGTTGAAACGAAATCAACATAGCCTCTACGATATTTATGTTCTTGGTGCATTATATCCTACTCATGCTTGCATTCGGTGTTGATTAATTTTAATGCATGTTCATGACTATTGTCACTCTCTAGCTGGTCGCTTCCCAGTCTTTTGTTAGCCTTCACTTGTACTAAGCGAGAATACTGCTTGTGCATCCAATTCCATAAACCCCAAATTTGTTCCATATGAGTCCACCATACCTACCTGCCGTTCCAAGTAAATTTGTATGTGCCAAACTCTAAACCTTCAAATAAACATTCTGTTTTGTATGCTCGAATAGCTCATGTATCAACTAGGGCTGTCTATATTTTCCATGCTAGGCGGGTTATTCTCAAGAGGAGTGGACTCCGCTCCTACTCACGAGAAAGTGGCTCGTCACTCGGATTCCCAGTCCCATGCTTTATGCAAATCAAATCAAAATAACTGCAGACAAAAATCCCCCGGGACTCTTGTTAGTTGGAGGCACTCGTTGTTTCGAGCAAGCCATGGATTGATGCTTGTTGGTGGAGGGGGAGTATAAACTTTACCATTCTGTTTGGGAACCGCCTATAATGTGTGTAGCATGGAAGATATCGAGATCTCTCGGTTGTTATGTTGACAATGAAAGTATACCGCTCAAAATATTATTCATTTCTATTTCAAAACCGAGCTCTGGCACCTCTACAAATCCCCGCTTCCCTCTGCGAAGGGCCTATCCATTTACTTTTATGTTGAGTCATCATCCTCTTGTTAAAAAGCACCAGTTGGGGAGCACCACCGTCATTTGCATCCATTACTGTTAGTTTACATTGAGTATGACTTGACTGGATGTCTTTTACCATGAATTACAATGTCTACTCAGTCCTTGATCTTTAAAGGTGCTCTGCATTTATGTTTTGCGGTCTTAGAAAGGGCTAGCGAGATACCATCTTGTTATATCATATCATGATCGTTTTGAGAAAGTATTGTCATCCGAGATTTATTATTATTGCTCGCTAGTTGATTATGCCTTTGATATGAGTAAACATGAGTCCTAAATGTTATTGTGAATATGGTTAGTTCATAATCTTTGATGAAAACTTGAATGTTGGCTTTACATATTTACAACAACAAGAGCAAATAGAGTTTTTAAAAGTTTTTCTTTATCACTTTCAGTTTATCAACTGAACTGCTTGAGGACAAGAAAAGGTTTAAGCTTGTGGGAGTTGATACGTCCCCGTCGTATCTACTTTTCCAAACACTTTTGCCCTTGTTTTGGACTCTAACTTGCTCGATTTGAATGGAACTAACCCAGAATGACGTTGTTTTCAGCAGAATTGCCATGGTGTTATTTTTGTGCAGAAATAAAAGTTCTCGGAATGACCTGAAAATCAACGGAGAATTATTTTGGAATATATAAAAAATACTGGATGGAAGATCCACGTTAGGGGGGCCTCCACCTGTCCATGAGGGTGGGGGCATGCCCTACCCCCCAGGTCGCGAACCCTTGCCTCGTGGGCCCCCTCACGCTCCACCAACCTCAACCCTGACTCCATATATTCACTTTCGGGGAGAAAACAAATCAGGGAGAAGGATTCATCGTGTTTTACGATACGGAGCCGCCGCCAAGCCCTAAACTCTCCCGGTAGGGCTGATAAGGGTCCGTTCGGAGCTCAGGATAGGGGAATCCGTCGCCATCGTCATCATCAACCTTCCACCATCACCAATTTCATGATACTCACTGCCGTGCGTGAGAAATTCCATCATAGGCTTGCTGGATGGTGATGGGTTGGATGAGATTTATCATGTAACCGAGTTAGTTTTGTTAGGGTTTGATCCCTAGTATCCACTATGTTCTGAGATTGATGATGCTATGAATTTGCTATGCTTAATGCTTTTCACTAGGGTCCGAGTGCCATGATTTCAGATGTGAACCTATTATGTTTTCATCAATATATGAGAGTTCTCGATCCTATCTTGCAAGTATATAGTCACCTACTATGTGTTATGATCCGGCAAACCCGAAGTGACAATAGTCGGGACCACTCCCGGTGATGACCGTAGTTTGAGGAGTTCATGTATTCACTATGTGTTAATGCTTTGGTCCGGTACTCTATTAAAATGAGGCCTTAATATCCCTTAGTTTCCAATAGGACCTCGCCGCCACGGGAGGGTAGGACAAAAGATGTCATGCAAGTTCTTTTCCATAAGCACATATGACTATATTCGGAATACATGCCTACAGTACATTGATGAAGTGGAGCTAGTTCTTTGTCACCCTAGGTTATGACTGTTACATGATCGATCGCATCTGGCATAATTCTCTATCACCGATCCATTGCCTACGAGATTTTCCATATATTGTTCTTCGCTTATTTACTTTTCCGTTGCTACAGTTACAATCACTACAAAAACCAAAAATATTACTTTTGCTACCGTCACCTTTTGCCACCATTACCACTACTATCATATTAATTTGCTACTAAACACTTTGCTGCAGATATTAAGTTTCCAGGTGTGGTTGAATTGACAACTCAGCTGCTAATTCTTGAGAATATTCTTTGGCTCCCCTTGTGTCGAATCAATAAATTTGGGTTGAATACTCTACCCTCGAAAAATGTTGCGATCCCTATACTTGTGGGTTATCAGTCTGTCCTGTGGACATCGCCCTAGAGATCAATTCCCATGCCGCTGTCTGTGCTGTGGTCATTGCCCAAGAGATCAATGACAAGAAATAGTTGGTCGCGCTAATCCTTCAAGGTAGTTTGCATTGTGTTTAGTTACTAGAACAATGCGTGTTATCAAACCATCTTAGGGCTAGTGCACTGTCTTGTATGGGCAGTACTTGCTACTTTTGTTTGATAGTGGATCATGCGAACCCTCTCCAAGTTATGGAAACAGATGTATCCTCACCAGCTTTTGATGTAATATATGGCATGCTTAGATGTAAGTTTGAACTGTTTATCATATCAGCAGGGCTTGTTTGATGATTCTTGGTGTTAGTAGGCTAGCTACTGTGCGAGCTATAGTACTTGCAAAACAGTCACCAAAGAGAAACGTTGGGGCTGATGAGCTCGTGGTACACTTATAGGTCTGATCCGTCATCGATCGGCCAATAGCCCAAGCTCCTAAAATTGTAGGCTTAGCGCTTGATCAGATAATAGTCGACATGGATACATTCAGGCCTCATTTGGTTCATAGGGTAGGAAAATCGTAGCAAAAGTATAGAGACATACTTTTTTGAGAACACAAAATCATAGCAGTACAGAGATGTACTCCCTTCGTTCCAAAATAGATGACTCAACTTTGTACTACTAACTTTGAAACGGAGGGAGTACAAATCCTAGGCGGGCTAGTTTGGCCTAGTGGGTTTCAGTGATATGATGTGGTACAGTGTCGTCCAGTCTTCGCGTGTGGTAGCAGTATTGCAGGTACAATAAGTTTTCTTGAAGAAGCGGAATTCAACGAAGTCATGATGGTTCCTTCGTCCGACCAACTTACAGTGGGAAAGGTTGGGCCTGCTCTACGACCGGGGTGGACCAGGATAATTTGGTGCATGGCAGGTGGACCAGGATGGTCGACGTCCCACATGTCAGCGAATCAAAGTATTCTTTCGGACATAGAGGACGAGAAACGGGTATTCATTGTTTATTTTTTATGAAAGCTATTGTCTCCACTGTTACGACGGAGGAGTGTGAAACACGGTATCCCAGTGAACTTGGCATGTGCACCACTCCCTCCTTCCTCCTGTAATACTACCATAGTGTTGACTATAAGGTTGGCCATAAGGTTACAACTTTTTCTCACTTTCTCTCTTTCTATTTCCTCTCAAATGTTTTTTACCTTTCTTTTTTGGACACAATTGTTTTTTAGGCCTATTTTTTAGAATTAGTTTTTTATACCTAGGAGCACTTGTAGAGACGGGCTCTTGCAGAGCCCACTCCTTGACTTTGTCAATGCCTCTCTCTCCTCCACATAAGTGGCTTATTGCCGAGTATTTTACTAGTACTACTTTCTATGAATGCGAGCAGCTGGCGTTTGAGGGGGAGCGCCTGCGGGAGTGGGGAGGGTTTTTTTGGTGGGCCAGGGTGGTCAGAAGCGGGCTTGGAAGTGGTCCATACTCGCGCATGGCCCACCTCACATTATCACCATATATTTCTTGGAGTTCGTGCGCGGCGGGCGGGCGATATCTTCTCCCTCCCCTGTCTCTCTCTTCTCAGCCGACGCCCTCCGAGTGATTAGATTTCGGTTATTGACGGTTTATTCAATTTCAGTCCCACATGTCAATGAAAATGCAAGACAACGTGTGTCCCCTCTGGTGAGCGGCGTGCAAGCTGGACTGCCGGGGGTGCGACGTGAACGTGATGCGTATGAGTCATAAGTGTGTCGCCTTTTCCTTTTGAACTTGCAAAGCGTAACATTTTCATGCGATGGATCGATAGAAATCCAGAACAAAATGACGAGGGCGGGGCTTTCCCATGCGTTAGGCGGGCTAGTTTGAGTGATATGACGTGCTATGCCATCCGCTTGCTCCATTTTTATGTAAGAAAGAGTCTACACTCTTACGTGGGAGGAGTGCGAAACATGGCGGATCTGGTTTTGATCGAGGGATAACTATTCCCTGCGAAATAATGGAGCACTGTTAGCGATTATAGCATGATAGTTAGGGCATCTCCAGCGCTGGTCCACAAATTTACACCGACATCTATCCGAGGACACTGATGCCGGAGGATGCCATCCAATGCTGCCCGCATACCTTTTGACAACTATATGAACTAACCGGATGAAATTCATGCAAGCAAAGCAAATTTCAAATTAATCGGATGAAATTCATTATATTTCAAAAACTTCTCCTAGAAACTGGACGAAATTCATTACATATTTCGCACAAACCGTACTAAAACCTACTGTAAACCTAATCTAAACTATCGCCGGCGCCTGACCACCATGTCCGACCATGAACCCCGAGAAAGCCGGACATTGCCTTTGCCTCCTCCTCTTCCGCCTTGAGAACCTCCTCCTCCAGAGCACAAGGTTCTGAAGATTTCCGCCTGCACGTCGCCGTCAAGCGGCTAATCGGCTGCCAATGTTTATCCCACCAAGCTTGGCATCGACTGAGTGGAGGAGCGGTGGTCTTCCTGGGACCAGAGCGGCGGCGACCTACCGTGTACTACTATTCCTCCCTGCCGGCTGCACCCGCGCACGCGCGCCGGCTTCATCGTCATGGCGGCAGAAGCCGGGGAGGGGGGGGGGGTAGCCGGCGATCTCCTTCATCTGCTCCTGTGACAGCCGTCCAAGAGAGCTTTGGAGAGCACCTGGAGCGGAGCCACCAATGTCCTTCATCTACTCCTGTGACAGTATGTCCAAGAGAGCTTTGGAGCACCAAGAGGCCATGGTTGGAGTGGTGGCGACACAAGGAAGGGACCGAAGGAGAATGAGTGTGGGTCTTTGGCTATGGCTGGAAGGTGAGGCTCATGTTAATATAGCGGGCGAATGGCAATGAGCTACGACAGACGGATGGATGGTTGGCACCAGAGTAGATTCGTTGGCAGCCCCGTGTCATTAATGTGGGCGGCGGACGGAAGGATGGCCATGGTGTCGTTAATGTGGAGTAGTCACTTGCACCAGGATGCGGCGCAGGTGGCGCTGTCTCGGAAATCGCGCTGCTGCAATGCCAGCGCCAGTGAGAGGTCGCATCGGGCGTGAATGCGGACGCTGCTTCAATGACTTAACTGCAGGTGCAGTTGGGTCACTGACATGTGGGCCCAACAGGCATCTGGCCCGCATGTCAGTGACACACCAACTGCACCTGCAGTTAAGCCCCGTGAATGCGGCCTTGACGTTCTAGAGAGACGGCGACCATTTCAGGCGAGATGCGCGCGCTAGCGATGGAAGGGGTTTTGGTAGGCCAGGGCGGTCAGACGCTGGCGTGGTGGTAAAATGTGAACTCATGGATGACGTGCCTTTGAAGCGTATGCGGCATGTATTGACAACCAGGTGTCCGTGCAACCGCTCTTGTCGCCAGCTAGCCTTCGACGACCACCATTAGACACCACACAACCATGCATAACTTACGAATAATGGAAGAATCGATCAGACACACACTCGTGTGCAATGGCACTATGACCGGTTGCTCATGATACATATATAGGTACCATAGTACCCTCTCTAGCTAGGATGTTTTATAGATTGTCGTTGTGTAGGATGATATACATGAGCAAGGCACCAAGTCATGAGTATGACCGTTGGTGTTGAGTTAGGTGAATAGATGCTACGTGTTCGCGGAGGCCTCTAGCAAACGTCTAAACAGTAATGTCAGGCACCGCCGGGGCGCGTAGGTGACGGGCTCGCCGTTTGCGTTGCGCCATGATTAGGACTTTGATTGAGAGGGCGACGTGCATCCATTAGCATGGTTTGATAGTGTGAGCATGAGTTTCTGCACGCATACATGCTACTTGCCTCTATGGATGGTGTGCGCTAATGTGTGCATCACATATAATATAAAAAATTGGTTTGTGCATTTAACGCAAAGTATTTCATTTTCATTTGGCTGACAAGTGTGCATTGCAGCGACGAGTCCGTGGTTTGATTCCTCACATACGCATAATTTTGGTTTTTATTTCTTTTTCCACTGATAGGTAGGCCCGCATAGATAGATAAAGAACATGAGCTGATGAGGCGCATGCGGACTATTTAACTAGTCAAGTAGACAAATATGGAGCTATCCGCTGAGAAGGTGACCATATAATCACCATATCTCGTATACAATGATCAAAGTGATCTATCAAGACAAGTTCGATGACCGCCAATGCATTTTACTCGGTAATAAATGACCAGGACTGAAGGGGAATCCAAATTTCCTTCGTCTTCTGTCCTTGAGCTCTTGACAAACCAATGCACTATACGTTGTCCGGTCACTCCACCCCAGAGCTCTCACCGAGCATCATTCATGCCACCGCGCCGCACACTAACTGGTAAGGAAGCGATGGCATCCCGCCGCGCCGAGTTCCTTGCCGCCCACGACCGCACACAAAATGGTAGGGAAGACATGGCATCCCATTGTGCCGATTTCATCGCCGCTCACGACCTCACACCTACGTGGGCGGAATTTGAAGCTGCCAAGGCCGAATGGGCGGTAGAGCAAGAGGCGGCCCAAGCCGCACAGAGGGATTGGAAATGTCAGAAAGCACTCAATAAGAGAGACGCCCGCCGCCATAAGAAAGAAGAGGATGCACGCGCTACTGTGGAGAGGTCGGTGGAGATCCAAGAATGGTGGGGTGTCGCCGACAAAGCCGGGAAGGAGAACGACGGTGTCTGGCCAACATGTGAGAAGTAGTAGTACTAGTAGTTAGTGTGTGTGTCTGTGTCGCCCGTAACATATGTGTCTGCTTAAGGGGGTGTCACGTAACTGGTGTGTGTATGAGATTCTGAGAGGCAGAGTGCGTGTTTGCGACTCTACTCTTCAGACATATACTCAACCTTTTGCATCGGGATATAAGTATAATGGTATTACACTTTAGCTAGTGATTTATGTGGCCATGTTAACATGGTTGTGTAAAAAAATGTCACTTCCTGCTTGTGATTTGCGTTATATAATTACTAGCAAGATGCACGTGCATTGCACGTAACATCAAGATGCATTTTTTCTACAAAACACATGTTGTGATTGATCCATGCAGGAGTAATCCCATGTGTAAAAACTAATGATATCTTGAGAATTTTGTCGGAAAAATGGTATCTCGAGAATTTCATCGAAAAAATGAAACATGAGAGATAAGGTGAGGAGGAGTGGAGCGTGGTGGTGACTGGTGGTCGGGCTGGGCGGAGGTATGGGGATGGACGGTAGGCGGCAGTGGCCACCATGCTAGATTGTTCCAGAGGCTTCCTTTTTTAATTGCTTAGCAATGAGGTTGTGGGAGATAAGGATGAACGAGGCAAGGCCTTATCTGTAAATGTGGAGCGAGGTGCAGATATCTTTTGTAAAATTGTCGTAGTTTGCTTTCTATCCGTCAGATATAGATCGGACGGTCTATATTACAGGATGGCAGACACACCATCATCACCAACTCGATTTTTTACAAGAGTAGAGATGATAAGTTTGCTAACTACTAAAGTAAAGTGGAATTTGTCCATGTTATACAAGTAAATTAAGGTGATTGTTTATCATACGGGGAAGGTTGGACGAAGGGTGGTAGGAATAAATTCTCTTCCTAGACCATGTGTGTGTGAGATGGAGTCTTAGTGTGTGTGTGTGTGTGGGTGGTTGCATGTGTGTGTCTGTGTGATGCGAAGACCTCGGTGGAGAATGTAATTTAAGTGTGTGTGGCTTCATCATAGAGAGGTGATGTGTATGGCAGAGGACACGAATGAGGGGGTGCGAGAGAGAAAAGGCCCATAGAGATGGAAGAGAAGGCGTGTGCGCGTGAGAGGAGTCGACATCGAGAGAACGTGTTTGTTCGAGAGACACCAAGGAAGACTACTATATATCGATGGTGCATGTAGGAGGGAATTAAATGAAGGGATGGTCTTATTGGTTTCAGGGATATAGGGGGAGAGTGAGAGAGGGGGTTAACTAGAAGGAGATTGTTAAGTGTGAGTGTGTGTTTTACCCATCCAGGCGGAAGTTATGTGCACACAAGAAGAGAACGATTCGATGTGGTGTTAGGGCTGAGGGTAATTAACTACGTATGGAGACATAGGAGACCTTGAGCGTGCATGTGCCAGAGGTATACATGTATACGTGGGATGTGTCTGTGCGTGCGCACGCGCACAATCGAGATAAAAGAAAGAAGATATAAGTCATAAGATCAACGACATGGGAGAGACAAATCGGTATTACAATATGCATGCATGTGAGAGTGCAGGGAAGAAGGCCCGATAATTGAGCATATGTTTTTGTCTTTAAGATATAGTGGTCTGGGCTGGATCATGCATCTATGGCGAGCAGAGGGAGCGAGACACAACGATTGGGCAAAAGAGATCAACCTATAGATGCATGTATGGAGAGACATATATAGTGTGATGATAGGAAGCAAGAGTGTGTGCGAGAAAGATATTTTGACAGAGAAACTACAGATAGATACAAAGATAGAGATGCTAGCTAGAGGGACATCGGCTAGTTTGAGAGTTGGAGATGATAGCCAGGTGGTTCAGAGGGTGAAGTTATATGTGTCTGAGAGAAAGATAAAAAGAGGGCACATGACTGCACATAGAGAGAAACATATATAGTGTGCATGATAGGAAGCAAGAGTGAGGGCAAGGAAGAAGGTTGATGGTGAAACAGATAAATAGAAAGATTAAGATGCTAGCTAGTGTGTGTTAGAGATAGGAGTTGAGTGGATCAGAAGGCTGAGTTATGCATGTGGGTGTGAGAGAGATAGAGAGAGGGTGCATGTGAGTCACATACAAACAAATATCAGAGAGAAATGAGATCCCGAGAGACAGAGTTTTGTGTCTACGAGAGAGAAAGATATTTCACAACGAGAGTGATAGCTAGAGAGACCTACATATGAGGGAACGCAAGATATCTCTAGGGACAGAGAGAGTGTGTGTTAGCGACATACAAGAGAATGGTGGGGAGATATGAGACCCTGGGAGACAAAATTTGTGTTTGTGTGTGAGAAATAGATATTTAAGAGGAAGAGTCATAGCTTCTCATACCTAAGGAGTGAAAGACATCTCTGTGTGAGAGGGGGTGTGCGAGTGTCACACAGGGGAATATTAGAGAGAAATGAGACCTCGGGAGACGAAGTTTGTGTTTGTGTGAGAGAAAGAGATTTCACATGGGGAATCATAGTTAGAGACACATAGCAGGGATCGAGATATACTTAGAGAGATAAAGTGATGAAGGTCGAGGGAGAGAGTACCTTCAGTGTGTTACGAAGATAAAAGATCATTGTCGACATACATGTAGCATGAGAGATACCCGAGAGACGATGAACGCGTATAGGTATAGAGAGATACTCCTATATAAGCATGAGTGATAGCTATATGAGACGAATATCTGGATTAAAGGGGATTCAAATATTTAAACTAGAGATCATGACATCGATAATATCATAATGCAAATTGGTGTATGAAACATGCTTATTCATTTGAATATGGGGACACATGTAATGTTATATAGTTTATCAATATTAGTGATCCATATATTCTTTAATTAGAGACAATGCATGGTTTATATGAAATTAATGTCTAAATGGGATTACACTATATGTTGCATGTGTGAAACACATTATACATGTTTGAGAAGTAAAAAACCCGCATGAAACACACATTAATTGGAGACAGTTAGCGAGGAATGCATACATTGGATTTTAACATAAAGTGGTTTCAAATATTTGAAAATCCAAATTAAGATGGATACATGCTTATGAATATGAGATCATGCCATTTGTATACCATATTTATGCATAAAGGGTGTTGTGCTTTTGAAAGTATATATAAAACTGTTGTATATAGAATTTTATTCCAATCGAAAATGGATCCTGCCCAAACAAAAATATAATACAAACTAGATTCGAATTGAGTTGGCATGGTAAACATGCATTCTCGCTCTGAAATTTTTTGAATGAAGCGAGGAAAGTCGCGGTAACTGCCCGAAACCAAAATCTGCGAGATGGAAATTACTGCCTATCCCTGACACGGAAAGGCTATCGGCTCGATTTCTATAGGTTTCAATAGGGGTAGGTTTGTAATTCACTCAAACATGACATAACCACCTCTAACCCGGATTCATACACGGTGGGCGCCAAAACACAGTGTCTCCTTGGTCGAAATCGACTCCCTCCCTGATTCATACACGGTGGGTGCTAAAAGACACTCTTGTCGGCAAATATTCAGTGTATGAGAGATTACCGTCCTATCCCCAACCGATTAATATTGTTGTGATGTAGGAAATTTCAAACGGCGGCTAAATTTGTAAATTTCCTCGCATTTGAGACAAGCACGCCCTAATGACATGGTCCCCCCTTCCTCTCTCCCTCCATTTCCCTATTCGTACTCCATGGGCGCCAAAACACCCTCTCCACCCCAGCCTCCTCCATCCGCCGCCCCATCCACCACCGTCCTCCTCCACCATGTCAGAGCTAATACCCCGATGTTGTCGTCCATTATAAGAGATCGACCTCTCTCATCCACAGCTTTGGACCGGGATGCATTTATCCCGTCCTCTCGCTTCATCCCCGCTGTCGTCCACCTTGCCGGCGCCGCTCCTACGACCGTCTCATCCACCGCACCCCGCCACCACCGTCTACCCTCCTAGATCTGCTTCCACACCACCAACAGCCATCGCTACCGCAGCACCGTCAAATTCTCAGCAGATGCATACATGGCACCGCACCAGAGGCGGTACTCTTTCGTATATGCTCAACTTATTTATCGCAGCAAGAAAATAGATCACCGCTGCTTTACTCTCATTTCTTGTCCATCACTTACTTGTTAGTTGAAATCAAACATTAGTTGCGAATTTGCCTTTGTCTGGTTTGCACCTTCAGATCTACCATGGCACGCTCAACACTATACTCGCAATGCTTATGGTTTTCCCATTTTATATTCCACACTACTTGAATGATAGTAGACTGAATTTCGAAATTGGGTCAGTCAATTTTTGAGAGCTCACCGGAGTTCGCCGGTGCGAAGGAAGGGGCTCAGGTGGGGACAGAGGTTGTGGGGGGCGATGGTGGGGCCTTGCCAAACGAAGAAAACTCGACATTGGTGGGGGCGGGGGTGGGGGTGGCGAAGGAACACAGGCGGTGGGGGCAGTTCAGGGGAGGGCAGGTCGGGGTGAGTGGTTCGGTCGGCGACCCGTGCGGTGTTCTTTATGGGAAGAATCAGAGACGAGGAAGAAGAAGGGTTAGGAGACATAGGATCTTCATCCAACCACTGAAATGGTCGACTGACCCAAATGACAAAAGTCAGGCGACTTGCATGCAGACATGCCTTTATATTCAGTACCATCATTGTAGCTGCTTAGCACTGCTCCTGAATCCATCAATCCAAACAACATGCCACTCATAATTCCAAACTTGTTGCTCAAATACGAATATGATATGATGCTCATATTACTAAAATAGAAAATGTTTAATTGGCCAGCTAATGTTCCTACTTTACTTACGAAAAGCACATGCACCACATATAGAGAGACAGTACGGAGTTGCATTCTTAGTGCGGTCTGGTTCATCATGTGTGGGCACTGCGCAATGAACATTTTATTATCCAAAATCTGCTTGCTCTTCTTTAGCATGTTCCTCTTCCGCTCTTCTTTAATAAGTACTCTCTCAATTCATAAACAAAAGAATTTGTATAGATTCCACCATGGACTACATATGGAGGAAACCGAGTGAATCTACACTCTAAAATGTATCTGTATACATCTGCATGTGATCCATAGTGGAAATCTCTACAAAGACTTATATTTTGGAATGGAGGGAGTATGATAGTAGTACAGTATGTTCCTTGTAGTGAAGATGAGCAGGGACATTTGTAGTGCAGAGGTCTATACGGTCGGTTGTGATGGACACTTTGAACTCTTCGGTCCTCTTTGATTCGTATGATTTTCTAAACATAAGAATAGGAATTGTAGTGGACTGCCCACTTGAATCCTATAAGATTAGCAAGGAAATGCGGGGAGCTGTGTCGCCTTTGCGATTTACACTAATATTAACAGTACCGCACCTTCAGTTTAAGAGAGCTGGTATCCAAAGCCTTTCTAGCCGTACCCGCAATACTAGCACATATATTCCAGCAAGTTCCACTTTGCTGATTTTACTCCTAATGCTTAGGGTTTTCACATTATATGTACACTACGATCTTTGTAGGTGCTTTGTGTCCTACTAGCAGCCGTTGAACCTTCAAAGCTAAATAACACACTAATCATACGTCCTAAGGTTCTTCAAATACGAATGTGATATGATAATGACATTATCTAACGGACACACATTTAATTGGTTAGCTAATGCTCCCAATTGAGTTTCCAAATGCATGTGGCCAAATATAGAGAGACATCATGGAATTGCATTTCTTTGGGCGCTCTGATTCATCATGGGTGGGCAACCAACATTGTATACAAAGAAAGGGAATCTATATAATATGCTTCCTCTTTTGTTCTTTAACATGTTCCTCTTCTGTTCTTCTTTAGTAAGCGTAGTATGTTCCTTGTCAGGAATGGGGAGCAGGGACATCTGCAGTCGACAGCTCTATTGGGCCGGTTCTGCTAAATGATTTTGCACTTCGAGTTGGTCTGCCATAATACCTCGGAAATGGTGGGAGCCGCACGGTCTTTGATAGACTAAACTGATAGTAACAGCTGTGCGCCTTCAGATTAATAGAGCTAGCCTGTAGGTGATCAATAGGCTGCATATTAGTAGCGGCAAAACCCTTTATTTTCCGGCCAGCTCCGCTTTCCCAATTTATTTATGGTGGTTATGGTGTACCCCTATTATCTACACTATGATCTGCCTACTGGCACTGCGCTCTCGGTATCATGGTTTGGGAAGAAACTTTCTATATTGTATATTATGAACCTATCATCTGCCAACTATCCTTATATCTGGGGCCCCAACAGGGGGCCTATTTCTTGTGTAGTTGTGCCAGATTATATTAATCTACTCACCATATTACAGCACACATGGGCTCTCTCATCAAAATCCAGTGCTAGCACACAAGGGTTTACAGGGAGCCTCTATTATATTACAATATCCTCTACATTACAAAGTTCACCTCACTACTATTTGTGTTTTCATGCTTTATAGATATTGTACGTAATCACAATGAATATAAGAATGCACACATTAGAAGAATATTGCGGAACAATTCAATGGGTAACAAACTTGACATCAAGGGATTGAGGTCCATTGTGGATGCAATCAAACCCACATGCTCTCAAAATATAGATTCGTATTCAGAATATGATCCTAATGAGTATTCTGAGCTCAAGGAGTCAAAGGCAGATGGCATATCCTATTCACCTAATAAGGTGCCTATTCTAATTTGGCAAGGTTTTATTGATTGCACATATCTTGCATAAGGTGTCTTGCATTTGTTTTGATTCGTTGCATCGCCATATTCTTAGTTTACTCATGATATATGTGAAGATGCCATGCCCATCCATGATCAACACCTATTCCATTTGTCGTCATACCATGTTTTTCCATCCAAATGTTGTTCTTGTGTTTCAGACATCACTAGTATAGCGAGGTGCTATACAAACGGTTTTTAACCCCTTTCCGTGAAGTCATTTGGAACCGTCGCCTAGTGAGTGACAGCGATAGGGGTTCCTTCCCATACGACCCAGAAACCGTCGGGGATATGCCCTCCTGGAACACACGCTTGGCAAAATGAGTTCGTGTGGGACCGGCGAGCGCTCAAATATGGAAATACGTACATTAGAGCTAAAAATACAATTATACAGGCGAAATTGTTTCCGGTCGCAAGTACATCCCACACAGTCAGTCCTCGCTAAACGTTTCCGTTCGTATGTACATCCCACACAGTCACTCCAAGGAAAACGTTTCCGTTCACAGGTACATCATACATAATTTCCCCCATTAAATCGTTTGTGATAGCATTGCCATTGCACATGATATTAACAATTTCATCGTTTGTGTTATTGAATGCATCACACACGGTGCATAGAAGAAACTATGTGGCAAAGGTTGTCCATCACACATAGTTTTTATGTCGTAAACGTTTGTGCATGGTGGACTCACTACAAAAAAATACACTTCCGTGATGATACGTGTTTGTCATAGTAGGTCGCGTTTTTTGTCATGCATCTACATCCATGACGATTTTATGAAAAAATAAAGATAGTCACACATGTGCTGTTGTAGAAGTGTTCCATGACATTGCCAAAATTATCACCATGGAAGTGTCCACTTCCATGACGATAACTCACACGTCATAGAAGTGATTTCGTCAAGGGTCACCAACATGTGGCATCCACCGTAACGGGTCGCCGTTAAGCTATAGGTCCAGTTTTGGATCCGATCACCCGTTAACAGCCCGGACCAATGGGGATTTTCCATGTGTAAAATTCTCATTGGCCAGAGGAAACATGTGCTTGCTCCTCGGTGGGCCAAATCTCATCCTTCCATTGAAGGAGACATGCCTATGATATGTCGACACATGGCAGGGCCCAACAGAGGCCCATATAGGTTAAAAAAGCCAGTCCACTCAAAGGCCCGTAGGACTTACTCAAGTACTAGTGGGCCAGCCCAATAACGACCTATTTAATAAAGGCCCATTTACGGCCCGAAGCCAGATCTGGCCCGTTAATTGTTCGCCGAATATTTGGGCCCAATTATGGCCCAGTGACTTTCGGCCTGTTAGAGGCCCGATGTAGACATGGGCCCATTTCAGCCCGGTGAGTCTTTCGGCCTGGGAATGGCCCGTGCTTCCCATGGGCCATATATGGTCCGACGCAACATCCGGCCCACTAACGGCCCATGATAAAGGTGGCAACAGTTCAGCCCATCGTGAGTTTGGGCCTATTAAAGGCCTGTCATATAATTCGGCCTATTGATGCCTGTACTAAGCTTTCGGCCTCTTAAAGGCCTATGATATCAGTGGGCCAACTAAGGCCCGGGATATGTTTTGGTCTGGTAACGACCCATCATATAACTAGGCCAAAAAAGGCCCGGTCTACCTTTTAGCCTGTTGAAGGCCCGTCGACGACTAGTAAAAATTGAGGCCCAACATGAATTTTGGCCTGCTAAAGGCCCATGGTTTCTTCTGGGCCATAATAGTCCAGTAAAATATTCAGCCTGTTAATGACCCAACGCTACATGGGCCAAACAAAGCGGTGGGTCCACAAAAGGCCCAACTAAAGTTTGGGCCGAATATTGGCCGGAGTAAGTTATGGGCCTGGCGCAAAGTGCGAAGGCCCCAATGGCCATTCGGTTCCAAGAAAGATGCAGGCCGACCCAATTGTGGCCCGCTAAAAACCAGGCCCGTTAGAGGCGAATGTTTCGGCCCGGTCGACTACATCAGATTTTTTTCAGATATCGAATGATGGCAGTAACTAGTAGGAATTAAGAACAAACCTACTCTATACAATAAAGAAATTATGGCATAGTTACTTAGAATAAAACCTACACTATATAATGAAGGATTTATGGTATATTACATCCACTAGGCATCGAAGTTCGGCACCAGTGATCATAAAGCGCAATGAAGAAGCAGGTTACAAAAACTGGGCACCATTGCAGCGTAACAAAATAATACTGAACCGAGACCACTTCCAAGACAGTTCAAGAAAGGTTAGCCTTGTGCAGGAACTGCTGCGCAAGCTGCTAAGCAAGGTGGTGAGACCGGCCTAGCATGTCGGTCATAGCTTCCAGGTGTAGCTGTTTAGCAATGAGGTTCTCATTGGTGTTCTCCGCAATCTTTCTTAGAGATAGGACTTCAAGTCGAAGTTGAGTTGCGGAATGCCTTTCTGCTAGAAATTGGGGCTGAAAAAGTCGAAGTGATTCAGACAGCGAATTCTGTGAGCTTGTCTGACTGCTAGTCTCAAGTAACTTGAACACTACATCAAGACAAGACTTTGAGGTTATCTCGCTATCTTCAAGATGTTTTGCCTTCTTTGCTGCAATATATGTTGGGCTTGTCACATAGCCTTCAATAGACTTGTGCATGCCATCAGGCATATCACCCTGAAACAAGCAGAGAGATGACATGTTTTGCACATGTATGAACAAAGATGATAACTGTGCTGTCAATTCCATTCAATTTCAAATTAGAAAATAAAGAGTAAGTTCAAAATATCAATAGCATAATTTGGCATTGTTCATAATGCGGGGAGCTTCACCACACTACAGGAATACCATGTTAACGTAACAAGCATAGATGAAGGGCAAAGACAATCATTGTATCTATTTTGGTTAATGTGCATGATATGTTGTTCATATGATCAGCCACATCAGTAAGATAAAACAGGAGATGACAAGGTGCAAACATGGGCTGCTTCACCACACACTGGATTATAGATCCACAAAACAAGCATACATATAGGGAGTATTGAGTAATGTGCATTGTATGAACAAGGAATTTGGTTTTACAAGTAAAACTTGGAACTTATGGTTGTTGCAAACATGCATTTTGATAGAAACAACAAACTAAACAACAGTAAACGATAGGGAGTATGAGAAAATTAAACAGTAGTTGAGGATAAAGGCTTTAGAAGGACTGACTTACATTAACAGTTAGCACCGACTTTATAATGCCCTTCTCCATGTCAAGGGAAGGATAACTCAAGAATTTGATCACAGAATCTTGTTCATAAGCATTGCCTATACTCTACATTTTGAAGAGAGTAATTTTAGATATAATTAATTTGGACAATAAAATTCAGTTTTGTCGGTACAATTCAGTTTCAATAGTAAAATTTTGTTTTGACTGTAAAATGCAGTTTCTTCAATTAAGTTTAGAGTCAACGATTTTTACATCATTTGTTGGAGGCGCCAAGGCGCGGTTGATGCATTTTACATCTAGCAATTTTTGGTGAAGTATTTTACATCATCTATTCCAAGTGCTATTGGAAGCCACTTTAGATTAATGTTGTCTGTCTTTTCATGCTTCAGCCTTGTCGTTGTACGCCTCACTCGAGCTGCTCCGATGACGGAACCGTCCATCACAGAGGACTAGTACACTTGGTGCCGTCTCTAGACAGTTCAGATCTTCTTCCCCGCCTCTGACAGTCACACCAGCCGGACCATCCTCCATGACCAACACAAGGTGTTGAGGTCGACAAGGCTACGCCAAAGAGGTTGTACACTCGTTGCATCGCTTTTTTACTCTACATTCATGTCGAACCCTTAGGGGTCCTTTGGTTCAACTACCAATCATACTGGAAGGGATAGAGGATAACAAAGATAAGATGCAGATTGATGCTACATAATCAACTACCAATCCCTGGAAGTACAAGCGTTACAGGACAAAATGTACTAATAAAAGCAATGGGCTACACTTCTGCACTGGCATTGTGTGTGTATTCAACTTTTTGGTAAGATTAAATATAGATCTAATATTTTTAGTAAATGGTGGGTGTCGGTGTCAAAACCGGCGTATCTCGGGTAGGGGATCCCGAACTGTGCATCTAAGGTTGAGGGTAACAGGAGACGGGGACACGAAGTTTTACCCAGGCTTGGCCCTCTTGATGGAGGTAATACCCTACGTCCTGCTTGATTGATATTGATGAATATGAGTATTACAGGAGTTGATCTACCACGGATCGTAATGGCTAAACCCTAGAAGTCTAGCCTATATAAGTAAGGTATTGAGTATATCCTTTTCGGACTACACCCTCCGGTTTATATAGACACCGGAGTTACATAGAGTCGGTTACATAAGATGGAATCTTCATAGTTGTTCGCCAAGATTGCCTTCCACGTCAAGGAGAGTCTCATTCGGACACGGGTACAGTCTTCGGTCTTCATATCTTCACGGCCCATCAGTCCGGCCCATGGATAACAGGCCGTACGCCCAAGGACCCTTAGTCCAGGACTCCCTTAGTAGCCCCTGAACCTGACTTCAATGACAAGGTATCCGACGCGTAGTGCTTTCTTCAGTATTGCAAGGCGGGCTCCTCCTTCTGAACTCCCGAATAGTCTCTAGACGAATTGATCATGTCCGGACCTGTAACACGCACCACAACAACCACAGAGAGAATATAATAACACACAAGTCCAATCCGCTGACAACTTTAGTAATGCGACGTCACACCTGTCCGGTCATAATTTAGAACCATTTTTCGCCCCACATTTCGAGACGCGGTTGTCATTGGCACGTCTTGTCAAAGCAAAGATCGTGTCCCCTTATTATGGGATTCTCATCAATATGGGCGTGGATAACCCAACCGCGCCGTTTACATAGCCCTTGGGAGCAGGCGAATTTTAAGGCGAGTGGGGGGGGGTGTTCGATATTCACTGCCCTTATAAGGAGATAAGATTCCCCTTTCTTCTCCCACCCTTTCTTCATGCCTCTCCGTTCTTGAGCTCCAATGCCCAAGCTCTCATTTCCCCATTTTGAGAAAGCACTTGACCATGTCGGGATCCGGAGGACAAGGCAAATGGATGGCCTCCTCAGTTAAGGAGGAGGACATCACTGAGCTTCGGGCAGCCGGGTACCTGGCGAAGGAAATCGCCCACCTCTTCCAGCCCGGGGACAAATTATCCCCACACCGAAGCCCAACAAGAGGGTAGTGTTCATCCCTCATTTCCTCCGCGGGCTAGGGTTTCCACTCCATCCCTTCGTCGCGGGATAATGTTCTACTATGGGATAGAATTCCATGATCTATCCCCGAACTCCTTCCTCAATATCTCGGCATTCATCGTCGTGTGCGAGGCCTTCCTTCGCATCCACCCCCACTTCGGGTTGTGGCTCAAAACCTTCAACGTGAAGCCCACGGTGGTGGACGGACAACACGCAGAGAGAGGGGGCACCATGGTGAGCATGCTCACCAATGTCTCCTGGCCAAAAGGCACATTCGTGGAATCTGTCAAGGAATGGCAGAAGCCATGGTTCTACATCACCGAACCCCACGATGCCACCTAGGCCGCGGCTGCCGAATTCAATTCCGGCGCCCCCATGCAGCTCACCTCATGGGTCGAGAAGAGCCCAAACTGGTGTTCATCAGACGAGCTGATTGCAATACAAATGTGTATCGATAAGGACATCAAGCTTGTTGACATAATCCAAGTGATGTTGGTGCACCGAATCCTTCCCTGCCAGAGTCGAAGCCATCCCCTATGGGATTTCAACCCGAAGAAACACCATACCCAGGTGAGGCTTTTCGAAACGACTCATGAAGATGCCTGGAAATTGCTTTTCAAGGGCAACGAGATACCGCCGGCCACTGGCTCGGACCGGGGTCACGACATAAATCACCCTCCCAATGAGGTATGTTGTTTTGAACACATCCCTTACTTGCTTGTTTCAAGGATGATATCTATGCTTCTATTACCATTGCTTTTTCAGTACTGGTTGAAGAAGGCGAAGTAGATCTGGTGTTCGGCTCCCTTGCCCGAGGAGCCAGTTATCCCACGCTTAGCAAAGATGCTGGAGCCGGCACCTTATAAGGCACCAGAGAAGAAGGCCACATGGAAGACCAAGGTGGCCTGGAGCGGCCTCCGCCACAAGGGTACCTCGGACGCGACATCCGAAGACAAGGCCCATTCCCCTGCCGCTGAAGACAACACGAATGAGGAGGAGGAGGAGAGCGACTCTCCCCCTAATGGGGGGAGGAAGAAGAGGGCGGCCTCAGCAACTCTGGAGGCGGAGGCGCCCAAAAGGGGGAAGGGCTCCCTCGCAGATAACTCCGCATGGGACGTCGAGGACAGTCCGGAGAGACGCCCCCGCGCTAAGTCTCGGGCTGCATCGTAAGTACTAACACCTTATCTGCCCATGAAGTTTCCCCTCTTTATTGTGCTGAGACGATTGATTATGTTATTGTAGTCCGGCCCACAACAGCCCTCAACGATCCTCGTCAGGAGGCTCGCTGGATTCCAAGGCGATGGCCAGCGACTCCCCGCCAGCCGCACACTCCCCCAAGAATAGGGATGATGCAGAGGTGCTGTCCCGAAGGACTGTTCCCGGCGGGGGAGAGGCTCAGGAGGCGCTCGAAGGCGTAACCCCCGTTGCCGGACACCAAGGGGAACCAATTCCCCCGGAGACTGGCGGGGAGGCCCGTATACAATTCAGCCCTCAACCGGACTCAATTCCGGAGACCGAGGCAGCTCCGAAATCCAGCATGCACCCTCCTTCAAAAGAAGGGGGATGCCTGTTCCGCCAGTGGCCCCTGTCCAACCAGGGGCACCGGACAATCTGCTGGGAGCGTTGCGAGGATCTTCCATTATGGATGAGCACCGTGTCCTTATGGGCACGGTGATTGAAAAAGTTCAGTCCGCCAAGAGCGGACTAACTAAGGCCTGTGGCAACCTGCTAACAGGTTTTGAGGTAAGTGACGCCAACATTAGAGAATCCCAATGTAGACAGTAGCCCTTGAGACACTGTCCGGTGTTCGGAAAGAAAAAACCAGACAGAGGATCAATCTCCGATGTCAGGAAACTAAGAAATTTTTTCTTATCTACAGGCGTCGTTGCTGGCCGCGGCCTCGCATACTGCCGAAGTCTCCGGACTGAAGCAGAAACTGGCGGAGGCTGAGGGAGAGCTGAGCCAAGTGAAACCACAGCTCGAGAAGAAGCAAGGTAAGCAATAATCTGTTATATATTTGAAAAGAAGAAAATGATATGCGATGACCAAAATGCCATGATTTGTATAGAAGCGACGACCGTGGTCGAGGCCCAGAGAAAGGACCTAGCCGAAGCCGAGGGGAAGGTTGTCCAATAGCAGGCCGCCCGTAAGAAGCTCAAGGCCCGGGTCAGCGAGGTCCAGTAGGAGCTCCGGGACATGGTGAAGAAGTGGGAAGCCTTGGAGCGCAAGGCATCATCTCGAGAGGCCGAACTTACCAAAGCTCGTTAGAGCACGGAGGCCGCACAGAATGAGGTCTGGGACCCTCTCCAGGAGATCCAGGAGGCGAAGAAAATCGTAGCGGGTAAGGCATTTAACATGCAAAGGAAGTATGTGGAGAGGAAGTACCTTTTACTAACCCGGATTCGGAGTTGCCCAGGGGCTTTTGTGGATCTGCCATGCAGTGTGTCCGATGCCGCAGAGTTCTTCCGAGCCAGGGAAGGGGATTCTCCGGAAAAGCTGTTCTGGTCGCAGTAAGCTATGCCAGAACATCTGGTGGCCTTTGCCGATCAACTGAAACAGTTGGTCGAGCTGCACAGGATGGCCAAACTGGCCATGAACCATTTAATAATCCGACTATGGCCAGCCGAAGCTATACCTAGCAGTTATCTTGGCCTCATGAACCGGGTGGTGGAGGCTTGTCCACAGCTAGATATCGTCAAGCGATCAGTCTGCATCGAGGGTGCCCGCATGGCCCTTGTCGGTGTCAAACCCGGCGGATCTCGGGTAGGGGGTCCCGAACTATGCGTCTATGATCGACGGTAACAGGAGACGGGGGACATGATGTTTACCCAGGTTCGGTCCCTCTCTACGGAGGTCATACCCTACGTCCTGCTTGATTGATCTTGATGAATATGAGTGTTACAAGAGTTGATCCACCACGAGATCGCAATGTCTAAACCCTAGAAGTCTAACCTGTATGACTATGGTAATGAGTATATCCTTTCTGGACTAACCCCTCCGGTTTATATAGACACCGGGAGGATCTAGGATTTACATAGAGTCGGTTACATAAGAAGGAATCTTCATAGTCGGTCGCCAAGCTTGCCTTCCACGCCAAGGAGAGTCCAATCCGGACACGGATACAGTCTTCGGCCTTCATGTCTTCACAGCCCATCAGTCTGGCCCATGGATAACAGGCCGAACGCCCGAGGACCCCTTAGTCCAGCACTCCCTCAGCCCTCACTCATTGCAAGATGTGGTGGGCGAAGATGGATGCCGTCGAGGTGGCCCGGGGGCCACTGGAGGGCCAGGAGCACCGCACACCCGAGCGATATTTTTGCGGATGTCCTGGAGGGGTCTCGACCTGTAGCTACGCAGTGCGGGAGGATGTTATTCTTGAATAAATACATTCATATTTTGCCTTGTATGATGAAAACAAATCCGCTTTGTAATATAAGTTTTATTATGTTTTAATTGTATCCTCCTGTGTGGCCATGTTGTATGAAATCTGAGGGTTGGCCAGTCGTCGGCTTCTGCCCTCACGTAGGTAGTACGGAGGTGTTCGGGATGGTATCTAAAAAATCTTGATCCAATTATATGGTCCTTGAAGGAGTTGTTTAGCGCAACGAACGAGGCAACCAGACTATATGGCTTGAACACCCTCACTTAGACATAGGAGTTTTATACTAAAACATAGGCGCAACCCCTGGTATACGAACCAGGGTGCTGTCAGCGTGTGATCGGGAAGTATCGATCCTTTGCGAAATGCGGAAAAACCTCCAACGATTTGAGACCTCCGAACAGCTGACCGGCTCTCGCCGCATCATGACAATCAGTTTTCGGCTTTCTCTACTGAGTTGCTCATCCGGTTTAGACCAGGGCACAATCGCAGTAGTTCTCCCTTTACTACCCTAGCCGATGTAGCGGAACATAGGATAGCAAGCACAGGAGCCGGGCAACCCAACTATTGACCAAAGACATGATTCGGAGCCAATGCATATAATGCTAAATTTGGGGTGCCGAACTATACTTCCAAGAAGTGTTCAGACTTTTATTGCCATAATGTGGGGTTCTATAAAGCCCCTGGCAAACATCAAAACTTGCCAAAGTGTACGGGTGCTACCTGATGGGGTTATCCACAGGGAAACTGAAAAAATTAAGTAAAGAGAGAAAGAAAACAAAAAAAGATGTAAAGGTAAAAAGTTGGGGTCCTACAGCTCCAGCTACAAACTGTTTTCACTGTAATGTAATTAGTACGTCAAGGCACATTGATACAAGTAGTGCAATAAGGAACAGGCTATTTAACATGCCAAAACTAGGGAAGAGCTGCATCTGGGTCCTGGAAGACATGTAGAGTTATCGTTAACGGAATCACCTAAAAAGTCCCCGTACGTCTGCGCTCCTCACCATCTTGGTGTGTTTATCCTTCAAGAGGACCAATAACCAAGAAAAAGTGAATGCATGTGTGTATCCGATGTCGGTTGAGCCATGCCATGGATCACAAGCTAGCTATGCCTCCGTCGATGCCCATGGAACTTTGAGTGCATAGTTATGTATGCACGGAACGCACGCCACCGCTTGATCGGGACTGAGACGGATGCCAGATTTGTAGTCAAGCTCTTGACGAGCTGAGCTCTCCTACTACAGAGTAGTCTGGCCCTCTTAAGGGTGTCTGAGGGCTCGGGAGCCGAATGAAGGTTCTGCTTGAGAAGGCCACTTTGTACTTCTGCTGCTAGGGCAGCTGTGTGCTCTTCTGTACGGTGAGAGCATTTCGTATTGCCATTGGCTGTTATGACGCCGCATGGGCCGGGCATCTTGAGCTTGAGATAAGCATAGTGTGGCACTGCGTTGAATCGAGCAAACACAGTTCGTCCGAGTAGTGTGTGATAGCCGCTGCATAATGCAACGATATCGAAGACTAACTCCTCGCTTCGGAAGTTGTCCGGAGATCCGAAGACAACCTCTAGTGTGATTGAGCCCGTACAACGGGCCTCTACGCCTGGAATGACTCCTTTAAAGGTGGTCTTTGTAGGCTAGATCCTTGACGGGTTAATACCCATTTTTCGCATTGTATCCTGATAGAGCAGATTGAGGCTGCTACCGCCTTCCATAAGGACACGATTTAGGTGGAACCCATCAATTATTGGGTCTAAGACCAGTGCGGCCGAGACTCCATGACGGACACTAGTCAGGTGATCCCGACGACTGAAAGTGATCGGGCATGATGACCATGGGTTGAATTTTTGGGCGATTGACTCTATCACGTAGACGTCCCTGAGCGCACGCTGGCGCTCCCTCTTGGGGATGTGGGTAGCGTATATCATGTTCACCGTTTTAACCTGAGGGGGAAACTTCTCCTGTCCCCCTATGTTCGGTTGTCGTGGCTCTTCGTCTTCGTCCTGCTTTGCGGTCCCTTTTCCTTGTTCTAGGCATTTAATTTGCCGGCCTATTTGAAAACCCAGCACTCTCTGTTTGTATGATTAGGAGGCTTGTCGGGGATGCCGTGGATTTGGCATGGACAATAAAGTATGCAGTCCAAGCTGGATGGGCCCGAATTGTTCCTTTGGAATGGCTTCTTGCGCTGACTAGACTTAGAGCCACTAAATCCAGCGTTGACTGCCGTATCCTCGGTGTTGTCGCTGTTGTTTCGGCGCTTGTATCTATTGCGTCGAGACTTGCCTTTGTTGCTTTTAACTTCCGGGGTGCTGGCGTCGCTCACATTGTTTTTGCTACGGGCCAACCAACTGTCCTCGCCCGCACAAAAGCGGGTCATGAGTGCCGTGAGGGCCGCCATGGATTTTGGCTTTTCTTAGCCAAGGTGGCGGGCGAGCCATTCGTCGCAGATGCTATGCTTGAAAGCTGCTAGAGCTTCGGCGTCTGGACAGTCGACAATTTGGTTCTTTTTAGTGAAGAACCTTGTCCAGAATTTCCTGGAGGACTCTCCGGGCTGTTGAACTATATGGCTTAAGTCATCAGCGTCTGGAGGTCGAACGTATGTACCTTGGAAGTTATCGAGGAAAGCCTCTTCCATGTCCTCCCAGCTGCCAATGGAATTTTCAGGCAGACTATTTAGCCAATGCCGAGCTGGCCCCTTGAGCTTTAGAGGGAGGTATTTAATGGCGTGGAGGTCATCTCCGCGGGCCATATGGATGTGGAGAATGAAGTCCTCGATCCATACCGTGGGGTCCGTGGTTCCATCATATGATTCTATGTTACGGGCTTGTATCCTTCTGGGAATTCGTGATCGAGGACCTCATCAGTGAAGCAGTGAGGATGTGCGGGGCCTCTGTATCGGGCCGTCTCATGGCGCGGCTCTAATAGAGTCCGTCTACGGTGTTCAGCCCGCCCATGACTGGGTTTGTCACGTCCGAATAGGTGGTCGTTGTCGTGTGTCGACGCGCGTCCTCGTGATCCGTAGATTGATCTAGTGTGTCCTACTTTATTGTTCAGTGTCTGCCGGAGGTCATATGTATGGCCATGGTATTGTGCGATGGTGGTATGTACTCCGGCGCCTCCTCGCCAAACTGAGGTAGCAATTTGCACTTTGGGTAGCTTTTGGTTGGGCGCTTGAGGCCGTATTGTTTGGCTGCTAGGACATCAGTCCATTTATCATTGAGCAGGTCTTGGTCAGCTTGAAGCTGCTGCTGCTTCTTTTTCAGGCTCCTTGTCGTGGCTACTAGCCGGCGCTTGAAGCGCTCCTGCTCAAGAGGTTCCTCGGGCACGATAAAATCTTCGGTGCCGAGGCTTGCCTCATCTTCGGAGAGCGGAAGGTAATTATCGTCATTCGAATGTCCGTGTGTGGCCTGTTTAACAGGGCTAACCTGCTCATCTTCCGTTCATCTTTTTCATTTGCTTTATCGACAGGGTCTTAGTTGTCTTCGGCACCTTCCGGAGTGTCATCTTCTCCTGTGCCGGTGTTGTTGTCTTTACTGCGGCGTGACTTAGAGCGGTGCCGCTGACGATAGCTGTTTGACTATATTTCGGAAGGTTTGTCCTCAACTGGGTCTTCCTTATCATTGCTGCTGTGCTCCTTTGGTGCATCCACCATGTATACGTCATACAAGGAAGTGGCTGTCCAGTGTCCGGTTAACGACGGGTTCTGGGCCTCCTCTTCTCCGGCATCGTCGTCCATACCATCGATGTCCTCGAAGTCATAATCAAGTTTGTGGGTCAAATCCTTGATCGTGGCTATAAAGTGCGTGGCGGGTGGGACATAAAGTTCCCCATAGTCAGCCCCTAGTTCGAGCCGGATATAGTTCGGCTGTGGGTCCTCCGCAAAGGACAGGTTTTTTAATGAGTTCAGCACATCGCACAAAGGCGAGTGGTGAAAGATGTTTGCGGCGCTGAATTTGAAGGTTGATAAATGATCAAGTTCGGCGTCCGTGAGCTCGCGCGGTTCAGAACATGCGGCCAGAGACGAGTCCAGCGTTCCAGTGGCATATGCCTCATGTGAGACCAGGTCCATGTACAGCTTCAACACCGTGGAATCTGTGGCTTCCGAGGTGGGGTTAATCCTTCTGTCTCCGGATGGCACGGCCTGCTCCAACTCTAGGGCCAGAGCGGTTACAGGAGCGATCTCCTGGATGCGGCCCGATGATAGATTTAGGTCATGATCATCGGGGTGACCGGGAGCGGCCACCGCGATATCGAATCAAGCGAAGATCAAGTCTCCACGGATGTCCGCGACGTAGTTCAAGCTCCCGAATCTGACCTGATGGCCAGGGGCGTAGCTTTCGATCTGCTCCAGATGGCCAGACGAGTTGGCCCGCAGTGCGAAGCCACCGAACACGAAGATCTTCCCGGGGAGGAAATTTCTTCGTAGACAGCATCATTATTGACGTTTGAGGGGGTCATCGAACCCTTCAGTGACAACATAGAGGAACTCTCAATGAAAGCACCAATGTCGGTGTCAAAACTGGCGGATCTCGGGTAGGGGGTCCCAAACTGTGCGTCTAAGGTTGATGGTAACAGGAGACCGGGGACATGAAGTTTTACCCAGGTTTGGGCCCTCTTGATGGAGGTAATACCCTACGTCCTTCTTGATTGATATTGATGAATATGAGTATTACAGGAGTTGATCTACCATGAGATCGTAATGGCTAAACCCTAGAAGTCTAGGATGTATAACTAAGGTATTGAGTATATCCTTTCCGTACTACACCCTCTGCTTTATATAGACACCGGGGGGATCTAGGGTTACATAGAGTCGGTTGCATAAGATGGAATCTTCATAGTTGTTCGCCAAGCTTGCCTTCCACATCAAGGAGAGTCTCATCCAGACATGGGTACAATCTTCGGTCTTCATATCTTCACGGTCCATTAGTCTAGCCCATGGATAACAGGCTGGACGCCCTAGGACCCCTTAGTCCAGGACTCCCTAAGTGGGCGAGGGAGATAAGATGCAGAAAGCATCGGGTTGATTCTAAATTTATTTAAGAGTCCATGGGATCTTATAATGTCCACCAAATGGACGATAACAAGGCTAACATGTGCAGTGATGCTACATAATCAAACAACTATGAAAGTAAGTATGGTCATACAGGGCAAAAGGTACTCACAAGAGCAATGCAGTGTGAAGTATAGTTGCGAGATTCTGTGGTCCCTTGAGAATGAATGTTCTTCTGCTAACAGTTTTCGTATAAGTGAGACGTTAAGGCAAATGCAGAAATGTAGTTCAAATTGTGATGTGATATCATAGACAGTACCTTATGCTGCAGACGAGACCAATGTGTCACAAGATTATTCCAGTCACTATCGGATAAATGTAGCACCAGAGACTTTACAGAAATTTGGTTTAGTGGCTTGCCATCGAAGTGTGCTTGCCTCAGGTAGGAATGATACTTCATCAACGAGTGCTTGAAAAGCGCAACCAACCCTTGCTCGTCTTGACAATCCAGTTTGGTCCTCACCTATTTAAAAAATGAAATCTTGTGTCTTCTGTCAGCCGAAACATATGCAGTAATTACCATGAATAACATTCATACATTCATACATTACAAGTTGCGAAGGAAGACTGTAAGTTGTTCTGTGTCTTCGGTATAATCTTTCCATGAAGGAAAGATGCGCACAAAGTTCCTGAAAACAATATAAGCTTCGTCTTCTAAACTGGGAAGACCTGGAATAGGGGTCCTATTTGCTGCAATTGGGTCTCTCGCTGGTTCGAAAATGAATTTGGCAACTGGATTAGGTGTACTCTTTGCTGGAATGGGGGTTTCGCGTCGTAGAGCTGGTGCTATGTCAACTCGCATCATCATATTGTTTGCTGTAGTTGGGGTCTGCTGAGTTGGGGCATCAGAAATGACCAGTCTAGTAGGGCTAGAGTATGCTAGAGTTGGGGTGTTTGTGGGTCAGGTGATATTGCAACTACACCTAATGGGCTATTTGATTTATCAGGTGTCACTACCTTTTCCAAATAATTTGCTCGTGCTCCTCCGCGGTCAGCAATCGCCCTCTTCCTTTTGAACGTCTGATACACAAGAACAACATTTGAATGGATAAATATGGTATGATGACAAAGGTAATATGTACTGAAAATGGATAGGCATGGCATATTCACATACACGATGTGTAAACTAAGCTAATGGCAGTGCAACAAAGTAGAAGCAATGCAAAGCATCAGTTGCAAGATATGTGCGACCAATATAGCCTTGGAAAGTTAGAGCAAGCACCTTGATGGGTGAATAAGATAGGGCATCTGCCTCAGACTCATCCACTAGGGAGCTACATTGACTTAGGTCTCCCTCTAGCTCAGACTCACTGTTAGTATCATATTCTGAACATGAATCTCTAGGTGAAGAGCGTTTGCATTGCATTGCATCCAGACTTGATTTCAGTCCCTTAATGCCAAGTTTGATAGTAATGGCATTGTTCTGCTTTATTCTTTTCATGCGCACAAGCTCATAATCATTATGATGCTGTTCAGAATCTGAGATTCATGAAAACATAAAAAGTAGTCAGATTATCTATGGAATGCATTGCGGATTCAAC
Source organism: Triticum aestivum (assembly GCF_018294505.1). Classification (NCBI taxonomy): domain Eukaryota; kingdom Viridiplantae; phylum Streptophyta; class Magnoliopsida; order Poales; family Poaceae; genus Triticum; species Triticum aestivum. Next base: position 175,253,204 of record NC_057809.1, read on the forward strand.
TCGAAGAGTGTCTCCCTATAAGCCCCTACATATGAAAAGTTCACCTCCCAACCGTGCTGACCAGACCACACACAGAAATTCAAACCTCTTATGTCTCTATAACAGGTAGACACACATTTCAAAACTGAAGTAGGAACATTAGAATCATATCAAATTCGTACTTGAACAAATAAACTAAGGAATTATGAGTGGCATAATGTTTAGCTTCAAGGGTGGAGTGCTAGTAGTGCGACACAAAGCAAGTAGGTAGATTGTATTCCATGTAAAAGATTGTAGTCTATGTAAAAGCTGGAAATGACACTTCCTTTCTATACAATGCAGTGTTCGTTGCCCACACATGATGGAAGAGATCACACAGAGAAACACTATTCACACATGTCCATGGTTCCAGTATTTTCAAACAGGGTGGTCCACCCTAAAAGAATATTGACAACAAATATGACAAGGCGAGTGTAGATGTAGTGAATCAATCATTTACTTGTGAGCTTACTAGGACAAGTATGCAGAATTGTAACTGCAGTAAGAGACCGTCCAAAATCTGAATCAAGAAGTTTGTCTAGCACTTATTGTTTGCAACTAATTGACGTGAATAATTGGATATCATACCAAATGAGTAAGAAAGACAAGTAAAATTGTCAACAAACCTGGCCTGCAATAGTAATCTGGGTCAACGTCACTACGACCAACAATCCAAAATGACTAGTGTCTGTTCCTAGGGCCTGAATTTCGAAACCTGTGAACTTTACAGGTACTAAAGATTACTGAAATACATCTGAATCATGAAGTGTAGGTAGCACTCCGCACACAACAAACCCTAATGAAAGTCCTGCCTAATGAGAAATGAATCAATTACAAAATGGGTGATGAGGAGTGGTTGCTGAGTGTTGAGGACGTATCTCAGGATAAATCGGGTTGGCTTAGTGGGTGTTGCATGCCTAAGCCCTGAACGGACTGGGAAGGTAGGCACGACTGTGCTCCCGAGCAGCGGTGACGTTGTTGGGAGAGCGGCTCCAGACCTCCTGTTAGTCCGGCGTCTCCTCCTAGAGTCATGCCATCCAAGGACGGCAAGTCGTCGGCGAGGCAGGCGGCTGGGGGCGAGTAGAGATCGAAAGCGCACTACAGAACAGAGGGGAATCGGGGCCTGGGCCGACCCAAAATCCCAGGGTGGGCCACAGCCCGCAGTGGGCACCCTGTAGAGATACACACCCAAGCTGTTAACATGCATTTTCGAAACTAAATTAGGAACATTTAGCTGACCAATTAAACGACTCAGTTTTAATAATATCAGATTCGTATTTGAACAACTAAGCTTGTTTTGCTTGATGGGTGGAGCAGCGCTATTATGACACGAAGCACATATGCTGATCATATAGTGATCATAAAAGGGGGGAGCCTAAGCAGTTTTTTTGAGCAAAAGAGGGTTTCCCCTCTGATTTCTATTAAAGAAACCACCACGGAACCAACATGATCAATTAAACCCTAAGCATGATCAATTAAACCCTATTATGATTGTGCCATGGCAGATTTAAAGTTGCAAACCAAAGAAATGCTATTTAGCATCCATTTTTTGCTTTGAACTATAAGAACTAAATTCTAACAGCTGAAAAGAAAGTACAGTAACCAAGTTACGATCTATTTTCTGGTTGAGATCAAAAAGTTGAGGAGATATGAAGTACCACCTCTCTTGTGGCGCCGTGTAGGTATCAGGGGTGTGAGGGCATTGAAGTAGATCTGCGATGGTAGACGGGTGCATCAGGGATAAGTCCCGTTGCGGTGGAAGAGAAGGTCGTGTGAGCGGCCTCGACAAAGAGTACGACGGTGCCGATGAAGCGAGAGGACACGATGCAAGGCTCTTGGTCTGTCGCCGTGGATGAGAAATGTCAATTTCTAGCAGTGGACGACGCGGTCTTGGTAGGCGCTCTGGCATGGTGGAGGACGGTGGAGATGGATAGGGTGGTGGACGGAGGAGGTTCGTGTGGCGATGGTGTTCTAGCGCGGATGGTGTATGAATGGGAAATTGGAGGGGGGGTACGGGGACCATGTTTTTGGGACGCGACTGTTTGAAATATGGGAAGTTACGAACTTAGCCCTCGTTTAAAATTTGGACGTCTCGTCGGTTAGGGATAGGACGGTAATCTCGCATCTCACCAATATTTGCCCAAAGCGATTTCCGGTGAGGAGAGGGTGTTTTGGCGCCCATGGTTGGCGCCCATGGTGTATGAACGGGGCTGACAGGTTGGGCGGTTGTGTTACGTCTGAGTGAAGTTACAAACCTGCCCCTATTGAAAATATTTGCCTACATCGATTTCAGCCGAGTTGAGTTTGTTTTGCCACCCACCGTGTATGAATGGGGAAATGGAGGGAGAACCAGAGGTCTTTCGGACGAACTTGAATCAATGTGTTTTGCCGCCCATGTTTGGCGCCCATCGTGTCAGAATGGGCTCAGAGGCGGTCGTGTCACATCGAATTGAAGTTACTAACCTACCCCTATTGAGAGCAGTGGAAATCAGACCGATGGATTGTCCGTGTAAGGGGTAGACAGTAATTTCCATCTCCCAAACATTTGGCTTCGGGCAACCGACGTGGGAGTGGACATTTTTCTGCTTCTTTCGAATTTTGGGACAATAAGCATCCATGTTTACCCCTGGTAACTAAATTCGGATCCATTTTGTATTCCTATACGAATCTTTATAAATCATTCTATGTGTTTTTATATATGTTCAAAATCACGATAAAGATGTATTCCACTGTCATATATGAATATGATTTATAAATGCTGATACTCGAATTCAGAAGCTAGAATCCAGTTTAAGGTGAATTCGAATTTTTGGAACACTTTATGTCCAACTCAAATGTCACACGCAGCATAATGTGTACTACCATTTAGATATGTACACAAGCGATGTACGAAGATTCAAATACCGAGTCAATCAACCAAGAATGTACATAACTAACAGACATACAAACACTTATAGACTATATCACTAGTAGAAAACAGGGGCTTTGGTTCGGCCAGAAAGGAGCATTAGTACCGGTTGCATTACGAACCGGGACTAATGTGAGCATTAGTTCCGGTTCGAGCGGGTAGGGCACCGTACAGGCATTACTCCCGGTTCAAATGGGACCTTTAGTCCCGGTTAGTGCCATGAACCGGGACTAAAGGGTGGGATGCCCATTAATACCGGTTCGTGGCACAAACCGGTACTAAAGGTCTAACCTTTAGTACCGGTTCGTGCCACGAACCGGTACTAATGGGGTTGAGGCATTAGTACCGGTTCGTGGCACCAACCGGTACTAAATGTTAGACCTTTAGTACCGGTTCGTGCCACGAACCGATACTAATGGTGCAATTTTCAAATCCTACCCCCCTGTATCGCCTTTTTAGTTTTGTAAAAAGCAAAAGAAAATGATAAAAACTTGAAAAGTTAAAATCCTTCGAGATGTAGTTATGTTACTGCATCTACTAGTTAGGAAAATTTAAAAACTTAAATTTGGAAATGTTTGCAGAAAGTGTGGGGAAAATGTAAAACAGCTATAACTTTTGCATATGATGTCAGAAAAAAACGTATAATATATCAAAATGTTCAGCACGAAAATCTAAATCCGATTTTGACAGCCTACGGCCTGTTTGCAAATTTTTAGAATCCTCAAATTCCAAAAGGAAAAAAGGTTATGCTCAAATTTCAGTTTTTTTAATTTTCGTTAAATCTGGTCAAACTATGATCAAACTACTTATTCAAGAAGTATTAGTGTTACTAAATAATTATTCAAGAATATTAGTGTTACTAAATAATTATTTCAGTTTTTTTGAATTTTGGTCAAATCTGGTTAAACTGTGGTCAAACAATGGTCACACTACTTATTACAGAAATATTAGTGTTACTAAATAATTATTGTTTTTAGAACAATAGTTTCAAACTCAAACAGTGAAATGTGTGACTTCAGGCTGAAGCTAAACTCCTAAGGGTTAATAGGATTGACATCTTACTATTGTCAGGAAAACAATAAGTGCAGACTTGGAAACGAGGGAGAATAGAACGCGGAAGTTAAGCGTGCTCAGGCTGGGGGAGTGGAAGGATGGGTGACCGTCTGGGAAGTTAGATGATTTGGAATGATGAGGGGTGATTAGAGATTAAATGAGCAGTGATGAGGGGTGATTAGAGATTAGAGGTTAAAATAATTCAGAAATTTGAAAATCGGGAAAAAAATTCAAAAGGAAAATTAAAAAAATCCTTTAGTATCGGTTGGTGTTACCAACCGGGACTAAAGGTAGACCTCCACGCAGCAGCCACGTGGAGGGCCTTTAGTCCCGGTTCGTATAAGAACCGGGACTAAAGGGGGGACCTTTAGTAACGACCCTTTAGTCCCGGTTCTAGAACCGGGACTAAAGGCCCTCTAGAACCGGGATAAAAGACCCTTTTTCTACTAGTGTATGCATCAATAATATGAACTAACGTACATAAGACAGGTCGCTGTACTTTTTTTTTGCTAGAAGAGCATCCTTTTTAGTGAAGCTAGTACAACATCTTGGCCCTTTCCGATGCGTGCCACTTATGGTCCATCTATACTACTATTATTGCCGAATGCACATTCAGCCCGATTGGCATATTTGTAGGTCTGGCACAATAATCAAAATGAAATGTCTCCGAGTCTTATCAATGAATACAGACTCGGGCTCAAATAAAATTACAAACCAAAAAACAAAAAACTATTATTACGTGATTTCTAAAACAAATGGTTTGATCGATTACATGAACAAACAACACAAAGTTTATTCAACGATGGAAAGATCATTTCACCTATGATTTACCAAGTGGGAATTTAATTTCCTTTTTTTGCTTCAGGAGCTTAACAATGCGGTCAGTCTCAGCTTGCTTCGTTTTCAAATCCACCAAATATTTAATGGATGCCTAGAGTACTTCTTGTGATTGTGCTATTTGCTTCCTCAACATGTCAACTTCATCTCTAAGTGCAGAAGCAGGATCTCTTTCTACCACTAGTTTAGCGTCTAGAGCATCAGCAGTTGGCAATTCATGATGCACGATTGGGCTGGTGCCATTGATGTGGGATGATATAACATCCATGGGGACCTCACTCTTTGATCTTGGGCTAACCTGTTTTTCTATTAAAGTTCCGATTGGATTCCGAAAAGTTGAAGTTAGCAAAACATCTCAACTGGGAGTTATAACAGCAAACTAGTTAAACAAACAAGGAATTAAAGAGTTTCAATTGGATGCTGAAAAGTAGTTATTAACATCATTGCAACCGGTTGTTGCAGCAGCAAAGCAGTTAAACAAACAAGTTTTGCAAAAGGTACCTGTTGTGGCATTGGAGTTTGTCTTGGATCCTAAAAAAGTTGAGTCGCCAGTAACATGATTAGAGCAACCGGTTGTAGCAGTAAAGCAGTTAAACAAACAAGTTTTGCAAAAGGAACCTGTTGTGGCATTGGAGTTTCTCTTGTATCCTGAAAAGTTGAGTAGTCAGTAACTTGATTAGAGCAACAAGTTACATCAGCAAACCTGTTACACAAATATATTTTTGAAAATGCACCGGCTTTGCTATTGGACTTCCAATTGGATCCTGAAAACTTGAAGTTGGTAAGATGATTACAGCAACAAGTTACAACAGCAAACCAGGTAAACAAGGAAGTTTCTAAAAACATACCTGTTGTGCCAACGGAGTTTCAGTTGGATCCTACAAACTTGAATGTTAGCAATCAATAAATAAAGTTTTGCAAGAGCCATAAGAAACTAACATCAAACTAGTAAAACTAACCAGTTTTGGCAACATATTTAATTACACATGAACTAGTAAAGCTAACAAGTTCGTGGCAACGTATTAAAGTAACAAGTTGGTACCGTTTACCAGCAGCACAGACATCTGTAAATTTCTTTGATGTAAGAAAAATGATTCCAACACATATACAAGTTAAAAACACGGTGTCCCTCATATAAACCTGACAGTTGTCTATCGATGAACATGCAAACAATACTGGTGCTACAAGTGATAACAGCAAACCATTTAAACAAACATGGTATCAGAACATAATTTACACGTGAATTCTGCTACACCCTAGAAGTACATATGACCAGCTATCTACGTGCTTAAGAAGCTATTTAAGTTTAGGCAAACAGGTAATTCTTAACAGTAAGTATCAAACACATAGATATGCGCGGTCTATAATAGGATTAACAGGCTATGGCATTATGTAATCAGTAGCAAACTAAATTATGCCAAGCAACGTAATTGAACAATTTTGCAATAAGTGGCTAACTAAAGTTCCGAGAAGCAGGTAACCGAACTTACACTAGCTCTTTGTACAGGCACATTGCAACTTCTTTTTCGCTTACAAGGTTCTATGATGGCGTCCATGGCATCAATTGCATGGATACGCAGTCCCAATACTTCTTTCTTCCCACACTGCATTGGTAAGTCGAATGGTTAATCTGGTAAGATGGTGCGTCCTTGATATGTTATATGAGGACGTGTAGTCAGACTAGTTGTAGCCACACACATCACACTGGCTTTTACTTTATATTTCATGCGATTACATTTGGCATATCGAGATCTAAGCAATCTACAATAGGATGAAAAGACTGGCATCCTTCACATTATTGGCGAACTCAGTTCCTAGAAACAAGCAATTCAACCATTCTGTGGGTAAATCAAAAGTACCACTAGAATATATTTCACTACCCCAATCATACACGCAAAAAGGGGAGACGCCACCGTAGGGGCTGGTATGGGCGGCCGCCATGGGTGGCTAGAAAATGTGCACCAAGTTTGAGTCATCCAGGTTCACCCAGGCTAGTTTTTTCGTCCCAACGCACGAGCAGGCAATGTAAAAAAATGAAGAAAAATGTTTCAATTTGGATGGGCCAATAACATAATTGCAAGCCAGGCCTTATAGCATGCTCGCAGCCCAAACGAGCGCCTCCCATATTGATCGAAAGCAGGAAAAATCCCAATTTGTTCGCTCCAGCCTCCGGTCCGGTTCGCCCCTAACCTAGCCGCCACTGGCCAGACCGACAAAGCACTTCCTCACGCCCTCCTTATAGGGCGGTTGCCGGGCTTCAAGTGAATGGAAGGATGAGAAGATGAAGATCCAACCCTGGGTGTAGCCTGTGTGGGAGGCAGTGGCGGCAACACAGGCATGGCATCGAGCTTGCGCAAACGGATGGTCGCAGCTTGGAAGAGCAGCATGCGCAACGAGCATGTACATCACATCCCTAATTATATCTAGTTCAACTATTCAATTTCTGGCCAATAGTTATACCTAACGGGGTTGTAAAACTGCTTGTATGTAGGGAATCTATGAGAAAATGAAACCAATTTCTGCTTATTTTATAACTCCCCAATCAATACCGAACTGACTGAATCTGATGTATCTAATCAAGTTTCCGGTGCAAACATACAAGCTCATGTTGTTCTTGAGCCTGAAGTTTCTAATGAACAGACTGCTAATGAAGGATTTGATGCAAACGTTTTACATGCTCCTGGTGATGAACATATAGTGTCTAATGAGGAATCTAATGCAAGCATTTTGCAAGCTCCCATTGAAGGATTTAGTGTCTAATGATGATCTGCTATGTTGAGAGAGACATAGAGATTTGCAGGCATTCATGACAAGCAAATTATAGTACATTTTCATGGCTTGAGGAAACGTCGAGGCCATCTACCAGAAAGTCCCCGTATCATGACAATGTAGCATAAATACTTTTCTAATATGTTGTTTGAAACTATTGGCATACTTGTGCAGGATAGATATATTGATATGCAGTTTGCGCACTGGTTATAGGTGCAATTACACTTCGATATTATCAGCCAGAGAACGAATAATTGAAGCAGGTATAGGCCATGTTAGTAGTCCTTGTACACCATGTTGCATTTTATGTTTTTTGGTGCTTGCATGATTTAGTGTTTTATAATCTGAACTACTTTGGATCATTAGCTGGTTTTCAAAGTGCATGTAGCTTCACATTTCTCAAGTTATGTTGATTTCCGGAGTGCAAGTGCCGTCGTATTTTTTAGGTTAAATGTTCGCCCCTGGTAACTTGAATTCGTGGATCCGCCACTACACACAAATCATACACACAGGCCCGTACAAATTAAATGAAATGCAGGGACATATGCTAGCTTGTTGTACAGGCTCATTGCAGTTGTGCTTGTGCTTGGGATTTTCCATGTACTAGTCCATGTTACCACTTGCTTGGACGTGCAGGCCTTGTGCTCCTTACATCCCCCTCTGCATTTTTGACACAGCGAATGGTTGATCAAATAAGAGGAATCGACCTTGCTGTTGTACCGTAGGACAGATAGTTACAAGGTTATACAGGTGTGCAAGATGTGTACCAGATCCCGTAGCGCCGTCATGCTTCGCTAAAAATGGTTTTGCTTGTTTCAGATGATATCTCCAGATGAAATAATAGTTAAAGTCAGAGTTGCATAGGCATGTAAGCTAAGAAAGCAGTGAAATAATATCAAAACATCGTCGGAACAATGCACAAGGGAGTGATGTGTGGATACCTAGTTCGGGCCGGCGTTTGGGCATGCTCTCCTAACTAGAGTGCATGTCACTCCAGAGGAGTGGAGGGTGATGCACTGGCATTGGCTGGCCGCGCACAGATGCAGATCTTCAGTGGCAGCGGAGTGCTACGATGCAGTGGACGAGACCATTGGTGAAGCCCCAATGGCCTCGGGGGGCGGAGATGCGATGATGTGCTCGGTGAAGTAGCCTCGGTGAGGTGGGAGACGGCGTCGGTGAAGCGCACCTGATGCGGTGGAAGTCGGTGTCTGTGAGGCACGTCAGTTGCGGCGGCCGACGTTGTCAGTGGACCACCTGGTGTAGTGGACGAGGGCGTAGATGAGGTAGCTCCGGTGCGGTGGCGAAGCGCGACCGTCGTCGTCGTCCGACACAGAGGTGGGGAAAGAGACGAGAAAAGGGGCGATTCGAACTTTGCTTGGGTTGGCAGAGAATTAGGGATTTGAGCAATATGGGCGTGGAAGGGGACGGTGGAGAAGGGAGATTTTGCAGGGCTGGAATTGGGGCCGCCAGATATTTCAATGCAAAATGTGGAAGCGCGAACTTATTTTGTCGTCGTTCTGTTTTGGGGGGAGGGGAGGGAGGGGGTGGGTGGCTGGGTGCTAAGTGTCCATACGACACATGCGACAACCACGACATGACGCTGGTCTACCTGGTGCGCCTATATTTGAGAATGCAAACGAATCTTCTTTCATTTGCAAACAAATCTGTATGTATTACCATGCCCGTGTTTTCCTTGCAAATAATTAGTCATTCGAAATGAGATACTATAAATTAATTACTCACGAGTTATTTGAAAAAAAAAATCAAAATGGTATCCACACTAACGTGGATTAGAGTGTGTGTCACATAATTAGTTATTTGAATTAGAGTGTGTGTCACATAGCGATCTCCAATTCTAACATGGATTTTGCATTTCACGTAATGCTACTTTTTAATACAAATTCATATGTATATGATGAACACCATGGTAGTGAGAAAACTTTTGGATGGATTCAAACATATGACCTACAAAATACGAGAACAATCGAGTGAATGTCAACTTCTCCAAACCTAGTATGGCACGAATTCAAAATAATTACCCATATGCATGGTCGACAGTTCAAATCTTGCAATGTACACCGAATTGAAACATCGATATTAAGTCTCGTACTATCTACATTCTAATGTTGTTTTTAGCCCCACCCCACCCCCTCGGCACACACGCTACATACTTCCTGTATCAGTTAATCTTCCTCTCCTAACCACCTTAGGAAGCTATCGGTTTTCGACACACGTTAATTGGTTCTCTCCATGTTTTGATCTCTGACTCTCTCAACTACACAACCCCATTTTTCCACTCTGTTACCAAATGTATTTACCTCACACACCCGACATTGTACCCCATGCCGAGCTCTCTCTCTCTCTCCCTCCCACCCTCTCTCACTAGATACATGCATTGCCTATCTAGCCCCGCAACCTCTCGTGCGCACGCACGCACGTTGTCTATCTAGGTCACTCCCTCAATACTGTCTCACTCTTTCTTCCGCATGGCGGGCCACACTCGCTCAATCTCGCTCTCTTTATGTGAGTCTCGATTAACCTCGTTTTCTTTCACACACAAATGATATATCTCCCTGTTCGGGCCTCGATCGACACACTCTATACTCTCTCACACAGATTGTCTCTCTAAGTCAGTCCATCCAACCCGCCCCCACTCTTTTGACCTCACGACGGGCCACGCTCGCTCAATCCCTCTCTCCCTCCCTCCCTCCCTCCCTCTCTCTCTCTATATATATATGTCTCGATTAACCTCGCTCTTTCTCGGACACAAACGATATATCTCCATGTTTGAGCCCAATTCGACATATTCATATTGTATACTCTCTCACGTACATTGTCTATCTAGGTCACTCTCTCCAACCCATCTCACTCTTTCAGTCGCATGATGACCCACACTCGCTAAATCTCTCTCCCTTTATATATGTAATCGACTGACCTTGCTTCATCCCATGCACAAAATATATCTACATGTCAGTGTCTGGACCATCTCTCAAGATCGATCTTACAGCCCTCACCCTTCCTAAAAGCTCAATCAGACAATATCTCTCCAGAGCATACATATCTTTTCAATGAATGTCGGACCACACTCACTTTGTCTCTCTATCTATATGTCTCTCGATTGACCTCGCTTTCTCATGCCGTATCATCCACACATTGAAGCTAACTCTCCATCCCTCACCAAGCCGGAGCTATTTACATTGCGACGGGGACTCCAACCTTGTATTAATTTGTGTAGGCATTTATTCTGGTGTGTTTAGATTATATTTTCATAGGATTCATCCCACAACAACTCAAAACACGGTTGCAACCCCCGCACCTCCCCCAATTGATTTCACTCTGGCTCGGTCATCACTCTCTCGCATGTCCTTTCTCCCCTTCAACATCGCACAATGGTATTATTGCAAAAACTCTGTTGTTCTCTTTAGTTATTACAAATAATATACAAAACTACACACCAATAGTCCACCTGGAATGGAAAAAATTTCTGTCGGCGTTCTGGGAACGGGGGTCCCCAGACTTGCTTGCCTGCGGCCTGCGGCATTGTAACGCCCCGAGACCGACGCTCCAGAAGACTTCCAGCTACTCCGAGTTTCGTTGTGTGATTTTGTTTTGTTCGTTGCATTCATCCTTGCATCATGTGCATTGCATCATGTCATCATGCCATCATATCATTAATTTTTAAAACCTCAACTAAATAAATTGTATGGATTTTTCGATCCATTTAAATCGAGGGACTCACATGGTGACTTCTCTTTATAACATACCCTCCCGATATTTAGGCAGCTACAATAAAATATTCCATTGTTTTGGAATCACCTTAACACACTTGCAAAATATCCCAATGCCTTTATTATCTTAATTCTTGGTCTCCAACTCTGCCCATAAATTATTTCATCATTTTCCGGAGCTCCACCAAAAATCCGAACATTTTGGACCTTCCCAAACCCTCACTTCCGTTCAAACCCATTTGAATTAATTCAAATGATTTTGAATTTAATCTTGCAATCTTGCTCACTTCTATTTTCTTGGGACTAGCGCATTTTTGTGAGTCCAAGAATATTCTTTGCATGTGCTAATTCTTTGCCTATCCTTCTCTTTCTTTTCTTTCTCTTTTTCTGTTTTGTTTTAAATGGGAAAATGAGAGAGAGAAGAGAGAGTGCAGCCTGTAGCCCAGCCGGCCCACTAAACCTCCAAGGCCCAGCCGCGCCCCCGCTGGTAACCCTAGCCGATCGAGAGCCCCAGCCCCGATCGAATCTCCCCTCATTCCCACACAGCGCCGCCGCTCAGGAGAGGAGCTCCATCCTCTCGATCCCCTCGCCCGATCCCCTCTCCATCGATCTCCTCCTTCCCCTCCTGTGCACCTCCACCTCGCCCTTCCTTCTCCCCTGCATCGTGGACTTCCTCCGCCTCGAGAGGCTCCCGAGCCGCCGTCGCCCGGATCCTCGTCGCCAACCCTGCCGCCGTTGGTGACCTCGACGCGCCCGCACCCGATCTGCTCGAGCGCGACCCCGCCGCCTCGCGCCTCCACCTCCTCGCCGGCCACCCGTAGCTCGCCGCGCCCTGCTTCTCCTTCCCTGCCTCCACCGCGAGCCCACCATGGCGCCCGCAGCCATCCCCGCTGCCGCCTCCACTTCCTCTGGTCCTCCTCCTCACCTCGTGCCCGGCGCCAGCCATGGCCGCCTTGCTGTCAAGCTTCGCCACCAGGCCGCCGTCCCTCCCGCGACCGCTGGCAGCCATCCCCACCGACAAGCCCCGCTTCTCCTACCTCGCTGCTCGTCCCAGCCGCGTTGGCTACGCTCTCTGCGCCTCCTCTGCTTTGCCGTGGGCTGCAGCCTGCGCCAAGGCCCAGCGACCTCCTGCTGCACCTCTCCATGGGCCACCTGCACCACCTCGGGAAGCCCTGCCCGACGCCATGGCCAGCCCCTCTGCAACCTTTGCATGAACCGAGCCCCTTCCTCCCTGAGATCTCCTGCACCCGTCAAGTTTTGGACACGAAACTCCATCTCCGGGGACTACCGTGATCGTGTATCTCGCCTACTACCACTTCGGTTCGTCAAGGCCACCAAGTTTGACTACACTGCGAGACCCGAAACGCCAAGACCACCAAGTTCGACTACGTGGATTCGCCGAGTACGACTACTCATGGGACCCGTCAAGTTCATCTACGGGAGCCCGAACGACTACATTCGATGTGGATTTCGTCAAGTACCCCTTCGGATATGCCAAGTTCGACTACATGATGCGTCAAGTACCTCTACCGTCGGCCCGAATACCGTGGATGCGTCAAGTTCCTCTCCGAACGTGTACCACGACTTCCACTACGTCGTGTACGACTACTTCCCAAGACGACCCGTGAACGACTACCTCCATTACGGCCCGTGAACGACTACTTCCCTCGACGACTCGAACCGCTCCGAAAACGCACGCTTCGAAGGTATAACGCCGAGACGACGCCCGTGACTTAATGCATGTGTTGTATGAGATGCTCGAGTTTTGCACCGTGATCGATCCTTGCGATGCACCCTATGTTTGCACCGTGCCCGTTTGCTTCATGCACGTCCTTCCTCGTTGCCATGCCACCATCTTGTGGGAACCCGGTATCCGGGATCACCCCACCATCTTGCATGACACGCTCACGCCTCCTTTTGCACCGGTATCTCCGTGAGCTACCGGAACCGATATGTTGCCGTGGCATCATTTTCGTTATCGTTGCCGTGGCACCATTTTCGTTATCGTTGCCGTGGCACCCCTTTCGTTCCGCCACGGTGACAAATGCTTCATAACATGCTCATGTCAACATTTTCATAAAATTGCATAAAACTTGTATATGTCATCCGCATCATGATAACAACATTTAAAATGTTTAAACTTGTTGCTTGCTTTAAATTGCTAAATGATATGGGGATTCTCCGGAATTGTTGTTTGTTGCTTCCGACCTCATTTAACCTTGACTAGATAGGTAGTTTTCATTTGCTTCACCCTCTTGCCATGCTTAACAACATTTAATATTGTTGGGTACATAAACGGGATCAAACTAAATAACTTATTGTGGTGTTCCGTCAACATGCACCTCGTTGCATATTGAGCTCCACTTAACTTGTAGTATTGTTTGTTGCACTTTGCCATGCTATGCCTCATTAAACCGGACATGCATCATACTCGTTTGTGCATCATGACTTGTTTATGCTTGTGTGTTTACTATGTTGTTTCTTTCTTTCCGGGTTGCTTCTCTCGTTAGCTTCGGTTTCGTTCCGGAGTTGTGAGGATTAGTTCGTCTACGGCCGTTGGTCTTCTTCTTGGACTCGTTCTTCTTCCTTGCGGGATCTCAGGCAAGATGATCGTACCCTCGAAATCACTACTATCTTTGCTATGCTAGTTTGCTCGCTCTTTTGCTATGCCAATGCTACGATGCCTACCATTTGCTTGTCAGCCTCCCAAATTGCCATGTTCAACCTCTAACCCACCATGTCCTAGCAAACCGTTGATTGGCTATGTTACCGCTTTGCTTAGCCCCTCTTATAGCGTTGTTAGTTGCAGGAGAAGATTGAAGTTTGTTCCTTGTTGGAACATGGAGATGTTGTTCCTTGTTGGAACATGTTTACTGGTTGGGATATCACAATATATCTTATTTAATTAATGCATCTATATACTTGGTAAAGGGTGGAAGGCTCGGCCTTATGCCTGGTGTTTTGTTCCACTCTTGTCGCCCTAGTTTCCGTCATATCGGCATTATGTTCCCGGATTTTGCGTTCCTTACACGGTTGGGCTATAATGGGAACCCCTTGACAGTTCGCCTTAAGTAAAGCTCTTCCAGCAATGCCCAACATTGGTTTTACCATTTGCACTAACAACCTACCACCTTCCCTTGGGTTCTGCAGACTCAAGGGTCATCTTTATTCTAACCCCCCCGGGCCAGTGCTCCTCTGAGTGTTGGTCCGAACTAGAGCCCTGTGCAGCGCCCCCTCGGGGAAACTCGAGGTTTGGTTTTAGTTGTACGGATTGCTCATCTGAGTGTGCCCTGAGAAAGAGATATGTGCAGCTCCTATCAGGATTTGTCGGCACATTCGGGCGGTGTTGCTGGTTTAGTTTTACCCTGTCGAAATGTCTTGTTGTACCGGGATACCGAGTCTGATCGGAACGTCTCGGGTGGAGGTCTATTCCTTCGTTGACCGTGAGAGCTTGTCATGGGCTAAGTTGGGACACCCCTGCAGGGTATTATCTTTCGAAAGCCGTGCCCGCGGTTATGTGGCAGATGGGAATTTGTTAATGTCCGGTTGTAGAAAACCCGAAGTTGACCTTAATTAAAATACATCAACCGCGTGTGTAACCGTGATGGTCTCTTTCCGGCGGAGTCCGGGAAGTGAACACGGTGTTGGAGTTATGCTTGACGTAGGTTGCTATAGGATCACTTCTTGATCATACTTTTATCGACCGTGCTTTGCCTTCTCTTCTCGCTCTCATTTGCGTATGTTAGCCACCATATATGCTAGTCGCTTGCTGCAGCTCCACCTCATTACTCCATCCTTCCTATAAGCTTAAATAGTCTTGATCTTGCGGGTGCGAGATTGCTGAGTCCCCGTGGCTCACCAGATACTTCCAAAACCACTTTGCAGGTGCCTATGTTACCGTGCAGATGACGCAACCAAGCTCAAGGAGGAGCTCGATGAAGATCTTGCCCTTTGTGTTGTTTCGTTCTAGTTGATCAGTAGTGGAGCCCAGTTGGGGTCGATCAGGGACCTTTGTCGCATTTGGGGTTCTTCTTTTATTTTGGTTCCGTAGTCGGACCTTGATTGTATCTGGATGATGTAATGCTTTATTCATGTAATTGTGTGAAGTGGCGATTGTAAGCCAGCTATGTATCTCTTTCCCTTATGTATTACATGGGTTGTGTGAAGATTACCTCACTTGCGACATTGCTTTCAATGCGGTTATGCCTCTAAGTCGTGCTTCGACACGTGAGAGATATAGCCGCATCGAGGGCGTTACAGGCATGGCTCGAGGAGGGGCCCAGCACGGCCCATCTTCATCAACACAGACCCAAGACCCTCGCGAGGGGTCAAGCCTCGCGGGGCGGACGACACAGAGCTTCCTCAGGCACGGCTTCATCAGGCTGGCTCGCAAGGAGGCGGAGAGATCAAGGCGGGGCACCTCACGACGTGCCCATGATGCAAGCCATGACGACCAAGGGTGCCAGGCGGGCGTCAGCCCGCGCAGTGTCCTCCTTTCCTCTTTGGTGCAAAGGGAGCAAGCGCAGGCGAGGGCATCAAGCAAAGGCACCCGTTTCGGTGCAACGAGACCAAGACCAGCTCAACGGCAGGGAGGAAGTCATTGTGGAGCCCAAGCCATTGTCACCATCAGAGCCTTTGGCAGGCGAGGACCAACTTTAGTCAGGATAAGTGTACCAGATGTCCCCCTTTAAAATGGCCAATTGTTGGCGCCCTTCCCGCTCAATATTTGGGAAGAGGCCCAGGGCCTTTGCCTATAAATAGGACTAGCCACCCCTAGGATAGGGGGGGGGGGAATCAGAGAGAGAGAGAGAAGGGTGACTGAACTCCTCCTACCAGTTCGTCCCCCCAGCCAAGAACAGACCCTCGCGAGGCTGTTCTTCCTTGTATTGCTCATCATCATTAGCCCAAGAGGCAATCCACACACCACACACTGGAGTAGGGTATTACACCACAACGGTGGCCCGAACCAGTATAAACCCTGTGTCTCTTGTGCTGCTCTTCCCATAGCTTAGATCTTAGCGAGGTGTAGGGGTGCAGGTAGGTAGAAGGCGAAATCTCCGCGCGAACCCAGTGTTCGAACATCAAGGGTCTGCTGGAACCCGAAATCCGACATTTGGCATGCCAGGTAGGGGTGCACCGGAGTTCTCCCTTCCGCCACCGCCACGACCTGCCTCGCGATGAGTAGCGCGTCACCCGCTCTAGCCGCCGGCGCCAGCATGGGAGCCAGGGGGCTCCGAGCCCTGGCCCCAGCCCTGCAATGGGTACGGTGGCCGGACAAGTTCAAGCCAACGACGCCGCCGTGCTACAGCGGTGCGACTGATCCGCTGGCCTTCTTGCTGGCGTACGAGGAGGCCATCCTCAAAGCTGGAGGTGACGATAGGGTCATGGCCAACTGGCTCCCCACGGCCCTCACCGGCGCTCCGCGCGCATGTCTGCTCCACCTGCCGGCAGCCTCCGTGGCCTCTTGGGAAGAGCTCCGCAGCCTCTTCCCCGCCCACCACGCTACACCAACACCCCCGGTCGTCGCGGCCCTCCTGGGCGGCTCGCAGGCGCCTCCTACAAGTCACCACGTCAAGACGTTCATCCGCCAGGTTAGCGCCGCTTCCACGCGGCAGGGGGCTCTCCCGGACCGGGCGGCACCCAAGGTCGGCCCTGACCTTCAGCTCGGAGGACCACCCCTCCAACTCGGCCTGCTCGGGTGCGCTCCCCATGCTGTGCACCCCCACCATCTGCTAGGTGGCCGTCACCAGAACTCTCATCGATGGCGGTGCGGGCTTCAGCGTGCTCTCGGTTGAGGCCTTCAACCTCCTCCGCATACCCCTGGAACGGCTGCAACCCAGCCGGCCCTTCTCAGGCCTTGGGGGCGGATCATCCAGCTCCTTGGGACAGATCCGACTCCCAGTAACCTTCGGCACCTACAACAACTTCCGCATGGAGCTGGTCGACTTCGACATCGCCCCCATCGGCCTCCCCTACAACGCCATCCTCGGCTACCCAGCGCTGGCCCAGTTCATGGCCGCGACGCACCCGGTGTACAACCTCATGAAGATGCCCGGGAGTAGCGGTGTCCTCATCGTGCACGGGGACACTGGAGACGCGCTGCGAGTGCTCAAGCTCGCCTTCAAGATGGCGGCATCAGCATAGCCCGCCGACTCGGAGACCCCCGAACCCAAGGGGGCTGCACCCGCCAAGAAGAAACAGTTGTTCACCCAAGACAAGGCAGAAACCAAGAAGATACCCGTCGATGAGGACGGGTCCACCCATGCCACTTTCACCATAGGCGCCAACCTCGAGCCTGAGCAGGAGGAGGCCCTGGTCAGGTTCCTGTGTGCAAACAAGAAGGTATTCGCTTGGGAGCCTGACCAGTTAGCGGGGATCCCTAGGAGCGTAATCGAGCATCACCTCAACGCGTGCCCCAACGTGCGCCCTGTGAAGCAGAAGGCAAGGCGGCAGTCCATAGAAAAGCAGGCCTTCATCGTCCAAGAGACCCGCAAACTAGAAGCCGCTGGGGTCATTCGCGAGGTCAGATACCCGGATTGGTTGGCCAACCCTGTCGTTGTACCAAAGAAGGGAGGGAAGGAGCGCATGTGTGTCGACTTCACCAACCTCAACAAGGCATGCCCGCAAGATCCGTTCCCGCTCCCCGCCATCGACCAGATCATTGATTCCACCGCAGAATGCGACCTGCTATGCTTCTTGGATGCCTTCTCTGGGTATCACCAGATCAAGATGGCGGTAGAAGACGTCGAAAAGATAGCCTTCCTAACCCCGTGTGGGGTGTACTGCTACACGTGCATGCCATTCGGGCTACGTAACGCAGGGGCGACCTTTCAGCGGTTGATGCACATCACCTTGGGCCCGCAGCTCGGGAAGAATGTTGAGGCTTACGTCGATGACATTGTGGTGAAGTCTCGGGAGGCCAGGACCCTGATACAAGACCTGGAGGAAACCTTCACGAGCCTCAACGCAGTGAACCTGCGGCTCAACCTAGAGAAGTGTGTGTTCGGAGTCCCCTCGGGCAAGCTCTTGGGTTTCCTCGTGTCCCACCGAGGCATCGAGTCTAACTCGGAAAAGGTCAAGGCGGTCGAGGACATGAGCCCGCCAAAGACCCTCAGAGAAATGCAGAAGATCACTGGGCGCGTGACCACGCTGGGGCGCTTCATCTCCAAGTTGGAGGAGCGAGCGCTGCCCTTCTTCCAGCTAATGAAGAAAAAGGGGCCCTTTGAATGGACTAAAGAGGCTGACAAGGCGTTCCAGGATCTCAAGAGATACCTGACTAGCCCTCTGGTCATGGTGGCCCCGCGCCCTTAATAGCCCCTGGTGCTTTACCTCACCGCCACTCCCTACTCTGCCAGTGCAGCCCTGGTGGCGGTTAGGGAGGAGCGTCAAATCAAAACCACAGCAGCAGCCCAGGACAAGGCAAAACAGGAACAAGGAAGGCCCATAGAAACTGCCACCATGGCTGAGGAGGATCAGCCGCCGCAGAGGAGCGCGCCGGAGGCGGAAGAGGACCCTCTCCTAGATGGCCAGCCTCAGGAGGCCTCATCGCCTCAGGAGGCGCCATGGTCCCCGGAGGGCGCCACTAGCACTGACGCACCCAACCTCGTTGAACACCCAGTGTACTTCGTCAGCACGGTGTTGCGGGACGCGAGGGCACGGTAGCCCATGCCTCAGAAGCTCCTCCTCGCGCTACTGGTGGCCTCGCGCAAGCTACGACACTATTTTCAGGGTCACCCCATCAAGGTCATCTCGTGATACCCCCTGGAGAGAGTGCTCAGGAGCCCTAACTCAGCTGGAAGGGTCGCTGAGTGGAACATAGAACTGCAAGCGTTTCAGCTCGAATTCAGCATGACCAGAGTCATCAAGGGAGCAGCATTAGCGGATTTTGTGGCAGAATGGACGGAGGCACCAGGCCTCAAGGCCAACGAGGATCGGTCCCTCTCCCCGGGAAGCGAGGCGCCAGAAGGCTGGGTCATGTACTTCGATGGGGCGTTCACCAGGCATGGCGCTGGGGCTGGGGCGGTGCTTATATCGCCCACTCAGGACAAGCTCTACTACGCTGTACATCTCTGTTTCCAGCAAGGTGAAAAAGTCTCCAACAACATAGCGGAGTATGAAGGTTTAATAGCGGGCTTGAAGGCCGCAGCTGCCCTGGGGGTGAAATGCCTCACCATCAAGGGCGATTCGCAGCTCCTTGTCAATTTCTCCAACAAGGTGTACGAGCCGAAAGATGAGCACATGGAAGCCTACCTTGCGGAGGTCCGCAGGATGGAGAAGCAGTTCTGGGGGTTGGAGTTGCAGCATGTGCCCTGTGGCACCAATCAGGAGGCCGACGACATCGCCAAACGGGCGTCCAGGCGGTTACCTCAGGAGCCTGGCTCTTCGAGGAGCGGCTCTTCAAGCCCTCATCCCTGCCATCATTGTCAAACATGGCTCAGCCTCGGGAGGAGCTCCCCCAGCCACCTGCCTCAGGAGCCCCGGTCTATGGCCCGACCTCAGGAGCACGCCTGCTCCTGACGATGGAACCTTGGGAGGGATGCTGGATCACGGAGCTCCGGAGTTACTTAACACAAGGGACCCTGCCATAGAAGGAGGAGGAAGCGGAGCGTGTGGCACGGCAGGCCATGGCATACTGCATCAACGATGGAGAGCTCTACCGGAAGCGACCAAATGATGTATCCCTGCGCTGCATCTCCAGGGAGTAAGGAAAGGAACTACTAGAAGATATACACGGCGGAGAATGTGGACATCATTCATCATCACGGACCCTCGTCGGCAAGGCGTTCTGCAGTGGGTTTTATTGGCCCACCGCACTCAATGACGCCGTCAAACTGGTGAAAGCTTGTGAGGCCTACCAGTTCCACGTCAAGCAAATCCATCAGCCGGCAGGAGGCCTGCAGACTATACCCCTTTCGTGGCCATTCGCAGTCTGGGGGCTGGACATCTTGGGCCCGTTTCCTCGGGCGCCAGGAGGCTACCGCTACCTCTACGTCACCGTGGACAAGTTCTCCAAGTGGGCTGAAGTAGAGGCCGTCCGCACCATCCCCGCGGGTTTCGCGGTCAAGTTCATCAGGGGCATCATGAGACGGTTCGGGGTGCCGAACCGCATTATCACAGACAACGGTTCACAGTTCACCAGTAACCTCTTCAAAACATACTGTGCTAACCTTGGAACGCAGATATGCTACGCTTTGGTGGCGCACCTGTCGGCATTCTGGGAACGGGGGTCCCCAGACTTGCCTGCCTGCGGCATGGCTCAAAGGGGGCCCCAGCACGGCCCGTCTTCATCAACATAGACCCAAGACCCTCGCGAGGGGCCAAGCCTCGCGGGGCGGATGACACAGAGCTTCCTCAGGCACAGCCTCATCAGGCTGGCTCGCGAGGAGGCGGAGAGATCAAGGTGGGGTACCTCACGAGGTGCCCGTGATGCAGGCCATGACAACCAAAGGGCTGCATTATTCCCAGGCCGCGTGGGTCCGTCCCTGCAGCATGTACCCCTTTTATTTCATGTTGTTAGCTTACCTTGTTGGGGGCGCCCCATGGGCTGCATCATCCCCAAGTCGCTCGGGCCAGACCCAGCGGCATGTATCCCATTTGCGTTTATTTCTGGCTATGCATTCGACACACCATGCTTGATTATTTGATGCCTGTCCACGGCACCTCTTCTTCTCCATGCCGACCACTTGCACGTTAAAGGGGGGGTACCTGAGCATCGCGACTCAGGGCTATTACTGGCTCTCCAGCCCTCACCCTCTGGCCTTGTCCACGTCATCGTGACCTGGCATACCAGCGACGGCTGATACCAGCTCGAGGGCCGGGACCCGAGGACGTAGAGTGCCGGCATCTAACCAAATTTGCAGGGACACATCACAAGATAAGGCCTAGTGCCAGGCGCAACCCGCCTAGATGTAGGGCCCCGTGAGTCCCGCGCTGACTCACAGGTGCCCAGATACACCTCGCCAGGCCTTGCCGTGCCAGCCACGTGTTAGGGCGGGGCTGTACATGCCCCGGGGGCTCCTCCTAGAGGGGAGCCCCCTCCCACGTACCAGTGGAAGCACCATGCTCCGCGCTGGCTGATGACACTGCCGAGGAGCGGCTATGCTCGTACACATACAGAAGCGCTATGCTCCGCGCTGGTGATAAACAACTGAGGGCGGCCCCCGGGCTGCATCAACCTCAGGGAGCCTAGAGCTCAGTGTCTAGCCTCATCGTAACACCTACCCTCGGGAGTGCCGCGCGAGGGGGCTGGGCATGGGGGCTGCGCCTGGGTCACGCCCAGACGCACGCCACCCAGCCAGGCCCCCCGGGCCTAGTTCGTCGCGCTTCTCTCCTCGAGCGGAGCCAAGGTACGAAGGCCGTTTGAGCGTCAAGGGGGACACCTGAGCATCGCGACTCAGGAGCCTAACTAGTCACGTAGCCCCTCACTCCTTAGTTCCGAATGGCTAACGGCGGTTGAGGTATGCGCGTGGCCGGGCTCTGCAGACGTAGAACGGTAGATCCACCCACATCACACCTCCCTACTTGTTGCTCGTGCGCCAAGGGGGACTCCTGAGCATCGCGACTCAGGAGCCTAACTTGTCACGTAGCCCCTCACTCCTTGGTCCCGTCCTAGTTTCTGGTTGGGGCTAACGGCGGCTGAGGTATGCGCGGGGTCGGGCTCTGCCGACGTAGAACATAAGCAAGTAGGAAGGAAAAGTGTAAATTTCAAGGAATTCAAAAGCAAATATTACAGTCCACACTGTTATCTCAATGCCAAACGCAAGTTTAAACGCCTCCCCGAGGCATGATACATGTGCAGGAATTAAAGGCAGGACAGGAGCCACAACGGAGTCACTTGTCGGCGGTGGAGCAGCGCGGAGTGGGTTCGCCTCATGGAGCAGCGGGGTCGGCAGCGCCTTGCTTCGGCTTGGTGCTGAAGGCCCGAAACTTCCCCAGCAGAGCCTCCGCGCGACTCTTAAAGCCTCGGCAGTGGCAGCGGCACGCTCGCCGCTTACTGGCTCCAGCAGGCTGTCGAGGTCGACGCCGGGATCGCGAAGGTAGATGTGGGTGAGGACCAGCGTCAGCGTCGCAAAAGACAGGACACGCGCCTTGGCCTCGGCCGTGGGGCCAAGGTCGAGGGCCACAACTTCAAGAGCGCGAACCAGGAAGGGAAGCAGCTTGGCGGGGCCATCCTCGGCACCAGCCAGTGGGCTCTCCAGGACGCTATCGTAAAGCGTCCTCAGCGAGGAGCGAGCCTTCGCCTCCATCTCTGCGAAGGCCACGCGGTCCTCGGCAAGAACCTGGGCCGTGTTGTCCAGCTCGACCTTCCTCGCCCCCAACTCCTGCTCCAACGCGCCTAGGCGGTCGCGGCGTTTCCTGAGCTTGGCCTCTCGGCCCTCGATGGTCGCCTCGCGAGCCTTCACACCTTCTTCCTGCTCTTGGCGAAGGCGGACCTCTTTCGCGAGCTGGTCCCGCAGGCCTTGCAGCTCGTCCTCCAGCGCCTTGCAGCAACCACGGACGTCGACCACCTCCCCCAGGGCTGCGTCACGAGCAGCCTTCGCCTCAAGGACGGACTGCCTCTCCTCATCGCAAGCCGTCGAAGCCTGGACCAGTGCCGCTCGAATCGAAGCGTCGGAGCGAATCCATCTTGAAGCCAGCTCCAAGCGCCCGGCCACCAAGCGAGGGTCGGCTCCAAGAAGATCCTGCCGCAGCCGGTCCAGCTCAGCAGCAGCGTGATCCAGAACGGCAGGAGGAGTCGGAGAGACAGCAGTCGGTGGACTAGGAGGAGAAGGCGGCAGCGCGACCACAGCATCCTAAGGCGGAACTTGCTGTGCCCCAATGGCTGAAGTGGCGGCAACAGGCAAAGGCACCTCGGGAGTCACTTGGGCCATGGGGGCTGAGCTCGCCCCAGCTGGCTCAGCCAGGCCTCGCGAGGACGACCGGGCAGGAGAAGCCCGTGCGTCGCGGTCACCTTCCTTCGCGGGCGGAGGCGCTGCCACGGATGGAACCTCAGGAGCTCCCTTCGGCTTCTTTGCTGCGGGCGCCAACCTATCAGAGAGATGCGGATGTCAAGCCTTAGAAGCAGAACAAAAAATAAAGACAAGAATCAAGCGCTTACGGGTCGTCGCCAGTAAGCTCAAGCAGCCTCCAGCCAAATTTGAAGCCTGAAAGCCGGCTGGAAGGGTCAACCTCGGGAAGCTTGGAAGCGGAAGGCGTGTCCGCGGTCCGCCTCGGGGCCGGGGCAGACCCGCGGGAGATCAGCCCGTTCCTGTCCTTCTTCGGGATCGGGGGCAAGCTCCCGCCTTCCTGCTCGTCATCATCCTCGTCGTCATCGCTTGGAGAGAGGCGGAGAACGCGGGACCTGCGCCGGGGGAGGGGAGCCCTCGACTCTCTGTCAGTCGCCTCGGAGTCAGGCCCTTTTTCCCGCTCCCCTCCTTCCTCCTCTTCGCTGGAGTTGTCGGAGGACACGTCCACTGATTCCCCGGGAGTTTCCATGGGCACGGGCCCGTCCCCGTTGAAGACGGGCATGGACTCCACTACCTGCTCCCAGTCATCGCGAAGGAACAAGGGCGTAGGAGCGCCCTCCAACCTCGCCACATCGCCCCCGACTAGAGATTGGAGGACCGCAGCCAGATCTTCATCGGCCAAGGCCGCGGGGCTCGGATGGGGCCTCCACATTGGAAGCGAGTACTGCCGAAGCGGAGCCAGCTGGTGCTCCAGGAATTCCCTCAGCAGCGACGTGTCGGTCAGCTTCGCCGCCGCCATGTTTGCCGGCCTCGGATCCGCGTCCATCTTCTCCAACACCAGCTTCGTGCGGGGGTCCGCGAGCTCCACTCGACCCCAATCGCTGGAGCTCGTGGGTTGCTCCGTGGGCAAGATCAGTCGAGGGTGGATGCGCCCAGCATCTGCCAAGACCCACTTGCTCCTGAAGCCCTCAATCCTTTTTCGGGGGTTCGAAATGGCAATGGCGCCACCGTACGCGATGAAGCTCGTGCACGTGAAAGCAGGACCGCGAGAGGTCCGGAGGTAGAAGTAGTGGCGCAGCAAGGCCACTAAGGGCTGCACCCCTACGTGAGCCTCGCAATAATAGGCAAAGATTGCTAGGAGAAGGACGGAGTTGGGGTGGAGATGCAGAGCCTATAGCTTATAATGGCGGAGGACAGAGAAGAAGAACTCAGAGAAGGGAGGCACCAGGCCAGCAGCAATGGCGCTTGCCAAGAACGGATAGAAGGTGCTCCCTTGGCCCTCAGGGATGGCGGAGCCGGCCTTGAACACCTTCCCCCCGTCGATGCCCTGCGCCACCGCCATCCGGTGCAACCGGGCGATGCTCACCTCCGACATGCTCGGCGAGTCCAGGGCAGACGAGTACCAAGCTCCGACCGGGGACTGACGAGGCGCCATGGCTTCCTAGGTCACGCAGTCGGAGTAGATCTGGAAATTTTGGAGGAAGGAAGGAGAGGCGCAAGAAAGGGGATCCAAGCAGCAACCGGAGAAAGCAAAAAGCAAAGCCTAGGCAGACGCCGCTCCTTTATCAACTTGCGCGGTTGCTGAGGCGCTCACGTCCAATCAACTGCCACATGGCGCCCAAGGCCGCAGGCTGTTAGGGCCCGCGGCGCTTCGCTCTTGCCCTTTCGCCTCCCTACACGGCCAAGTCCGGGCGCGCCTTGGGCCCGGGGGCTATTGTCGGTGTTCTGGGAACGGGGGTCCCCAGACTTGCCTGCCTGCGGCCTGCGGCATGGCTCAAAGGGGGGCCCAGCACGGCCCGTCTTCATCAACACAGACCCAAGACCCTCGCGAGGGGCCAAGCCTTGCGGGGCGGATGACACGAAGCTTCTACAGGCACAGCCTCATCAGGCTGGCTCGTGAGGAGGCGGAGAGATCAAGGCGGGGTACCTCACGAGGTGCCCGTGACACAGGCCATGACGACCAAAGGTGCCAGGCGGGCGCCAGCCCGCGCAGTGTCCTCCTTTCCTCTTTGGTGCAAAGGGAGCAAGCGTAGGCGAGAGCATCAAGCAAAGGCACCCATTTCGGTGCAACGAGACCAAGAGCAGTCCAACGGCAGGTAGGAGGTCATTATGGAGCCCAAGCCAGCGTCACCACCAGAGCCTTTGGCAGACGAGGACCAACTTTAGTCAGGATAAGTGTACCAGATGTTCCCCTTCAAAATGGCCAATTGTTGGCGCCCTTCCCGCTCAATTTTTTGGAAGAGGCCCAGGGCCTTTGCCTATAAATAGGACTAGCCACCCCTAGGGTAGAAAAGAGGATCGAGATCAGATCGCAATCCAGAAGAGAGAGAGAGAGAGAAGGGTGACTGAACTCCTCCTAGCAGTTCATCCCCCCAGCCAAGAACAGACCCTCGCGAGGCTGTTCTTCCTTGTATTGCTCATCATCATCAGCCCTAGAGGCAATCCACCACACCACACACTGGAGTAGGGTATTACACCACAACGGTGGCCCGAACCAGTATAAACCCTGTGTCTCTTGTGTTGTTCTTTCCATAGCTTAGATCTTAGCGAGGCGGAGGGGTGCAGGTAGGTAGAAGGCAAAATCTCCGTGCGCACCCCAGTGTTCGAACCTCAAGGGTCTGCCGGAACCCGAAATCCGACAGCACCCCCGAAGCAACGGCTAGGCCGAGCGAGCCAACGCAGAGGTCCTGAGGGGCCTCAAGACCAGGACGTTCAAGAAGAAGCTGGAGGCTTGTGGCAGAGGTTGATACGATGAGCTTCAGTCCATGTTGTGGTCCATCCGCACAACCGCGACCAAGCCGACTGGAGAGACCCCGTTCTTCCTGGTCTACGGAGCCGAAGCGGTCCTCCCTCACGAGGTCAGACGTCGCTCCGCGCGGGTCCTGGCGTTCAACGAGGCGCAGCAGGACGCCATGCGGGGGGGGGGGGGGGTGGACCTTGTGCTGGGGGAGGAACGTCGCTGAGAAGCCACGCTGCGAGCGGCGAGGTACCAACAAGCACTGCGACGATATCACTGCCGCAACATCCGCCCTAGAACTCTCAAGGTAGGAGACCTCGTGCTCAGGCAGGTTCTCTCCAGGGAGGGACTGCACAAGCTCTATCCCATGTGGGAGGGCCCGTTCAAGGTTGTTCATGTTTCCAGGCCCGGCTCCGCGCGCTTGGAGACTCAGGAGGGGGTGCCGGTCCAGAACGCATGGAACATCCTACACCTCCAGAGGTTCTACCCCTAAAAAGGCCCAGAGCCTATGAAGAAGGCGAATGCCTGTGAAGCCGTCGCGTTTTGGAAAAGGCCCAGAGCCTGTGAAGAAGGCGAATGCCTGTGAAGCTGTCGCGTTTTGGAAAAGGCCCAGAGCCTGTGAAGAAGGCGAATGCCTGTGAAGCTATCGCGTTTTGGAAAAGGCCCAGAGCCTGTGAAGAAGGCGAATGCCTGTGAAGCTGTCGCGTTTTGGAAAAGGCCCAGAGCCTGTGAAGAAGGCGAATGCCTGTGAAGCTGTCGCGTTTTGGAAAAGGCCCAGAGCCTGTGAAGAAGGTGAATGCCTGTGAAGCTGTCGCATTTTGGAAAAGGCCCGGAGCCTGTGAAGAGGGCAAATGCCCGTGAAGCCAGCTTCCCCCGAGAAAGGCCCGGAGCCTGTGAAGAAGTCCAATGCCTGTGAAGCTCGCCGCCCGTGACACTCTCACGTAATAACGAGTTGGGGCTGTACACGCCTTGGAGTCTCAGGAGCGCCGGCCTCAGGCCCTGGGGCTCCCTCCCACGCCCAGTGGCAGCACTTAGCTCCACGCTGGTGAGAAGACGTCGAAGACTAGATTAGGTACTGCACGCGGCTTTTTCATTTGCTTTCCGCAGTTCGCTTGTTCATTCTCATTTGAAGTTTTATTGAAGTTGTTGCCGTCTTTGGCTCATGGTTCTTCGACTATTCACTCTCCTGCCTCGATTTCTCTTATGCAAGGCCTCGCGAGGGGGGAAGCCGAGCGCCCTCGCGAGTGTTCCTGTCCTAGTGGTTCAAAGGTTTCGCGACCTGGGTCCATTACAGGAGCACCCCTCCAGTCCGTGCCCCACGGGCACCGCGACACGAACACAGGGCCTGGGTCGGTCGCCCCCCACGGCTGGGGCCGGGAACTATCCACGCACGGGCACGTAGCCGGAAGGCACGATAACGGAAGCAAAGCGATGATTAATAGCAATAACCCAAACACGCCCCTGCGGGGCTCCACGCTACTGTCTTTTTACGCAGGAAAAAGGAAAAGAAAGAACAAATCAGGCGCAGCTCGCCTCACACCGGCCTGCAGGGAAGGCTCGAGCTGCCTCCGGGGCTCAGGCAGACTCCCTCTCGCGCTTCACCGAAACACGACGGTGGGAAGACACGCTACCACCTCCCAAGCAGGTACGGCGGCCTAGGGGCTGACCGCGGTCATCGCTAGAAGAGTCGCCGCCTGAAGAAGAACCGGTGAAGCTTGGGGAACCCTGAGCGCCGCCAATCACGCGAGCGCTGCACTCTCCATCATCGCCGGGGCTGGGTTCCCGGCCGCGGTCGTCGTCCTCAAGACAGCACCCTGCGCGGCGACCATCTTCCCCAAACACCCTCACGTAGAGGGTGGCATCACCGTCAAACTTGAAGTGCAGGGTGCACCGACGGCTCAGGCCACGCGCGCGGACAAACGTCTGCCAACCGCGGGTCAAGGTCAGGCTCCCGGTTGCGGAGACCTCCAGTGAAGCCCATGAGGCCCGGCTGCAGCAGCCGTCTGCCTGAAGCCAGAGGCCACCCGGGGCGCCGGCCGGGAGCTCGCCGAGGAGGAAGCGAGGAAGTTGAAGCCGGGTGCTAGTCGGCTCCACCGACCACACAACGAACTCCGGCAGCACCTCTGCAGCGAGAAAGCGCGGCCTAGGGGGACGCGCGACCGAAGCACGCCCCCCGGCCGCAGCAGTACGCCCATCACCATGCTGGAAATCATCTCCACGGCCACGGGGAGCTGCCGTGGTGGCCACAGGATGTTTGCGAGGGCGCCCTCGGCCGCGCTTGGGCGGGGGAGAGGCAGGCTCAACCTGGCGAGCCTTCCCCTTCTCTGCGGCCGAGAACCTCCTCGACGGGGCCATGAAGAAGAAGGAGAAGCAAGGGGGAATGAACTGGAAGGGTGCGCGCCGATCCGTACTTATAACCGGCGAGGGCCAACCGTCGGTCCCCATGATCGCAGGTAGTCATGACCCGCTTTGCATGCAGGGACTTGTCCAATCCGTGCAGTTGCAGAGGCACCGTGGGGAAGTGGAGACGCCCACATCCAATCAACCGCCACGTGGCACCCAAGGCCGCAGGCTGTTAGGGCCTGTGGCGCTTCGCACTTGCCCTTTCGTCTCCCTGCACGGCCAAGTTCGGGCGCGCCTTCGGCCCGGGGGCTACTGTCGGCGTTCTGGGAACAGGGGTCCCCAGACTTGCCTGCCTGCGGCCTGCGGCATGGCTCGAGGAGGGGCCCAACACGGCCCATCTTCATCAACACAGACCCAAGACCCTCGCGAGGGGTCAAGCCTCGTGGGGCGAACGACACAGAGCTTCCTCAGGCACGGCCTCATCAGGCTGGCTCGCAAGGAGGCAGAGAGATCAAGGCGGGGCACCTCACGACGTGCCCGTGACGCAAGCCATGATGACCAAGGGTGCCAGGCGGGCGTCAGCCCGCGCAGTGTCCTCCTTTCCTCTTTGGTGCAAAGGGAGCAAGCGCAAGCGAGGGCATCAAGCAAAGGCACCCGTTTTGGTGCAACGAGACCAAGACCAGCCCAACGGCAGGGAGGAAGTCATTGTGGAGCCCAAGCCATCGTCACCATCAGAGCCTTTGGCAGGCGAGGACCAACTTTAGTCAGGATAAGTGTACCAGATGTCCCCCTTTAAAATGGCCAATTGTTGGCGCCCTTCCCGCTCAATATTTGGGAAGAGGCCCAGGGCCTTTGCCTATAAATAGGACTAGCCACCCCCAGGGTAGGGGGGGGGAATCAGAGAGAGAGAGAAGGGTGAGTGAACTCCTCCTAGCAGTTCGTCCCCCAGCCAAGAATAGACCCTCGCGAGGCTGTTCTTCCTTGTATTGCTCATCATCATTAGCCCAAGAGGCAATCCACACACCGCACACTGGAGTAGGGTATTACACCACAATGGTGGCCCGAACCAGTATAAACCCTGTGTCTCTTGTGTTGTTCTTCCCATAGATTAGATCTTAGCGAGGCGTAGGGGTGCAGGTAGGTAGAAGGCAAAATCTCTGTGCGCACCCCAGTGTTCGAACCTCAAGGGTCTGCCGGAACCCGAAATCCGACAATTTCGACCCACAAATTAAAGTCCTACAAACTACACACCGAGGGTCCCACCTATCATGAAACAAATTTGGACCCATATACAAATAAAAAATAAAGTACGAGGATCGAACATGCGACCAGGGACTTCAAGCCACACATCAATAGGCAACATATGTAGAACAACAATGTTTGTTGTACCCCCCTTTGTCCATATAATGTTTTTATATTACCACAGCCTATTTTGTGAGTAACATGTAATATTACTTTTAGTACATTAGTGGGACCGGCTCGTTAGCATGTACTATTCGCCTTCACTTACTGGAGGGTTCCATGTGTGGTCTCTCTCTCTCCTCCCCTTCTACGTTTAGATGCACGGGCAAACATGAAGAACTCGCGGGCGATGTTGCCGTTGACCATATCTGGGCGCGTTCACAAGTTACGCACCAGTTTCACGTACTAGTAGTACTAGTCAATGTGTACGTGCAATGCACGTTAATTTGGAAGTATATTAAGTGCATGCGGATATTAAGTAGGATATTATTTGTGTGTTATTATGTGATTAGCACTACTTTTGGCATGAAATTAACTGC
Source organism: Triticum aestivum (assembly GCF_018294505.1). NCBI lineage: Eukaryota > Viridiplantae > Streptophyta > Magnoliopsida > Poales > Poaceae > Triticum > Triticum aestivum. The sequence continues at coordinate 175,283,323 of NC_057809.1, forward strand.
ACGCTAAACATGTTGAGCACTTGACATTGAAGCAGTCTAGGTCGTTGGATGATAAGGAATACATGTGGCTTGATGATGTTTTATATTTAATTTGATACGGCTCTAGCAGAACATTCAATCGATCAAACCATAAATTTCATCCAGTCTGACTCCGACTTTACATTCATACGACGATCGATCTAAAAGAAATGGAAATGATAAATGTTCAAATTTTAAGCAAGGCATCCGAATGTTTTTCATGGCAAATTTAGATTACATGTTGGCGGCGGGGGGGGGCATCTTGCGGTGGGAAGCGAGTCCTCTTCCATGCTCTATGTGTTGTCGGTCCACTGACCGATGGCGACGACGGCGCCTTGCGCCGTTGTTCGCATACTCCTGGAAGTTGGACCTAGTTTCAAGGAAGGTCAAAATGTTATGGACTTCGGTCTCTAGGAGTGAGTCAACTAGCGGGAGGAGGAGACTGGCGTTGGGGCAAGGAAGCGGTCGGCGGCGGCCATCCATGCCACTAAGGGGGCACTGGCACCCACGTGGGGGACAGGCGCTGGCAACGACATGGCAGAGACATTCGTGTGCACAAGCACCGGCACGGGCGTGCATGTCAGTGCATGCGCAGGCGCATGCACTGGCAGGTGCACGGGCACCGGCACGGGCGTGCGCGTCGGTGCACACGCAGGCAGGTGCACGGGTGCGTGAAATTCGGCGGCGACTGTCGGTGTCAAAACCGGCGGATCTCGGGTAGGGGGTCCCGAACTGTACGTCTAAGGTCGATGGTAATAAGAGACAGCGGACACAATGTTTTACCCAGGTTCGGGCCCTCTCTATGGAGGTAATACCCTACATCCTTCTTAATTGATATCGATGAATATGAGTATTACAATAGTTGATCTACCATGAGATCGTAATGGCTAAAACCCTAGAGGCTTAGCTTGTACGGTTATGATAATGTATATCCTTCGGACTAAGTCCTCCGGTTTATATAGACACTGGGAGGATCTAGGGTTACACCAGGTCGGTTCCAAAGAAAGGAATCTACATATTTGGTCGCCAAGCTTGCTTTCCACGACAAGGAGAGTCCTGTCCGGACACAGGTGCAGTCTTCAGTCTTCGTATCTTCACGGCCCATCAGTCCGGCCCATGGCTAATAGGCCAGACGCCCGAGGACCCCTTAGTCCAGGACTCCCTCAGTAGCCCATGAACCTGGCTTCAATGACAAGGTATCCGGCGCGTAGATCTGTCTTCGGCATTGGAAGGCGGGTTCCTTCCTCCAAACTCCAAGATAGTCTTTGGACGTATCGACATGTCCGGACCTGTAACACGCACCACACACAACCGTAGAGAGAATATAATATTCCACGAGTCCAATCTGCTGACAACTTTTTTACAACATGACATCACGTCTGCCCGGTCACTATATCGAACCGTTTTGTGTGCCATCCCGTGTTTCGAGATGCTATTTCCATTGGCACGTCTTGTCAAAGCAGAGATTGTGTCCCATTATTGCGGGATCCTCATCAATACGGGCATGGGTAACCCAACCATGTCGTTTACACAGCCCTTGGGAGTAGGCGAGTTTTAAGGCGAGTAGGAAGGTGTTTGACATTCGCGGCCTTTATAAGGGGATAACGATTCGTCCTCAATCACCCACGCCTTCTCCTTCCTCTGCCCATCCATTCTTGAGCTCCAGCGCCCAAGCTCTAGCTTCCCCCGCCAGAGAAAGCACTCCAACCATGTCCGGATCCGGAGCTGGAGGCAAGTGGATGGCCTCCTCTGTTAAGAAGAAAGACATCAAGGAGCTCCGAGAGGCCTGATACCTGGCCAAGGAGATCGTTCACCGTCTCCTGGCCGAGGGACAGATCGTCCCTACCTAGAACCCCATGAGAGGGTTGTGTTTCTCACACATTCATCCGCGGGCTGGGATTCCCTCTCCACCCGTTTGTCCGCAGACTGATGTTTTACTACGGGCTGGACTTCCATGATCTAGCCCCAACTTTATCCTCAACATCTCGGCATTTATAGTCGTTTGCGAGGCCTTTCTCCATATCCCACCTCACTTCGGCCTATGGATGAAGACCTTCAATGTAAAGCGGAAGGTGGTGAGAGGCCAACAAGCACAGTGCGGAGGCGCCATGGTGGGAAAGATGCCCAATGTCACATGGCCCGCAGGCTCCTTTGTGGAGACGGTGAAGGGGTGGCAGCCGGGGTGGTTCTACATCACCGAGCCGCGCGACACCAAATGGGCGGCGGCCCCCGAATTCTGAGCCGGAGTTCCAATGCGGCTCACCTCCTGGCAAGAGAAGGGTCTAACCAGGGGTTCTCCGAACGAGCTAACTAGGCTCCAGACTAAGTCCAGAACATGATAACCAAGAGAATCGAACTTGTCAATGTGATCCAGGTTATGCTCATTCGCCGAATCCTTCCATGCCAACGCCGGACTTGCTATTTGTGGGAGTTCGATCTGGCCAAGCACTAGACGCTGCTAGAGCTCTTCGGCATGACGCATAAAGACATCTGGAAAGTGCTCTTTAAGGCCGGCGAGACACCACTGCCTGCGACCGAGGATCGCAGGCTTAGCTTAAAACGCTAGGCTAGCTCGATAAGTTCTTTCATGTTTTCAAGGTATAGCCTTTACTGGCATATTTTGAGAAGGAGTCTAAGACTACCTATCAATTTTGTTAGGCCTGGATCGACATAGTGGGGCGGATTAACCGTCCGGCTCCGCTGCCTGAAGACCAAGAAACCCCACTTCTGACGAAGATGCTGTTTCCGGCGCCTTATGATGTGCCAGAGAAGAAGGTCAAGAAAATGTGCTCGAAGACCAAGAAACCCCACTTACTCTTCGGCCACCGAAGATGACACGAGGAGGAGGAAGAAAGCGACTCCCCCCTGGGGAGGGAAGGAAGAAAAGGGGGGCCTCCCCAAATTTGGAGGCCAAGGCGCCCAAGAAGGGGAAGGGCTCCCTTGCGGATAACTCCGCGTGGGATGTCGATAGCAGTCCAGAGTGACCCCCCCTAACCAAGCCTTGGGCCGCCTCGTAAGTACCTTATGCACATCCAAATGTCCGACCTTTCTACATTGCAATATTAATATGTTTAAATTATGCTATTACAGTCCGGCCCGCAATATCTCCCCGCGATCCTCGACAGGAGGTTCGCAAGATTCAAGGGAGATGGCCAGCGTGTCACCGCCGCCCGCTCACTCCCCCAAGGCCAAGGACGAGGCGGAGGTGTTGTCCCGAAGGAATTTCCTGGGCTAGGGAGAGGCTCAGGAGGCGCCAGAAGGCGATGCCTCTGCCACTGGACACCAGCAGGAGCCGATACGCATGGAGACTAGTGGTGAGGAGGGCCGTGTTCAGTCCGGCCCTCAGCTGGACTCATTTCCGGAGACCGATGCGGCTCCCGAATCCAGCACGCAACCTCCTTCGAAAGAAGTGGGTATGCATATTCCGCCGGTGACCCTTGTCCAACCCGGGGCACCGGATAATCTGCTGGAAGCGCTACGAGGCGGTTCCATTGTGGATGAGCATCGTGTCCTTATGGGCACGATAATCGAGAAGGTTCAGTCCGCCAAAAGCGGACCGACCGAAGCCTGTGCTAGCCTTTTAACAGGCTTTGAGGTAAGTAATGTAATTGTAGAAAGGATATCACAGTGTAGACAGTAGCCCCAGATGCTTTGTTCGGTTTTTGGGAAGAAAAAGCCGAACAGAGGATCAAAATAATTTTCGCAGGAGTCTAACATAAGATGTTTATGTGAATAAGCAGGCGTCGCTGCTGGCTGCTGCCGCTCATACTGCGGAGGTATCCGGCCTGAAGCAGAGCCTAGAGCGGGCCGAAGAAGAGCTCGACCTCATGAAGAAGCAGCTGGAGGACAGCCAAGGTATGCAGTGACCTGCGCGTGTATTTAGGAGTGATGAATGTTTTGTGCTGACTAAAGTGTCATGAATTTTATTAGGGGCCACGACCGAGTTGGCGGCCCTCAAGAAGGCGTTAGTCGAAGCCAAGGACCAAGCGCCCAAGGAGCGCGCCGCGCGCGAGAAACACGAGGCCCGAGCCAGTGAGTTCCAGCAAGAGCTCCTGGACGCCATCAAGAAGTACGAGTCCTTGGAGCGTGATTCTAAGACGCAAGCGTCCAAACTTGCGAAGGCCCACCAGAGCGCACGAGAGGCTCGAACAGATGCCCAGAGCGCCCTTCAGGAAATCCAGGCGGCGAAGAAGATCGCGGCGGGTAAGGCTTTCATTATGCAAAGCAAGTCTATGAAGGAAACGCTCCTTTTACTTACCCGAATTTGGAGTTCTCCACGGGCGTTTACGGATTTGCCGTGTAGTGTATCAGATACTGCTGAGTTCTATCGAGCCGAAAAAGGGAGTTGTACGGAGAAGCTGTTCTAGTCTCAATATCTTGGACCAGAACATCCAGTGCCCTTCAGCGACCAGCTGAAGCAGCTGGTTGAGCTGCACAAGGCGGCCGAGCTAGCCATGAAGGACCTGATAGTCCGACTATGGCCTGCCGCGCCGATACCTAGTAGCTACTTCGGACTTGTGAAGCGGCTTTTTAGTGCCTGCCCACGGCTTGAGGTCATAAAGCGGTCGATATGTATTAAAGGTGCCCAGATGGCCTTTGCCCTTGTCAAGATGCACTGGGCGAAGATGGATGCCGAGAAGCCGATGACCGAGGGGCCGCCTGAGGGCAAGGAGCACCACCGACCTAAGCTATATTTTGATGGTGTCCTGGAGGGATCCCGCCTTGTGGCGGAGAAATGTGTGAAGGACATTATATTCCCATGAAAATATTCGTATTATCCTGTCCTGTAACATGAAACAATGATGTTATGCAATATAATGCTTGTTATGTTTTAATTTTTTCTTCCTATGCGGCGGTGTTGTATGAAAACTGAAGGTTGGCCAGTCTTCGGCTTCTGCCCCCACGTAGGTACTACGGGGGTGTTCGGGATGGAATCTAAACAATCTTGATCCAACTATATGGTCCTTGAAGGAGTTGTTTAGCGCAATGAACTAGGCAACTAGACTATGTGGCTTGAACGCCCTCACTTAGCCATAGGAGTTTTATAATAAAAACATGGGCGCAACCCCTAGTATTCGAACTAGAGTGCTATAAGCGTCTGATCGGGAAGTACCAATCCTTCGGGTAATGCGGAAGAAACCTCCAACAATTTGCAACCTCCGAATAGCTGACCGGCTCTTGCCGCATCATGAGAGTCAGTTTTCGGCTTTCTCTACTGAGGTGCTGCTTTGGATAAACCAAGGCACAATCGCAGTAGTTCTCCCTTTACTACCTTAGCCAATATAGCGGAACGTAATGTAGCAAGAACAGGAGCTGGGCAACCCAATATTGACCAAAGACATGATTCGGAGCCAATGCATATAATGCTAAATTTAGGGTGGTGAACTATACTTATCAAAAGTGTTCGGACTTTTGTTGCCATAGTGTGGGGTGCCAAAGTGTACGAGTGCTACCTGATAGGGTTATGCACAGGGGAGAGAGAGAGAAAAAAACGAAAGAAAACAGAAAGGGTGCAAAGGTAAAAAGCAGGTGTCCTAAAGCTCCAGCCGCAAACTGTTTTCATTGTAATTTAATTAGTATGTCAAGGCACATTGATACAAGTAGTGCGATAAGCAATAGGCTATTTGACATGCTGAAACCAAGGGAGAGCTGCATGTGGGTCCTAAAAAAACACATAGAGTTATCGTTAACGGAATCTCCTAAAAAGTCCCCCATATGTATGTGTTTCTCGCCGTCTTGGTGTGTTTGTCCTTCAAGAGGACCGATGACCAGACCACCCGATGGGGCCTGTGGGATTAAGACTTGAAAAGAAAACAAGTAAAAGTGAAAGTATGTGTGTATTCGATGTCGGTTGTGCCGTACTTTGGACCACAAGCTAGCTATGCCTCCGTCGGTGCCCATGGGATTGAGTATGTAGTTATGTACGTGCGGCACGAATGCCACCACTTGATCGGGATTCAGACGGAGGCCGGATTGCTAGTCGAGCTCCTGGTGAGCCGAGCTCTCATGCTGCAGAGTAGTTCACACCCTCTTAACAGTGTCTATGCGCTCGACAGCCGAATTAAGGTTCTACTTGAGAAGGCCGCTCTGTACTTCTGATGCTAAGGCAGCTGTGTGCTCTTCTGTACGGAGGGAGCGTTCCATATTTCCATTGACCGTTATGATGCCCCGTGGATAGGGCATCTTGAGCTTGAGATAAGCATAGTGTGGTACTGCGTTGAATCGAGCAAACGTAGTTCGTCCGAGCAGTGCGTGATAGCCGCTGCGGAAGGGGACGATATGGAAGATTAACTCCTTGCTTTGGAAGTTGTCCGGAGATCCGAAGACAACCTGTAGTGTGATTGAGCCCGTACATCGGACCTCTACACCTGGTATGACTCCTTTGAAGGTAGTCATGGTGGGCTTGATCCGTGATGGGTTAATGCCCATTTTTTGCGCTGTATCCTGATAGAGCAGATTGAGGCTGCTACCTCCGTCCATAAGGACGCGAGTCAGGTGGAACCCATCAATTATTGGGTCTAGGACCAGTGCGGCTGAGCCACCGTGACGGATACTGGTCGGATGATCCCGGTGATCAAAAGTGATCGGGCATGATGACCATGGATTAAAATTTGGGGCGACTGGCTCTATCGCGTAGACGTCCCTGAGTGCACTCTTGCGCTCCATCTTGGGGATGTGGGTAGCGTATATCATGTTCACCGTTTTGACCTGAGGAGGAAACTTCTTCTATCCCCCTGTGTTCGGTTGTAGGGGCTCTTCATCATCGTCCTCGCTTTGCGATCCCTTTTCCCTGTTCTCGGCATTTAATTTGCCGGCCTGTTTAAAAACCCAGCAATCTCTATTTGTATGATTGGGTGGTTTTTCCGGGGTGCTATGAATTTGGCACGGATGATCAAGTATGCGGTCCAAGCTAGATGGGCCTGAATTGTTCTTTTGAAACGGCTTCTTCCGCTGACCGGACTTAGAGCCACTGAATCCAGCATTGACCGCCATATACTCGGTGTTGTCACTGTTGTTTCGACACTTGTATATGTTGTGTCGAGACTTGTTTTTGTTATTTTTAACTTCAGGGGTGCCGACGTCGCTTGCATTATTTTTTCTATGGGCCAACCAACTGTCCTCGCCCGCACAAAAGCGGGTCATGATGCCATGAGGGCTTCCATGGATTTTGGCTTTTCTTGCCGAGGTGGCGAGCAAGCCATTCGTCGTGGATGCTGTGTTTTAAGGCTACTAGGGCTTCGGCATCTGGATAATTGACGATTTTGTTCTTTTTAGTTAATAACCTAGTCCAGAATTTCCTGGCGGACTCTCTGGGCTGTTGAACTATATGGATTAAGTCATCAGCGTCCGGAGGTCGAACATATGTACCTTGGAAGTTATCGAGGAAGGCCTCATCCAAGTCCTCCTTGCTGCCAATAGAATTTCCAGGCAGACTATTGAGCCAATGCCGGGCTGGCCCCTTGAGTTCTAAAGGGAGGTATTTGATGGCGTGGAGTCATCATCGTGGGCCATATGAATATGGAGAATGAAGTCTTCGATCCACACCGCAGGGTCCGTGGTTCCATCATATGGTTCTATATTCACGGGTTTGAACCATCCTGGGAATTCATGATCCATGTAACACCCTCAATGCGACTATAGCTCCCACGTGTCGAGGCACGACTTAGAGACATAATCTCATTGAAGGCATATGTCGCAAGTAAGGTAATCTTTACACATCCCATGCAATATAATAATAAAGGGGAGATAACATAGTTGGCTTACACTCGCCACGTCAAACAAGGTACATAAATAACATTACATCATCCAAACACTCATGGCCTGACTACGGCGCCAAAATAAAAGATAACCCAACATGCGACACGGTCCCGATCACCCCCAACTAGGCACCACTACTGATCGCCAGGAAAGGAAACATAATAACGTTGAGAGTCCTCGTCGAACTCCCACTTGAGCTCGAGCACGTCACCTGGAGCGGAATCATCAGGCCCTGCATCTGGTGTAATAGTAATCTATGAGCCACAGGGACTCAGCAATCTCGCACCCTCGCGATCAAGACTATTTAAGATTATAGGTTAGACAAAGTAAGAATATATGTGGAGCTGCAACAAGCGACTAGCATAATATGGTGGCTATCCTGTTCGCAAAAGAGAGCGAGAAGAGGAGGCAAAGCGCGAGCGAGAAACTAGAGAGCAACCTGCGCAAGCATTACTCCAACACCGTGTCCACTTCCCGGACTCCACCGAGAAGAGGCCATCACGGTAACACACTTAGTTGATTCATTTTAATTAAGTTAAGGTTCAAGTTATCTACAACCGGATATTAACAAATTCCCATCTGCCCATAACCGCGGGCACGGCTTTCGAAAGTTCAAATCCCTGTAGGGGAGTCCCAACTTAGCCCATGACAAGCTCTCACGGTCAACGAAGGAATAGACCTCCTCCCAAGACGTTCCGATCAGACTTGGTTTCTCGGTTCTTCAAGACACTTTGACAGGTTAAAACAAGACCAGCAACACCGCCCGAATGTGCCAAAAAATCCCGATAGGAGCTGCACATATCTCGTTCTCAGGGCACACTCAGATTTTCTAAACTTCCGGTAGGCCAGCCCAGAGTTGCCCTTGGTAGCCACCGGCGGCTGACGAGTTGGACCAACACTCAGAGGAGCATTGGCCCGGGGGGGTTTAAATAAGATGACCCTCGGGCTCCGGAAACCCAAGGGAAAAGAGGCTAGGTGGCAAATGGTAAAACCAAGGTTGGGCATTGCTGGAAAATCTTTAATCAAGGCGAACTATCAAGGGGTTCCCATTATAACCCAACCGCGTAAGGAACGCAAAATCCAAGAACATAACACCGATATGACGGAAACTAGGGCGGCAAGAGTGGAACAAAACACTAGGAGAGAGGCCGAGCCTTCCACCCTTTACCAAGTATATAGATGTATTAAGATAACATAGCAATATAATGATATCCCAACAAGTAAATAAATGTTCCAACAAGGAACGGTCTCCAATCTTCACCTGCAACTAGCAACGCTATAAGAGGGGCTGAGCAAAGCGGTAACATAGCCAATCAACGGTTTGCTAGGACATGGTAGGTTAGAGGTTTGACATGGCAATTTGGGAGGCTTGAAAGCAAGTGGTAGGCATCGTAGCATTGGCATAGCAAAAGAGCGAGCAAACTAGCATATCAATGATAGTAGTGATTTCGAGGGTATGATCATCTTGCCTACAAAGTTGTCAGAGTTGACTGGATCCTCGAGAGAAAACTCAACGGGCTCCTTGTTAGCGAACTCGTCTCCCGGCTCTACCCAAACAAGACAAACAAGCAACAAGGACACAATCAACCACATGCAAGGATCAAACAATATCATGCAAGGATGGTATGCTATGCGGGATGCGATGCGGGATGCATATGCAAGATGTGACAAGGAATGCATGAACCTGGCCTCAACTTGGAAATCCAAGTGTTCCACTGGAAAGATGAGATGAAATTGTTTGAAAATGATATAAAGAACGCCGGAATCGGAGTTACGGTTTGGAAATGGCAAGCGATTCAAATATGACACCAGTCTGCGATTTACAGCAAGTAGCCATCTAAATGCAATGAGATGAACATGCTAAAGCACCCAAACACGACAACAAAATACATGAAAGGGATGCATACAAGATGCTTAACAAAAGTCTAGCACTGAGCTACGGCCAAAACATCCATTAACAGGTTCAAACAAGCATGACAAAAATGCATATGGTAAACAGATCTCAGACTTAGTGAAATTAACGCTTGTCTGGAATTTCAGATCAGGTAGCACTCTTCAGAGCAACAAAACTACATGCTACGGGAGCTGAACATGGCAAAAGTCCCTTAGTGACCTTGAGCCAAAAGGGATCAGAAAATACAATTGCAAGCATGTGAACATGGTAAAAGCATAATCAGTTCTCAGACTTAGTGAAAACTGGAGCATGCTGAAAACAAATATCAAGTAGGCATGGTTACGAGCTCGATGCACTCACTACGGTGCAATTCATGACTAGCTAAGCATACACCATCAAGAACACATAAAATTCAAGCTATCCATGGCAAGAACAATAACATAGCATGCACGCATCAACTACAACAACATCGGCAAAATTGCAAACAAGTTGACAATCTGCCCAGATTCACAAAGTAGCAAAAGTAGAGCTCGATTGACTCAAGCTAGGATGCTCCATAATTGCAAACAAAGACCTGGATCGATAGAGCACTACAAGATTAACAAAACATCCTTACTGATCATCCTTAAAAGAGGCACGGATCACTAGTAAACAACATGAACATATGGCAACATGAACAAAACAGCTCAAGGACTTATTGGAAATGCTAAGTCCCTGAAAACGGAATTACCAAGTGCACCACTTCGCAAGCTTGCACTAGTCACCACACACATCACAAAAATACATGGGTTTCACCTATGGAGAGATGGCAAAACCCTTAACAAAACATATGTAGAGCTCATGGGCATATCATGCACACAATAATCATGGCAAAAATGACAAATATGCAAAAGGAGTAGCAGATCTGACAATTAACTCAAGTAGCCCTCTTCTAACAGCATTTCGGGCATCAAGATGAACTCAAATGAAAATGATGCAATGGAATGAAATGATGTACTCTTTGGGACGAACAATTTGATATGCTATATGCCCAAATCGGAGCTACGGATGAGGAGATACGATGCTATGAACATGGGCACTTGAGCTAGGGTTAGGAGGGAAAAGTCAACCGAAAATTCCAGATCTGAGATTTGCACGCAATCCGAGGTTGGTCAGGAGGTTCGCCGGAGTTCCTGTACGCCGGAGCACGCCGGAGAACTCGGGGAAGCAAGGGCCGGCCGGATCTCGCCCGATCCGGGCCGGGCGGCGGCGCGCGGCGGGCGGGCAGCGGCGCGCGGCGAGGCGGCGGCGGCGGGGCGGCGCGGTCGAGGCGGCGGCGCGGCGATGACCGGAGTCCAAATGATACGAAACTTGACAGGCGGTCTACCGGTAGTAAACCAAGGCCGCTTGGCAAGTCTCGGTCCAATCCGGAAATGTTTAATCTCCACACACGAAAGAAAGGTAGAAAAGACCACCGAAGGAGAACGAAGCGCCGAAATGCAAAACGGACAACTGCGAAAATGCTCGAATGCATGAGTTGAACACGTATGAAAATGCGATGCACATGATGACATGATATGATATGCATGACAACGATAAAAACACACGGAGACAAAGACCCGAACCCGAGAAAATAAAATAACTTAACACCGAAAATGGCAAGAGTTGGAGTACAAATTAGGAAAGTCACATCCGGGGTGTTACAACACTCCACCACTATGAAAGGATCTCGTCCCGAGATCTAGGACTGAAAGAACGTCGGGTACTCAGAACGGAGGTGATCCTCGCGTTCCCAGGTAGCTTCACGGTCGGAATGGTGTGACCACTTGACTTTGAGGAATTTTATTGACTTATTGCGAGTCTTGCATTCAGTCTCTTCAAGAATAGCAACGGGGTGCTCACGATAGGAAAGATCTTCTTGGAGCTCAATGTCCTCGAAGTTTACGGTGCGGTCAGAAGTCTTGAAGCACTTTCGAAGCTGAGAGACATGGAACACATCATGAACATTTGCAAAGTTTGAAGGAAGCTCGAGTTGATAGGCGAGATCGCCTCTCTTGCTGACAATCTTGAAAGGTCCTACATATCTGGGGGCAAGCTTCCCTTTGCTACCGAAGCGACGAGTACCTTTCATAGGAGAGACACGGAGGTAAACATGATCTCCGATCTCGAAAGCCAAAACACGGTGCTTACTATCATAGTAGCTCTTCTGGTTGGATTGGGCTGCTTTGAGGTTATCATGAATGACTTTGCATATTTCCTCTGCCTGTGTGATTAAGTCATTACCCAAAAGCTGATGTTCACATGTTTCAGACCAGTTGAGAGGGGTACGACACTTCCTGCCATACAGAATTTCAAATGAGGCCTTGCCCGAGCTTGCTTGAAAACTGTTGTTGTAGGAGAATTCAGCATAAGGAAGACAATCCTCCCACTTCATGCCGAAGGAGATCACACAAGCCCTGAGCATATCTTCAAGAATCTGGTTGACACGCTCGACTTGACCGCTAGTTTGAGGATGGAAAGCTGTGCTGAAGCGGATGTTGGTGCCCATGGCCTTTTGAAAAGAATCCCCAAACTCGGAGGTAAAAATGTTGCCACGGTCTGAAGAGATCACTTGAGGAATACCGTGCAGAGAGACAATCCGAGAGGTATAGAGTTCCGCCAATTGAGCTGTAGTGATCGACTCTTTGATAGACAGAAAGTGAGCCACTTTAGTGAGTTTGTTGATGACAACGAATATAGCATCATTGCCACGCTTGGACTTTGGAAACCCAGTCACGAAGTCTATTTCGATGTGGTCAAACATCCATTTTGGAATGGCAAGAGGTTGGAGGAGACCAGCTAGCCTTTGGTGTTCTGCCTTCACTCTTCTGCAGACATCACACTCATTCACGAATTGAGCAATCTCGCGCTTCATTCGAGTCCACCAATAAGCCTGCTTGAGGTCCTGATACATCTTCGTGCTCCCAGGGTGGATGGAGAGGAGGGAATTGTGAGCCTCGTTCATGATCACTTTATGAAGGTCACCTTTGGGCACAACAATACGATCTTCGAAGAAGAGAGTATCCTTGTCATCAAGGCGGTAGCACTTGTACTTGGGTTGACTCTTGGCAATCCCAATCTTCACCTTTTTCACCATAGCATCAAGAAGCTGGGCTTGGCGAATCTAGTCTTCTAAGGTAGGAGAGACTTGAAGGTTGGCGAGGAAACCTTGAGGAACAACTTGCAGATTAAGTTTGCGGAAAGCTTCACAAAGCTCGGGTTGATAAGGCTTGAGAATCAGACTGTTGCAATAAGCCTTCCTGCTCAAAGCGTCAGCAATCACATTAGCCTTGCCTGGAGTATACTCGATACTCAGATTGTACTCTTGAATCATTTCGACCCATCGAGTTTTCCTGAGGTTGAGATTAGGCTGAGTGAAGATGTACTTGAGACTCTTGTGATCAGTGTAAATGTCCACTTTTCTTCCCAATAAGAGATGTCTCCAAGTCAAAAGAGCATGCATAACTGCCACCAACTTGAGATCATGAGTGGGGTAGTTCTTCTCATTAGGCTTCAACTGGCGAGAGGTATAAGCAACAACTTTCTTCTCTTGCATCAACACTGCGCCAAGACCTTGGAGAGAGGCATCACAAAAGACCTTGTACGGTTTGGATTCATCAGGCGGAGTCAGAACTGGAGCAGTGATCAATTTCTCTTTCAAAGTGTTGAAAGCAATGTCACACTCCGGAGACCAAACGTACTTGATGTGCTTCTGGAGAAGATTTGAGAGAGGCTTCGTGATCTTAGAAAAGTTTTCAACGAATCTTCGACAATAGCTTGCGAGACCGAGGAAGCTATGGAGTTGCTTCACGTTCTGAGGAGGTTCCCAATTCACAATTGCAGACACCTTCTCAGGATTCACGGCAATGCCCTTGGCAGAGATGATATGACCAAGATAAAGAACCTCATCGATCCAAAATTCACACTTGGAGAACTTGGCGTAGAACTAATGTTCTCTAAGCTTATCAAGCACCAAACGCAAGTGTTTGGCATGATCTTCCTTGTTCTTTGAGAAAACCAGAATGTCGTCGAGATAGACCAAAACAAAGTCATTGGTGTAGGCATTGAAGATGAAGTTCATCATGCGAGAGAATGTCGGAGGAGCGTTGACGAGGCCAAAAGACATGACAGTGTATTCATACGAACCATAGCTTGTCCCGAAAGCTGTCTTGGGAATATCTTGCTCACGGATTCGAATCTGATGTTAACCCATACGGAGATCAAGCTTGGAGAATACTTGGGCACCTTTGAGTTGTTCGAACAGCTCGTTGATGTTGGGAAGTGGGTATTTGTTCTTTATAGTCTTCTTGTTCAATGGACGGTAATCAACACAAAGTCGGTCCGTTCCATCCTTCTTCTTCACAAAAAGAACACCACAACCCCACGGAGAAGAACTAGGCCGGATGAGACCCATTTTCTCTTGAATATCGAGTTGCTTCTTCAGCTCCTTCAACTCTTCAGGTCCGAGCTTGTAAGGACGCTTGCACACAGGTTCTGTGCCTGGCTCAAGATCAATGATGAATTCAACTGGCCGGTGCGGAGGCATTCCTGGAAACTCTTCTGGAAAGACGTCTTGATATTCACAAACGACTGGAATTTGTGAGATAGCATCCAGTTCACCCTTCTCATTGAGAGAAAACAGACGGATGGTATTATCCCGAGCGGCAAAGACAATTACATCCTCAGACGAATGAGTCAATTGAATCTGCCTGGCTGCACAATCAAGCTGAGCCTTGTGCTTAGAAAGCCAATCCATTCCGAGAATAAGATCAATATCCGAGTTACCAAGGATCATTGGAGAAGCCAGAAACTTAAAATCACCCATCGAGATAGAAATATCTAGAACCTCATAGTTAGCAAGCAAACATCTACTCGGAGAGACAACTGCTAATGGCTTATGCATAACTTGCGAAAACCACCCATGCTTAGATGCAAAAGGTCTCGAGATAAAACAATGCGATGCACCAGTGTCAAAAAGAACTTTTGCAGGAACATCGTTAACTGAAAGATTACCCACGATGACATCTGATGAATCCTCTGCCTGAGCTACATTCACCATATTGACCTTGGCGTACTTGGGGTTATGCTTGACCACAGCTGTACTTGCCGATCTGACAGGAGGAGGAGGAGGAAGACGCCTCTGGTTGAAACACTTGTTGGCATAGTGACCCTTCTGTTGGCACTTGTTACACGTCACCTCTGAAAGCGGATGGTGATACGGAGCACTCGATCTTGGAGCTTGAGACGAAGTCTTGTTCTGAAAGCCAGGGTTGGGTGGGTGGGAAGAACCACTGCCACCTTTGCTCTTCTGCTGATACGGCTGACGGAACAAAGGAGGAGGAAGCCAATACTTCTGCTGCTTGGCCACTTGAGTAGAGGAAGAAGGAGTAACATCTCTGACTCGCTTCTTGGAAGCATCACACCTCAACTGAGCGGCCTCTTGCTTCAGTGCCATGTTGTAGAACTCATCGTACCTCAAGGGCTCAAAGAGGACAAGAGCTAGCTGAATTTCTTCTCTGAGACCACCTCTGAACTGGTATATCATGCTCTTCTCATCAGGGACGTCCTGCTTGGCAAAGCGGGCGAGCTTCTGGAACAACTTGTTGTAGTCATAGACAGACAAAGAGCCTTACTTCAGGTTGCGGAATTCCTCACGCTTACTTTCAACCACGCTCTGAGGGATGTGATGAGCTCGGAAATCTTGACGAAATTCATCCCAAGTGATCACACGTCCACCTCTGGAATCCTTGTACTGCTGGAACCATTCTGCAGCTTGATCTTTGAGTTGGAAGGAAGCGAACTTGACGAAATCTTCAGGCCTACATTACTGCACTCGAAATGCTTGCAGAGATCCACAAGCCAATCGTCAGCATCGGTTGCCTCAACACAATTGCTGAAAGTCTTTGGCCCGTTAGCAAGGAACTGGTTGAGTGTAGCAGAGTGATTCTGATTGTTGCCTTGGTTCCCTTGGTTGCCTTGATTGCGCTCTTGGAGAATTTGCATGATCAATTGTGTGTTTGCATTGGTTGGGGCCATCACAGCTTGCCATGCCTCCGGAGGAGGTGGAGGTGGTGGCGGATCTTGATTCTGATTCTGACTAGTGCTCTTAGCGGGAGCCATCCTGAAGAGGTTGACCACCGTTAGCACATAGACAGATAAAATGAAGCTGAATCCAACGGAATGAAAATTGCAACATATAGTCTTCACATCCGAACAAAATAAACGAATGCATTCCTCTTGAAATGGTCACATATCCATAAATTGAGAAGCCACGTAGAATTAAGGTAGAGAAATAAATCAAGAAGGTACGGCTCAAGAACGAATAATCGGTAAGAAATCCCAATCTCAAACCAATATCCGGGGAAGAAGAACTAGAGCTACGAGAATTCCCACCTATGAAACTCCCGAACCTTTCCGGTTATGCAATCAGGTGTTGGGGATACAGGGGAAGCATAATATCTCACCTAATTCTAGCAAATCCTACATCCAGCTGTATCCATCCTTCAACACATAACCAAGAAACCTTCGAAAACCATCTACCTCAACCTTCGAAAAGCATCCGTTATACAAGTTCTGGCAATACTCCCGAACTCCCGCCCCAGTACTGGGTGGCGTCAAGGTTATCTCACCAACGAACTGCATAAAAGAGATTTCCGATGTCGGTGTACTAAACTCAGGTATTCCAGAACTGCAACGATAAAATTATGACAACAACACCTCAGAGCTCAACTCCCCGGGACACTTCCACAAAAGCCCTGACAGGAGGCACCAAGACAATGTTCTCATCATAAAACCATCGGAACGATTCCAAGATACCCGCGTGATCCTAATTTTTTTAGTGAAATTTGAGAAGAGAAGAGTCAAAACTCTACGTCAGGATGCCTTACCAGAGCGATGAGGAGACTGGGAAGTAAAAAGAATTCCTAAACTCTGCGATATATAATTCCTAAATGACTCAAAACATTTTTCTAGACACAACTCAGCTGCTAAAAATGATCAAGCAATGGGGCTCCTAAGGTCGGGGAAGGCTCTGATTACCAGCTTGTAACACCCTTGATGCACGTGTCGAGGCACGACTTAGAGACATAATCGCATTGAAGGCATATGTCGCAAGTAAGGTAATCTTTACACATCCCATGTAATATAATAATAAAGGGGAGATAACATAGTTGGCTTACACTCGCCACATCAAACAAGGTACATAAATAACATTACATCATCCAAACACTCATGGCCCGACTACGGCGCCAAAATAAAAGATAACCCAACATGCGACACGGTCCCGATCACCCCCAACTGGGCACCACTACTGATCGCCAGGAAAGGAAACATAATAACGTTGAGAGTCCTCGTCGAACTCCCACTTGAGCTCGAGCGCGTCACCTGGAGCGGAATCATCAGGCCCTGCATCTGGTGTAATAGTAATCTATGAGCCACAGGGACTCAACAATCTCGCACCCTCGTGATCAAGACTATTTAAGCTTATAGGTAAGACAAAGTAAGAATATATGTGGAGCTGCAGCAAGCGACTAGCATAATATGGTGGCTATCCTGTTCGCAAAAGAGAGCGAGAAGAGGAGGCAAAGCGCGAGCGAGAAACTAGAGAGCAACCTGCGCAAGCATTACTCCAACACCGTGTCCACTTCCCGGACTCCGCCGAGAAGAGGCCATCATGGTAACACACTCAGTTGATTCATCTTAATTAAGTTAAGGTTCAAGTTATCTACAACCGGACATTAACAAATTCACATCTACCCATAACCGCGGGCACGGCTTTCGAAAGTTCAAATCCCTGCAGGGGAGTCCCAACTTAGCCCATGACAAGCTCTCACAGTCAATGAAGGAATAGACCTCCTCCCAAGATGTTCCGATCAGACTCGGTTTCTCGGTTCTTCAAGACACTTCGACAGGTTAAAACAAGACCAACAACACCGCCCGAATGTGCCGAAAAATCCTGATAGGAGCTGCACATATCTCGTTCTCAGGGCACACTCAGATTTTCTAAACTTCTAGTAGGCCAGCCCAGAGTTGCCCCTGGTAGCCACCGGTGGCTGACGAGTTGGACCAACACTCAGAGGAACACTGGCCCGGGGGGGGGGGGGTTTAAATAAGATGACCCTCGGGCTCCGGAAACCCAAGGGAAAAGAGGCTAGGTGGTAAATGGTAAAACCAATGTTGGGCATTGCTGGAAAAGCTTTAATCAAGGCAAACTATCAAGGGGTTCCCATTATAACCCAACCACGTAAGGAACGCAAAATCCGGGAACATAACACCGATATGACGGAAACTAGGGCGGCAAGAGTGGAACAAACCACTAGGTGAGAGGCCGAGCCTTCCACCCTTTACCAAGTATATAGATGCATTAAGATAACATAGCAATATAATGATATCCCAACAAGTAAATAAATGTTCCAACAAGGAACGGTCTCCAATCTTCACCTGCAACTAGCAACGCTATAAGAGGTGCTGAGCAAAGCGGTAACATAGCCAATCAACGGTTTGCTAGGACATGGTGGGTTAGAGGTTTGACATGGCAATTTGGGAGGCTTGAAAGCAAGTGGTAGGCATCGTAGCATTGGCATAGAAAAAGAGCGAGCAAACTAGCATAGCAATGATAGTAGTGATTTCGAGGGTATGATCATCTTGCCTACAAAGTTGTTAGAGTTGACTGGATCCTCGAGAGCAAACTCAACGGGCTCCTCGTTAGCGAACTCGTCTCCCGGCTCTGCCCAAACAAGACAAACAAGTAACAAGGACACAATCAACCACGTGCAAGGATCAAACAATATGATGCAAAGATGGTATGCTATGCGGGATGCGATGCGGGATGCATATGCAATATGTGACAAGGAATGCATGAACCTGGCCTCAACATGGAAATCTAGTGTGCCACTGGAAAGATGAGATGAAATCGCTTGAAAACCATATAAAGAACGCCGGAATCGGAGTTACGGTTTGGAAATGGCAAGCGATTCAAATATGACACCGGTCTGCGATTTACAACAAGTAGCCATCTAAATGCAATGAGATGAACATGCTACAGCACCCAAACATGACAACGAAATACATGACAGGGATGCATACAAGATGTTTAACAAAAGTCTAGCACTGAGCTACGGCCAAAACATCCATTAACAGGTTCAAACAAGCATGGCAAAAATGCATATGGTAAACAGATCTCAGACTTAGTGAAATTAACGCTTGTCTGGAATTTCAGATCAGTTAGCACTCTTCAGAGCAACAAAACTACATGCTACGGGAGCTGAACATGGCAAAGTAAAGCATGGCATGGAGCTACTCAAAGAGCTTAACAAAAGTCCCTTAGTGACCTTGAGCCAAAAGGGATCAGAAAATACAATTGCAAGCATGTGAACATGGCAAAAACATAATCAGTTCTCAGACTTAGTGAAAACTGGAGCATGCTGAAAACAAATATCAAGTAGGCATGGCTACGAGCTCGATGCACTCACTACAGTGCAAGTCATGACTAGCTAAGCATACACCCATCAAGAACACATAAAATGCAAGCTAGCCATGGCAAGAACAATAACATAGCATGCACGGATCAACTACAACAACATCGACAAAATTGCAGACAAGTTGACAATCTATCCAGATTCACAAAGTAGCAAAAGTAGAGCTCGATTGACTCAAGCTAGGGTGCTCCATAATTGCAAACAAAGACATGGATGGATAGAGAAATACAAGATTAACAAAACATCCTTACTGATCATCCTCAAAAGAGGAGCGGATCACTAGCAAACAACATGAACATATGACAACAAGAACAAAACAGCTCAAGGACTTATTGGAAATGCTAAGTCCCTGAAAACAGAATTACCAAGTGCACCACTTCGCAAGCTTGCACTAGTCATCACACACATCACAAAAATACATGGGTTGCACGTCTGGAGAGAAGGCAAAACCCTTAACAAAACATATGTAGAGCTCATGGGCATATCATGCACACAATAATCATGGCAAAAATGACAAATATGCAAATGGAGTAGCAGATCTGACAATTAACTCAAGTAGCCCTCTTCTAACAGAATTTAGGGCATCAAGATGAACTCAAATGAAAATGATGCAATGGAATGAAATGATGTACTCTCTGAGACGAACAATTTGATATGCTATATGCCCAAATCGGAGCTACGGATGAGGAGATACGATGCTATGAACATGGGCACTTGAGCTTGGGTTAGGAGGGAAAAAGTCAACCGAAAATTCCAGATCTGAGATTTGCACGCAATCCGAGGTTGGTCGGGAGGTTCGACGGAGTTCCTGTATGCCGGAGCTCGCCGGAGAACTCGGGGAAGCAAGGGCCGGCCGGATCTCGCTGGATCCGGGCCGGGCGGCGGCGCGCGGCGGGCGGGCAGCGGCGCGCAGCGAGGCGGCGGCAGCGGGGCGGCGCGGTCGAGGCGGCGGCGCGGCGATGACCGGGCGGCGGGACGGCGCGGTCCGGCGATGGTGGCGCGGCCCGGCCGAGCCTCGGGCGCGAGGAGGCGGGGTGAGGGAGCGGGCAGCGGGGGCCGGCTGCGGGCTCCTAGGCCGCGGCGGCGGCTGGCAGCGGAGGTGCCACGTGGCAGCCTGCCACTGGTGCGGGCGGGCGGCGGACGGTGTCCGGCCGGCACGGACGTGTCCGGCGCGGCGCCGTGGATTTTTAGGGTTAGAGGAAGGGGAAGATCCGCGAATTTCAGGAGGGGACTTTAAATAGAGGTAGAGGGAGCTAGGAGAGTCCATTTGAGGTGCGGTTTTCGGCCACGCGATCGTGATCGAACGCTCTAGACGATGGAGCAGGTTTAGGTGGGTTTTGGGCCAAATTGGAGGGGTGTTGGGCTGCAACACACACGAGGCCTTTTCGGTCCCTCGGTTAACCGTTGGAGTATCAAACGAAGTCCAAATGATACGAAACTTCACAGGCAGTCTACCAGTAGTAAACCAAGGCCGCTTGGCAAGTCTCGGTCCAATCCGGAAATGTTTAAACCCCACACACAAAAGAAAGGTAGAAAAGATCACCAGAGGAGAACGAAGCGCCGGAATGCAAAACGGACAACGGGGAAAATGCTCGAATGCATGAGATGAACACGTATGCAGATGCGATGCACATGATGACATGATATGAGATGCATGACAATGATAACAACACATGGAGACAAAGACCCGAACCCGAGAAAATAAAATAACTTAACGCCAAAAACGGCAATAGTTGGAGTACAAATTGGGAAAGTCACATCCGGGGTGTTACAATCCATGACCTCATCGGTGAAGCAATGAGGGTGTGCGGCGCCCCTATATCGGGCCATATCGCGACGTAGCTCTGATGGAGCCCGTCTGCGGTTTTCAGCCTGCGCATGACTAAGTTTTTCATGTCCGAATAGGCTGCCGTCGTCGCGTGTCGAGGCACATCCTCGCGATCCATAGATTGATCTGGTATGTCCTGCTTTATTATTCAGTTTTTTCCAGAGGTCATATGTATGGCCATGGGCTAATTTATCTCTACCTGTGCGATGAGGCGGGGCGAGCTGGTGTGAGTTGCCATTTTGCCCCGACCACGTGGTGGTCGCTCAACCACATTGTACGACGGTGGTATGTATTTCGGCGCCTCCTCATCAAACTGAGGTAGCAGTTTGCGCTTTGGGTAGCTTTTGGTTGGGCGCTTGAGGCCGCATTCTTCGGCTGCTAGGACATCGGTCCATTTATCATTGAGCAGATCTTGGTCAGCTTGAAGCTGATGCTGCTTCTTATTCAGGCTCCTTGCAGTGGCTATTAGCTGGCTCTTGAAGCTCTCTTGCTCAAGAGGTTCCTCAGGCACGATGAAATCATCGGTGCCGAGGCTCACCTCATCCTAGGGGAGCGGATGATAACTTCCGTCCTCTGAGTCTTCATGTGTGGCCTATTTACCAGGGCTAACCAGCCCATCTTCCCGTTAATCTTGTTCATTAGTTGTTTCAATGGGGTCTTCGTTGTCTTCGGCACCTTCTTGTGTGTTATCTTCTCCTGTGCTGGTGTTGCTGTCTTTACTGCGCTGTGACTTAGAGCGGCGCCGCTGACGCCGGCGCTTGGATTGTATTTTGGAAGGTTTATCCTCAGCTGGATCTTCCTTTTCATCGCCGCTGTTCTCCTTTGGTGCATCCACCTTGTATACATCATATGAGGAAGTGGCCGTCCAGCGTCCGGTGAACGGCGGGTTCTGGGCCTCTTCTTCTCTGGCAAAGTCGTCCATACCGTCGATGTCCTCGGAGTCGAAATCAAGTGTGTCGGTCAAATCCTCGACCATGGCTATGAAGTGGGTGGCGGCTGGGAAGCAAAATTCTCCACCGTCAGCCCCTAGTTCGGACCGGATAGAGTTCGGCTATGAGTCCTCTGTCAAGGACAGGTTTTTCAATGAGTTTAGCATGTCGCCCAAAGGCGAGTGATGGAAGATGTCTGCGGCGCTGAATTCGAAGATCGATAAACGATCAAGTTCGGCGTCCGTGGGCTCACATGGTTCAGAACTTACGGCCATAGACGAGTCTGGAGTTCCGGTGGCACAGTTATTGTGTGAGATCAAGTCTATGTGCGGCTCCAACACCGGGGAATCTATGGCCTCTGTGGCGGGGTTAAGCTTCCCATCCTTGGATGGTGTAGTCTGCTCCGGATCTAAGGCCAGAGCGGTTATGGATGTTGTCTCCTGGATGCAGTCCGATGACGGATTTAGGTCATGTCCCTCGGGGTGGCTAGGAGTGGTAGCCGCAGTTACGAATCCAGCGAAGATCAAGTCCCCACGGATGTTCCCAATGTAGTTCAAGCTCCCAAATCTGACCTGATGGCAAGGGACGTAGCTTTCGATCTGCTCCAGATGGCCAAGCGAGTTGGCCCGCAGAGCGAAGCCGCCAACCATGAAGATCTGTCCGGGGAGGAAAATTCCCCCTTGGGCAACATCGTTGTAGATGGTTGCAGGAGCCATCGAACCTCTTGATGACAGCACAATGGAACTCTCAGTGAAAGCACCAATGTTGGTGTCAAAACCGGCAGATCTCGGGTAGGGGGTCCCGAACTGTGCATCTAAGGTCGATGGTAATAGGACATAGGGGACACAATGTTTTACCCAGGTTCGGGCCCTCTCTATGGAGGTAATACCCTACGTCCTGCTTGACTGATCTTGATGAATATGAGTATTACAAGAGTTGATCTACCATGAGATCATAATGGCTAAAACCCTAGAGGCCTAGCTTGTATAGTTATAATAATGTATATCCTCTGGACTAAGTCCTTCGGTTTATATAGACACCGGGAGGATCTAGGTTTACACCAGGTCGGTTACAAAGAAAGGAATCTACATATTTGGTCACCAAGCTTGCTTTCCATGCCAAGGAGAGTCCTGTTCGGACATGGGTGCGGTCTTCGGTCTTCGTACCTTCACAGCCCATCAGTCCGGCCCATGGCTAACAGGCCGGACGCCCGAGGACCCCTTAGTCCAGGACTCCCTCAGGGACCTCATGGAACCCCGTGGCACCAAGCTCGATGACAATGTGTGGCTCCCAGCCCATCAATGCCATGGGGATGGGTGCTGGCGTAGTCGGGGCGATGGGAGCTGGAACAGGAGCAGGGACAGGTGCGACGTCTTCCCGCAAGGCCAGTTCAAGCTCGTGCCAAAGCGCCTTATGTTCTTGAGACTCCGGCTGGGTGTCTGCCTCAGGAAACTGGAAGATGAAGGGAAGACCATCATGATGTGGCATGGCGTACAGTTAGGTCATGCTGGTTGGAGGTAGACGACAGGAGAGTTGGAGAGGAAGAGAGAAGATTGTAGCAATACTGGATAGTGCGGGGTTGATTTTAAACTGCGGCGCCGGCGATGTTAAAAGTGGGAGCAGTTGGTACGAAGGTGGGTAGCAGAGCCTGGTGAAAGGGCTCGCCTCCTAGTGAGCCTGCGCAGTGGTCTGCTCGCACGCCTCCCTATCAGCCGACGCAGTGGTCTGCATGTACGCCTCCCACGGTATCAATAGTTAAAGCGTTCTCCTTAACATGACAGGTCTTTGTTCCAAAATACCTTGGCTCTTCATTTGTGCAACTTCTCATAAGCAACTTGTCTCTAACTGAAGAAAAACTTACGTAGGAATATTTGTGCCATATCACGTGACCATGCTTAGTTTCATGAATTTCTGGTCACTTTTGGATTTTCTGAAATTTAAAATCCAGGATTCGAAACAATATCATAACCTGCATCATGCAATAATTTTCAAGCAATACATCTTTCCTGTTGTATTTCTTAAGAAAGGATTTGGTCAAACATTTTGCTTAGTTAGACTTCAAACAAGTTATATATGTAGAGTAAAAGGATAATCCTTCCGTACCAGTGCATTGCCTGATATATTAACTCAAGTACTAGGCATGAACAACCGGGCTCAATTCTGTGCTCATCCTGGTGTAGTAGTAGTACTAGGCATGTAGTTGACGGGTGTCCCTGGGGAGCGGCGACGGAGGGAATTGAACCATGCTCGGCACGGTAGGTAACGTTGCCTTTTACTAAAGCATCCCTCCATTGTTCATCGGTAGTCATTATGGTCCGGGGACATGAGGGGAATTTCCTAGGGCTAGAATTCTGGCCGCTAGATATTTCGACTCGAAACGCGGAGGCTCGACTGGTTGGGGTTGGCTAATGTGTGTACCACGCACACCACTAGAAGGACATGAGCCCAGTTTTTTTTGAGCATCAACATGAGCCAAGGTCTAGCTAGTACATTGTTGGGTCCTACCATTTGAGAATACAAAAGGAATCTTTTAAATTGCCGAATGAATCTATGTGTATTACAATGCTCGCATTTTCCTTGCAAATAGTAATCTCAACGTGGTAATTGATTTATGATGAGTTCTTAAATTAGAGTGAGTTTGTGATATAGTGATCTCAATGTGGATTTCACATTTTATGGTATCCCTAGTAAGTTTTTCATTGCAAATTCAAATTTAAAAGATGAACGGTATGGTGGTGAGAAAACGTTGTATGTATCAAGCATATGACCACACACACACACATGAACACAACAACAATCCAATAAGTATAGTGCATCTATTTTTCCAAACCATGCATGTATGACACGGATTCAAAAATACTCCTTTAGTTCCTAAATATTAGTCTTTTAGAGATTTCAACAAGTGACTACATATGGAGCAAAATGAGTGAATCTACACTAAAAAATATGTCTATATACATCCTATGTGGCAGTCCATTTGAAATCTCTAAAAGACTAATATTTAGGAACGAAGGGAGTAAAATGTAAGACATGCATGGTCCTCAATTCAATATTTAAAATGAACAGGAAACTGAAAAACGAATATTAAGTTTAGTACTACAGTACATGCAAATGTTGTGTTTAGGCAGAGCTATGTAGATTGTTGGGGGTTAACCTCGACCTTAGATAAAATTGTGAAGCTCTGTTTAGGATTGTTTAGATTATATTTATCCCCACCCTCCCAAACACCGATTGGTTGTGCACCCCCTCCTCCCCGAGAGAATATCATGTGCTCCCCACACCTTAGATGCTATATGCTTATACGAGTTGCTTGGAGCTTGTAGATCTGAGATATAGCAGCTCAGAGGATGTCTTAATATTTTTTACATGAAACCTTAATGAGTTTGATAATTGCACACCATTTGTACAAAAACTACTTAGATGCCCTTGGATCCCATATCCAACGACCTCGAAGCTCATATCACCGTAGCATCTAAGATGAAGGTGGACATCATATTCTCCTATATGTAAGAATACCACACCTTAGATGCTTTGGTTATACAAGCTCTTTGGAGCCGTTGGATTTGTGACCCAACAACTCCTCGGTGGTTCGAACATTTTTTGCAGAAAAGTCCCCAAAGACTGCTTACAAGCACAAAGACTGCTCAGATGCCATTAGATCTCAGATCAAACGACCTCGAAGCTCGTATCACTGTAGCATCCGAGCAGCAAGAGCACCTGATGTTTTCTCGCATGGGAGAATATGAGGTGCTCCCGCATGGTAGATTCTATGGTGATACGAGTTCATAGAGATCTAATAGCTCATAGTAGGAGGTTTGAATGTTTTTGCAATATACGCCTGAGATAGTTTGGGAATTGCGCAGAAAGTACAAGTACCACGCATGTGGCATCTGATCACAGATCATATGACCTAGATGCTCGTATCACCGTAGCGGCTAATTAAGCTACGGGGAGCACCTAATATGAGCAACGAGGAGCCTTTGGATCTAAGATGCATCGGCACACACGAGGCCTGGATTTTTTATTTGCAGAAAAACCCTTGGAGAGTTTGGAAATTGCGCATAATTACAAAGACTACTCCCAAGCCATTGGATCTCAGTTCCAACGATGTAAAAACTCGTATCACCATAGCATCTAAGCTGTGGGGTGGATGTGGATATTCTATGCCGTTGTCATTTTTGTTCGTAAACTTGCAAAATACGTGTAATTCGTGTTGTTACTTGTCTAACCGCACAAAGTGTTTATTCAGAAAAACCATCCTACACTGAAATATCGGAACAACACACGGGAGTCCCACTTTTCATTGATCAAATTTTGACCTAAAACTAACAAATATGAAAGACGAGATTCGAACTGGCAACCTGGACTACAAGGCATAAGTCGATAGCCTGAAACAACAATGGTTGTTGGCTTTGTCCCATAACTTGATTTTATACAGTATTACGTTGAGTAGAGTGGAGGGAGTGCCTCGTCAACACGTGCATGACCGTTGACTCACTTACTGGTGGGTCCTAGATCTGCGATCTCTGTCTCCTCTCCATCGTCTCACCTTTAGACACAGGGGCACACACGAAGAGCGGTGCTAGCTTGCGGTTGTGTTATTATAACTAAGAAAAAGCTTGGAAAATATAAGAATCTCCTAGAATAAGAGGTGTTGTGGCTGGTCGAGATGGAGCTAACCACACCTATCCTCCGTGCCACGTTAGCATGATGAAGCTGTGTGGCCACTTGGGTGTTTTCGACAGACTGGCTGGGTCCCGAGGTAGAACCATAGGTACTACGTCTGATACAGTATATATTTACACACACATTTTTCCTCCATGCCGAGATGTGGCACACCCTACCGCGCGGTTTCGGGATCCTCCGAGGTGGTGCATGCATACATTCTTCCTTGCCGAGACATGGGATGCCCTACCGCGCGTTTTCTGGTCCTCCTCAGTCATAGCGCCGAAGCAAGTAAATGAGTCATCAAATCACAAAAGACCACCTTTCCCGCTGAGTACATCAGTGAAACATGGTGGATAGCTATTTGGGCTAGTGCGACCGATTAGCTAGGTGCCACCACAATTGTTTTCACCCCTTTTTTTATCTCCTTGCCGGTAGGTAAATTTAAATGCCCACCCTGGCGTTGCTTTGGTGTTTGGGTGTGGCAGGTTTTTTAATGTTTTCATTGACGGGAGCAGGAACGACAACAATTAGTCAGGATGACTCCGCCTGTAAAACCCACTGCTCCCTCATGTAAGAAGTCGTCGACTGGATTCCATTTTCCCATGGTGAAAACCAAAAGATTCCCCGCTCATCGGTTGGCTCCCTCCGCCTTCCTGTAAATTGCATTGCCTTTCAGCTGTTTCGCCCCCTTTGCTTCCTCTCCCCATTTGCTTCTACCTGGTGCCATGGCAGCGTAGCAGATCACGGAGTCTGAGGTGAGGTGCTTGACACAGGACCTCCAGGACAAGGATGCGGAGCTCAAGGCCAAGGACGTGGAGCTCCGTGAGCTCATGGAGGAGAGGAGTGCCATGCTCCTCCATTATGTGCGGAAGTTCATGGAGCTTCAAAAGCGACGGGCATGCACCACAAAGATGCTCGAGGCGTCGGCGGCGTTGTTGTAGAAAGCAGTATATACGATAGGTCGTCAGGGCAGCCAGCTGGAGCGCGAGCGGGCCGATCATGACAAGGTCCAGGATCGCCTCAGCCACTTGGTGGACCAAGTTGCCACACACGTGTTGCAGCTGCGCGATGCTTACTGTCGTGCCAGCGCGACCATGCCGTCCATCAGGGTAGTGAGGTGGAGCTGCAGCAAGCACTAGCATATATGGTGGCTAACTTACGCAAATGAGAGCAAGAAGAGAAGCAAAGCACGGACGAGAAGCTATAATGATCAAGAAGTGATCCTAAAACTACTTACGTTCAAGCATAACACGAAACCGTGTTCACTTCCTGGACTCCACCGGAAAGAGACCATCATGGCTACACACTCGGTTGATGCATTTTAATTAAGTTAAGTGTCAGGTTTTCTACAACCGGATATTAACAAATTTCCATCTGCCCATAACCGTGGGCACGGCTTTCGAAAGTTCAAAACCCTGCAGGGGTGTCCCAACTTAGCCCATCACAAGCTCTCACGGTCAACGAAGAATATTCCTTCTCCCAGGAAGACCCGATCAGACGCGGAATCCCGGTTACAAGACATTTTGACAATGGTAAAACAAGACCAGCAAGACCGCCCGATGCGCTGACATCCCGATAGGAGCTGCATGTATCTCGTTCTTAGGGAAACACCGGATGAGACATCCTACGAGTAAAACCAAACCTCAAGTTTCCCCGAGGTGGCCCCGCAGTCTACTCGGTTCGGACCAACACTTAGACAAGCACTGGCCCGGGGAGGGCTTAAAATAAAGATGACCCTTGGGCTGGCCGACCCGAGGGAAGTGTAGGTGGTGGTGAGGCAAATGGTAAAACCAAGGTTGGGCCTTGCTGGAGGAGTTTTATTCAAAGCGAACTGTCAAGGGGTCCCCATAACACCCAACCGTGTAAGGAACGCAAAATCAAGGAACATAACACCAGTATGACGGAAACTAGGGCAGCAAGAGTGGAACAAAACACCAGGCATAAGGCCGAGCCTTCCACCCTTTACCAAATATAAATTTGCATTAAAGTAAACAAGATATAATAATGATATCCCAACAATAAACATGTTCCAACAAGGAACAAACTCCAATCTTCACCTGCAACTAGCAACGCTATAAGAAGGGCTGAGCAAAGCGGTAACATAGCCAAACAAAGGTTTGCTAGGAAAGGTGGGTTAGAGGCTTGACATGGCAATATGGGAGGCATGATCTAGCAAGTGGTAGGTATCGCGGCATAGCAATAGAGCGAGCAACTAGCAAGCAAAGATAGAAGTGATTTCGAGGGTATGGTCATCTTGCCTCAGCTCCACCTCACTACCCTTTTCCCGTTCGACCACCCCATCGACTCCAACGAGCTACGGCTTCCTGACCTGGTCTCCTTCTTCACCTATATCTCCAAGGAGCTGAGCCATCTCCCCGCGATGGTGGGGCGGAGCTGGACAAGGAGGGGCTGCGGGTTGCCATCACCATTGCGGAGCGGCGGGAAGCGACCCCCTTTAGTATCGGGTCGTGGCTGCAACCGGTACTAAAGACCCCCCCTTTAGTACTGATTGGAGCCATGACCCGGTACTAAAGGGGGTACGCTGCCACCCCACGGTGCACAAAGTTTAGTCCCACCACGCGGAGCGAAGGGCAGCTACACTGCCTTGTAAACCCAGCCGCAGCTGCTCCTTCAAGCTCCTCTCTAAAGCAGGCTTCTGGGCTAAACTGCGTCACTGCCCTGTGGGCCTACTGGGCCTTGCGGGCCTGCATCCTGGCCCAACTACAGGTTGGGTTTCTAGTCGTATGCAAGCCATTGTGGTCCAGTAGGCGGGCTTTTTTTCTTTTTTTTCTTTTCTGCTTTATTTATTTTCTTTTATTTATTTGTGAGTAGTTTTTTGCTGTATTTAGAGTTTCTTTGTGAATATTTTTGCTTTAGGTACAACAAATTACAAACTTTCTACTAGTGCCAGTAGTTTTCAAATTTGAATTGTTTAAATTTGAATTATTTGAAATTTGTGCTAATCACTAGTTTATGAATAACTTTACTTTAAAACTGGATTTTTCAGTGATTATTTTTTCTTATTTTTAATATTAGTGTGTTTTATCATTGTATTCAATTTGGTAATACTTAGGTTATATAGAAAATGATGTGCGTTTGTAAAAGATGAGTTTCTGTCCGAAACCCTGATACTTCGAAAGAGATTGTCCATTTTGTACATGAAATGCTTCCACTTTTTGCCGTAACCCTCTCAACTTTTTAGCAAATTCTATGTGGGTGAAATGATGATACCATGCCAACTTTCAACCTTTTCAGAGTTCATTTGTAGTGCTTTTCAATTTCAGGGTCATATAGCACAAAAAAAATTAGTAAATGCATGAAAAATAACAAATGAAATCAGACAGGGTTGAAAATTGATGACGTGGCTTTAAATGGTGCATACTGAACGCACAAAAGGTACACGTTTCAAATGCCAGAACACATAACTACCCTAACTATTACAAAGATTCCCTACGGTTTGTCCAAATTGGGACATTCCAGATATATATGTCCAGAAACTCACTATAGAAGAAAGTGATGACAGTGAAGCCAATCACATCCTAGAGTGGGGTCTTTGGCCATGTGAAACTTTTTTCCTTCGCGTGCGTCCCTTTGCAGTCTTTATCATTTAACTGGATGCTCGGGTCAATATTCACTCTGAATGGAGCAATTTCATCAAACTTTTCATAATCTTCTGATATGTCTGTCTTGTCATCCACTCCCATGATGTTTCTTTTCAGGGTCATAAGAACTATGTGGCACTTTGGCTCATCGTATGACGTATTCGCTTCCTTATCTTTTCTTTTTCTCAGCTTAGTAGACATGTCCTTCACATAGAAAACCGGTGCCACATCACTGGCTAGGACGAATGGTTCATATTCGTACGCAAGATTGTTGAGATCCATTGTTGTCATTCCGTACTGCGGGTCTTCCGTTACCCCACCTCGTGTCATATTGACCCACTTGCACCGAAACAAAGGGACGTCCAAACCACGTCCATAGTCAAGTTCCCATATGTCCTCTATGTAACCATAATATGTGTCCTTTCCCGTCTTGGTTGCTGCACCAAAGCAGACACCACTGTTTTGGTTGGTGCTCTTCTTATCTTGGGCGATCATGTAAAATGTGTTCCCATTTATCTCATACCTTTTGAAACTCATTATATTCGAAGATGGTAACTTGGACAACAAGTACAAGTCATCTTCAATAGTGGCGTCATGCATGACACGTGTCTACAACCAACCGGTAAAAGTCCATGTTTGTTCACGTGTAATCCAATCGTCAGACTGATCCAGGTGTTTGGTGCGTAGAAAATTCTTGTGTTCCTCCATATACGGAGCCACCAAGGTGGAATTCTTTAGAACTGTGTAGTGTGCTTGAGTGAGAGAATGCCCGTCCATACATATTATTTGATTCCCTCCTAGCATGCCTTTTCCACCCAGTCTGCCCTTATGCCGTGATTCAGGAATACTAATCGGCTTAAGGTTAGGAATAAAGTCAACACAAAACTCAATGACCTCATTTTCATGGCCCTTGGAGATGCTTCCTTCTGGCCTAGCACGGTTATGAACATATTTCTTTAAGACTCCAATGAACCTCTCAAAGTGGAACATATTGTGTAGAAATACATGACCAAGAACGTTAATCTCTTCGCGTAGGTGAACTGGGATGTGCGTCATGATGTTGAAGAAGGATGGTGGGAACACCAACTCAAAATTGATGAGACATTGCACCAAATCATTCTCTATTCTTGGTATGATTTCTGGATAAATTACCTTTTGAGAGATTGCATTGAGGAATGCACATAGCTTCACAATGGCTAATCGAACATTTTCTGGTAGAAACCCCCTCAATGCAACCGAAAGCAGTTGCGTCATAATCACATGGCAGTCATGTGACTTTAGCTTCTGGAACTTTTTCTCTGCCATATTTATTATTCCCTTTATATTCGACGAGAAGCCAGACGGTACCTTCATACTGAGCAGGCATTCAGAGAAGATTTCCTTCTCCTCTTTGGTAAGAGCATAGCTGGCATGACCCTGATGTATGCCATATTTTCTGTGCATACGTTGTTGGTCCTCCCGTGCCTCCGGTGTATCTTTTGTCTTCCCATACACACCCAAGAAGCCAAGCAGGGTCACGCAAAGATTCTTCGTCACGTGCATCACGTCGATTGCAGAGCGGACCTCTAGGTCTTTCCAATAGGGCAGGTCCCAAAATATAGATTTCTTCTTCCACATGGGTGTGTGTCCGTCAACGTCATTCAGAACACGTTGTCCGCCAGGACCCTTTCCAATGATTGCCTTCAAATCCTTCACCATATCATCTACATCAGCACCATTACAGTGGCGAGGATTCGTCCGGTGATCCGCCTCACCTTTGAAATTCTTGCCTTTCTTTCTTACGGGATGCCAGCTCGAAAGAAATCGACAATGTCCCAGGTACACATTCTTCTTACAATCATTCAAATATATACTGTCGGTATCATCCAAACAGTGCATGCATGCGCAGTATCCCTTGTTTGTCTGTCCTGAAAGGTTATTGAGAGCAGGCCAATCTTTGATGGCCACGAACAGCAACGCCTTTAGGTCAAATTGTTCCCCCATGTGCTCATACCACGCACGTACACCTTTCCATTCCATAGCTATAAGGTTCTTCAACTAATGGCCTTAGGTACACATCAATGTCATTGCCATGTTGCTTAGGGCCTTGGATGAGAACTGGCATCATAATGAACTTCCGCTTCATGCACAACCAAGGAGGGAGGTTATACATACATAGAGTCACATGCCACGTGCTATGGTTGCTGCTCTGCTCCCAAAAAGGATTAATGCCATCTGTGCTTAGACCAAACCATACGTTCCTTGCATCACCTACAAAGTCCTCCCTGTACTTTCTATTGATTTTTCTCCACTGCGACCCGTTAGCGGGTACTCTCAACTTCCCGTCTTTCTTACGGTCTTCTCTGTGCCATCGCATCGCCTTGGCATGCTCTTTGTTTTGGAACAAATGTTTCAACCATGGTATTATAGGAGCATACACCTTGGCAGGAACCTTCTTCCTGGGGAGGTTTCCCTCGACATCACCAGGGACATCATGGCTGATCTTATAGCACAATGCACCGCATACCGGGCACGCGTTCAAATCCATGTAATCACTACGGTAGAGGATGCAGTCATTAGGGCATGCATGTATCTTCTGCACCTCTAACCCTAGAGGGAAGACAACCTTCTTTGCTTCGTATGTACTCTCGGGAAATTTGTTGTCCCTTGGAAGCATCTTCTTTAACATTACCAGCAACTTTCCAAATCCCTTGTCAGATACACCATTCTCTGCCTTCCATTGCAGCAACTCCAGTGTGGTGCCCAACTTTTTCTTGTCAGCTTCGAAATTCGGGTACAACAATTTCTTGTGATCCTCTAACATGCGGTGCAACTTCTTCTTCTCCTTTTCACTTGCACAGTTTCTCTCTGCATCGGCAATGGCCCGACCTAGATCATCAGCTGGCTCATCTGATGCCTCTTCTTCAGCTTCTTCCCGCATTGTCGGCTCGGATTCTTCCTACATTGCCAACTCAGCTTCTTCCCCCATTGTTGTATCATCGTATTCAGGGAACCCATGACCAGGATAGCTACCGTCGTCCTCTTCTTCATTGTCTTCCATCATAACCCCTCTTTCTCCATGCTTGGTCCAAACATTATAGTGGGACATGAAACCGTACTTAAACAGGTGGACGTGAATGGTTTTTAACTTAGAGTAATTCTGACCATTCTTACAGCCAGCACATGGACAAGGCATAGAACCATCCCCCCGCTTGTTTGCCTCAGCTGCAAGCAGAAAAGTATGCACGCCATCAACAAAATTGGGAGAGCATCAGTCATCATACATCCATTGCCGACTCATATTCATTACACAACACCGAAAATACCAAATTAATACTAGTTCATACATAAAGTTCATACAACACTTATTCTCATAAAACAAACATACAAATAACTCTCTAGCTAAAGCATTTAAATGCAACAACAAATGCGATCAAGATCGCAACTAAGGTAACAATTGATCCAATAGCATAATGATACCAAGCCTCACTATCAATGGCATATTTTCTAATCTTTCTAATCTTCAAGCGCATTTTCTCCATCTTGATCTTGTGATCATTGATGAAATCGGCAACATGAAACTCCAATTCCATCTTCTCCCCCTCAATTCTTTTCAATTTTCCTTTCAAATACTCATTTTCTCTTTCAACTAAATTTAACCTCTCGACAATAGGCCTGGTTGGCATTTTAGCCTGCTGAAGGTCCATCGACGACTAGTAAAAATTGAGGCCCAACATGAATTTCTGCGTGCTAAAGGCCCATGGTTTCTTCTGGGCCGTAACAGGTTAGCAAAATATTTAGCCTGTTAATGGACCAATGCTACATCGGCCAAACTAAGTGGTGGGTCCACAAAAGGCCCAACTAAAATTTGGGCCGAATATAGGCTGATGTAAGTTCTGGGCCTGGCTCAAAGTGCGAAGGACCCAATGGCCATTCGGGCCCAAGAAAGATGCAGGCCGGCCAATTGTGGCCCTCTAAAAACCAGGCCCGTGATACGTGAATGTTTCGGCCTAGTCGACTACATCAAATTTTTTTTAGATAGAGAATGATGGCAGTAACTAGTAGGAATTAAGAACAAACCTACTCTATACAATAAAGAAATTACAACATAGTAACTTAGAATAAAACATACACTATACAATAAAGGATTTATGGTATATTACATCCACTTGGAATCGAAGTTTGCCACCAGTGATCATAAAGCGCAACGAAGAAGCAGATTACAAAAACTGGGCACCATTACAGCGTAACAAAATAATAGTGAAGCGAGACCACTTCCAAGACAATTCAAGAAAGGTTAGCCTTGCGCGGGAACTGCTGCGCAAGTTGCTAAGCAAGGCGGTGAGACCGGCCTAGCATGTCAGTCATAGCTTCTAGGTGTAGCTATTTAGCAATGAGGTTCTCACTGGTGTTCTCCGCAATCTTTCTTAGAGATAGGACTTCATGTCGAAGTTGAGATGCGGAATGCCTTTCTGCTAGAACATGGGGCTGAAGAAGTCGAACTGATTCAGACATCGAATTTAGCTTGTCTGACTGCTAGTCTCAAGTAACTTGAACACTGCATCAAGACAATACTTTGGGGTTGTCTCGCTATCTTCAAGATGTTTTGCCTTCTTTTCTGCAATATATGTTGGGTTTGTCTCATATCCTTCAATAGACTTGTTCATGCCATCGGGCATATCACCCTGAAACAAGCAGAGAGATGACAGGTTTTGCACGTGTGTGAACAAAGATGATAACTATGCTATCAATTCCATTCATTTTCAAATTAGAAAATAAAGAGCAAGTTCAAAATATCAATAGCATAATTTGGCATTGTTCATAATGCGGGGAGCTTCACCACACTACTGGATTACCATGTTAACATAACAAGCATATATGAAGGGCAAAGATAATCATTGTATCTATTTTGGTTAATGTGCATCGCATGTTGTTCATATCATCAGCCACATCAGTAAGATAAAACAGGAGATGCCAAGGTGCAAACGTGGGCTGCTTCACCACACACTGGATTACAGATCCACAAAAAAAGCATACATATAGGGAGTATTGAGTAATGTGCATGGTATGAACAAGGAATTTTGTTTTATAAGTAAAACATGGAACTTACGGTTGTTGCCAACATGCATTTTGATAGAAACAGCAAACTAAGCAGCAGTAAACGATAGGGAGTATGAGCAAATTAAACAGTAGTTGAGGATAAAGGCTTTACAAGGACTGACTTACATTAACAGTTAACACCGGCTTTTTAATGCCCTTCTCCATGTCAAGGGAAGGATAACTCAAGAATTTCAGCATAGAATCTTCTTCATAAGCATTGCCTGTACTCTACATTTTGTAGAGAGTAATTATAGATATGATAATACTCGAAGGGATAGAGGATAATGAATATAAGATGCAGATTAACTACCAATCCCTGGAAGTACAAGCGTTACATGACAAAATGTACTGATAAGAGCATTGGGCTACACTTCTGCACTGGCATTGTCTATGTATTCAACTTTTTGGTAAGATTAAATATAGATCTAATATTTTTTTACTAAATGGTGGGCGAGGGCGATAAGATGCAGAAAGCATTGGGTTGATTCTAAATTTATTTAAGAGTCCATACGGATCTTATAATGTCCACCAAATGGATGATAACGAGGCTAACATGTGTCATGATGCTACATAATCAAACAGCTATGAAAGTAAGTATGGTCATACAGGGCAAGAGGTAGTCACAGGAGCAATGAAGTGTGTAGTATAGTTGCGAGATTCTGTGGTCCCTTGAGAATGAATGTTCTTCTGCTAACAGTTTTCATACAAGTGAGGCGTTAAGGCAAATGCGGAAATGTAGTTCAAATTGTGATGTGATATCATAGATAGTACCTTAAGCTGCAGACGAGACCAATGTGTAACAAGATTATTCCAGTCACTATCGGATAAACGTAGCACCGGAGACTTTACAGAAATTTTGTTTAGAGGCTTGCCATCGAAGTGCGCCTGCCTCAGGTAGTAATGATACTTCATCAACGAGTGCTTGAAAAGCGCAACCAACCCTTGCTCTTCTTGACAATCCAGTTTCGTCCTCACCTATTTCAAAAAAATGAAATCTTGTGTCTTCTGTCAGCCGAAACATATGCAGTAATTACCATGAATAACATTAGTACATTACTTATGCGTAAGT
Organism: Triticum aestivum; assembly: GCF_018294505.1. Classification (NCBI taxonomy): domain Eukaryota; kingdom Viridiplantae; phylum Streptophyta; class Magnoliopsida; order Poales; family Poaceae; genus Triticum; species Triticum aestivum. The sequence goes on from NC_057809.1 coordinate 175,319,662, forward strand.
TGCAAAGGAAGAATGGAAATTGTTCTGTGTCTATGGTATAATCTTTCAATGAAGGAAAGATGCGCACAAAGTTCCTGACAACAATATAAGCTTCGTCTTCTAAACTGGGAAGAACTGGAATAGGGGTCCTATTTGCTGCAATTGGGGCTCTCTCTGGTTCAAAAATGGATTTGGCAACTGGATTTGGTATACTCTTGGCTGGAATGGGGGTTTTGTGTCGTAGAGCTGGTGTTATTTCAACTGGCATCATCATACTGTTTGCTGCAGTTGGGGTTTGCTGAGTTGGGGCATCAGAAATGACCAGTGTAGTAGGGCTAGAGTCTGCTAGAGTTGGGGTGTTTTGTGGGTCAGGTGATATTGCAACTACACCTAATGGGCTATTTGATTTATCAGGTGTCACTACCTTTTCCAAATACTTTGCTCGTGCTCCTCCGCGGTCAGCAATCGCCCTCTTCCTTTTGAACGTCTGATACACAAGAACAACATTTGAATAGATAAATATGGTATGATGACAAATGTAATATGTACTGATAATGGATAGGCATGGCGTATTCACATACACGACACTACAAAAAAATGACACATCCGTGACAGTTTGGGCCGAACAAAATTTTTTCTGTCATACATATGACACTTCTGTGACGATAATTGTGACAAAACTCGGTATCATCATAGATGTGGTGGGCTCCTACTTCTATGACAAAAAATCATGACAGAAAATGGGCTTTTCGTCCTGGGCGGGCCAGAGACGCAGCTGCATGACATTCTTTGGGCCGTCCATGACGGAAAAAACCATGGTAGAAGCAAGGGCAAGGAAAATTTTGAGGAGTTCCCGGCTACGGTGCGAGGTTGGGGGCCGAACGATGCACGTTTCTCTCATACACATACGCGTGTGTGTGCGAGGCGTTGGCTCTAACTGAACCCGAGCGAGGCGTTGTGCTCTAACTGAACCCGAGTGATTGCACTGTAGGCTACGCGTTACTGAACCTGAGCGATCGATCGATGGCTGTTAATTGAACCCGATCAAGCGATTCCTTCGCTACTGCTGCTAACTGAAGCCAATCGATTGGATGAAGAGTGAGCGTTGCCGGGGGGGTTGGATGAGAAGTGAGTGGTAGCATTGCCTCTGGATGAACAGGACCCCGTGGTGTGGTGGAGGGCTGGATGAACAGTAGACGGTGGAGGGGTGGTTGAACAGGACCCCGTGGTGTGAAGGGCTGGATGAACAGTAGACGGTGGAGGGGTGCCCGTGGAGGGGTGGTTGAACAGTAGCCGGTGGAGTAGCGCGCGGTGGAGGCTGGATGAATAGGAGCCCGTGGAGGCTGGAGGAGGTTGACAGTGGAGATGAACAGTATCCCGTGGAGTCCCGTTTTGCGGTACGCCACACCCCTCCCGATCAACAGGACCCCCGTTTCGACCGTAGGAGGTACGTTTCCTCTGTTTTGCGGTATGCCACACCCCTCCCGATCAACAGGACCCCGTTCCGAATGTAGGAGGTCCGTTTCCTCCAGTTTGCGGTACGCCAGGCCTCGTTTCCATTGCCTGTTCCATCCAAGCCCTCCCGATGAACACGACCGTGCATTCCGTTCTGACCCAGCCGGTTGGCTCCCACACGTTCTGTTGCCTCCTGATGAACACGACGCCTTCCGTTGCCTTCCCATGAACACGACACATTTTGTTTCCTCCCCATGAACACGATGACGACGCTGTTTCTCCGTTCCGACCCAGCCATGTACACGAGCCATGGCTGTACGTATGCACGAGTAGACGTTCGAGACCCCGCCCATATATACACATACGTGGACGTATTTTCTTTCTTGCACCCTGGCCGCTGTACGTACGTGTACATGCTACGTGCGCGCCTCTACTATGACACGTGCGCGCCTCTACATCCACCAGTATATATGTACGTACATGTTCGCGACCATAATGACAACGCTACGTAGGCTTCGACCAGGTGGGTCCCGACTGTCAAGCACTTGCTTGCATGCGAAGATGTAGCCGTGGGTCCCAACAGTCAAGGGGGAAACGTTTTTTTCGCAAAATACAGTGGCCCGTCCGGTGGGTCCCCGCTGTCAGGTGGAGGAATATTTATTTTTCACATAATAAGGAGGCACTTCCTTGCTGCTGTCGTGGACTCAGCTGTCAGCCTCTCTACATGCAGTCCACATCCGATGGAAGCCGTTGCTTGACCACATTGACCACGCCGTGCCGAGAGCACCAGGGTGGTGGACGACGACGAGGCCTAGGAAGGGGACGACGCAGAGCCGGGGAAGACGCGGCAGTGGATGCCCTCGCGTAGAGGAGTATGAGGGTTCACTGGTTCACTGCGGTGTGAGGCTGCCGTCGCCGCAAAATAACAGGGGGTGTGGGTGAGTAGAGGGATGGCCTGGCCAGCGGTGGGAGTAGTAGGGGGCGGTGAGGCCTCCGCAGCATCGCAGCCGGCCACGGGAGGCAGGAGCACGAGGCACGACCGACGCTGGTTTGGGCGGCTGGAGCAAGAAGACCAGAGGTTGAAGAAGCACTACGGCCGTTGGATGGACATCGTACGGTCAGTGGAGCTAGAATCATGCATATTGACTAAGTTGACAAAGCCATCCATCCCCGTCAACTTAGTAGGCCCACAAGTCAGCCTGCTACTATACTGGGTCCCAGATAACAGGGGGACACTAGTGCAGAACCGGGCAATAGCACTGGTTCGTAAGGCCCTTTAGTGCCGGTTCGGTAACCGACACTAAAGTGTGGGCACTAAAGGTCCCCCCCTTTAGTACCGGTTCAGCACGAACCGGTGCTAAAGGGCAACCACGTGGCACGAGCCAACTCCGGGGGCAGGGAGCCCTTTAGTACCGGTTGGTGACACCAACCGGTATTAAAAGGTTGGGGGGTTGGGTTTATGATTTCTTTTTCATTTAATTTTGTGTTTTCCATTTAATTCTTTTTGGTTTGCTGGTATTTTACGATACTGCATATTGTACATGTTATGCATATATATAAATAGAATTTCTAGTAGAACCGATCATATATATATATATATATATATATATATATATATCATCGAATGTCTCACAACCACCATTAATTAAGTCACACATATATACACACATGTATATATATATATATATATACAATTAGCTAGCTATATACAATTTCTCCTAATTGGTGCCTTCGGAGCACGATAACAATTGGAAGTGGTTCATGGGGGCGGTAGCGGGTAAAAGGATTCTCCTTTGGGATCTATGACCTAGTCGAGCAAAAATCCCGCTATTTCCTCTTGAATTGCTTTTATGCGGTCCTCTGGTAGGAGCTTCTCCCGCACCTCTTTGAACTGTTAAGAAGGAGATCAATATGCATGTGTATTAGTTGTGTGACTAGATATCGATAATGGTGTAAAAATTGTGAATAGTGTTCTGACAAACGTACTCACTCCTGTCTTTGAGATCTGCTCCTTTCGGACGCCATCATGCGAATGTTCTCGCAAACGTAGTATGCACACAGATTATTCCCCGGCGCCTGCTTCAGGGCCTTTACGAGAATGGAATTTGATCAGATAATAATTAATCAAGGATGATAATTAAAGAGATGGCAGCTAGCTAGTACTACTTAATTACTTACCATGGGTTGATACCATTTCAGATTTTGTTTCCATTGGCCTGGAGTGACGCTGATGAACTTTGCCCAAGCCCTGCCCGCCGACAAAGAAAATGAATAAATGGGTTATTAAATAGTTGTTATCAGGAAATGACGAACTAATTAAATAGGCCGAGATATAGTTAATAGTGATTGAAATTACCTATTGACTATCACCTTCACGATGGTGTAGTCAATTGGTTTCTTAAGTAGTGAGTCTAGTACTTCAACTGTTCCTTCATTAACGTTAATGATTAACAAGATCCAATGAAATCTGCATGCACACACGTTTTCATGTCTTAATTAAGCGGGCATATGTAAGCAAAAACATGTAGCTAGCTAGTAGGCAAAAACAGAATTTGTAGTACAAGACAGTGTGACTCACTCGAAGTTGTAAGGAAGTAGTATATCATCATTGTATTTGAGGCACTTAAAGAACTCTAGAATGCTTTCCTCTACACTTTTTTCGTAATATGGATCTAATTTCCATGTGTATTCATTAATGGTATTTGGGTCAACAAACCCAATGCCATAGCGCCCACCTTTTTTCATTTCATAAATCTTCATCCTGCATAATACCACAGAAAATAATATAGTGACGATAATTACAGGTAATGATTGATCAAAATGATCACTACAGCTAGCTTGAGACTTAAATTACAAAAAGAAATCACTTACAGACAATAGCAACTGATGATAGATTTGTCGAGTGCATCTTGATTGTATAACTGAAATAGTTCTGAATACTCAACGGACACAACTTTCTCATGGTAGTAATGATCCTTCTTGACATTCACCATGAGGGACTCTCGATTGGAAATTCTTGGTAATGTCCATGTACCATTGATGCAATTCATACATTCTCGTTGGGAGCTTCTTGACCTCGTCTGGCTCGACCAAAGGTTGGCCCCGGACATATTTCCGTTTTATTTCCTCCTCTCTAGTCGGAGACATGGGCTCGATATCGAGGAGTTGTCCAACAGTGATCATGAGGCTTTTAGCCTGCTCAATATGCTCCTTGGTTATTACCACATCGCCCAGCCCGGGAACGTTAACGGTTTGCCCACAATAATATTGGGCGCGCCTACTCTCATGTGTTGTTGGCACAACAAGCGGGGGGATTGATTGCGCCGCCTGTTCTCCCAGCCGGGGAATGGTTTTACCACATGTTTTGCCAGCTGATTTTCTCGAGCTCGAGCTCGCCTCTTTCTGTAGACATGCTCGATTTAACTTCCTGAGGTGGCGCTCATAGTCTGTGTCAACAGGCTTGGGAGCTGGTGCTCTAGCCATACAAATGAAGTGGTCAATCTTTTCCTCAGGCACTTTCTCCCTTGGCGGCGGTGGCGATTTCGGTGCAAAATGGGCTTCCACCTCGGCCTTCGATATGGCTGCGTTTTCCTCCTCGGACTTGTCGTAAGGCCTCTGCGGAAGAGGCGCGAGGCTTGGACCATATTGAAATCGCTTGCCTCCGCCTGTACCTCCAGTACTACCTCGACTTGTACCGCTACGCACCATAGCTGAGGCGGCTCTCTTCCGTGATTGCTGAGGCGGCGAAGACGGCTGACGTGGCTGAGTTGGAGGAGGAGGAGTGGCCTGAAGCTGTGCCGGACTTGGAGGAGGAGTGGCCTGACGCTTTGCCGGACTTGGAGGAGGAGGAGTGGCCTGAAGCTGTGCCGGACTTGGAGGAGGAGTGGCCTGACGCGTTGGTGGACTTGGAGGAGCGGGAGTCTGCTGACTCGGTGGCGGACTTCGACGAGGAGTCGGATGACGCGGTGTCGGTGGCCTTCGAAAGATGATGCAATCCTTTCTCCATAGGATGATACGATGGTTGGCCTCTCCCAGTGTGTGCTCCTCGTCACCTCCAGGAATGTCAAGCTCTAGCCCCGAATATTGGTCCACCACCTCATCAACCAAGACACGAGCATAGCCCGCTGGAATCGGGTTGCAATGGAAGGTTGCCTCGGGGGGATTTGTAAAAGCAAGGGCGTCCGCCACCTTCATGGATATGTTCTTCATTTTGAAGTGTAGCTCGCAGTTAGTGTTCTCCATGATGTCATCCACTGGGTAGCTATCCAGCAATGCGTCGCCCGGGGCGGAACCCACGCTGCTTCTCGGCATGGATGGGACGGTGCTATCCAATGCTGGATCATCCGCTAGCTGCTGCAGCTGCTGAGACCCCCTTTGCTGGCTAAGTGAGTCGATCTGCTCCTGCTGCCGCTGGAATTTGACTGCCAAGTCCGCGTGCGCTGATTCTAGGCCTTGAAGGCGTCCATAGTCCAGCTTCCTCTGCTCCTCCTCCATCTTCCTCTTCTTCTCCTCCGCAATCTTCTTTCTCGCACGGGTTCTGTAGTCGGCGTTCCAGTCCGAAAACCCCTCATACCACGGAATAGCGCCCTTGCCTCGTGTTCTTCCCGGGTGTTCAGGATTTCCCAGGGCACGCGTAAGCTCGTCGTTCTCTCTGTTGGGCTGGAACGCCCCCGATCGAGCCTCTTCTATTGCAACAAGTAGCTTATCTTCGGCTCCGTCCAGACATGCCTTCTTCGAAACTTTGCCTGTCTTCGGGTCCAACTCCCCCCATGCGCATAGAACCAAGTCCTGCACCTGGGGGCCAGCTCAATGTTTCTGGAGTGACACCTGCATCCTCCATCTCTTTCTCAGACTTATCCCACTTAGGCATTCCCACCGCATAGCCACCTGGCCCCAGCTTATGGAACTTATCCTTTTTTGCGGCATTGGCCTTGTTTATTCTCGACCGTTCCTTAGATAATTCCGAATCCTTGAATTTCACGAAATCGTCCCAATGAGCACTTTGCTTCTCTAGTGTTCCCTCGAATACTGGAGTCTTCCTTCCTCCCTTGACGTACTTGTCCCATTCACGATTCTTGTGGTTGTTGAATGCAACCGCCATCTTCCTAAGAGCAGCGTCCTTGACTTTCTCCACATCTGCATCTGTGAAATGATCTGGTAGGGTGAAATGTTCCATGAGCGTTTCCCAAAGCAGAAGTTTTTGTCTGTCGTCGACAAAAGTAACTCCTGGACGTGGCTTTGCTGGCTCTCTCCATTCTTGAAGGGAGATCGGGAGTTGGTCCTTCACAAGAACTCCGCACTGACGAATGAACTTGTCCGCAATCTTCTTAGGCGCTAATGGTTCGCCATTAGGTTTGATGGCCTCGATATTGTACTTTACGCCCTCCTTCAACTTTTTGTTCGGGCCTCGTTTCCTGTTGCCTGAAGATTTGCTCGATCCGGATGGCTGAAAGAAGAAAGATCGATTCGTTAATATATCTTCAAGTCATTTAAAACATGTGATGATCACCAGATGCCTGCTTATATAAATATATATACCTCGCCGGTCTTTGTTGTTTCAAGATCAACATTTTCTTCGTCATGTTCATAGTTCATGACTTCATCAATTCGGTCGTCGCGATCGAATATCATATCACCCTCCCCGGTGTTGTTTAGATATTCGGAGCCGTCATAATCTTCTTCATTCTGATCATCATATGGCCCGCGAGGATTGCGTATGATATTGAACAGGGCCTCTTCTCCCTCTCTGCCCGTATTGTCTGCCATAGGTTTTATTTAACTAATCCAAAAGAAATATATTCAAATTACAATGCATGGATGCAATCAATTAATAAGGAAAAACTGAATCAATCATAGTACATAATAAGCATCATCGAATATAATCCCGAATACGTCGTCTCGAATAATAGATATAATCTCGAATACATCGTCTCAAATAATATATATAATCTCGAATATTATATATCGAATACATCACTAGCTAGCTAGCTAGCTAATAAAGATCGAATACTAGAGAGTAATCTAGGCGGTGGACAACCAAAGTGAAGGAACCATCACTGGATCAGAGCTCGGGTGATCTCCCCAAAGAACCTTCTAGGTATTGGAGAACCTGACGTCCATAGCAGCCATGTAGCGATGAACATGCTCGTCCTCCTCCCTGACACGGCGACGTACCACCTCCCGCGGGGCTGGCTCCCTCCGCACCGAAAGTGGCCCACGCGAATGCCACCAAAGGAGATGAGGGTCGACGACGGGACCCGGGGCCGGGTTCCTCACCAAGCGTCGCGTACCTGAAGGTAGCACGTCCCAGTGCCAGCCCGGCGGAGCCCAGTCCCGGACATGGGTCCTCTGAAGCAGAACGTCGTCGTGAACGGGTCGATGACGAGGATGCGGGCCGGGCATCGTCGACAACAAATACTATATGCCTCAAAAGTGAAGTAACGTTTTTTAAATGATGGATTGTGATTACATATATGCAAATTCTAAATTTTATAACTAAAACTAACATTTCTAATATTTCTATAATTAAAACTAACATTGCTAATATTTCTATAACTAAAACTAACATTTCTAATATTTCTATAATGAAAAAAACATTTCTATATAACTAACATTTCTAATATAACTAACATTTCTATATAACTAACATTTCTATAAATAAAACTAACATTTCTAATAATTCTATAACTAAAAAACAGAAAGACTGCTAACAATTCTATAACAATGTGTGTGTGTGTGTGGTTGGCGGCCGGGGCAGGAGCCACCGGCGAGGCGCGACGACATGGGGCGGTGACGGGACGGGAAGGAGACGGGGATGGGGCGGCGACGATGGGGGTGGGGACGGGCCGGGCGGGGACGACGGGAGGACGGGGCGGGGCATGGCGACGGGGCGCGACACGGCGACTGGGACGACGAGGACGGGGACGGCGACGGGGGCGGCGACGAGGGGCGGCGGCGACGGGGCAGAGGAGAAAGAAGCAGAGGGAGAGATGAGAAACTGACAAATTTTTTGAAGTGTTTTCTTATATAGAACCCACCTTTAGTACCGGTTGGAGCCACCAACCAGTACTAAAGGTCTGTTTTGGCCAGGTGAAGCGGCGGGAAGCGCACCCCCTTTAGTACCGGGTCGTGTCACCAACCGGTACTAAAGGCCCCCCCTTTAGTACCGGTTGGAGCCACGACCCGGTACTAAAGGGTGTGTGCTGCTAGGCAAGGGGCGTAGAAGTTTAGTCCCACCTCGCTAGCCGAGGGGCACTCACACCTGCTTATAAGCCCTGCCGTTGCTGCTGTCTCGAGCTCCTCTCTTAAGCAGGCCTTCTGGGCCTACCTCTGCTGCGATGCCCTGTTGGCCCTACTGGGCTAGCGGGCCTGCATCCTGGCCCAACTAGAATTTGGGTTTCTAGTCGTATGCAGGCCGCTGTGGCCCAGTAGGTGGTCTTTTTTTCTTATTTTTTGCTTTATTTATTTTTGTTTTATTTATTTTTGAGTTGTTTTTTTGCTGTATTTAGAGTTTCTTTGTGAATATTTTTGCTTTAGGTACAAAAAATTACAAACTTTCTGTTAGTACCGGTAGTTTACAAATTTGAATAGTTTAAATTTTGAATTATTTGAAATTTGTGTGAATCACTAGTTTGTGAATAACTTAACTTTGAAAATAGATTTTTTAGTGATTCTTTTTTGTTATGTTTAATATTAGTGTGTTTTATCATTATATTCAATTTGGTAATGCTTAGGTTATTTAAAAAATGAAATGCCTTTGTAACGGATGAGTTTTCGTCCGAAACCCTGATACTTCGAAAGAGATTGTCCATTTTGTACACGAAGTGCATCCAGTTTTTGCGGTAACCCTCTCTACTTTTTTGCACATGCTATGTGGGTGAAATTATGATACCATGCCAACTTTCAACCTTTTCTGAGTTCATTTGAAATGCTTTTCAATTTCAGGGTCATTTAGCTGAAAAAATCAGTAAATGCATGAAAGAATTTGCTTGCACATAAAATTTCTTCGCGTTTCAAATGCCAAAACACATAACTAGCTACCCTAACTATTACAGAGATTCCCTCCTGGGTGTGAAACACAGAAGAAAGTGATGATAGTGAAGCCGATCACATCCCAGATCTTTGGGTGTGAAACTTTTTCTTCGCGTGTGTCCCTTTGCGCCGTAGCCATGGAAAATCTTCATCATTTAACTGGATGCTCGGGTCAATATTCACTGTGAATGGAGCAATTTCATCAAACTTTTCATAATCTCCTGACATGTCTGTCTTGTCATCCACTCCCACGATGTTTCTCTTCCCAGAAAGAACTATGTGCCGCTTTGGCTCATCGTACGATGCATTCGCTTCCTTATCTTTTCTTTTTCTCGGCTTGGTAGACATGTCCTTCACATAGAAAACCTGTGCCACATCATTGGCTAGGACGAATGGTTCGTCTGCATACGCAAGATTGTTGAGATCCACTGTTGTCATTCCGTACTGCGGGTCTTCCGTTACCCCGCCTCGTGTCATATTGACCCATTTGCACCGAAACAAAGGGACCTTCAAACCACGTCGATAGTCAAGTTCCCATATGTCCTGTATATAACCATAATATGTTTCCTTTCCCGTCTTGGTTTCTGCATCAAAGCGGACACCACTGTTTTGGTTGGTGCTCTTCTTATCTTGGGCGATCGTGTAAAATGTATTACCATTTATCTCGTACCCTTTGAAAGTCATTATATTCGAAGATGGTAACTGGGACAGCAAGTACAGGTCATCTTCAATAGAGGCGTCATGCATGGTACGTGTCTGCAACCAGCTGGCGAAACTCCTGGTTTGTTCACGTGTAATCCAGTCATCAGACCGCTCCGGGTGTTTGGAGCGTAGCAAATTCTTGTGTTCATCCATATACGGAGCCACCAAGGCGGAATTCTGTAGAACTGTGTAGTGTGCTTCAGTGAGAGAATGTCCGTCCATACATATTATTTGTTCCCCTCCTAGCGTGCCTTTTCCATCCAGTCTGCCCTTATGCCGCGATTCAGGAACACCAATCGGCTTAAGGTCAGGAATAAAGTCAATACAAAACTCAATGACCTCCTCATTTTCATGGCCCTTGGAGATGCTTCCTTCTGGCCTAGCACGGTTATGAACATATTTCTTTAAGACTCCCATGAACCTCTCAAAGGGGAACATATTGTGTAGAAATACAGGACCCAAAACGTTAATCTCTTCGCATAGGTGAACTAGGACGTGCGTCATGATGTTGAAGAAGGATGGTGGGAACACCAACTCGAAACTGACAAGACATTGCACCAAATCATTCTCTAACCTTGGTATGATTTCTGGATCGATTACCTTCTGAGAGATTGCATTGAGGAATGCACATAGCTTCACAATGGCTAATCGAACGTTTTCCGGTAGAAGCCCCCTCAATGCAACCGGAAGCAGTTGCGTCATAATCACGTGGCAGTCATGAGACTTTAGGTTCTGGAACTTTTTCTCTGCCATGTTTATTATTCCCTTTATATTCGACGAGAAGCCAGACGGTACCTTAATACTGAGCAGGCATTCAAAGAAGATTTCCTTCTCTTCTTTGGTAAGAGCGTAGCTTGCATGACCCTGATGTATGCCGTCTTTTCCGTGCATACGTTGCTGGTCCTCCCGTGCCTCAGGTGTATCTTTTGTCTTCCCATACACGCCCAAGAAGCCAAGCAGGGTCACACAAAGATTCTTCGTCACGTGCATCACGTCGATTGCGGAGCAGACCTCTAGGTCTTTCCAATAGGGCAGGTCCCAAAATATAGATTTCTTCTTCCACATGGGTGCGCGTCCGTCAGCGTCATTCGGAACAGGTTGTCCACCAGGACCCTTTCCAAAGACCACCTTCAAATCCTTGACCATATCATGTACATCAGCACCAGTACGGTGGCGAGGCTTCGTCCGGTGATCCGCCTCACCTTTGAAATGCTTGCCTTTCTTTCTTACGGATGCCTGCTCGGAAGAAATCGACGATGTCCCAGGTACACATTCTTCTTACAATTAGCCAAATATATACTGTCGGTATCGTCCAAACAGTGCGTGCATGCGCGGTATCCCTTGTTTGTCTGTCCTGAAAGGTTACTGAGAGCAGGCCAATCATTGATGGTCACGAACAGCAATGCCTTTAGGTCAAATTCTTCCCACATGTGCTCATCCCACGCACGTACACCTATTCCATTCCACAGTTGTAAGAGTTCTTCAACTAATGGCCTTAGGTACACATCAATGTCGTTACCGGGTTGCTTAGGGCCTTGGATGAGCACTGACATCATAATGAACTTCCGCTTCATGCACAACCAAGGAGTAAGGTTATTAAAACATAGAGTCACAAGCCAGGTGCTATGGTTGCTACTCTGCTCCCCAAAAAGATTAATGCCATCTACGCTTTGACCAAACCATACGTTCCTTGCGTCATCTGCAAACTCCTTCCCATGCTTTCTTTTGATTTTTCTCCACTGCGACCCGTCAGCGGGTACTCTCAACTTTCCGTCTTTCTTACGGTCTTCTCTGTGCCATCGCATCACCTTAGCATGCTCTTTGTTTTGGAACAAACGTTTCAACCGTGGTATTATAGGAGCATACCGCATCACCTTGGCAGGAATCTTCTTCCTGGGGAGCTCGCCCTCGACATCACCAGGCTCATCGCGGCTGATCTCATAGCGTAATGCACCGCATACCGGGCAAGCGTTCAAATCCTCATACTCACCGTGGTAGAGGATGCAATCATTAGGGCATGCATGTATCTTCTGCACCTCTAACCCTAGAGGGCAGACAGCCTTCTTCGCTTCGTACATACTCTCGGGCAATTCGTTGCCCTTTGGAAGCATATTCTTTATCATTACCAGCAACTTTCCAAATCCCTTGTCAGATACACCATTCTCTGCCTTCCATTGTAGCAATTCCAGTGTGGTGCCCAACTTTTTCTTGTCACCTACGCAATTCGGGTACAACAATTTTTTGTGATCCTCTAACATGCGCTGCAACTTCTTCTTCTCCAAAGCACTTGCGCAGTTTCTCTTTGCATCAGCAATGGCCCAACCTAGATCATCAACGGGCTCATTCGATGCCTCTTCTTCAGCTTGTTCCCGCATTGCCGGCTCAGCTTCTTCCTGCATTACCGGCTCAGCTTCTTCCCTCATTGTTGTATCATCGTATTCAGGGAACCCATGGCCAGGATAGCTGTCGTCGTCCTCTTCTTCTTCATTGTCTTCCATCATAACCCCTCTTTCTCCATGCTTGGTCCAAACATTATAGTGGGGCATGAAACCGGACTCAAACAGGTGGACGTGAATGGTTCTTGACGTAGAGTAATTGTGACCATTCTTACAGCCAGCACATGGACAAGGCATAAAACCATCCGCCCGCTTGTTTGCCTCAGCCGCAAGCAGAAAAGTATGCACGCCATTAATGAACTCGGGAGAGCATCGGTCATCGTACATCCATTGCCGGCTCATCTTCAATACACAACACCGAAAACACCAAATTAATACAATACATAAAGTTCATACATAAAGATCATACAACACTTAAATGCAACAAACAAATAACTCTCTAGCTAAAGAATTTAAATGCAACAACAAATGCGATCAAGATCGCAACTAAGGTAACAATTGATCCAACAACATAATGATACCAAGCCTCACTATGAATGGCATATTTTCTAATCTTTCTAATCTTCAAGCGCATTTTCTCCATCTTAATCTTGTGATCATCGACGACATCGGCAACATGCAACTCCAATTCCATCTTCTCCCCCTCAATTCTTTTCGATTTTTCCTTCAAATCCTCATTTTCTCTTTCAACTAAATTTAACCTCTCGACAATAGGGTCGGTTGGAATTTCCTGTTCAACTACCTCCTACATACAAATATCTATGTCAACTTGATGGGCATAATTTGTCATAAACACAAAATACAACGAATAGTTTTAAAAGAGAATATACCACATCCGAATCATAACCCGGACGAGGGCCGACGGGGACGAATATCAAAACCATGGCACTATGTATAACAAACAACGTATGGGTAAGATAATTATACGAGTAACTATATATCCAAATCTCACAAACATCAATTTTTATATAAAACTTCATGAACAAGAGGCTCACCACAAGGTGGTGCCGGTGACGGGACGTTGCGGGCGATCAACGGTGGTTACGACAGAGATTCAGAAGGCAATAAGTAAACCACACCTACATATGCAAACTAAGTGTTATTTTTGACCTCAAATTGCATATAAATCAAATACTAGCACATATATATAATTCCACCCAAATTACTAAACTCAAAAATCAATCACTATATAAAGCATTGCACGAGCTAATCTAGCAATGAGAGATGAAAGGACAAAGTTGCTAACCTTTGTGATCATTTGAATGGATGGGGGCCTTCAAATCTTGAAAAAATTTGGGCAAAATGTGCGATGAGCTTGAGAGGAAGAGGGAAAAGAACGGAGAGGAGAGGGGAAAGGGGAAGAACAGAGCGAGCTCGGGTGGACGAAGGGTCTATGTAGGATGACCTTTAGTACCGGTTCGTGATACGACCCGGTACTAAAGGTGCTGGAGGGGCCCCGGACTGACAACATCCTGCCACCACTCACTTTAGTACCGATTTGTGGCACGAACCGGTGCAGAGGTTTGCCACGAACCGGTACTAATGAGAGCTGCCGGCTAGCCGTTGGAACCGGCACTAATGCAAACATTAGTGCTGGCTCAAATTCAAACTGGCACTAATGTGCTTCACATTTGACCCTTTTTCTACTAGTGGGAGTATTCATTTTTTTTGTGCGTAATGAGGAGGCACTTCCTTGCGTGCGAACATATAGCTTGTGGGTCCGAGCTGTCAGCAGCGGTAACGTTTTTTTCGCGAAATACAGAGGCCCTTTCGGTGGGTCCCTGATGTCAGGTGGAGGAATCATTATTTTGCGCGTAATAAGGATGCATTTCCTTGCGTGCGGCCGTGGACCCAGCTGTCGGCCTCTCCACGTACAGTCCACTTTAGATGCATGTCGGTCGTTGACCATGTTGACCAGGCCGCGCCGAGAGCACCAGGGCGGTGGATGACAGTGAGGCCTAGGAAGGGAACGACAGGGAGGCAGGGAAGACTCAGCAGTTGTTTCCCACGCGGAGGGGAGTACAACTGTACGAGGGTTTACTGGTTCGTCTGCCGTCGCCGAAGAATAACATCAGGTGTGGGTGAGTAGAGGGATGGCTAGGCCAGCGATGGGAGTATGGTGGGGCGGTGAGGCCTGCGCGGCAGCAAAGCCGGCCGCGGGGAGGAGGGAGCAGGCAGTCCTGTAGGCGCTTGTTTCAGTGGCTGGAGCAGGAAGAGCAGAGATTGAAGAAGCACGACGGCCGTTGGATGGCCATCCAACAGTCACTGCTTGTGCATCAACCTTTTTTTAGGAAAGCCTCAAATCTGTGGAAAACAGCATACAACCCATATGCCATTATTTCTAATAATTTACAGCCCATTTGGTAATTATTATGGTTTTTTGGAGCCCATATTCTTTTTGTTAGCATTACAGCCCATATTGTGGCAACGGTTAAAAAATTATACGAAATTTTGCATATTTCGGTGCGGTCCAAACTGTTTTTAATCCCGAAATTGCGACTCACATTCAAACTGATTTTAAAAATAAATGTATATCAATATAAAATCCAACAAATTCTCCACGCATAAAAATTAATGTAATTTAAAATCTCGAAATGAAAAAAATATATTTGAAACTAATTGCCGGTTTGATGTGTTTTAAAAATGTACAGCCCATTTCTCGTTACTGATGGGCCATTTTCTCGGCCAGCCGAATGAAAGCTCTCCTCGTCTTGAAAGATTTGTAGCCCAACAGGGCTGGCAAAGCGACTTACTTGGCAAATCACAAAAAAAGTGGGTTGTGGCCGTGGACCCAGCTGTCAGCCTCTCCACGTACAGTACTCTTCGGATGGAATGTCGTTGACCAAGTTAACCACGCCGCGCCGAGAGCACCAAGGCGGTGGACGACAGTGAGGCCTTGGAAGGGGACGACGCGGAGCCGGGGAAGATGCGGCACTGGATGCCCACACGGAGAGGAGTACGAGGGTTCACTGGTTCGGCTGCGGTGTGAGCCTACCATCACCGCAGGACCTGGCTAGCGGTGGGAGTAGTAGGGTGCAATGAGGCCTCAACGGCAGCACTGCCGGCCACTTGAGGCAGGAGCAGGCGGTTTCCCCGGTGCTGGTTTGGGCGGCTGGTGCAAGAAGAGCAGCGATTGAAGAAGCATCAGGACCGTTCGATTCAAATCCAATAGTTACTGCTGCTAGAATCGTTTGTTGACTAAGTTGACAAGCCGTGCTTACGCGTCAACTTAGTAGGCCCACAGGTCAGCCTCCCAACCGGTGCGCCCCAGATGTCAGTGGGAGGAATCATTTTTTTCGCGTAATAAGGAGGCAATTGATTGCGTGCGGCCAGGCCAGCGGAGGGAGTAGGGTGGGCCGGGGAAGCCTGCGCGGCATCACAGCGGGCCATAAGAGGAGGGAGCAGGCAGTCCTGCCAGCGCTAGTTTAGGCGGCTGGAGCAGGAAGATCAGAGATTGAAGAAGCACGTCGACCGTTGGATGGACATCCAACAGTCACTACTGCTAGAATTGTGTGTTTACTGACAAAGCCTTGCGTAAACAAGTCAGCCTCGAAATCTATGGCGTGTATAGCCCATTTGCTGTTATTTTTATAATTTTTACTCATTTCCTATTTCATATGGAATTTATTGCAGCCCGTTTTCCATTTTTAGAATTGCTGGCCATTTTCTGGTCAGTACCAGGGTCCAAAAATTAATTAAATATGTGGGAAACTTTGAAAATTCGCAAATTTTTGCTGGGGAACGAAATATTCTTAATCCAAAAATTAATAGTCATACTAAAACAAATTTAAAAATAAATTAGTACTATGTCATGTTAATCCAATGAAATACGTATAAGATATCAGTGAAGAACAAAAACAAAAAAAGAAATTATATCCCATTTGCTATAATTTTTTTGGAATTTTCAACCCCTTTTGATATTACTTTTAACAGACATTGACCATACTCTTAAGCCAGGGCGGAATGCATCCCTCCTCGTCTTGAAAGATTAGCAGCCCAGTAATTTGGAGAAAACAAATAGGCCTAGCATGGGTATTCTTCAAAAAGAAATATCGGGCTACCTATTTTCCCAAAGAACTGGTACATGAGCATTTAGCTTTATTTATTTATTTATTTACTTATTTATGTACCTGGGCCGGATTCATGTGAGAGCCTCCCTTCTAGTTAATTATGGGCTTCTCTATTGGGCCTTCATCAGTGGGCTGCATGTTATCAACAAGTGGAAAATGTGTTCCGTATGAAAAATAGTATGCGCTACGTATGGTACGGAGCACTAAAGGATCGAACCGTGCAACGACTTCCAAAACATTGTGTTTGTCGTTCTAACAACACATTTATTCAACCAACAGATGAAATATACTACTGATTGTACATTGAAAACAGCAGCAACAGCAACCAGGGCTGGGGGCGCAACAGAAGCAGTAAGCAGGCCAGAAGAGTGAATACACAGCTCTCTCTTCCAAACCAAACATCAGCCATCATTACAAAAGGGCTACCAAAAAAGAACAAGTGTATGCATCAAACTAAATAAAGATCCTACTACGCCAAGTGTACGCATCTAACTAACTGGCTTAGATAGACATTACTATTTATTAAGCTGTGGAGATTGGCTGACCGCTTGAATCAGATGGGTGCCTGACGGGGGAAACTCCAGCCAGCAGGTCGAAGTATGAAACTTGCGACCCTCTCCCCTACTTTGGGCTGCAGAGCGTGGTGGCACATACCAGGGTATGGTGCATGCAGAGACGCATGGTACGTTGTGTACACACAGTTTTGCCTAATGAATGAAACCGCGCTGCCATCATGATCCTTGCCGTCGGTTATCTCCTGGTTAATCGGATAGTTCAGTCCGACAAATAGAGAGCGTGTACCAAGGCTACTTACCAGCCTCCAGTCAAAAATTCCTGAAGGCCCAGAGAAGCCGGGATCCTACTCAAAGACCTTGCAGTGATTGTGATTGTATTCCGCAAAACAACACGTCCGGTACGTGCGAACGATCATCAATCTTTCGCCGTCGTCTGATCGAGCCAGGAACCACCTGCAACTGCCATGCCACTTTTCTTTAAAAGGTTCTGGGATTAGGAAGGGTAGGGACACCAGGCGGCCTACAACATCATACCAAGTTGGAGTCAAATAAAAAAGGGCTGTTGATTTAGTCAATCTTGAGAACAACATGTTATGAGCATGAATAATTTTTCAGCAAATGTTGACAGTAATATAAGCAAGCCATCATGTTATCATAGGAAAGTAACATACTATTGTAACAGACATTTGTAGCGATGACTGGAGTAGGCTAGGAATACGTCCAGCCATAGAAGGAGTCCACAGCTAAAATGAAGCCCTTGTGTTCAATGGCATCAGAGAACCATGGAGGACGTATGATCCTGCAATGGACGTGCAGATTTATCCACTTACCGTAGTGACCTGTCAGATAGGCGAGACCGTGGTTGAAGAACGCAATTAGCCTGAAGTCTTTATAATTCGCAGATCTTGTGGGCACTTGGCAGATTACAACCTTGAGCAAATCAAACTTGGTATCATGTTGGCTACTGTAAGATTCTGAGTATTCTAGGCCGCGGTGCCAAAGTAGTGCAGTGTTAATCGAAGGAAGGGGGATCAATCGCCAGGTGTAGACCTCCACGAGCATCCAGCTGCTGCGACCGTCGACGAGCACCATCCAAGACGTGTTCATGCCGACCCAGTACATACCGTTAATGTAATTGAGGCTGACGGGGATCGGATCGCAGTCAAGGGGGTTGATGCTTGCCACCCTATGATCGTTATGCTGCGTGACACGCCGTTTCTAAAGATCAGGCGGCATCAGCAAGCAAGGAGCTGGCATAAAAAGCTCCGGCCTGAGGGCTTTGAGTAAACGGCACAGCCCCGACGAGCACGCGGTGAGAGGCATGGTACTGAGATTGTCCACACGCGAAACAATGAGCTTGATTACCTCTGTGGGGAGCAAATTCCAGCCACTCTTTCGGTGGATGCTGCTCGGTTCTACCATTGTTAGTGCTTGGGTTTCGGACGAGGGGGGAGGCGCCTTAGCGGGGATGGAAGATTGGACGAGATTATGTGCGGACAAAGATGGAGAAGCAAATATGTGCTGCGGGAAGTGGACAGGTGATGATGACTACAGCACGCCGCTTGACTTACGAGACACATACCAGCAGCGTAGGGTCATGTCGATGCCAGACAACTTGCTTGAGTGATCACAATACTGGTACTCCCTAGAGTGCTATGCCCTAACTTTCTTGAGTAGAGTAGTAGAGTAGGACTCTGCTCTACTACTAGCACCAGAGGAGTAGCATATTCTAATCTAAAATAGTTACAAACTTCAATGCCCGAGCGTGGAACGACTACGAACTGTGCTCAAAGACCGTGTCTACGTGGTGTTTGGACATGGGAGCCAACCTCAACGCCAACGGTGCTGCTCCCGTTGCACAGTATGTGTTCCTGCCCTTCCTGTTTGAAATCGCTCAATGTAATCCGCTGTCTAAGCATGTGGAGACTTCCATGCAGGATCTTGCTCTATTCGAGTATCGCGCATGAATAAAAGTGTATCTGTTTATGGTTTAGTCCAGAATCTTCCATGTATGAATTTTTACTACAGTACTGGTGAAAGACTTACGATGAACCATTTCTTACATCTCCTCTGCCCGCTTGCAAGTCATCCTGATTTAGTCCCTCCATCTAGGTGTATAAGGGCATGGTTAATATTACTTAATAGTATAGCCAACTGTTGACTATAAGAAAGTGCCATGTCATCTGTAGCCAACATGTATAACAATCGATACTTAAAAACTAATTCTTAAAGATCATTTCTTGCAAAGCACAATAAGTGTTATTTCTTCACAAGTTTTGGATGCAGGTTGAATAGTTGAACGCTTTTGTTTGCAAAAGATACCTTTTTATCTATTTCACCCGGATGTTTTTGAGCTCTAGAGATGAAATAATATCCGAAGAAACCTATCGATACCCGTTACACATGAGATGACCCCCACATCCTTTGTCAAAATAAACAACTCCCCGATCAATGCATTTCATTCTTTGGTGCAACGCACGGGCACCTTACTACTATAGATTAGTACGACCAAAAATTGAACTAACATTATATATA
The DNA here is from genome assembly GCF_018294505.1 of Triticum aestivum. Classification (NCBI taxonomy): domain Eukaryota; kingdom Viridiplantae; phylum Streptophyta; class Magnoliopsida; order Poales; family Poaceae; genus Triticum; species Triticum aestivum. The sequence goes on from NC_057809.1 coordinate 175,339,345, forward strand.
GTATGATAAATGCTGATGCATGTCACCTAAAATTATATCATTCAAAACTATGTTCAAACACGAACCCAACGATATAGTTTTTGTTGACATGCACTAACATTTTGTCAGTTAAATCTCCGGTCAAATTCAATGGGGGACTAATAAACCACGACTGATGTAGTACAAGTGTAGAGGGCGGCGCTGCACGGGAGTCTGACCTCTCACCCCGCTCATGGCGCGGCTGTAAAGCCGTCATATCACAAAACCCAACCACTCCTAGTAATAAGTGGCCTGGTAAAATAAATGGACAAGCAACCATCACATCCCTCCCTCTTTTTTGCATTTCATATCTCTGCATTTACTTTCTCTGGTTCATCTCGCACACTCGATCCCTAGATACTACTCCTAGGGCCAGTTCTTTTGGCGTCTTCCCCAACTTTTCCCACAAGACTAGTCACAGTGGAGAGTACTACTCATTTATTTGGGCTTCTAAACTACTACTCTGTCCTGGTTTATTCCTCACCATTGTAATTTGTGCTGAATTTTGACCAAAGATTTAATTGGTTTATTCCTCACCATTGTAATCCCTCCGTCTAGGTGTGTAAGTCATCTTACGAAAACCAAATAATCCCAAAACACTTAGGCGCGGTGCATTAACTTCTACCTCATTTCTTGTTTCTTGACATATCAACCAATAAGAGATAAAGAGTGTGCATGCTTTTCATGACTTGAGATATCAAACACGACATGCAGTGGTTAGTTCATTGCACGCAATACTATTAATTAGCAAATAAACATTAACGTTTCTCGTTTTCCCAAAACACTAGACGGATGGAGTAGTGCATGTGACATGCACTAACATTTCATTAGTTAAATTTATGATTAAAATTTCACACAGATTACAATGGGGACCAATAAACCAGGACGGAGGTAGTAGTTATGGGATTACGAATCTAGAAGCCTAAAAGAACTAGCCCCTGGTACTCCTACTAGTAGTAGTACTCAAGTTGGAATTCCAATTGCACGGCACTTGTTAGGCAAAAAATTAGATACAAGGTTTAGGAAGCGGTTTGGGAATTTGCATGCCTTTCCAACCAGTGAGATACTCCATACAAAGTACGACAGAGAAATAACCACAGAGAAGGAAGCTAAAAGTAAGCAATCAAACGAGCATTTTTGCATTGGTTTTGCATTGAATCGTTTCACAAGCTTGACTAGTGTTGTTTTTCTACTTTTACAAAAACCGCATCGTAATGTTAAAACGTGCATTTGCACGTACATAAGTAATAGTAGTACTCCCTCCGTCTAGGTGTATAAGTCTTCCCTCCTTCTTGGTCACGGTGCACAACGAAAGAAGACTTATTGACCTGGACGGAGGGAGTAGCACAGTCTGCAAGCATATATCGAGAGAGACATGTAGTGCGATAGTATATAGTAAAGTTTGTGCTATATGCACGTACTTGCAAAATGTGTATGAATACACAAGGTTTCCAAACTTTCCCTTTTACATACTTAATTAAGGATGCTAAAAATTCCAGAACGTTTGGGATTTATCATTTGCATCCCAAAACTAATGAGATCGTCTTACAAAACAAAAATTATACTCCTCCTAAAAGCCACGGCGCCTGCAGGAGTGCTTGCGGCGCGCCACGAGTGCCCTAGTGCGCGGCCATTTCCCAGCGCGCCGACACAATGCCTCTTCCGCAGCCTTGCAACTTGCGAGGTGCTGATTGGCGGCTTGCCGGCGGGCGAGCGCGATCTCATCGGTGTGGTGATCCAGCGCCAACAGGTACTCCTCCTCGCTGGAAGCGTGCACCCGGTCCACGTACTGCCAAGCGTACATGAGGCGGTTGGGCTCGACTGCACTCAGGGCGTCAGCACGGGCGTCCTCCGCCACCCTCACAGCCCTCGCACAAGCCTTCTGCCAAAGAGCCAATCGCCTGACTCTCTCGGACGCGACATAGGCCTCCCAGGCAGCTTGTTCCATGGTGCACATCTCTTCCTTGGCCTTCTTCTCTGCCTCTATTTTGGCGCGCTTTGCTAGAGGTAAAGCCTCCCACAAGGCGACATCCATTTCTTTCCAAAGCTCCTCAAGGCTGGGGGGCTCAACGGGCGGCGCGGCGTTCTCCTCATAGAGGGGAGCCGGCGCGTCCTTCGGCGCACGTGCTGGTGAGATTGGGAACGCCAACGCGTCCACCTTGACATGTCATGGCGAGGAGCGGAATGCCGATGCGTCCTCCTCGACTAGTGGCGGCGAGGAACGGAACGGCGACGCGTCGCGTCGCGGTGAGGAGCAGAACACCGACGCGTCCTGCTCGACTAGTGGTGGAGAGGAACGGAATGGCGATGCGTCGCGTCGCGGTGAGGAGCGGAACACCGACGCGTCCTCCTCGACTAGTGGCGGCGAGGAATGGAACGGCGATGCGTGACCGTCTGCACGGTGCAGCGAGGGGCTCCTAGGGCTTGGGAGGGGCGATGCCATGGTGGTCGCCGTGAGAGGGAGGAGGAGGAGATAGCGATGAACGTGAACGTGAGGGGGAGGAGATAGCGATGTCGTGGGAGGCGCGATATTCATAGCAAGCAATGGCACACCTATGTAAGATATGGACTGAGCTGCACTGACTTAACTGCAGGTCCAGTTGCGTCACTGACATGTGGTCCAGACCCCTCTTGGGCCCATATGTCAGTGACCCAATGCACCTGAAGTTAAGTAACAACTACGTGGGCATATTTGTTGGAGTAAATTACGAGGGAGCGAAGGGGTGGAAATATTGCTGGTCACAATGGATTGGACGAGCATGGGGGGAGGAGAGTCATGCATGCATATTTTTTCACACGGGGTGGAGTGGTGGGACCGCCGGAGGGAGAAGCAGAGTTTGGCAGGCATATTGTTTCCACACATGGAGAGGAAAAGATTTGGAGACAAACGAGCTTCTTGCAGGTATGGGGAACGGTGCATAATAAGTCATCTTGCATGCCGGTCTAGGTATAGTCTCATGTCATTAAAAGCATACACGCCCCACACATGTTCATATTTCAAGGTGCACTAAATTATTGCATGCGATGATTAAGGATGGCCATAATGGTGGTATATTAGCTAGTATCATGCACACGGGAATAGCAAACATGCTGATGTGGCAAAGAATTAAAGAAGAGAGGGGGGTTAGAGTAACTAGTGCTCATGCATGCATTGGTAAACACATTTTTTTGTGAAGAACAACATCACTAGTTGAGTACTTTTGCAGACTTCAAAAACTATTCCACCGCCTCTACTATCTTGCTAGTAGGAAGGTAGTGGTACTCTAATAGCTAACATTGTTGTGATGACAAGATAGGACATGGCACGCACCTGAACAGAGGAACCAGTCTGCATTGTGCATTTAAGTTTTGTCTGAAGTCAATGTACCTCTACTTTCACCATACTTATAGAAAAATGTGTCAACATTCACAATGTCAAATCAATATTTTTACACTCATTATAAAACGTAGTTCTTATACTCATTACAATTAGTATAGTAGATATTGATATTTTTAGTATAAATTTGGTCGTGGGATTTCATCGATGCTTGTCAAAGCGTGAAGGAAGCGGAGCTTAGGGTTTGCATTGCTGGTCTCTACATAGGTATTTATCTTCATAATCCTGTAATTTTAGAGACTGATTGCACTTTTGTGGTAGTGTCTCTTGCATGAGGGGACTATGACAGGTCTGCTATGCATGACCAGAAGATGAAAGCATTGAGCATCTCAAAGTTGATCAACAATCTTCAATTGTCAAAGATTAGCCGTTCGGCCAATAAGGTGGCACACTTAATCGCTAAGTATAGCTTTGACAATAGATTAGATGGTATTCTTGTAAATAATGTACCGCCCTGTGTGGTGAATATTGTATCGAATGAGTGTACTAGTGTGGCTGGTTAATTAATATAAGGTGGTGTTAAAAAAGTATAAATTTGGTCAAACATTTTGCAAACGGTTGACGGGAGTAAAAAGGACCAGAGGGAGTATCATGCATGCGGAGTAGGCAAAAAAATTGCTTGTCTAAAAAAAGGCAAAAAATTTGCTCATTTATAGCCGATCGAAGTCTCAAAGGGCGCGATCGCGCGAGGGAGGTGAAGGTCGTGGGAGGCGCGACGTTTGACGGAATTAAGTGAAGTTACATCCACGCACCGGCATGGCGTGCGAACAGGCAGAAGCTATACCGTCAGGCCTACGATATGGGTCTAGTAGAGATGACATCTAGTGGGTCCCACATACTTCTCAAGAACTCTTTGGGGGCTTGCAGCCGTTTATCCACCGGGCAAGCCAGCAGCCCCATGCCGCTCGCACGCCCTACTCGTCCCTGTCTTCTACCTTACAATAGTTCGCTCCCAGTTGTCCCGTCCTTTCACATTAGTTTGCTCCCAGTTTTTTGCGGGGTACAATAGTTCAACTTCTCCGAACCCTCCTCCAAAATCCATGGCCTCCCAAATCTCCATGGTCGCCACTGAGTACCAAGTTAGAGCCATCACTGGCAATCAGTTCATCGTCATCTACACACGTGGATCCGAGACGGTGAAAGCATGGCTTGCTCGCTTCCTACGCATGTTCAACAGTTCAATGGATGAGTGGGTCGCTAGGCTAGATGTTGAGTACACCACAATCCTGGGACGAGAGAAGGATCTAAAGGACGAAGAGAGGAAGAAGCCCACCGTGATCCAGGTTTGCGTACATAATGTTTGCTTGGTCTACCACATATGCCATGCCGACGTTGAGTGCCAGGATTTTAAGAACTTCCTCAAGGACAAAATAGTGAAATTCGTTACTGTAGGCTTTAAGAACGACATGGATGTCCTGCATCGGATAGGTCTCGTTGTAGGCCAGCCCTTCGATCTCCATAAGGTAAGCCTGGTGTCCTCATCTCAACCTTCAATGTTGACCCTGGCAGCAGCCATGATTGATACTTCGTATGCTAAACTGAAGAAACCGCATCACAAGTTTCATCATGCATGGGAGTCGAAGACATTAGATGAAGATCGCATCTTGTACGCAACAATGGATGCCTACCTTTGTTTAAATATATACAAGGCTTGGATGAAGAAGCAGAGCCCAGTGTCCGGTTCAAGCAAATAAGTGTCGGCGAAGAGGAAGAGGAAGAGGGACGAGGACAAAGTTGAGGATGTGGACTCGGACTCCAAGTAGGTGGTAGTACCGTCGCTCATGCTCGATCTACTGCAGTGTCAAGCGGACTAGTTGCTTAGTTTTTTTCAAGGGTGTGTTGTGCTGAGGCCCCAGCAGAACTATGTTTATGTTCTTTCTCGTTATTTGAACTCTTTAGTACGTACAGTAGTACTAGTACTATGTCTTACTACTGTTCTTCTTGTAGTTGGTACTACTACTCGTATCTTCATGTACCTACTGTACTTAATACGTTCGTACTAGTAGTATAATTTGGGTCAGTTGATTTGTGAAAGAAGTTCGACGGAACGAAGGAATAAGACGGCAGAAGAGGTGGAAGAATCCCTTCTAGCCATCCATGTTGCATCAAATGGCTCACATGAGTCGACTGATCCAAATTGCTCCTTTAGATTGCAGGATCCACGTGGCATTCAAGGTCTCGAAGGTAGATTCTGCGTCCGCACCCGGTTTGCGGGCTCGACGAGCACGCGACCGGCTTCCGCCGCACAGCCACCATGCGCGCCTCCTCCACGCGGGCGGAGATGACAATGCCACACTAGTTCCTCCTCGCCGGCGTGCTGGAGCACGCACTCGTCCTCCTCTTTGTACGCTCCATGCATAGATGCGGCTCCACCAGCTGCTCGCATGCTTGGCAGCACGGCGGCATCACGAGGAGGGACTGCAGACGACATGAGCGAGCGAGCCTTCGGCTTCATGGCACAGGGATGGGGACGACACGGCGGTGATAGGCGAGAAATTGTTGGCCGGAGCAGGCGGGCGCCGACATGCGCAACGATGGCGGCGGCATATTGATGAGTGCACGTGTGGGAGCTTACTTTAGTTTTATATATAAGGTTGGTCAAACTGAAAAGAAAACCGTACTAGTTGTCGGATTTCGGGTTCCGGCAGACCCTTGAGGTTCGAACACTCGGGTGCGCAAGGAGATTTCGCCTTCTACCTACCTGCACCCCTCCGCCTCGCTAAGATCTAAGCTATGGAAAGAACAACACAAGAGACACAGGGTTTATACTGGTTCGGGCCACCGTTGTGGTGTAATACCCTACTCCAGTGCGTGGTGTGGTGGATTGCCTCTTGGGCTAATGATGATGAGCAATACAAGGAAGAACAACCTCGCGAGGGTCTGTTCTTGGCTGGGGCGACGAACTGCTAGGAGGAGTTCAGTCACCCTTCTCTCTCTCTCTCTTCTCGATTCTCTCTCCGATTTCCCTCCTTTTTTTCCTACCCTAGGGGTGGCTAGTCCGGTTTATAGGCAAAGGCCCTAGGCCTCTTCCCGAAAATTGAGCGGGAAGGGTGCCAACAATTGGCCATTTGAAGGGGAACATCTGGTACACTTATCCTGACTAAAGTTGGTCCTCGCCTGCCAAAGGCTCTGGTGGTGACGCTGGCTTGGGCTCCACAATGACTTCCTCCCTACCGTTGGACTCGTCTTGGTCTCGTTGCTCCGAAACGGGTCCCTTTGCTTGATGCTCTTGCCTGTGCTTGCTCCATTTGCACCAAAGAGGAAAGGAGGACACTGCGCGGGCTGGCGCCCGCCTGGCGCCTTTGGTCGTCATGGCCTGTGTCACGGGCACCTCGTGAGGTACCCCGCCTTGATCTCTCCGCCTCCTCGCGAGCCAGCCTGATGAGGCCGTGCTTGAGGAAGCTCCGTGTCGTACGCCCCGCGAGGCTTGGTCCCTCGCGATGGTCTTGGGTCTGTGTTGATGAAGACGGGCCGTGCTGGGCCCCCCTTTGAGCCACGCCGCAGGCCGCAGGCAGGCAAGTCTGGGGACCCCCATTCCCAGAACGCCGACAGTAGCTCCCGGGCCCAAGGCGCACCCGGACTTGGCCGTGCAGGGAGGCGAAAGGGCAAGAGCGAAGCGCCGCGGGCCCTAACAGCCTGCGGCCTTGGGCGCCGCGTGGCGGTTGGTTGGGCGTGGGCGGCATTGTTCCCCCACGCCCCCCTTATTCTGCGCCATGCTAGGCGGACTCATAGTCGTACACAGTCGCTCCCCTTTTGTTGCTCGAGCGCCCTTTGTCCTTCCTCCGCTCGAACTCCAGCTTCTGTTTTCAACCCAATCTCGAACCTTCCCCCCTTCCCATCGCCATGGCTCCGACGAAGAAGGGAAGAGGGAAGACACCCATGCCTCCGCCTTGCTCGCCGCCGTTGGCACCCCCGCCGAGGGCTTGGGCAAGGTCAGCTCGGCTCTGGCCACTATCTTCAACGAATGCGGGAGGACGACGGCCTGGCCCGCGTCCCACTTCTCCATCGACAGGATAGCCACCAAGGTCTCGTATTTTGCCGACGCCCTGTGGGTGGGTCTGGTTCCCCCCTTCTCCGATTTCTTCAATGCCGTGCTTTCCCACTATCAGATCCACATGATGCATCTGGGTCCTGAATCCATCACCCTCCTTTCGGTCTTCGCCTTTGTCTGCGAGGCAATGAAGGGCATCCTTCCTTCGGTTGCCTTGCTGCGCTACTTCTTCTCTCTGCGCCTTGTCGACCCTACCCAATGCTGGGCGTGCGTGAGCTTCGTTGCCGCGCCTGAGACAGCGGCCTCAGGGATTGACTTCAGGCTCCCTCTACCCGCGGCTGGGTTCCGTGAGCGGTGGCTGTATGTGGATGCAGGGGTGCCCAGCCCCCTGCTATCGGGGCCAACTTCGCCTGTTGTCCCCAATTCGGGCTGGGGCCAGGAGACGCTTGAGAGCCCCTAGCTCGTCTTCGTCTGGCATCGCTTCGCGTTCTTGAGGTCGCTTGGCGTGACAGCGCCCAAGGTGGTGAAGGATTTCCTGCTACGCCGTGTTGCTCCTCTCCAACGCCACTCCCCCGGACGTGGGCCTTCAGCGGGAGTGATGATCGTATGAGGCTCCAGGAAGAGGACCTGATGCCTGAAGTGCTAAGGCCAGCGCTCTTGATCCTAACTGGAGACCCCAACCCTGGCAGCATCCAGTAGGGAGGGGCCTTGCTGTACCTCTGCCAGAGCAGGGGCGATTTTGTGAATCAGATGCCTATCTTTGATGAGTGGGGGCCGCGCCCCGCTGGCCTCCAGGGGCCTCGCGAGAACCCAGTGATGGTGACTGCCCTTCCAGTCGGCCAAGGCGACTCTTCCGAAAGTGGCGGAGCAGGGAGGCATGAGGCGCCAGAGGCTGAGGGGGCTCCCGGCGGGGTGACAGCGCCGGGCGATGCTCCTGAGGGAGCAGATCTTGGGGCCCGTGCTGCTGAGGCTGAGGGTGGCAAGCAGCTGCCCTCAGCGCCTGCGACTGAGGCCCCTGAGGCTCCAGACACTTCTCTTGGCGAGGCGATTGGCAGCGCGCATCAGGCAGGCGCCCCTGACATGGATCGCCTTGACGCTCCGTCTTCGTTGCAGGTTGATCCATGCGCTCAACTCTTGGGCCGCTTCCGCGTGGAATTTGAGGCCCTCCGGAAGAGAAGGGAGGCCCTGGGCGACGATTACCCTTGTCGCCTGCTGAAGCGTAGGAAGTACTTCGCCACTGATGAGTAAGCCTTCTCCTTTCCCAGCTCCCGATCCTTCTGTTGCTTTTACTGATCCTTGCTCCATAGGCCCCTTCCAGCCGAGCTCGTGGAGATGGCTGAGGTGTCGTCTCCCTTGGCTTCGCCCCCTCCACCATCCTCAAGCGCTCTGAGCAGCAGAGCCCTTGCGGTGAGGGCGATCGGAGAGGCGAACCGTCCCGAGGCGCATCATGGCCCTGCGCACCTCGCGATCCTCCTTCGCGGGCCTTCTCGCGGCATAGCCAGCCTGCCGTGGGCTTCTCGCGTGGTCGTGGACTGCGATTGGCTGAGGCGCTCCCTGCACTCTTCATCTGGGGACGGGCTGGCTCCAGGCCGGGCTTCCGGCGTGGCGTGCCCGGCCGTTGCGAGGGTGCCAGCCCCTAGCCCCCTGCCCGGAGGGGGAGTGCCGATTCGAGGCCCCCGACGCTTGCTCGGGGCAAATGATGGTGTGGAAGACATGCTCGAGGGCGCCCGGGAGCGTCGCGCTCTTCGCCAAGGATTCCTTCGAAGGGCGGCTGATGCGGTGAGCCTACTTGGTGAGGAGCTTGCTGATGAAGACGCGTGCCTTGAGGCCAAGGGCCTGCGCCTGGTTGCAAAGAGGCGCGAGCTGGAGGGCGCCATCGCCCTTGCACGCCGTCAGCGCGACCTTGACGACGCAGAGGCCAAGGCCTCGCTGGTGGCCTCTCGAGAGGTCCGATCTTGGGCCGCTGAGGAGGCCCGGGAAGCTGACCGGCGGCGAGGGGCGGCGGAGGAGCGGGCTCGGGAGCTCCTGGCGTGGTGCGACTCACTGGAGGAGCAAGTGGAGCTGCCCGAGGCAGCCCTCGCGTCGATGAAGGTGGCCTCTGGCGACCCAGCAGGGCTCCGGAAGCGTGAGGAGGCGCTGACGCTGGAAGCCGCCGAACGTACCCGCGGGTACGAGCGTCTGGAGACGAGGGAGTGCTTGGTGACGCAGGCGGAAGATGATGTCGCTGCACGGGAAGCCTGTGTCCTGGAGGAGGTCGGACATCGGGTGGCGATGGCGCGCTTGAACCTCGAGCACGAGTTCGAGGAGAGGCTGGAGTTGATCCGGGCCGAGGCTGAAGGTAGGACTACTGCCTTGAGGGCCAAGCTGGAGGAAGCGACGCGGCGGGCCGATGCTTTTCGGGCCGCCCTTGAGGTAGCGCAAGGGGAGTCAACCACCTCCCAGGCCGAGGTGCTCCTTCATCGCCAGCGGGTGGAGGAGGCTGAGCTCGTCGCGCGCCAGAATCCGGACGAGATACGTCAGCGGCGGATCCTGGAGCATGAGCAAGGCCCCATGCTCACCACGCTCCGGGAGAGAGCCAACACAGCCTTGGGCAACATCTGCGAGGCGGCTGTTGGCGAGCCGCATGCAGTCAACTACGCCGGCAACCTTCAGTTCTTCATCGACGTGGTGATGCAGCTGGAGGCGCGGTCGGTCAGGGCCGACAGGTTGGTGGAGGAGAGGAGCCGTGCCCTGCTCGGGCGCGCCTTTTCTCGCGTCTTCAGCCATCTCCAGAACATGGATCCCCACTTCGATTTCGACGCCACCATCGCCCCAGTCCCCCTGGACGTCCGAGACGACCTGGCACACTGGGTGGAAGACAATGTGGATGCTCTTGTCAGGGCCTTCGCTTCAGACAACGATGGTGTGATCGTGGCAGCCGACGAGGGCGGTGCGGTGAACGGCCCTGCGGCGACGCAGACAGCGATGGCGAGTTCAGCGACACCAGCAACGGTTCGGGTGGTGCTCCTGAGGATGCATTGGGGGATTTATCTGACTGATCGTGCATCATTCCTGTTTCCTTACCCTGCATGAATAGAACTTAGGTTTTGGCCTGATGGCTGTGAGAGTATTTTGGAGGGGGAGCCCCTCATGTAAAACTTGTGTTCTTCGTACTAGTAGACGTTACATTGCCCATGCCCCCACGCCAAGTGGTTGGCTTAAGCGACACGCTGGTCGGCTAGTTTACCTTTGTCCCGTGCGGGCCCTGAGGTAGCCTGTGGGAGGCTGTGGTGTCCCGAGTGTTGCTTGACCGAATCCGTAGGATCTGCAGTAAAAAACCCTCCTGAGAGAACGCGGCGGCGGCAGTTTGGGCCGCGCGCAAGCTAGGCCTGACCCTGCTCGCGAGGGGCTCACGAGGGGAGGCAGCTGAGGCGAAGTGGTAACCAAAACGCGAGAAATTGCTCGAATGAGACTAAGCACCCCTTCCCCGAACACACGCAAATCTCAAATTCGAATCCAACTTAAATCGAGCGGGGGAAAGCGGCAATCAAAGGGAAAAGCAACGAAAGCAGACAAAAGGCCGCGTCCGGCACCTAATCTAGTATTGGACGTCTTCTCACTAGCGCTGAGCTAAGTGTTGCCACTGGGCGTGGGAGGGAGCCCCAGGGCCTGAGGCCGGCACCCCTGAGACTCCGGGGCATGTACAGCCCCACTCATTATTACGTGAGAGTGTCACGGGGCGGCGAGCTTCACAGGCACTGGGCCTTCTTCACAGGTACCGGCCTTGCTTCATATCGCCAGACGAGGGCCCCGCCTTGCGCCACACTCTAGTGCCATCAATGACGACCGGAAACCAGGACGCCGCCGATGGGGTAGAGCGGTCGGCAGCGGTTCCCCCGACGACCACGGGTCCTCCGCCAGGGGCAGGCCCTGAGGCACCTCCCCAGCAGAGGGGCCTACCTCCTGAGAACACCTTGCTCCGAACGCCGTGGTGGTGATGTCGGATCTCAGCCCCTCTCCTGCAGCCCCCTGCGCCCTCCTCCCGAGGGGTAGGAGACTGTGGGAGCGGGGCAGCTGCTCGCTGTGGCGACCTGCACCTCCTGTGATCCATGATTAGCATATGCCTGCTCCTGAGGAATTAGCGGTACCCGATAATCGCTGCCTCCAGCGTGGCCAGTGGGACCGTCCCCGGGGCTCCTGGAAGGGCTCAGCTTCTGGCGCCTCGTCCCCCCAGCTTGGGCTGAGGAGCAAGCCTTGTTCGCCCTCGTGAGGGTGTCCTTGGTCCATCATTAGGGGCACGTATTCTTCTGGCGCCATCATCCCGAAGGCCATGCCGTAGTGCTCTGCGTGCCACGCAGCTCTGCTTGACGCGCCCACCATGGGGTGGTAGCGCGGCTGTCCACCGGGGCCGTGGGTCGCGTCGAGTCCTTCTTCTTCGCGGACCGGGAGCGGGGCCAGCGCCGCCGCCGGTCCGGTGCCGACAGCTTTGCTGGCGTTGGAGTAGCCTTGGAGCCCGCGGGCGCGTGCGGAGCCCCCGCGTGGGCTGCCCTGGGCTTGAGATGGGAGCTGGGTGCAGAAGGGGTGAGCCCCCGAGGCGGTGAAGCCCAGGAGCTCTGCCACCCGCTCCAGCAGCGCGTCGCGGCCGCCCTCCAGCAGCCTGCACTGCAGCAGCTCTCGGGCCACCATGAGCGCGACCCTCGAATTCGCCTGTTCCCGGCGGGTGTACGGTGTCGTGGTTGCGGCGTGATTGGAGGCCCTTGCTGCCGACCGCGCCTGCCGTAGTGTCATAACTGTCGAAGCCTGTCCGCGTCGCCCGCGGCCCGCAGCGCCCTGCGGACCGCGAGCTGCCTGGGGCACGGGGTCGCCCGAGGCGAGCGGCTCTGCGCAGGCGAGCCACGCCGCCCATGGATCTGGGTTGCCCGCCTGGTCGCCGGACATGTTGATGACGACGCGACAGGACACGAAGCGGTAGAAGGGGAATTCCGGCGCACCCCTACCTGGCACGCCAAATGTCGGATTTCGGGTTCCGGGAGATCCTTGAGGTTCGAACACTGGGGTGCGCGCGGAGATTTCACCTTCTACCTACCTGCACCCCTCCGCCTCGCTAAGATCTAACCTATGGAAAGAACAGCACAAGAGACACAGGGTTTATACTGGTTCGGGCCACCGTTGTGGTGTAATACCCTACTCCAGTGCGTGGTGTGGTGGATTGCCTCTTGGGCTAATGATGATGAGCAATACAGGGAAGAACAACCTCGCGAGGGTCTGTTCTTGGCTGGGGCGACGAACTGCTAGGAGGAGTTCAGTCACCCTTCTCTCTCTCTCTTCTCGATTCTCTCTCTGATTTCCCTCCTTCTTTTTTTCCTACCCTGGGGGTGGCTAGTCCTATTTATAGGCAAATGCCCTGGGCCTCTTCCTGAAAATTGAGCCAGAAGGGTGCCAACAATTGGCCATTTTGAAGAGGAACATCTCGTACACTTATCTTGACTAAAGTTGGTCCTCGCCTGCCAAAGGCTCTGGTGGTGACGCTGCCTTGGGCTCCACAATGACTTCCTCCCTGCTGTTGGATTGGTCTTGGTCTCTTTGCACCGAAACGGGTGCCTTTGCTTGATGCTCTCGCCTGCGCTTGCTCCCTTTGCACCAAAGAGGAAAGGAGGACACTGCGCGGGCTGGCGCCCGCCTGGCGCCTTTGGTTGTCATGGCCTGCGTCACGGGCACCTCGTGAGGTACCCCACCTTGATCTCTCCGCCTCCTCGCGAGCCAGCCTGATGAGGCCGTGCCTGAGGAAGCTCCGTGTCGTCCGTCCCGCGAGGCTTGGCCCCTCGCGAGGCTCTTGGGTCTGTGTTGATGAAGACGGGCCGTGCTGGGCCCCCCTTTGAGCCACGCCGCAGGCCGCAGGCAGGCAAGTCTGGGGACCCCCATTCCCAGAACGCCGACAGTAGCCCCCGGGCCCAAGGCGCGCCCGGACTTGGCCGTGTAGGGAGGCGAAAGGGCAAGAGCGAAGCGCCGCGGGCCCTAACAGCCTACGGCCTTGGGCGCCGCGTGGCGGTTGGTTGGGCGTGGGCGGCACTATTCCCCCATGCCCCCCTTATTCTGCGCCATGCTAGGCGGACTCGTAGTCGTACACAGCCGCTCCATTTTTGTTGCTCGAGCGCCCTCTGTCCTTCCTCCGCTCGAACTCCAGCTTTTGTTTTCAACCCAATCTCAAACCTTCCCCCCGCCTTCCCATCGCCATGGCTCCGACGAAGAAGGGAAGAGGGAAGAAACCCATGCCTCCTCCTTGCTCGCCGCCGTTGGCAGCCCCCGCCGAGGGCTTGGGCAAGGTCAGCTCGGCTCTGGCCACTATCTTCAACGAATGCGGGAGGACGACGGCTTGGCCCGCGTCCCACTTCTCCATTGACAGGATAGCCACCGAGGTCCCGTATTTTGCCGACGCCCTGTGGGCGGGTCTGGTTCCCCCCTTTTCCGATTTCTTCAATGTCGTGCTTTCCCACTATCGGATCCACATGATGCATCTGGGTCCTGAATCCATCACCCTCCTTTCGGTCTTCGCCTTTGTCTGCGAGGCAATGAAGGGCATCCTTCCTTCGGTTGCCTTGCTGCGCCACTTCTTCTCTCTGCGCCTGGTCGACCCTACCCAATGCTGGGCATGCGTGAGCTTCGTTGCCACGCCTGAGACAGCGGCCTCAGGGATTGACTTCAGGCTCCCTTTGCCCGCGGCTGGGTTCCGCGAGTGGTGGCTGTATGTGGATGCAGGGGTGCCCAGCCCCCTGCTATCGGAGCCAACTTCGCCTGCTGTCCCCAATTCGGGCTGGGGCCAGGAGACGCTTGAGAGCCCCCGGCTCGTCTTCGTCTGGCACTGCTTCGCGTTCTTGAGGTCTCTTGGCGTGAGAGCGCCCAAGGTGGTGAAGGAGTTCCTGCTATGCCGCGTTGCTCCTCTCCAACGCCACTCCCGCCGGATGTGGGCCTTCAGCGGTCGTGATGATCGTATGAGGCTCCAGGAAGAGGACCTGATGCCTGAAGTGCTGAGGCCAGCGCTCTTGATCCTGACTAGGGAGCCCAACCCTGGCAGCATCCAGCAGGGAGGGGCCTTGCTGTACCTCTGCCAGAGCAGGGGCGATTTTGTGAATCAGATGCCTATCTTTGATGAGTGGGGGCCTCGCCCCGCTGGCCTCCAGGGGCCTTGCGAGAACCCAGTGATGGTGACTGCCCTTCCAGTCGGCCAAGGCGACTCTTCCTCAAGTGGAGGAGCAGGGAGGCATGAGGCGCCAGAGGCCGAGGGGGCTCCCGGCGGGGTGACAGCGTCGGGCGATGCTCATGAGGGAGGAGCTCTTGGGGCCCGTGCCGCTGAGGCTGAGGGTGGCAAGCAGCTACCCTCAGCGCCTGCGACTGAGGCCCCTGAGGCTCCAGCCACTTCTCTTGGCGAGGCGATTGGCAGCACGCATCAGGCAGGCGCCCCTGACACGGATCGCCTTGACGCTCCGTCTTCATTGCAGGTTGATCCATGTGCTCAACTCTTGGGCCGCTTCCGCGTGGACTTTGAGGCCCTCCGGAAGAGAAGGGAGGCCCTGGTCGATGATTACCCTTGTCGCCTCCTGAAGCGTAGGAAGTACTTCGCCACTGATGAGTAAGCCTTCTCCTTTCCCAGCCCCCGATCCTTCTGTTGCTTTTACTGATCCTTGCTCCGCAGGCCCCTTCCAGTCGAGCTCGTGGAGATGGCTGAGGTGTCGTCTCCCTTGGCTTCGCCCCCTCCACCGTCCTCAAGCGCTCCGAGCAGCAGAGCCCTTGCGGTGAGGGCGATCGGAGAGGCGAACCGTCCCGAGGCGCATCGTGGCCCTACACACCTCGCGATCCTCCTTCGCGGGCCTTCTCGTGGCATAGCCAGCCTGTCGTGGGCTTCTCGCATGGTCGTGGACTGCGATTGGCTGAAGCGCTCCCTACGCTCTTCATCTGGGGACTGTCTGGCTCCAGGCTGGGCTTCTGGCGTGGCGTGCCCGGCCGTCGCGAGGGTGCCAGCCCCTAGCCCCCTGCCCCCTGCCCGGAGGGGGAGTGCTAATTCGAGGCCCCCGGCGCTTGCTCGGGGCAGATGATGGTGTGGAAGACGTGCTCGAGCGCGCCCGGGAGCGTCTCGCTCTTCGCCAAGGATTCCTTGGAAGGGCGGCTAACGCGGTGAGCCTGCTTGGTGAGGATCTTGCTGATGAAGACGCGCGCCTTGAGGCCGAGGGCCTGCGCCTGGCTGCAGAGAGGCGCGAGCTGGAGGGCGCCATCGCCCTTGCGTGCCGTCAGCGCGACCTTGACGATGCAGAGGCCAAGGCATCGCTGGTGGCCTCTCAGGAGGCCTGATCATGGGCCGCTGAGGAGGCCCGGGAAGCTGACCGGCGGCGAGGGGCGGTGGAGGAGCGGGCTCGGGAGCTCCTGGCCTGGTGCCACTCACTGGAGGAGCAAGTGGAGCTGCCCGAGGCAGCCCTCGCGTCGATGAAGGTGGCCTCTGGCGACCCAACAGAGCTCCAGAAGCATGAGGAGGCGCTGACGCTGGAAGCCGCCGAACGTACCCGCGGGTACGAGCGTCTGGAGACGAGGGAGCGCTTGGTGACGCAGGCGGAGGATGATGTCGCTGCATGGGAAGCCCGTGTCCTGGAGGAGGTCGGACGTCGGGTGGCGATGGTGCACTTGAACCTCGAGCACGAGTTCGAGGAGAGGCTGGAGTTGATCCGTGCCGAGGCTGAAGGTAGGACTGCTGCCTTCAGGGCCAAGCTGGAGGAAGCGACGCGGCGGGCCGATGCTTTTCGGGCCGCCCTTGAGGTAGCGCAAGGGGAGTCAACCACCTCCCAGGCCGAGGTGCTCCTTCTTCGCCAGCGGGTGGAGGAGGCTGAGGTCGTCGCGCTCCAGAATGCGGACGAGATACGTCAGCGGCGGATCCTGGAGCATGAGCACGACCCCATGCTCACCACGCTCCGGGAGAGAGCCAACACAGCCTTGGGCAACATCTGTGAGGCGGCTGTTGGCGAGCCGCACGCAGTCAACTACGCCGGCAACCTTCAGTTCTTCACCGACGTGGTGACGCAGCTGGAGGCGCGGTCGGTCAGGGCCGACAGGTTGGTGGAGGAGAGGAGCCGCGCCCTGCTCGGGCGCGCCTTTTCTCGCGTCTTCAGCCATCTCCAGAACATGGATCCCCACTTCGATTTCGACGCCACCATCGCCCCAGTCCCCTAGGCCGTCCGAGATGACCTGGCGCACTGGGTGGAAGACAGTGTGGATGCTCTTGTCAGGGCCTTCACTTTAGACAACGACGGCGTGATTTTGGCTGCTGACGAGGGTGGTGCGGTGAACGGCCCTGACGCCGCTGGCGGCGACGCAGACAGCGATGGCGAGTTCAGCGACGCCAGCAACGGTTCAGGTGGTGCTCCTGAGGACGCATTGGGGGATTTATCCGACTGATCGTGCATCGTTCCTGTTTCCTTACCCTGCATGAATAGAACTCAGGTTTTGGCCTGATGGCTGTGAGAGCATTTTGGAGGGGGAGCTCCTCATGTAAAACTTGTGTTCTTCGTACTAGTAGACGTTACATTGCCCATGCGCTCGCGCCAAGTGGTTGGCTTAAGCGACGCGCTGGTCGGCTAGTCTACCTTTGTCCCGTGCGGGCCCTGAGGTAGCCTGTGGGAGGCTGTGGTGTCCCGAGTGTTCCTTGACCGAATCCGTAGGATCTGCAGTAAAAAAACCCTCCCGAGAGGACGTGGCGGCGGCAATCTGGGCCGCGCGCAAGCTAGGCCTGACCCTGCTCGTGAGGTGCTCACGAGGGGAGGCAGCTAAGGCGAAGTGGTAACCAAAACGCGAGAAATTGCTCGAACGGGACTAAGCACCCCTTCCCCGAACACACGCAAATCTCAAATTCGAATCCAACTTAAATCAAGCGGGGGAAAGTGGCAATCAAAGGGAAAAGCAATGAAAGTAGACAAAAGGCCGCGTCCGGCACCTAATCTAGTCTTGGACGTCTTCTCACCAGCGCGGAGCTAAGTGCTGCCACTAGGCGTGGAAGGGAGCCCCAGGGCCTGAGGCCGGCACCCCTGAGACTCCGAGGCGTGTACATCCCCACTCATTATTACGTGAGAGTGTCACGGGGCGGCGAGCTTCACAGGCACTGGGCCTTCTTCACAGGTACCGGCCTCGCTTCATATCGCCAGACGAGGGCCCTGCCTTGCGCCACACTCTAGTGCAATCAACGACGACCGGAAACCAGGACGCCACCGATGGGGTAGAGCGGGCGGCAGCAGTTCCCCCGACGACCACGGGTCCTCCGCCAGGGGCAGGCCCTGAGGCACCTCCCCAGCAGAGGGCCTACCTCCTGAGAACACCTTGCTCCGAACGCTGTGGTGGTGATGTCGGATCTCGGCCCCTCTCCTGCAGCCCCCTGCGCCCTCCTCCCGAGGGGTAGGAGACTGTGGGAGCGGGGCAGCTGCTCGCTGTGGCGACCTGCACCTCCTACGATCCATGATTAGCGTATGCCTACTCCTGAGGAATTAGCGGTACTCGATAATCGCTGCCTCCAGCGTGGCCAGTGGGACCGTCCCGGGGCTCCTGGAAGGGCTCAGCTTCTGGTGCCTCGTCCCCCCAGCTTGGGCTGAGGAGCAAGCCTTGTTCGCCCTCATGAGGGTGTCCTTGGTCCATCATGAGGGGCACGTATTCTTCTAGCGCCGTCATCTCGAAGGCCATGCCGTAGTGCTCTGCGTGCCACGCAGCTCTGCTTGACGCGCCCATCGTGGGGTGGTAGCGCGGCTGTCCACTGGGGCCGTGGGACGCGTCGAGTCCTTCTTCGCGGACCGGGAGCGGGGGCAGCGCCGCCGCCGGTCCGGTGCCGACAACTTCGCTGGCGTTGGAGTAGCCTTGGAGCCCGCCGGCGCGCGCGGAGCCCCCGCGTGGGCTGCCCTGGGCTTGAGATGGGAGCTGGGTCTAGAAGGGGTGAGCCCCCGAGGTGGCGAAGCCCAGGAGCTTTGCCACCCGCTCCAGCAGCACGTCGGGGCCGGCCTCCAGCAGCCTGCACTGTAGCAGCTCTCGGGCCAACGTGAGCACGGCCCTCGAGTTCGCCTGCTCCCGGCGGGTGTACGGTGTCGTGGTCGCGGCGTGATTGGAGGCCCTTGCTGCCGACCGCGTCTGCCGCAGTGTGAGAACTGTCGAAGCTTGTCCGCGTCACCCGCGACCCGCAGCGCCCTGCGGACCGCGAGCTTCCTGGGGCACGGGGTCGCCTGAGGCGAGCGGCTCTGCGCGGGCGGCCACGCCGCCCATGGATCTGGGTTGCCCGCCTGGTCGATGGACATGGTGATGACGACGCGACGGGACACGAAGCGGTAGAAGGGGGATTCCGGCGCACCCCTACCTGGCGCGCCAAATGTCGGATTTCGGGTTCCAGCAGACCCTTGAGGTTCGAACACTGGGGTGCGCGCGGAGATTTCGCCTTCTACCTACCTGCACCCCTCCGCCTTGCTAAGATCTAAGCTATGGAAAGAACAGCACAAGAGACACAGGGTTTATACTGGTTCGGGCCACTGTTGTGGTGTAATACCCTACTCCAGTGCGTGGTGTGGTGGATTGCCTCCTGGGCTAATGACGATGAGCAATACAAGGAAGAACAACCTCGCGAGGGTCTGTTCTTGGTTGGGGCGACGAACTGCTAGGAGGAGTTCAGTCACCCTTCTCTCTCTCTCTCTTCTCGATTCTCTCTCCGATTTCCCTCCTTCTTTTTTTCCTACCCTGGGGGTGGCTAGTCCTATTTATAGGCAAAGGCCCTGGGCCTCTTCCCGAAAATTGAGCTGGAAGGGCGCCAACAATTGGCCATTTTCAAGGGGAACATCTGGTACACTTATCCTGACTAAAGTTGGTCCTCGCCTGCCAAAGGCTCTGGTGGTGACGCTGGCTTGGGCTCCACAATGACTTCCTCCCTGCCGTTGGACTGGTCTTGGTCTCGTTGCACCGAAACGGGTGCCTTTGCTTGATGCTCTCGCCTGCGCTTGCTCCCTTTGCACCAAAGAGGAAAGGAGGACATTGCGCGGGCTGGCGCCCGCCTGGCGCCTTTGGTCGTCATGGCCTGCGTCACGGGCACCTCGTGAGGTACCCCGCCTTGATCTCTCCGCCTCCTCGCGAGCCAGCCTGATGAGGCCATGCCTGAGGAAGCTCCGTGTCGTCCGCCCCACGAGGCTTGGCCCCTCGCGAGGGTCTTGGGTCTGTGTTGATGAAGACGGGCCGTGCTGGGCCCCCCTTTGAGCCGCGCTGCAGGCCGCAGGCAGGCAAGTCTGGGGACCCCCGTTCCCAGAACGCCGACACTAGTACACGTAAACATTAGACTTAGGCAGTGCTTTTATTAGTTAGTACCACAGCCACGATACGGAATCCTATGCAAGCGCGTGAAGCGTGGCCGCACGGTCGATCAAACGATGCGTCACATTGTCGCGCTCGAAGGACATCCACTGAACCTTTTTGTGTGTGTGAAAACAATCCTCGAATATTACTCAACTTTTTTTCTTGTGAAAGTTCTTGATGGTGCAATATTTCCATATATTTGAATTTATCTCCAGTTCGTGTTTATTTGGATTTGGACATTTTAGGTGCGCCCTAGTTTTTTTAATACTGATTTTGTGTGTGTGACTGAGAGAGAACGTATGTATGTGTCCATATGTGTGTTGTGGCGGAAGGGCAATGTGGAGATAGTGTGCGTGTGATACAGACATAGAGAGGTGTGAATGTGCAAATGATCATGCACGAGTGAGACATAGACATATGCCGATACGTTGTGTATACATGAGATAACGGTCTTATAGTTTACATGTGTGTGTGTGTGAGAGAGAGGGAGGGAGAGAGATAGAGACAGAGAGAGGAGCATCCGTAACACAACAACCATCTCTCTCGATTCGTCCGTCCCTCGCACGGTCACATGCAACACATGCATCAACGCGCACATTTTGACACCCTCACCCGGCCCCTGCCCACCTCAAGGCCCGCACAATCTCCTCGTGAATACCCATTTCTCTCCTTAGGTTTGTTTTCTCTCAATATCTGACACACACACACACACACACAGACACACGCAGCACAACACACACACTCCCCCGAGCATACAATTCATCCCCATCCAAGGTTATACGGCGACCACTCTCACTTGTGCTTCTTTCCACCCCAACATGCACAACACCTCAATCTTCAAAGAGGGCATTGGGCAGGTCGAAGACGGCGACCACACCGCGCTAGAGAATGCGGGGTCATTTGGAAGCAGGGTGATGTGACGACGGCTGACTGACTCCTCCCCCCACCCCCTCTCTCTCTTGCACAAAATTACCAATCTCTCTCTCCCCCACACAAAATTATCAATCTCTCAACCCACGAGATCCTTCCCCTCTCGTCCATGTTTTTCCAGCTCTCTCATCAAACATGTTGTCTCTTCTCCTTTCACGTATACAGAATCCAGATGCACACGCATCTCATGTATATTACATGTATCCATCTTTCTCACAGACCTAACTTCTTCCTCTCTCTTTCTCTCTCTATCTCTCTCTCTGTCTCGTTAGGTTTGTCTCCTACTCTCTCGTCCACATAAATACAATCTTTCCTGCCCTATCTGCTCCATCTTCAAAAGCTCTCTCTGCACGTTTCATTCACACATTGGGATATGTCAAAATGTTGCTTCTACAATGGCTGATGTAGAGTTATGGTTGTTTTTGTTGCATCCTACAAAGTAATAACTATGAAATGCATTTAGATTCTCATTTGACTGGGATTATGTGAGTTTGAGCATGTTGTGAAGTACTATAGACCTTGTATACATCTTGGGATTCGACAATGATTGTAACTATTGAATTGTATAGACCATTACATTCGAAGTCAATAGCCTAATATATTTATTTCACAATTTCAACAAATGATTAGTTCACTACAAACTAAGAAAACAAATGTGTACTCCCTTCGTTTTTATTTAAGTCCGCGTATTAGCATTGGTCAAAGTCAAGTTTTGTAAACTCTCAAAAAGCTTATAACAAAAATATGAACATATACAATAACAAATAAATACCATTAGATTCATTATTGAATGTACTTTCACATCATACATATTTGTTGTGGTAAATGTTTATATTTTTCTATAAACTTGGTCAAACTTTAGGAAGTTTGACTTCGATCAAACCTAATATGCAGAGTTTACTACTAATACTCGCTAGTTGCTTAGCCGAATCACTCAACACGCCACACGGGGAGTCTAGTGTCACAAAATTTTGAGGTCGGTGGGAAAATCTCCCGGGACCCTGATTCGAGAAGTGGGAAGTTACCATCATAGCCTTCGGAACAGGCCTACAGATGACGCTTGGTAGGGGGCTATTTCCGTAACTTCAGGTTCACCCTACCCAGCCAACCCCACCCCGGCACCCAGAGTAGTACACCTGAATACTCCCCATTTTCTATCCCCACCGCAAAATAGACTTCTCCATGGCACCGCAGCCTTTGTGCTCCCCCCTTTACATCGGCGCACTCGTCCACCGTAGCGCATCTGCCTCATCGACGACCTCGTATGCCGCACTGGAGCCGGTCCACCGTCATCGTCGTACACGGAGCCTCTTCCCCGGCATCGTCTTCCACAGTCTCAGATTTGCTTCCCGGAAGCCGACGCCAAGCGCAGAAGTACCACCATCATGGACAATGAACTGACTCCCGTTGCCGACCATGACTCACAGAGGCCGCCGCAACCATCGTTCTCCTCCTCGATTGGTGATGTGTGTATTGAATCACTTAGCAGTACATGTGCAGTTCCAATTTTGTTCATACCTACCCTTCAAATTTCCTAGGTGCTATTGTTCCTGTAAAAGTAATTGGTTATAGCCTCCATTGTCCAACAAAATATCAGCTTGTAATTGTGCGTCGCTCCTGTATCGTGCTGTTCTTGGGTAGGTTTTTCATCTGCAACCAGTAGTGTGGCAAATGATGGAAAGGTTTTTAGAAGTAGCAAGATGCCCATGCGTTGCATGCATCAAGATGCATTTGTATGAGTAGTTTATCTTGTGGGAGAAAAGGATGAACGAGGGAAGGCCTTATTTGCAAATCTTTAGAGGGGTATGGGTATCTTTTTTCAAAATTCCCATTTGTTTCCTTCCTATTTGTCAGATATAAATCAGACGGCCTATATTGCAAGAAAAAAAGTATAGAGAAAAAAGTAAACAGTAAAGGAAGTAGAGATAAATATTAAATATAAAATATAAAATAAATATAACAGTAGAGAAGAGAGTAGAGATAGCATGTTGACATTTTTAAAGCGCCGCGCATTGCGATTCTGTTGGAGATGCTCTAACATGGCAGACGAGTGCTTTAATGTTGCCCACAAGATGCGCGAGTATTACTAGTAGTATATTTTTCTTGCCATGTTGAGATTTTAAAACCATGAGTGCGAACATGCAGAGGAGCAATGAAGACCAAACACGGGATATTCGGGACATCTTCAGGGAGCGTGGCAAGTTAAAGGGGAGCTACACCGAACCTGTAAAACGAGCTTTGGTAAGTAACACCCTTTCAATTACTTTCGTGTAGCCTCGTGTTCTTCGATGTGTATATGTTGTAGTTTCTGTTTCTCTTAAGCGTGGTCTTCTTCGATGTGTAATAAGAAGAGTCTTAATCGTCTTTCGTTTTTAGCTTGATGTAGGAAGTGGGTGTTCTCACCTTGTAGTCTGTTTTTATTTATTTTTCCTTTTGAATTACTTCTCCGAGTTCTTTTTATCTTGCTTCTTCTAAATGGATCTAGGTTGCTTTGAGTATTGATCTAAAAAAGAAGTAACTTCATGTTAGGATGCAGTTCCTGTGAGGAGGGAAGTATGGTCAACCTCGAGATCATGTTTCCAAAATGAGGCTGGATTACACACAAGGTGCCAGTTCCCTAATGATGCTGGATTAGACACAAGGTGCAAATTCCTAGATGATGTTGGATTACACACAAGCCAGGTGGAGTCGTCAGCTATTCGTGTACTCGTGGCATTAGTAAAGGTGAAAGAAATCGTGCAACAACCCTTGAGAATGTAGCTGAGTTCCTGAAGAAGCGAAAAGAGCAATCAGATGCTCTCTTCACCCTTGCCAAAGAAGAGCTGGAAGAAGCCAGAAATAAACTAGCAGAGGCAGAGCAGGCTAGGCGTCTCCTGCTATCTAAAATTGTTGTCAATACAAAATTTCCTTCATAATAGCTAGGTTCAAATGTTTATCCAGTCAGCATGCCTGTTGTGATGTCCGTGCATCTACTGATGTGGCACAAAATGTTTTTTTCGGGTTATGTAATAACAGCAATTACTTTCCAACCAATAACAGACGAAGCATTGGACATGGTATAGTTCACGCGCAACCCCGACATTCCAAGTTCAACTTCCACGTCAAACTCATGTTCACAGATATCTGCACATTCATACATAATGTCCACAACCATGATCCACTTCAAAGCGAAAAAAATGTGAGGAGAGTTATAAATAAAGAAAATCCTCTACTAGTTCCTGCTACCAGTGCGAGCACAATAAGTCAATACCATGCGTAAATTAATTATATTTTAGTCATTTTTTGTGTTCTAAAATGCCTCCCGGCTCGCGGAAGGATGTGTTGCTGGCACACGCGCGGATTCAATGAAGGCAGGCGGGGCAGTCTTAAGCTGGTTGCACACGGCGAGGAGGCGTGCTCAGCCTGGCCTGCAGCGAGTGCGGCCCTCTTGGCCGGCGCGTCGGTTCAATGCCTGCGCTATAAGAGGTCGCGTCCGTGTCAGAGCAATCACTCCCTCCAATCCTTTTTTGTTTGTGTATAACAAAATCTCGTTTTCCATTCACATTTTACAAGTAAAATACATGGAAAAACTTTGACCCAAAGTACGATGGGGACTAGTAAACCAGAATGGAGGTAGTAGTTTTTTAAATCAAAGAAGAGTTTCCCCCTTCCGATTTTCATTACTGAAAACTAGCATCTAAATCTAAACCATAGTATTTGCCCTAGAACTACCAGGTTCAACATCTCGCAACATAAACCCATACAACCTCCATCGCAAAAAAACCATACAACCATACGCCAAGGAGGTACGTAGTACTATGAAGTCCATTTTTGCTCCATACCAATCGTTCTAAAAACTACTTACTACAAAACTACTTACTACTTATAACGCGCCATTGAAAATTGGAACTCTTAACCCCGCTAAAAACGATATTTTAAACGTGGCTACTCAATCTGTGGCAACTGGCGAGCCACCGCGCTCCAAGTCGTTCACCTGTGGTCCCGACCATCAACTCCTACGGATCAAATTATCACGTGAGCTGACTATTCCTACAAAGGTGCTCCAGCACATACCTGGTACCAGCGAATGCAGCAATCGTGCACCTAGGGTTTTAGGGTTTATTTGTTAACGTCGCCTTTACGTAACACTCATGTGTGCGAGACAGCGAGAGGCCGACTGCGTGCGTGCGCCTCTTCTCTTTGTATATGTACTCCACCTTTTGTCTGGTGTCCAAAAATTTATAATAACTACTAGCAATGTGCCAATGCGTTGCCACACGATCAAAGTAGATTAATACATATTCACCGATTTGATAGAAAAAAGTCTAGTTTTGAAATACGTATATCACTAAAAATATGTTATGTTTCACTCAAAATATATTCCTTTGGCGGTTTTGATGAGATAAGGGAGGAATGTTGTTGGTTTCAGGATTCGAGAAGTGGTATATGTCTAATTTCTACTCTTACTAGCAAGATGCCCGTGCGTTGCACGGAACATAAAGATCTTGTGGGAGAAAAGGATGAACGAGGGAAGGCGTTATCTGCAAATGTGGTGAAGAGTGCGGGTAAATTGCCATATTTTCCTTCCTATCCGTCAGATATAAATCGGACGACCTACACTGCAGGATGGCAGGCCCACCATCATCACCAACACTATTTTTTATCCCTACTCTTATAAAAAAGCATTTTCGGTGATGATCGTGTGCCTGCCATCCTGCAATATAGGTCGTCCGATCTATATCTGAAGGATAGGAAGGAAACTATGGCAATTTTGCAAAAAGATACCCACACCCCTCTCCACATTTGCAAATAAGGCCTTCCCTCGTTCATCCTTTTCCCCCACAAGATAAACTACTCATACAAATGCATCTTGATGTTCCGTGCAACGCATGAGCATCTTGCCAGTTGTTGCAAAAAGCCCATGTGTGTGTGAGAGAGAAGGAGAGTGGAGGAGGAAGGAGTGCATGTGTGACAAAGACACAAGGAGTGTGTGTGCGATAGGTATCAACTTAAAATGAGGCGATAGTGTGTGTGTGCATGATCGAGAGGGCGTGTCTCAATAAGGGAAGAAAAATCTACATAGATACAAGGAGCGGGAGAGAGACATGTATGTGATGGTGGAAGCACGAGTGTGCGGGTGTATAAACCTATCTAGAGGCTAGCTAGTCGATAAATGTTTGTGAGAGGAATACGAGTCGGGGAGCGATAGCGAGAGTTTTTTGTGTGTGAAAGAGAGACGGTAATCGGGAAGGGGAGTGGAAGCAGGAGTTGTGTGTGTGTGTCTATGTGAGAGAGAGAGGAGGGTAGTCGGGGTTGTCTGATCGGTAAACAAATGAATAATGTCAGTCTGGGATGGAGACGAAAAGGAGACCGCAACAAATGTTGTGTCTACAGGAGAGAGAGAGAGAGTAATTTTAGTGGTATGAGAAATATGTAGAGACATATAGGGTGTGTGAGAGAATCCCATAGAGAGAGAGACAAAGTGAAAGACGAGTGGAGACTGTGTGTGTGGCGGTGAAAAAGAAAGGTTAGGTACCGAGTGATACCAGAGAACAGTAGAGACGTGAGAGATAAT
Source organism: Triticum aestivum (assembly GCF_018294505.1). Classification (NCBI taxonomy): domain Eukaryota; kingdom Viridiplantae; phylum Streptophyta; class Magnoliopsida; order Poales; family Poaceae; genus Triticum; species Triticum aestivum. The sequence goes on from NC_057809.1 coordinate 175,365,544, forward strand.
GAAAACCGTGTAATGTATAATGATAGGGAGAGTGTGACACTTCTCAAGGGAGACATCGAGAGACCATGTTTGCGAGGATAGGAGAAACATTACGTGAGCGTGCGGGTGAGCTGGAGAAAGGAGAGTGATAGCTACCTGAAGGAGCATGCATGCGAGAGATATGGGCGTGAAAGGAGTGAACAAAAAAGGGATTCAAATATTTGAATTCGCGACGATGATACATGTAATCCATACTTGAACCAAAATTGATCTATCAAACATGCATACTCATATGAACTCACGCATATCTATGTTATTTAATATGTAGATATTACTGATCCATACATTTTAGTAGAACATAATTTGGTTTAATTTTTTCGAATTCAACCTTTAGATTTTGAGATCGTTGTATTTGTAAATCATATTATACATATAAAGGAGAAGAGTTCTTTGTTGTTCTTTTGAAAGTATATATAAAAAATGATGTATATAGAATGTAATTCCAATTGAAAATGGATCTCGCCCAAAAAAAAATAGAATACAAACGGGATTCGAATTGAGTTGGCACGGTAAACGTGCACTCTGCAAAATTTGAACGAAGCGGGGAAAGTCGCAGTAACCGCCCGAAACCAAAATCTGCGAGATGGAAATCACTACTACCTATCCCTGCGATGCAAAGCCTATCTGCTGGATTCCTATAGGTTTCGATAGGGATAGGTTTGTAATTTCACCCAAACGTGACGTAACCGCCTCTCACCCGGATTCATATACGGTGGGCGCCAAAACACAGTTTGTCCTCGACCGAAATCGACTCCTTCCCCGATTCATATTCATACACGGTGGGCGCCAGAAACAAACTCTCGTCAACAAATATTCGGTGTATGCGAGATTACCGTCCTATCCCCAACCGACTGATGTTGTTGTGATGTAGTAGAAATTTGAAACGGGGGCTAAGTTTGTAAATTTCCTCGCATTTGAGACAAGCGTGCCCTGAATACATGGTTCCCTCCTTCCTCTCTACCTCCCTTCTCCCCGTTCGTACTCCGTGGGCGCCAAAACACCCTCTCCACCCCACCCTCCTCCGTCCGCCGCAGTCCGCCACCCCATCCACCACCGTCCTCCTCCACCATGCCGGAGCTGATACCCCGACGCCGCCGTCCATTAGAAGAGATCGACCTCTCTCATCCACGGCTTCAGACCGGGATCATTGCATCTCGTCCTCTCGCTTCATCCCCGCCGTCGTCCACCTTGCCGGCGCCGCTCCTACGACCGCCTCGTCCACCGTGCCCCGCTGCCACCATCCAACCTCCTAGATCTGCTTCCACGCCGCTGACAGCCATCGCTACCGTAGCACCGTCAAATTCTCAGCAGATGCATACACGGCGCCGCACCAGAGGCGGTACTCTTTCGTATCTGCTCAACTTATTTATCACAGCAAGAAAATAGATCACCACTGCTTTACTCGGATTTCTTGTCTTGATTGCAAAGTTGCCTTTGTCCGGTTTGCACCTTCAGATCCGCCATGGCACGCTCAACACTATACTCCCAATGCTTATGGTTTTCCCCTTTTGTATTCCACACTAGTTAAATCATAGTAGACTAAATTTCAAATTTGGGTCAGTCGATTTTTCAGAGCTCGCCGGAGTTCGTCGGTGCGATCGAAGGGGCTCGGGTGGTTGTGTGGCCTCGCTGAACGAAGAAAACTCGATGCGGCTGGGGTTTGGGGCGGTGGTGGGGGTGGGGGTGGCAGAGGAACACAGGCGGTGGGGGCTGGTGGTCCGGCCGGTGGCCCGTGCGGTGTTGTTTATGGGAAGAATTAGAGACGAGGAAGAAGAAGGTTTAGGAGACGTAGGATCTTCATCCAACCGTCTAAAATGATCGAGAGACAGCTCAGAGTTGCATTTTTAATGCGCTCTGGTTCATGATGTGTGCGCACTGCGCAACCAACATTTTATTATCCAAAATCTGCTTGCTCTTCTTTACCATGTTCCTCTTCCATTCTTCTTTAATATGTACTCTCTCCGTTCCTAAATACAAGTATTTGTATAGATTCCACCATCGACTACATATGGAGCAAAATGAGTGAATCTACACTCTAAAATGTATCTGGATACATCTATATGCGATCCATAGTCGAAATCTCTACCAAGACTAATATTTTGGAACGGAGGGAGTATGATTGTAGTACAATATGTTCCTTGTACTGAAGATGAGCAGGGACATTTGCAGTGTAGAGGTCTATACGGTCGGTTGTGATGGACACTTTGAGCCTCTTTGATTCGTAGGATCTTGTAAACAAAGGAATAGGATTTGTAGTGGCCTGCCACCTTGAATCCTATAAGAATAGCAAGGAATGCGGGGAGCTGTGTCGCCTTTGAGAGTTACACTGATATTAATAGTACAACACCTTCACTTGAAGAGAGCTGGTATCCGAAGCCTTTCTAGCCGTACCGGCAATACTAGCACATATATTCCAGCAAGTTCCACTTTGCTGATTTTACTCTGATGCTTAAGGTTTTCCCGTTATATCTACACTATGATCGGTGTAGCTGCTTTGTGTCGCACTAGCAGCAGTCCACTCTTGAAGCTAAACACTGCAATGACTTACAAAATTTGCACCAAGGCATTGATTGCCATTCTGGATGCAATGAAACTCATACGCTCCCCACCTATTGATTCTTGTTCAGAATATGATCCTAATGACTATTCTAACCTTGAGGAGTCAAAGGAAGATGGCCTGTCCTGTTCACCCATCATGGTTCCTGTTCTAATTTGGCAATGTTTTATTGATTGCGGGTACCTTGCATATGTTGTCTTGAATTTCTTCTACTTTGTTGCACCGTCATCTGCATAATTTACTCATCATATATGTCGAGATGCCATGCCCATCCATTATCAATACATATTCCATCTGTCATCATACCATGTTTTCCACTCAAATGTTGTTCTTGTGCATTAGACATCAAAAAGGAAGAGGGTGATTGCCGAACCCGATGGAGCACCAGCAAAGTCCTTGAAAAACATGGTGGTGCCGAAGAAATTAGACAGCACCCCACTTATATTGGTTGTACAACTAGTGACACAAAACATAGGACCAACTCCACCAGACTGTACCCATACTTCACGGGCCACACCACTAGCTCCACCACATAGGACCTGCACTCCAGCAAAAGGTATACCGATTTCATTTGCCATAGCACCAGCTATACCACAGAAAAATCCCACTCCAGCAAAAAGTACAGCAAGTCGACCGGCCAAAGACCTATCCCAACTGCAGAGACGGCCAATTCTTGCAGATTGGAACCCCATTCCATTTATTCCCAGTTTAAAGGACAATGCTTTCAATGTTGTTAGAGACTACGTGCATATATTCCCATCATGGGAAGATTATTGTGAAGACAAACACCATTTTCACATCTCCTGTCCAACTTACGTGTAAGTGCTATTATTCATGGTTATTATTTTTTTGTTTTCTGCTGATTGAACATATCAATGATTTACATTACATTGTTGTAACTAGGTGAGGGTCAATCTAGATAGTCATGACGAGCAAAGCTTGCTTGTGCTTTTCAAGGAAGCATTGCAGCAGTATCAGTGTTACCTGAGGAAATCACACTTTGATGGCAAGTCTATAAACGAATTTCTGGTGAAGTCTCCTGTGCTAAATTTAGAAGACATCGAAAGGAAAAACCTTGTTATGCACTGGTCTCGTTCCCAGGATGAGGTACTGTCAATGAAATCACATGACAATTTGAACTTCTACTTTTCCGCATGTGCCTTACAGATCTTTTTTGCAGGAAATCTACTCGAAGAAGAATTCTGATTTGACAAGAACGACATGATATCGCAAATATGGTGCCCGCTGCTTTGCTCTTGTTAGTACCTGTTGTCCTGTATCACTGTACTTGCATACGTACCTGGTTCGTTATGTGACAGCAGTATGCATGATAGCTTGCTTATCAATTGTTCGCTCCAAATTATCCGATCTATATGAATGGTTACATTAGTGTACAATATATCCAATGCCAATGTTTTTTTAGCTCTGCATTGTTCTTGTAAGTACATGTTGTCCTTTATCAGTGTACTTATAATGACAGGTAGTTGTTCATGTACCATCACTCTGCAGCTTATTTTCCTTTGCCCTCCATTTTCTACACATCAGATCTATATTTATTCTTACCATAAGGTTGGTACTGAAGAAGTTTAGCTGTGTGTTGCACTTGGCTGTACATTTTGCCTGTATCGCTGCACTTACATTTATAGCTACTTGGTTATGTAGCATCACTCTTCATCTTATCTTAAATATTCTCCATTTTTTCGTATATTATCACATCTATATTTACTCTTAAAAATGTAGAATAAAGGCAATGCTTTTGAAGAAGATTCTGTGGTAAACTTCTTGAATTGACCCCCCATCAGCATGGACAAGGCCTTTATAGAGCCTGTCTTCACCAATAATGTAAGTTTGTCCATCTCAAGCCTTCAAACTTTGTTGTATATATTTGGTTAGGCATGACTGTAACAGCTGTTCATTTTTGGTGTTTGCATCAAATTGCTTGTTTAAAGTTTATTATGTAGTTCATAAACAAAAGTTTGTCCTTTCTCAATTTAAGTTTTCAATTGTACAACCGAGTTCCTTCTTCATACCATGTAAATTAAACTATACGGAGCAAGTGATCTTCTTTTGCACTGCATGTATGCTTCTGTTCTTCATCCGTAATCCAGTGGTGTGGTGAACCTACCCACTACAGCACAATGTCATATTCTACAATGTCTTAACTATGAACAATGTCATATCATTCTACTATTATTTAAACCGTCTCTTTATTTGCCAATCTGAAATGGTATAAATTGATAGCACACTAACCATTGATACTTATGAGTTCTTGATCTATAATCCAGTGGTGTCGTGAAGCTGCCAACTCCTTCACAATGTCATTTCCTGCCATGTCTTGACCTGAAGAATAACATATTGTGTTAATGCAATTTTAAACTATGCCACTTTATTCGTCAGTAAGAAATGTGATGAATTGTTAGCACTGATACTTTTATGTGCAAAACCTGTCATTTGTCTGCTTGTTTATCTTTCAGAGTGAGGAAGATATAAGTGTTGTATAAGCGTAGTCTCATCATCTTGCTCAGCTGCTTGCGCTGCAGCTCCGCAGCAGGGCTAACCTTTCTTGAACTCTATTGAAGTGTTGTCGGTTTTGTATATTATTTTGTGGGCGTGTTATTTGCAGTGGTGGCGTTATTTGATGCCCAGTGTATGTAATCTGCTGTCGGCTTGTGCTTTATTATCATAGTGGCGGACTTTGATGCCCAGTGGATGTAATATGCCGTAATTTCTTTATTGTATAGTCTAGGTTTTTTCTTATTCACGATGCTGTAGTTATTTTACTGTATATATATCCTGTCTTCACAGTAAACCGGCCAAACCGTAAAATTACAGTACATAATCGGGCCGTCATGCAATCACGATGTAGATTGGGCCTGAAACGTGTCGAACAACTCACGAGCCGGCAGCAGCCCAAAATGAACCGCGGCCCATGATTGTGTGAATCAAATCACGGGCTTTTAATAGGCCAAAATTTTCTCGGTCCTTGTTTGGCCCAATAAGATATCGGCTGCGACCAAGCCGGATGCAAACCGGGCCGTAGTTAGGCCCAACTATATGACGGGCTTTTAACAGGCCGAAATTAATATAGGGCCGAAATGTTAAACGGCCCCTTAACAGGCCAAAACTAATATCAGGCCGAATTACTGAGTGGGCCTATAGGAAGTGGGCCCAAAAGCATAGTGTCTAGTTGACGGGCCGAATCTGATATGGGCCATAATTGAGCCCAAAGCCTCTTAAATGGTCGGACCTGATCTGGGCCATAATTTGGCCCAAAACGTGGTAGGCTTTTAACAGGCCGGATCTCATATGGGCCACTATTAGGTCCGGAGCGTGGCAGGCCATTAATGGACCGGATCAAATATGGGCCGGCATTTGGCCCAAAACATGATAGCCAGTTAAATGGGCCGGCCTACTAGGGTCCTCAAAATCTTGTGGGCCTACAGCTGGGCCGGCCCATTAATGTCGGCGAAATCTCGTGGGCCTTTAGCTGGGCCGGCCCATTATGATCCACAAGAATCTTGTGGGCCTTTACCTGGGCTGGCCCATTATGGCACACAAAAATCTTGTGGGCCTTTACCTGGGCCGGCCCATTATGGCTCGCAAAATCTTGTGGGCCTTTAGCTGGGCCAGCCCATTATGGTCCGCAAAATCTCATGGGCATTTAGCTGGGCCAGCCCATTATGGTCCGCAAAATCTTGTGCGCCTTCAGCTGGGCTGGCCCATTTAAACTTGATGGGCCGGTCCACGTGTCAACATATCATAGGCGCGTCTCGCCCATTGGATGAGTGACACCTGTGCCAACGCGGACCTGACACGTGTCTCCTCCAGCCAATGATGATTTTACACGTGGAAAATCCCCATTGGTTGGGGCTGTTAACGGGTTATCGGATCCAAAACCCGACCCGATAGCTTAACGAAGTTCCGTTACGGTGGATGCCACGTGTCGGTCACCCTTGACGAAAGCACTTCTGTGATGCACGATTTATCGTCATGGAAGTGGACACTTCGATGATGATAATTTTGGTAATGTCATGGAACACTTCTACGATAGCACATGTATGATTATCTTGATTCTGTCATAAATTTTTCATGGATGTACATGCATGACAAAAAACGCGACCTAATGTGACAAACACGCATCATCACGGAAGTGTATTTTTTTGTAGTGCAATGTGTAAACTAAGCTAATGACAGTGCAACAAATTAGAATCAATGCAAAGCATCAGTTGCAAGATATGTGCGACCAATATAACCTTGGAAAGTTAGAGCAAGCACCTTGATGGGTGAATAAGATAGGGCATCTGCCTCTGACTAGTCCACTAGGGAGCTATATTGACTTAGGTCTCCCTCTAGCTCACACTCACTATTAGGATCATATTCTGAGCATGAATCTCTAGGTGGAGAGCGTTTGCATTGCATCCAGACTTGATTTCAGTCCCTTAATGCCATGTTTGATAGCAATGTCATTGTTATGCTTTATTCTTTTCATGCGCACAAGCTCATAATCATTATGACGCTGTTCAGAATCTAAGATTCATGAAAACATAAAAAGTAGTCAGATTATCTATGGAATGCATTGCGATTTCAACTCGAAGAGCGTCTCCCTGTAAACCCCTGAATATGCAAAGTTCACCTCCCAACCGTGCTGACCAGACCACGCACAGAAATACAAACCTCTTATGTCTTTATAACAGGCAGACACGCATTTTAAAACTGAAGTAGGAACATTAGAATCATATCAAATTTGTATTTGAACAAATAAACTAAGGAATTATGAGTGGCATAATGTTTAGCTTCAAGGGTGGAGTTCTGGTAGTGTGACACAAAGCAAGTAGGCAGATTGTATTCCATGTAAGAGATTGTAGTCTATGTGAAAGCTGGAAATGACACTTTCTTTCTATACAATGTAGTGTTCGTTGCCCACACATGATGGAATAGATCACACAGAGAAATACTATTCACTCATGTCTACGGTTCCAGTACTTTGAAAAGAGGTGGTCCACACTAAAATAATATTGGCAACAAATATGACAAGGCAAGCATAGATGTAGTGAATCAATCATTTACTTGTGAGCTTACCAGGATAAGTATGCAGAATTGTAAGTGCAGTAAGAGACCGTCCAAAATCTGAATCAAGAAATTTGTCTAGCACTTATTGTTTGCAACTAATCGACGTGAATAATTGGATATCATATCGAATGAGTAAGAAAGACAAGTAAAATTGTCAACAAACCTGGCCTGCAGTAGTAATCTGGGTCAATGTCACTATGACCAACAATCCAAAATGACTAGTGTGTGTTCCTAGGACCGGAATTTTGAAACCCTGGAACTTTACATGTACTAAATATTACTGAAATACATCTGAACTTAACCATTAAGTGTAGGTAGCACTCAACACACAACAAACCCTAATGTCAGTCCTGTCTAATGAGAAATGGATCAATTATAAAATGGGTGATGAGGAGTGGCTACTGAGTGTTGACAACGTATCTCAGAACAAATCTGGTTGGCTTAGTGGGTGCTGCACGCTTGAGCCCTGAACGGACTGGGAAGGTAGGCACGGGAGAGCTCCCGAGCAGCGGTGACGTTGTTGGGCGAGCGGCTCCAGACCTCCTGTTAGTCCGGCGTCTCCTCCTAGAGTCATGTCGTCCAGGGACGGCAATCGCCGGCGAGGCAGGTGGCTGGGAGCGAGTAGAGATCAGAAGTGCACTGCAGAACAGAGGGAATCGGGGCCTGGGCCGACCCAAAATCCCAGGGTGGGCCGTGGCCCGCCATGGGCATCCTGTAGAGATACACACCCGAGCTGAGAACATGCATTTTCAAAACTAAATTAGGAACATTTAGCTGACCAATTAAACGACTCTATTTTAATAATATCAGATCCGTATTTGAACAACTAAGCTTGTTTTGCTTGATGGGTGGAGCAGTGCTATTATGACACGAAGCACATATGTTGATCGTATAGTGATCATAAAAGGGGGAACCCTAAGCATTTTTTTGAGCAAAAGAGGGTTTCCCCTCTGATTTCTATTAAAGAAACCACCACAGAACCAACATGATCAATTAAACCCTAAGCATGATCAATTAAACCCTATTATGACTGTGCCATGGAAGATTTAAAGCTACAAACCAGAGAAATGCTATTTAGCATCCATTGTTTGCTTTGAACTATAAGAACTGAATTCTAAGAGCTAAAAAGAAAGTACAGTAACCAAGTTATGATCTATTTTCTGGTTGAGATCAAAAAGTTGAGGAGATATGAAGTATCACCTCTCTTGCAGCGCCGTGTAGGCATCGGGGGTGTGATGTCTGTCAGTGGCGTTGAAGTAGATCTACCATGGTAGACATGTGCATCGGGGGATAAGTCCCGTTGCGGTGGAAGAGAAGGTCGTGTGAGCGGCCTCGACAAAGAGGACGACGGTGCCGATGAAGTGAGAGGACACCATGCAAGGCTCTTGGTCCCTCTTCGTGGATGAGAAATGTCCATCTCTAGCAGTGGACAACGCGATCTTGGTAGGCGCTCCGACATGGTGGAGGACGGTGGTGATGGACGGGGTGGCGGATGGAGGAGGTTGGTGTGGGGAAGGTGTTCAAGCGCGGACGGTGTATGACTGGGAAATTGGAGGAAGAGGTACGGGGACCATGTTTTTGGGACACGACTGTCTGAAATATGGGAAAGTTATGAACTTCGCCACCATTTAAAATTTGGACGTCTCGTCGGGTGGGGATAGGACGGTAATCTCGCATCTCGCCAATATTTGCCCAGAGTGATTTCGGATGAGGAGATCATGTTTTGGAACCCATGGTTGGCGCCCATGGTGTATGAACAGGGCTGACAGGTAGGGCGGTTGTGTCACGTCCGAGTGAAGTTACAAACCTACCCCTATTGAAAATATTTGCCTACATCGACTTCAGCCAAGTCGAGTTTGTTTTTCCACCCATCATGTATGAATGGGGAAATTGATGGTGAATTAGAGGTCTTTCAGACGAGCTTGAATCAAATGTGTTTTGCCGCCCATGTTTGGCGCCCACCGTGTCGGAATGGGCTTAGAGGCGGTCGTGTCACGTCTAATTGAAGTTACTAACCTACCCCTATTGAAAGCAGTGGAAATCGGACCGATGGATTGTCCGTGTAAGGGGTAGACAGTAATTTCCATCTACCAAAAACTTGGCTTCGCGTAGCCGACGTGGGAGTGGACATTTTGCCGCTTCTTTCGAATTTTGGGACAATAAGCATCCACGTTTACCCCTGGCAACTAAATTCGGATACATTTTGTATTCCTATACGAATCTTTATAAATCATTCTATGTGTTTTTATATATGTTCAAAATCTCGACAACGATGTATTCCACTGTCATATATGAATATGATTTACAAATGCCGATACTCGAATTCAGAAGCTAGAATCCAATTTAAGGTGAATTCGAATACTTGGAAAACTTTATGTCCAACTCAAATGTCACACGCAGCATAATGTGCACTGCCATTTAGATATGTACACAAGCGATGTATCAAGATTCAAATACCCAGTCAATCAACCAAGAATGTACAGAACTAACATACATATAAACACTTATAGAGTATATGGATCAATAATATCAACTAACGTACATAAGCCAGGCCACTGTACTTTTTTTCGCTAGAAGAGCATCCTTTTTTTAGTGAAGCTAGTACAACATCTTCGCCCTTTCTGATGTGTGCCACTTATGGTCCATCTATACTACTATTATTGCTGAATGCACATTCAGCCCGATTGGCACATTTGTAGGTCTAGCACAGCAATCAAAATGAAATGTCCCCGAGTCTTATCAATTAATACATACTTGTGCTCAAATAAAATTACAAAGCCAAAAAACAAAAAAACTATTATTACATGATCTCTAAAACAAATGGTTTGATCGATTACATTAACAAACAACACAAAGGTTATTCAATGATGGAAAGAACATTTCACCTATGATTTACCAAGTGGGAATTTAATTTCTTTTTTTCCTTCAGGAGCTTAACAATGCGGTCAGTCTCAGCTTGCTTTGTTTTGAAATCCACCAAATATTTAATGGATGTCTTGACTACTACTTGTGATTGTGCTATTTGCTTCCTCATCATGTCAACTTCATCTCTAAGTGTAGAAGCAGAATCTCTTTCTAATACTAGTTTAGCCTCTAGAGCATCAACAGTTGGCAATTCATGATGCACGATTGGGCTGGTGCCACTGCTGTGGGATGATACAACATCCATGGGGACCTCACTCTTTGGTCTTGGGGTAACCAATTTTGCCATTAAAGTTCTGAGTGGATTCCAAAAAGTTGAAGTTAGCAAAACATCTCAAATGGGAGTTATAATAGCAAACTAGTTAAACAAACAGGAATTAAAGAGTTTCAACTGGATGCTGAAAAGTAGTTATTAACATCATTGTATCCGGTTGTTGCAGCAGCAAAGCAGTTAAACAAACAAGTTTTGCAAAAGGTACCTATTGTGGCATTGGAGGTTGTCTTGGATCCTGAAAAGTTGAGTAGCCAGTAACATGATTAGAGCAACCGGTTGCAGCAGTAAAGCAGTTAAACAAACAAGTTTTGCAAAAGGAACCTGTTGTGGCATTGGAGTTTCTCTTGGATCATGAAAAGTTGAGTAGTTGGTAACTTGATTAGAGCAATAAGTTACCGCAACAAACCTGTTACACAAATATACTTTTGAAAATGTACCTGCTTTGCAATTGGACTTCCAATTGGATCCTGAAAACTTGAAGTTGGTAAGATGATTACATCAACAAGTTATAGCAGCAAACTAGGTAAACAAGGAAGTTTATGAAAACATACCTATTGTGCCAACGGATTTTCAGTTGGATCCTGCAAACTTGAATGTTAGCAATCAATAAATAAAGTTTTGCAAGAGCCAAAAGAAACTAACATCAAACTAGTAAAACTAACCAGTTTTGGCAACGTATTTAATTATACATGAACTAGTAAAGCTAACAAGTTCTTGGCAACATATTAAAGTAACTAGTAGGTACCGCTTATGTCGGAGTAATGGGCCACGGGTAGGCTAACCCGAGCCCCAGAACCTTTCAAGACATCGGGGCAGGCCGCGCCCCTCAAGACCCCAGGACGAAGAGCCGCCTTCTGAGAAGTCGGCGGCAAGATAGCCGACTGCCCACTTGCGGCCGAGTACCGTTGACGACTTCAGGATAAGCCGACTCCTGACTGGCGACTTCCAGGTAAGCCAGCTTTGGGGAGTCGGCCCGCGACTCCAACAAACCCCATGCCCTCATCAAGAGGGACGGGACGGGAAGTGGCAACAGTCAAGCCCACTCCCACCCCTTACCAGGGGCAGGCATGGCTACAGCACGTCGTACTCGGGAAGATCTCCGTGCGGCGTGGCACTGTTGCCGTGTCGACCCTGACATCAGCACCAAAGGACTGAATCCTGTGCCCAAGACGGCTTGTCTGTATGACCCTGGGGCGGTGGGTCCCACCAGCCAGTGGCACCCAAGGAGACGGCAAGTGCACCCTTAGTCGGACCTGTTGGGAGTCGGCCCCGGGGAGTAGGCCAGATCCTCCCCCAGGCCCGCGCGCCATTAATCAGATGTGACGAAGAGTAGCAATAGTGATCGCCCGCCAGGTGGCGGGGCTGTTGCCATGACTCCATGACAAAGCTCGCGTCATCAGAAGCACGGCTACAGTAATCAGCAGCCGGCAAGACCCGCCCGCGGCGGACGCGGCCGGTCGGCTCCGTACCTAACCAGTCGGCGGGGCCCACCAGTCGGCGAGCCCCAGCAGTCGGCGGAGAAGACGGAGGCCGGAGACACTGACGACTGGGCCCGCGTCTAGTCAGATTACCATTGTACCACTCGGGGGTAGGCCTATATAAGGCCCCCAGGGCACCCATGCAAACGGTTGGAATCCATTAGCCCTAGCCTAGATCATATAGGAGGGAGAGAGCTAGCCTTGCCCTCTCCTACCTCCAGAAAATAGCTCAAGGAGTAATCGTGTAAACTCTTTGCCATAGTGATCATGCGGAGACCCCGTAGAGCAGCAGTAGGGGTATTATCTCCTCGAAGAGCCCTGAAGCTGGGTAAGATTCGCCGGCGTGCATGGCCAAGCCTCATCCCGTTTCCAGGCACCGGTGACGTTCTACTCGCCCCCACCATGATAAGCCATCCTTTGGCATATGTCGCACCCAACCCCTGACATTTGGCGCCCACCGTGGGGCCTGGTGCACCGTCATCCAGAGACCTGTTCTGGACGGGAACCCTTTTCCTCCCTGGCGAGCCCAGCCAGCCAGGCACACCAGACGGAGTTTGCGCCGACGCGCTGCACGGCGTTGAGATCACCTGTGCTGCTAGCCGCCTCGCCGAACTTGTTGGTGAGGTTCGCATCACCGACAAACCTGCATCCGACGCAGGCACGGGCAGCCCCGAGAACCTCCTCGCGGGCCACCTCAGTCAACTCCATGTCGCCGGCGAGCCTGCCGTGGACTTGGAGTCTGTAGGCTCCACCGATCCGATGCTGGTGGACTCCGACACAACGTCGCTCGACGCGTTTCCCACTAATGTGGTGGTCTATGACGAGCATCTCCCTTGCACAGAGAGCAACCGAAGCACCGTCACTGAGGTGCTCGTCATCAGTCATGGCGAGCCCTCCGGCGGAGGAGCGCACGACCCGCTTGGCACGGCGCTGCAAGACCTGACTGCGCCCATTCCGGAAGACGCTGACGCGGAGACGTTGGAGGCGCGCCACCTCCAGCTCGACGAAGGCACGAAGAAGCTGGCTAGCATGAGACGCCTGTCAGAAGCCTACCAGCGAGAGATGGATCGCGCTGTTGGTGGCTTGCCAGCCCTAGCTGGGCCCAGCCGCCTTGGCACGGTCCAGCAGCGCGGCATAGCCATCACCGACCTGTTCGGGGCAAGACGCCCCGTGTATGCTACACCTATGGAGAACATTCGAGCCACCCAGGCGGCGGCGGATGAGCTGGATAATTTCGAGGGCGAAGAGCGCCGACTGATGATGGAGCGAGTCCAGCGGCTCCTCGACGCGGCTGCCGCGTAGTACGAGGCCGACTGCCGCACATAGGTGCCGCAGCGGCACAACGACGACCTTCACCGAGAGCAAGGCACGACGTCTCGAATGCCGACTGGCGGCACCCGAGGAAGAAAGGACAAAGATCCGACTGTCAGCCACAGTCGGACTCGCATGACCATAGAGCGCGACCGAGATGGCCGCCCGAGAGCAGTAGAATGACGGGACGACTGTCTGCCTCCTCCTCCTCACAGGGAAAGGCGAGTCTCCCCGCCGCCTGTTGATCATCCGACTCTTGGCGACCGCCTTGGCCTCCGAGAGGGAGTCGGGGAAAACGACGCCCGCCACCGGATCGACCGGCTTCAGCGATCCCTGGCGTTGGAAGAAGAAGACGAGTTGGGTCCACCTTGTTTCGGGCCCCGCATTCGAGACGAGCCTTTTCCCAAGGGGTTCACGCTCCCAAGAGACACGCCCAAGTACACCGGCTCCGTGAAGCCGGAAGACTGGCTAGTCGACTACTCCACGGCTGTCAGCATAGTGAATGGCAACAAGCGTGTCACCATAAAGTACGTTCCGCTCATGCTCCAGGGCATGGCCCGGACATGGCTGAACAGCCTAAAGCCCCGCAACATCAACAGCTGGGTCGACTTCACCGAAGCATTCGTCCGCAACTTCTCCAGCACATACAAGCATCCTCCCAAACCTCATCAGCTCTCCTTGTGCATGCAAGGTCCCGACGAGTCGACTCGCGACTACCTCACGCGTTGGGCCGAGCTTCGGAACTCCTGCGAGGGCGTGCACGAGGTGCAGGCTATCGAGTACTTCACCGCAGAGTGCAGAGAAGGCACCCTCCTCAAGCACAAGCTCCTCTGCGACGAGTCAGAAACCCTCGACGAGCTACTGATCATAGCAGACAAATACGCCACGGCCGACTCCTCCATGAAGGCGGAGATTCAAGTTAGCGCAACTGGTAAAGTGGCCCCTCAAGCTCCAAGAACTCCGGCGGGGGATGCCAGTCGGTGGCAACAGCAGAGCGACCACAAGCGCAAGGCCCCGGAGCCGGCTTCCAGCAGCCGGCAGGTCGCAACAGTTGAAGACCAGCAGCCGGAGGGGCAGCCTCTGCCCAAGCGATAGAAAGGCGGCAAGCCCAACTGGTTGCCGGCCTTCTCCTACGAGCAGACTCTGGATGGACCTTGCAAGTTATATAGCGGCGTGAAGCCGTCGAATCACACCACCCGGAAGTGCCACTGGCTCACCAGGATCTCCAAGGGAGACGGCCTCCTACCTCCCCCGCCTGCTGGGCAGCCGCCTACGCCTCCGCCCCAACAGCCGGCTGTGAGGCCAGTCGGCGCAGTACAAGACGAATACCCCGAAGAACACGGAGCCTACATGGTGTTTACCAGTATGGCTGATGATCGACGCAGCAGGCGGCTGCAGCGACAAGAGATGAATGCAGTAGCGTCAGAGATGCTAGAGTTCATGCAATGGTCCGAAAAGCCTATTAGCTGGAGCAGGGCTGATCACCCAGAGGTGATGCCGAGTCCGGGCTCTTATGCCTTGGTCTTGGATGCCACCTTTGCCATGGATAGACGAGCTGCTCGTTTCTCATGAGTCCTGATAGATGGAGGCAGCAGCATTAACATCCTGTACAAGGACACCATGGAGATATTAGGAATCAAGCAAAGACAGCTTCAGAACAGCCGGACTGTGTTCCACGGCATTGTTCCTGGGCTTTCCTACTCACCAATCGGCAAGATCCTATCGGACGTCCTCTTCGGAGACAAAGATCACTTCCGCCGAGAGTCAGTTTGGTTTGAGGTGGTGGACCTTGAGAGCCCATACCATGCACTGCTTGGCCGACCCGCCTTGGCCAAGTTCATGGCGGTCCCCCACTACGCCTACCTCAAAATGAAGATGCCCAGCTCTAGGGGAATTCTGACTGTAGTCGGCGACTACCGGAAGTCGTCTGCCTATGCGACTAAGAGCAGTCGGCTAGCCGAGTCCCTAGTGATCGTAGCCGAGAAGCAGCTCCTGGAGCTGGTTGTGGCGATGGCCGGCAAGCAGCCAGAGGAGTCGCCTAACCCAAGGGAGTCGGAGGCTGAGGGTTCGTTCAAGCCGGCCAAGGAGACAAAGAAGATACCCTTGGATCCGGAGCACCCAGAGAGGTACGCCGTCGTAGGCGCAAACCTCGACAGCAAATAGGAAGGCGAGCTCGTTGATTTCCTCTGTGAGAATCGGGACATCTTCGCATGGTCCCCCAAACACATGCCAGGTGTACCGACAAAATTCGCCGAGCACAAGCTTCATGTCCAATCTGATGCAGAGCCGGTCAGGTAGCCCCTGCGCCGCCTATCAGAAGAGAAGAGAAGAGTTGTCGGAGAAGAAATAGCCCGGCTCCTAGCGTCCGGCTTCATTATGGAAGTATTCTTTCCAGAGTGGCTAGCGAATGTGTATTGACTACACGAGCCTCAACAAGGCCAGCCCCAAGAACCTGTTTGCTCTGCCAAGAATTGATCAGGTGATAGACTCCATAGCCGGATGCGAGCTGTTGAGCTTTTTGGATGCATACTCAGGATATCACCAGATCAAGCTAAACCCGGCCGACAGATTGAAGACCACCTTCATCATGCCATTTGGAGCCTTCTGCTACATCACCATGACGTTCGGCTTGAGGAATGCCAACGCCACCTTTCAGCGTTGCATGCAGAAGTGCCTCCTCAAGCAACTCAGGAGAAACGCGCACGTCTACGTAGACGATGTGGTGGTGAAGACGGAAAAGCATGGAACACTGTCGGAAGACCTCAAGGAGAGCTTTGAGAACCTACGCCGATTCTAGATCAAGCTCAACCCCGAGAAGTGCGTCTTCGGAGTACTAGTCGGCCAACTCCTTGGCTTCCTGGTCTCCGAACGCGGCATAGAATGCAACCCTATAAAGATCAAGGCCATTGAGAGGATGGAGGTACCCAGCCGACTGTTGGACGTGCAAAAGTTCACCGGCTGCTTGGCGTCCATCAGTCGTTTCATCAGTCGGCTGGGCGAGAAAGCTCTCCCCTTATACCAACTCATGAAGAAGACCACTTTTTTCGAGTGGAACCACAAGGCGGACGAAGCTTTTTCCCAGATGAAGAAGATGCTGACTACTCCACCCGTTCTGGCGGCTCCGACTCCTAAGGAACCTATGCTCCTGTACATCGCCGCCACCAGCCGGGTAGTCAGCACAGTCATTGTGGTGGAACGCAAGGAGGAAGGCAGATCATTACCTGTCTAGAGACCGGTATATTACCTCAGCGAAGTACTGTCGGCCTCCAAGCAGAACTACCCCCACTACCAAAAGATGTGCTATGGCGTACACTTTACCACTAAGAAATTGAAGCCTTACTTTCAAGAGCATCCAATCATTGTGGTCTGCACGGCCCCACTTGCTGAGATCATCAGAAGCCGAGATGCCTCTGGCCGAGTGGCCAAGTGGGCCATAGAGCTGGCTCCCTACACCATCCACTACCAGCCCCGCACCGCCATCAAGTCACAAGCACTAGCCGACTTTCTCGTCGACTAGGCTGAGACCCAGTACCTACCTCCAGCGCTCGACTCCACCCATTGGCGGATGCATTTCGACGGCTCCAAGATGCGCACCATCTTGGGAGCCGGCGTCGTCCTCACTTCCCCTAAAGGCGACAAACTCAAATACGCACTACAAATCCATTTTTCCGCCTCCAACAACGTCGCCGAGTACGAGGCGCTCATTCACGGGTTCCGGCTTGCCAAAGAGCTTGGCATTCACCGGATCCTGTGTTATGGCGACTCAGACTTAGTGGTCCAAAAGTCATCTGGCGACTAGGACGCCAAAGATGCAAACATGGCGAGTTACTGTTTCCTCGTGCAGCAAATCAATGGATATTTCGAGGGGTACGAGTTCCTCCATGTGCCAAGAAACGACAACGACCAAGCAGACGCCTTGGCATGAATCGGCTCTACCCGCCAAGCAATACCCTCCGGCGTCGCCCTTCAGCGCCTCCTCAAGACGTCTGTCAAGCCTTCACCAGAATCAGACTCCATCTTCGCGCCGACTCCTCCCGAAGAAGTCGGATCCAACTCCGGAGCCCCAACAGACGGTACGAGGATTCTGGCAGATGGCTCCAAAGTCGCCGCAGTCGAAGCAGGCCCGAAGACCCCAGAACTCGGCCCAAGAGCCACGCCAGTCGGCCCGGGGACTTCATTAACCCAGCAAGCGGTTGTTGACTCCAACCCACCGCCTCCCAGCCCAGCCGCCCTCGTCCAAGTCGTAGTTCTGGCAGTCGAAGAAATAGCAGCACCCTCATGGTCCCAGCCCATCCTCAAATTCCTGGTGAGCAAAGAGCTGCCGACTGATGAGACCTCAACTTGGCAAGTACAACACCGAACGGCAGCCTACACCATAGTCAACAGAGAGCTGGTCAGGCGCAGCATCACTGGTGTCTACCAGCGCTGCGTAGAGCCAGAGCAAGGCCAAGCAATTCTCAAAGACATCCATCAAGGCGAGTGTGGCCACCATGCGGCTTCAAGAGCACTCATCGCCAAAGCCTTTCGACACGGTTTCTTCTGGCCGACTGCCTTATAAGAGGCCAAGGAATTGGTCCAAAAATGCAAAGGGTGCCAGAAGTTCAGCTCCAAGCGGCACCAGCCGACTGTTGGACGTGCAAAAGTTCACCGGCTGCTTGGCGTCCATCAGTCGTTTCATCAGTCGGCTGGGCGAGAAAGCTCTCCCCTTATACCAACTCATGAAGAAGACCACTTTTTTCGAGTGGAACCACAAGGCGGACGAAGCTTTTTCCCAGATGAAGAAGATGCTGACTACTCCACCCGTTCTGGCGGCTCCGACTCCTAAGGAACCTATGCTCCTGTACATCGCCGCCACCAGCCGGGTAGTCAGCACAGTCATTGTGGTGGAACGCAAGGAGGAAGGCAGATCATTACCTGTCTAGAGACCGGTATATTACCTCAGCGAAGTACTGTCGGCCTCCAAGCAGAACTACCCCCACTACCAAAAGATGTGCTATGGCGTACACTTTACCACTAAGAAATTGAAGCCTTACTTTCAAGAGCATCCAATCATTGTGGTCTGCACGGCCCCACTTGCTGAGATCATCGGAAGCCGAGATGCCTCTGGCCGAGTGGCCAAGTGGGCCATAGAGCTGGCTCCCTACACCATCCACTACCAGCCCCGCACCGCCATCAAGTCACAAGCACTAGCCGACTTTCTCGTCGACTAGGCTGAGACCCAGTACCTACCTCCAGCGCTCGACTCCACCCATTGGCGGATGCATTTCGACGGCTCCAAGATGCGCACCATCTTGGGAGCCGGCGTCGTCCTCACTTCCCCTAAAGGCGACAAACTCAAATACGCACTACAAATCCATTTTTCCGCCTCCAACAACGTCGCCGAGTACGAGGCGCTCATTCACGGGCTCCGGCTTGCCAAAGAGCTTGGCATTCACCGGATCCTGTGTTATGGCGACTCAGACTTAGTGGTCCAACAGTCATCTGGCGACTAGGACGCCAAAGATGCAAACATGGCGAGTTACTGTTTCCTCGTGCAGCAAATCAATGGATATTTCGAGGGGTACGAGTTCCTCCATGTGCCAAGAAACGACAACGACCAAGCAGACGCCTTGGCATGAATCGGCTCTACCCGCCAAGCAATACCCTCCGGCGTCGCCCTTCAGCGCCTCCTCAAGACGTCTGTCAAGCCTTCACCAGAATCAGACTCCATCTTCGCGCTGACTCCTCCCGAAGAAGTCGGATCCAACTCCGGAGCCCCAACAGACGGTACGAGGATTCTGGCAGATGGCTCCAAAGTCGCCGCAGTCAAAGCAGGCCCGAAGACCCCAGAACTCGGCCCAAGAGCCACGCCAGTCGGCCCGGGGACTTCATTAACCCAGCAAGCGGTTGTTGACTCCAACCCACCGCCTCCCAGCCCAGCCGCCCTCGTCCAAGTCGTAGTTCTGGCAGTCGAAGAAATAGCAGCACCCTCATGGTCCCAGCCCATCCTCAAATTCCTGGTGAGCAAAGAGCTGCCGACTGATGAGACCTCAACTTGGCAAGTACAACACCGAACGGCAGCCTACACCATAGTCAACAGAGAGCTGGTCAGGCGCAGCATCACTGGTGTCTACCAGCGCTGCGTAGAGCCAGAGCAAGGCCAAGCAATTCTCAAAGACATCCATCAAGGCGAGTGTGGCCACCATGCGGCTTCAAGAGCACTCATCGCCAAAGCCTTTCGACACGGTTTCTTCTGGCCGACTGCCTTATAAGAGGCCAAGGAATTGGTCCAAAAATGCAAAGGGTGCCAGAAGTTCAGCTCCAAGCCGCACCAGCCGGCTTCCGCACTCAAGGCCATCCCCATTGCCTGGCCTTTCATAGTTTGGGGTCTAGACATGGTGGGACCATTCAAGACGCCATGAGGTGGCTTAACTCACTTACTTGTCCCAGTGGACAAGTTAACCAAGTGGATAGAAGCGAAGCCAATCAAGAAATTGAATGGTCCGACTGCCGTGACTTTCATCTCCGATATCACAATTCGGTACAGCATACCACACAGCATCATCACCGACAACGGCACAAATTTTGCCAAAGGCGCTTTGGCCCGTTTTTGCGCGACACAGGGAATTCGATTGGACTTAGCGTCCGTTGCCCATCCGCAGTCAAACGGTCAGGTGAAGCGAGCAAACGGCCTCATCCTGTCCGGCATCAAGCCCCGACTGGTCGAGCCTCTGGAGCGCTCGGCTGGCTGCTGGCTCGATGAGTTGCTAGCCGTCCTCTGGAGTCTGTGCACGACTCCAAACAAGTCAACCGACTTCACGCCTTTCTTCCTCGTCTATGGTGCCGAAGCCGTCATCCCAACGGACATATAGTTTGACTCCCCGCGAGTCACCATGTACAACGAGGAGGAAGCAGAAGAAGCACGTCAAGATGGCGTCGATCTGCTGGAAGAGGGCCGACTGTTGGCACTCAGCCGGTACAACATCTACCAGCAGAGCCTGCGCCGATACTACAATAGGAAGGTCAAGCCGAGATCTTTCCAAGAGGGCGACCTTGTGCTCCGACTGATCCAGCGAATAGCCGGCCAGCACAAGCTGTCGGCACCATGGGAAGGCCCTTTCATCATCAGCAAAGTGCTGGGCAATGACTCCTACTACCTGATTGACGCTCAGAAGCCCCGAGCACGCAAGGGGGACGACTCAGGCAAAGAGACAGAGTGGCCATGGAATGCAAATCTCCTCCAAAGATTTTACAGTTAATGCAGTATGTACCATGCTACCTTTTGTATTAAAGTACCAAGACTTCGGGCCCCCCGAGACGAGCTCGGGGACTACCCTCTTTTGTCTATATGATAAAAGTTATGCCTACGAGTGTGTTACTCTTTGTTATGCCGCTTGGCACCAGGCTCGGCAGGTTGGCCCGGGGACTTGCCGCCTTGCACTATGAAATGCTTCCTGCAGCCGGACAAGTAGTGTGTGACGCCTAAGCCGTCTCCTGTCAGAAGCCGCAGCTCGCAGAGCGACTGTACGGCGGGCAGGTGTCGGGACCCCGATCCTAAGTCACACCGATCTAGCATGTAACACTTCATATCACTTTGCGGCCTCATGCACGGTATTCCCACGGCTGCCACCTTACCTGGCCCGGGACTGTTTGCGCCTTTTGGCTCACGTATATGATAGTGTTGCTAGCATCCATATGACAGAGAACCCGGGCCGACATGACTAGTCGTGAACCCAAAGAAGCACTAACTTACAGGAAAAGGCATACATGAATCAACCTCGAGCATGTCGGTCAACAGCGTATGAATTCGGGCTGTAGCACTGGGCTAACAGGACTCCGGATGTCACCGCGTGACATTTCCCCAAAGGGACAGACACAGGAACGAAGTGCATCACATGCCGGCTAGTCAATTGTTCCGGAGCAGTAGTGCTGGGCTAGCAGGACTCCGGTGAACTGGGTTGTAGCGGACTACTATGGCACATGGAAGCACAAGACTACATTTCCCCATAAGAGAGGCTATCAGAGGTAAACAACTAGGTTTTCAGATCCCACACATAGCAATACACGTTACACGTATGCATAACATGCAAGTATGTGATGTACATCATGGCATCACAATAGAACTCAAACTCATATAGATAAAGGCCCAGAAGAGCCACATAGCAATCAATACAAACAGGGGTCTCATGACCCATCATTCAGAGCATACAAGCAACGGAAGCATTACATGTCTGAGTACAGACAACTACAAAAGGAAAAGACTAAGAAGCCTGACTAAACACGACCCTCCCAAGGGTACAAGATTGTAGCTGGGATACAAGCTAATCGTCGAAGTCACTAGCGTAACCAACTGCAAAACATAAATAAGCAAACGTGAGTACAAAGGTACTCAGCAAGTCTTACATCAGAACTAACTACATATGCAACATTATCAACACAGGGGGTGGTGGAGTTTAACAGCAGCAATCCATGTTTGACTTAGTGGCTAACCTATACTACGAGTATCAAAAACTTCTTGAGGTGAGAAGACGCACACGAGTCCACATATTCACCATATCAATACTCCACTATGGATCCGTTCCCGTCTCCCTACGAGAAGGCCATCCATAGCACTCACGCTTATCTTGCATATTTTAGAGTATCCACTTATAATTGTCTATGTACTACATAAGTTCTCCAAGTTTCCATATCCGAGGAAAACGGCTATTCGAATAGATAATGTTGACCCTGCAGGGGTGTACTTCGTCACACATGCTCTCGCCACTTATAGCCCTGTACACGTCATGTACCTCGGCAACCTTCAAGCAGAAGCCGGGCGAGGGTGTCGACCACGACCTGACTAACCACACAATTCTCTCATCCAGGTTTACCGCCTAATCGGGTTCCATCCGCAAGGAGATCCGGCCGGGGTGTCGCTCACGGCCCCAAACGATGTGTGTAGGGTTCCCAAGCCCACCATCCGGGTGCCACTTGGTACACTGTGCCACAGTGCCTAGTCTGTCCCAAGCCCGTCCCGTCGGACACCACCTGGTAGACAAATAGCACTACCTACAAACGCCAGAAACTAGTTGCAACTCCTGGATAGAGATCAAGTGGATTAATAAGCCGAGAGGGGCCGGATAACCGGAACCCAATGTGTGGTAGTAACTGGACTTGGATAACATACACAAAACTCAGTGCTTAAGGACGGTTCCAATGAGACAACCCACCATGTACTCCTACATGGCCTCTCATCGCTACCTTTACCAAAACGTGTTCACACACTTAGCCTTTACCGGTAGGACATGTTCACCACTCCGATTCATTCCCGATGAATCAGACCTGACACAACTCTAAGCATAGCTGGCATAAGAAAAACAAGCATGGATGAGCAGGCACATCAAGGCTCAAGCAACTCCTACTCATGCTAGTGGGTTTCAACTATTTACTGTGGCAATGACAGGTCATGCAGAGGAATGGGTTCAGCTACCGCAGCAGAAAGTAGCAGTTTGAATCGTTGTTGTCCTAATGCAGTAAAAGGAGCAGGAGCGAGAGAGTGGGATTTATCGAGATGCACAAGGGGGCTTGCTTGCCTGATAGATCCACGAAGAAGCACTGCTCCTCAGACAGGTACTCGGGACACCTTCCGGAGTAGAACCTATCGAGAGGGACGGTGCCGGCAATCAATAAACAACCATATGCAACAGTATGATGCATGAAGATGAAATTTCAAAGATGCTATGATTTGCCCTAATGCATGTAGCATCAATTTGGTTGAAGTCCATATGAACCAAGGATTCATATGCAAACCCCAAATTAAGTATATAACATGCCAATATTACGTTTTCACTTATACAGCAAGTATAAGTTGGTTTTTCATGAACGAAACTGGCATAAATGGATTCCTTGCATTTTTCTGATAATTTTTCATATATAATTTATTTGATTTGGAGTTACGGTTGAATTACTATGATTTTTAGAAGTTTTAACTATTTTCTGGAATTTCTTGATTTAAATTAATACCAGAAAATGATATAATGCGTCAGCACAACGTCATGCTTACGTCAGCAGGTCAAAGGCGGGTGACCAGGTCAAACCTGACGTGTGGGGTCCACACATCAGTGTCTGTGGTTAATCCTAATTTAAAATAAACCTAAACTGGTTTAGTTAATGGGGTTGGGCCCACGCGTCAGTGACCCAATTAGCTAAACAAGGTTTAATTAGTTGTTAAACTAATCCTAACTAATACTTAACAGGGCCGGGGCCCACATGTCAATGACCCAGGGGAGGTCAAACCCCTGGTCAAAGGCCCAACACGCCGGCGGCTCGTCGCCGGCGATAGCACGCACGGCAGAGGCTCGGGTTTCGCCCTCAGGTGACCAAAAGGACGGCGGAGAGGCTCTGCGTGGAGCTGGGCGTGCGCCGCATCCAAGGGAGCACACGAGAGGGGCTGGGGTGGCCGGAGTCATCACCGGCGTCGACCTTGGCGGTCGTCGGAGCTCGGGCGAGCTCGGGATCGATGCTACGGTGGCCGAGGAGTGGCGTGCTTAGCTCCTACGGCACCTACACGGCGCGGTGAGCACGTGGGTGTGCTCGGTTGGGAGCTACGATGGCTGTGGCCACGGCAGCGAGAAGCTCGGGCGGTGGCGTGGTTCGGTCTCCGGCGGAGCGACGGCTACAACGTGCACACCGAGCGCAAAGGAGGGGGGTTCGGGTCAGTGGCTCACGGCGAGTCGGACGAGCAGGTCGGCGAGGCCGGAGGAGCGTCGGAGCGAGCGGGGCGGCGAGGCGGATCTCCGGCGACCCGAGGAGGATGAAGGGGCCATGGACGATGCTTCGAGGCGTCCGGCGCTGCGTGGCCCGGCGAAGAGGACTAGGGCAACGAGGCGGACCTTGTGGGCACGTCGGAGAGGCGAGGGGAAGGCGGTGGTCGTGGTGGCGCACGGCGGTGCTCTCCGCTGCGCTCGGGACAAAGGGGGGAGAGCGAGACAGAGGATGGGGAGGAGCTCGGGGATAATGGAGAGAGACCAGGGGGGCTCGGTGGAGCTCTCGGGGGTGGACAGCGCCGAGGAGGGAGAGGAGGCAGCAAGCAGCTGCCTGGCGGGCATGCACGCTCGCCGTGCTCCCTTTCACCGCTGCCTCCTGGCGAGGGAGACGACTGGCAACGGCCAGTTGGGCCGGGCCACTGTTGGGCCGTGGTGGGGCGCCAGGTAAGCGTCAGGTAAGTGTTTTCTTATTTCCTGTTCTCTTTTTCTATTTCTGACATTTGTTCTCTATCCAAAAGAAATGTTAAAACACTTCCATGAATGCTGAAAATATTTGTGGCATCTAGATATAATATTCGAGAGGCCCTTACCAATTCCCAACATTTTTCGAGCCATTAAAATATTTATATAATTTAAACAGCTCCAAATCAAATATTTATGCATTGATTCAAAAATCCAAAATGTGTAGTAAAAATGTGCATCACCTTTGGTTGTTGTTCCCAACATTATCCAAAGAGCATGAACATTTTTGAATAGCATTTTGGGTTCATTGAAAATTCATTTTAAAGTTCAACCTATTTGTATTTGCTTTGGTGCTAGGGTTTGAAACATCCCCATTTCAAATTCATTTGAAAATTTAAACATGATGCACAAAGCAAGCCTAGGACCATACCAGAACTAGGGATGTGACAACTCGCCCCCACTCAGAAAAATCTTGTCCCGAGATTCAGGAGTTGGCGGAAAGAAAGCGGGGTACTCAAGTCGAAGATGATCTTCTCGCTCCCAAGTAGCTTCTCTCTCGGAATGATGAGACCATTGAACTTTGAGAAACTTGATGTTATGACGTCGAGTGACACGCTCTGCTTGATCCAGAATGCGAACAGGGTACTCTTGATAAGTGAGGTAATCTTGGAGATCAAGCATTTTGTGGTCCACTCCGTGGATGGGATCCGAGAAGCAACGCCTGAGTTGAGAGACGTGGAAGACATCATGAACTCGAGAAAGATGTGGGGGTAGTTCCAACTGGTAGGCAACCTCTCCTCGTTTAGCGAGAATGCGAAAAGGACCAACATAACGAGGAGCCAACTTGCCCTTGATACCGAAACGATGGGTACCCTTCAAAGGAGTAACCCGGAGGTAAGCCTTGCTGTCAACTTCATAAGCCACTTCCTTATGACGACGGTCATACTGGCTCTTTTAACGAGATTGGGCTGTTTTCAAATTTTCACGAATGATGCGAACTTGCTCTTCTGCCTCCTAGATCATATCCGGTCCAAAGAATTGTCTTTCACCGGTTTCTGACCAGTTCAAAGGTGTTCGACATCTTCGTCCATACAGAATTTCGAAGGGTGCTTTCTTAAGACTGGATTGGTAGCTATTGTTATAAGCAAACTCGGCAAAGGGAAGACATTTCTCCCAATCCATACCGAATGAGATAACGCAAGCTCTAAGCATGTCTTCGAGAATTTGGTTGACCCTTTCCACCTGACCACTTGACTGAGGGTGGAAAGCGGTACTGAAAGAAAGATGGGTGCCCATGGCAGTTTGGAAACTTTCCCAGAAATGAGAGGTGAAAAGACTGCCACGGTCTGAATTGATCTCTAGTGGAACACCATGGAGTGACACTATTCGGGAGATATATAAGTCAGCGAGCTGACTAGCAGTGATACTCTCTCGAACAGGTAGGAAGTGAGCCACTTTGGAGAGACGGTCAATGACTATGAAGATAGCATTATTTCCTTCCTTGGTCCTGGGAAAGCCGGTGATGAAGTCCTTACCAACTTTGTCCCATTTCCACTCGGGAATAGCTAAAGTTTGAAGGGTGCTAGCAGGTCTCTGATGCTCTGCCTTAACGCGACGACAAACGTCACAGTTGGCAATAAACTGAGCGATTTCCCTCTTCATCCTAGTCCACCAGAACCTCTGGCGTAGGTCCTGATACATCTTTGTACTACCGGGATGAATCGTGAGAGGGGATTCATGGGCCTCCTTAAGGATTAGTTGCTGCATCTGTTGACATTTGGGAACCACCAAACAGTTTCCAAAATAAACAACACCTCGTTCATCCATAGAGAAACAGTTGGCAACTCCCTTGGAAATATTCTTCTTGATTCGGGAGATTCCCGTATCATGCTTCTGAGCCTCTACGATCTGATCCGTAAGGGTAGGTTTCGCCACCAAGGTAGAAAGGGAACCACGAGGAGCTATGTGAAGGTTAAGCTTACAGAATTCCTCATGGAGGGGTGGTTGACATTGTAGCAACATGAGGTTGTTGCAATAGGATTTACGACTTAAAGCATCAGCCATGACATTGGCTTTGCCTGGGGTGTAGGTGATTCCTAAGTCGTAATCCGAGATCAACTCCAACCAATGTCTCTGTCTGAGATTCAGATCCGGTTGGGTGAAGATATACTTGAGACTCTGATGGTCAGTGTAGATTTCGCAACGGTTACCAAGAAGGTAATGTCACCAAGTCTTAAGTGCATAGACTATGGCTGCAAGCTCTAGATCATGTGTAGGATAATTTTCCTCATGTGGATGCAATTGTCGAGATGAATAGGCAATCACATGACGATCCTGCATAAGAATGCAACCTAGTCCTTGACGCGAAGCGTCGCAACAGATAACAAAGTCTTTAGCGAAATCCGGTGGCACGAGTATGGGCGCAGAAGTCAGACGTCTTTGCAGTTCCTGAAAACTGTGCTCACACTGTGGGGTCCACTCAAACCTTTTATCTTTCTTGAGAAGCTCCATGAGGGGTTTGGCCACTTTGGAGAAGTTTTCAACGAAGCGGCGAAAATAACTGGCTAGACCAAGGAAACTCCTAACTTGTTTGACCATTTCGGGTGGAGTCCAATCGAGAATGGCTTTGACTCTCTCGGGATTGACAGCAATGCCCTTACAAGAGATCACGTGGCCCAGATAGGTCACTTCTGGCAACCAAAATTCACACTTGGAGAACTTGGCATAAAGGTGATGCACTCTGAGTTTTTGTAACACAAGCCTAAGATGTTCGGCATGCTCTTCCTCGTTCTTCGAGTAAATAAGAATATCATCGAGATAAACCACGACGAACTTATCTAAGTACTCCATAAAGATTGAGTTCATCACGCGGGAGAAAGTAGCTGGAGCATTGGTTAGGCCGAAAGACATCACGGTGTACTCGTATTGACCATAACGAGTGACAAAGGCCGTTTTGGGGATGTCCCCGTTTCTGATCTTGATTTGGTGGTAGCCTAACCTCAAATCCATCTTGGAAAAGACTGAGGATCCAGCGAGCTGATCATACAGGTCGTTGATCCTGGGGAGAGGATACTTGTTCTTTATCGTAACCAAATTAACGATACGATAATCTACAACCATCCGATCCGTACCATCCTTCTTCTTGACGAAGAGGACAGGACAAGCCCAAGGAGAAGAACTGGGACGGATGAAACCCTTTTGCAAGGACTCATCAAGCTGTTTCTTAAGCTCGGCTAACTCCAAAGGTGCCATCTTGTATGGTCTCCTAGAGATTGGAATAGTTCCTGGGATAAGTTCTATGACAAACTCTACATCTCTGTCAGGTGGGACACCTGGCAGTTCTTCTGGAAAGACATCCGGGAAGACACAGACTACCAGAATATCTTCAAGATCTAGAAGAGGGCTGGCATTAAGGGAATAGAGTTGACGCCTTGCAACTCTAGTAGAGACAGTGACTATTTTGCCAAATGGATGTGTAAGTTGAACAGATCTGGTGTAACAATCGATCTTGGCATGATGAGCTGTCATCTAGTCCGTACCCAAGATGATGTTAATATCTGAAGACTTGAGAGATATCAAAGAAGCGAGGAATACCAGTCTGTCAACAAGGATTTCATTACCATGGCTTACTTTGGAGGTTTGCCATTTGGAACCGGGAGTCTGGATTATTAGTGGAGCCGGCATATCGCAAAATGACATGTCATGCAACCGAGTGTAACCTTCGGATATGAAGGAGTGGGATGCTCCAGTATCAAACAGAACTGAAGCTGGGTGACAATTTACAAGAAGCGTACCCAGTACGACGTCGGGATCATCTTGAACTTCTGAAGCTGAGACATGGTGCACACATGCTTGTACAATGGAGGCTGGCTTGGTACTGATCATCTTGCCTGATGGCTTTTCACGGCCAACAGACCTCTCAGACTAGGGTGGAGTATAACTGGACTGAGGGCAGTCGCGTGCATAGTGTCCTGGTTCTCCGCTGGTAAAGCAAGTTCCTGGGGTAGGACGTGGACCTACATTGGCAAGTGGTCCACTAATAGGCCTAGGTGGAGCACGTTGCTGAGTTGGGTGAGGCACCACATAGGATGGCCTCGGTGCATATCAAGGTGGAAGAGCTGAGTTCGGAATCCAAATCCGTCGCTTCTGAGAGCCAGAGTGGGAGGAAGAACCCAGATCACGGTTGTGCTTTTGAGACTCCTGGTAAGTGAGTTGAGCTATCTCTGCATTAATGGCCTTGTTCACAAGAGCCTGGAAAGTATCACAATGATGCAGGTGGAGATCACGATGCAACTTAGGGTTGAGACCCTTCCGGAACCTAGCCTGCTTCTTAGCGTCCATGGACACTTCTTCTGTAGCATAGCGGGCGAGGTTTCCAAACTCTCTACTGTAAGCATCAACAGGCAGCTTACCCTGGGTAAAACTACAGAACTCTTCACTCTTGCTGTCAATCAGAGCCTCAGGAATGTGGTGCTCATGAAAAGCCTTGGTGAAATCCTTCCAGGTAGGAATCTGACCAGCTGGAAGCATAGCCTCATAGCTCTGCCACCAAATACTTGCAGGACCTTCCAGGTGATAGGTAGCATAGGTGACCTTGTCACCTTCAGCCACGTTCGCAGAAAGCAACTTGTGAGTGATGCTTCGGAGCCAGTCATCTGCATCGAGTGGCTCAATGGAATGATGGAAGGTGGGTGGTTTCAGACCAATGAAGTCAATGATGGAAACCAACTTCTTACGCTGATGTGCGGTGTTCTGCTCAATCTGTGCCAGCAAGCGGTTAGTCTCACGCTTGTTCCTCTCGGACATTAACAAGAACTCTGTCATCAAAGGCTGGTCAGGAGGATCCTCGTCCCTACCATCTCCGTGATTCTCGCGATGAGCAACTGAACCTCGGTTAGCAGACGACATCCTGGCACAGGATCCATGGAAACAAGGATGGAATTAGCATCGACATAAGGATGCGAAACGTAAGGCAAAAGCATTAGAAACTCTTGAAATCCTAGGACAATTTCGGCAGCATAATGGTTGTAAATGCTCAAAAGGGATTTTCAGACATTCATCAAAGGAATAGCATAATCAATCAGCATCATAAAATCAAGGTTCTGGGTCAAACTTGTAACACCCTCGATGCGACTATAGCTCCCACGTGTCGAGGCACGACTTAGAGACATAATCGCATTGAACGCATATGTCGCAAGTTAGGCAATCTTCACAACATCCCATGTAATATGAATAATAAAGGGGAGATAACATAGTTGGCTTACACTCACCACGTCAATCAAGTACATAAATAACATTACATCATCCAAACACTCATGGCCCGACTACGGCGCCAAAATAAAAGAGAACCCAACAAGCGACAACGGTCCCAATCACCCCCAACTGGGCACCACTACTGATCATCGGGAAAGGAAACATAGTAACGTTGAGAGTCTTTGTCGAACTCCCACTTGATCTCATACGCGTCTCCTGGAGAGGAATCATCAGGCCCTGCATCTGGTGTAATAGTAATCTGTGAGCCACAGGGACTCAGCAATCTCGCACCCTCGCGATCAAGACTATTTAAGCTTATAGGTATGGCAAGTAAATATATCTGGAGCTGCAGCAAGCGACTAGCAAAATATGGTGGCTAACTTATACGCAGAAGAGAGCGAGAAGAGGAGGCAAAGCGCGAGCGAGAAACTAGAGAGCAACTTGCGCAAACATTACTACAACATCGTGTCCACTTCCCGGACTCCGCCGAGAAGAGGCCATCACGGAAACACACTTGGTTGATTCATTTTAATTAATTTAGGGTTCAAGTTATCTACAACCGGACATTAACAAATTCCCATCTGCCCATAACCGCGGGCATGGCTTTCGAAAGTTTAATCCCTGCAGGGGAGTCCCAACTTAGCCCATGACAAGCTCTCACGGTCAGCGAAGGAATAGACCTCCTCCCAAGATGTTCCGATCAGACTCGGTATCTCGGTAATTCAAGACACTTCGACAGGTTAAAACAAGACCAGCAACACCGCCCAAATGTGCCAACAAATCCCGATAGGAGCTGCACATATCTCGTTCTCAGGGCACACTCAGATGATACTAGCTACGAGTAAAACCAACCCTCAAGTTTCCCCGAGGTGGCCCCGCAGGCAGCTCAGTTTGGACCAAACTCAGAGGGAGCACTAGCCCGGGGGGGGGGGGGTTAAAAAAATAAGATGACCCTTGGGCTCCGGAAACCTTAGGGAAAAAGAGGCTAGGTGGCAAATGGTAAGACCAAGGTTGGGCATTGCTGGAAAAGCTTTAATCGAGGCGAACTATCAAGGGGTTCCCATTATAACCCAACCGCGTAAGGAACGCAAAATCCGGGAACATAACACTGATATGACGGAAACTAGGGCGGCAAGAGTGGAACAAAACACTAGGCGAGAGGCCGAGCCTTCCACCCTTTACCAAGTGTATAGATGCATTAAGATAACAAGATAATATAATGATATCCCAACAAGTAAATAAATGTTCCAACAAGGAACGGCCTTCAATCTTCACCTGCAACTAGCAACGCTACAAGAGGGGGTGAGCAAAGCGGTAACATAGCCAATCAACGGTGTGCTAGGACATGGTGGGTTAGAGGTTTGACATGGCAATTTGGGAGGCTTGAAAGCAAGTGGTAGGCATCGTAGCGATGGCATAGCAAAGAGCGAGCAAACTAGCATAGCAAAGATAGTAGTGATTTGGAGGGTATGATCATCTTGCCTGCACAATTGTCAGAGTTGACTGGATCCTCAAAAGAAAACTCAACGGGCTCCTCATTAGAGAACTCGTCTCCCGGCTCTACCCAAACAAGACAAACAGGCAACAAGGATACAATCAACCACGTGCAAGAATCAAACAAGACGATGCGATGATTATATGCTATGCAGGATGCGATGCGGGATGCAAAATGCAAGATATGACAGGAAAACGCATGAACCTGGCCTCAACATGGAAATCCAAGTGTGCCATTGGAAATATGGGATGAAACCGCTTGAAAACGATATAAAGAACGCCGGAATCGGAGTTACGGTTTGG
Organism: Triticum aestivum; assembly: GCF_018294505.1. Lineage (NCBI taxonomy): Eukaryota > Viridiplantae > Streptophyta > Magnoliopsida > Poales > Poaceae > Triticum > Triticum aestivum. The sequence continues at coordinate 175,397,431 of NC_057809.1, forward strand.
AAATGGCAAGCGATTCAAAAATGACACCGGTCTGCGATTTACAGCAAGTAGCCACCTAAACGTAAAGAGATGAACATGCTACAGCACCCAAACATGACAACAAAATACATGGCAGGGATGCACACAAGATGCGTAACAAAAGTATAGCAGTGATCTACGGCCAATTCATCCACTAACAGGTTCAAACAAGCATGGCAAAAATGCATATGGCAAACAGATCTCAGACTTAGTGAAATTAACACTTGTCTGGAATTCCAGATCAGGTAGCCCTCTTCAGAGCAACAATACTACATGCTACAGGACCTGAACATGGCAAAGTAAAACATGGTATGGAGCTACTCAAAGATCTTAACAAAAGTCCCTTAGTGACTTTGAGCCAAAAGGGATCAGAAAATACAATTGCAAGCATGTGAACATAGCAAAAACATATTCAGTTTTCAGACTTAGTGAAAAACTGACACATGTTGAAATATAACTCAAGTAGGCACGTTTACGAGCTTGATGCACTCACTACAGTGCAAGTCATGGCAAGTCAAGTATACACCCATCAAGAAGGCACAAAATTCAAGCTAGACATGGCAAGAACAATAGCATAGCATGCACGGATCAACTACAACATCACCGGCAAAATTGCAAACAAGTTGACAATCTGCCCAGATTCACAAAGTAGCAAAAGTAGAGCTCGATTGACTCAAGCTAGGGTGCTCCATAATTGCAAACAAAGGCATGGTTGGATAGAGCACTACAATATTAACAAAACTCTCTGAGTTACGGAGCATTTTGATATGCTATATGCATGAATCGGACCTACGGATGCAAAGTTACGGAGCCACGAACATGTGCACATGGACTGAAATTTCTGGGACTTCGTGAAAAAAATCAACCTCTCCGGGACAGATCTAGGGTTTGCACGGATTACGAGGAAGGCCTGAATCACTGTAGCGGCCGGAGTTTTGCCGGAGGTGACCGGATCCGAGGCAAGAGGGGCCGGGGGCGCCGGATCCTCACCGGAGGAGGGAGCTGGCGGCGGGGGCAGCGGGCTGCGCGGCGGCGGCGGCGACCCTCGGTGGCGCGGAGGCGGCGGTGGACAGCGGGCGAGGCGGCGCGGCGGCCGGGCGGGCGAGGCGGCGGCGGCTCGGCGGCGGGGCAGAGAAGGAGGCGGCGGGGAGCCCGAGGAGCCCAGGCAGCGCGGGGCGGCGAACGGGCCTCGGGGGCCTGGGGTGGGCCTCCCGGGCCGGCGGCGGAGGGAGTGGCGGCTAAGGTGGCGGAGGCCAATGGTGGCGTGCCACGTGGCGGCGGACACAGCGGGCGGACGCGTCCGTCGGCGGGGGAGTTGTCCGGCGCGCGCGAGGAGTGGCGGATCTAGGGTTTCGGGGGAAGAAGAAGAAGAAAACGAAGGGGGTCTTTAAATAGAGGTAGAGGGAGCTAGGACAGTCCAAATGAGGTGCGGTTTTCGGCCACGCGATCGTGATTGAACGATCTAGATGATAGAGAAGGTTTATGTGGGTTTTGGGCCAAATTGGAGGGGTGTTGGGCTGCAACACACACGAGGCCTTTTCGGTCCCTCGGTTAACCATTGGAGTATCAAACGAAATCCAAATGATACGAAACTTGACAGGCGGGCTACCGGTAGTAAACCAAGGCCGCTTGGCAAGTCTCGGTCCAATCCGGAAATGTTTAATCCCCACACACGAAAGAAAGCTAGAAATGACCACCGGAGGAGAACGAAGCGCCGGAATGCAAAACGGACAACGGGAAAAATGCTCGAATGCCTGAGATGAGCACGTATGCAAATGCAATGCACATGATGACATGATATGAGATGCATAACAACGATAACAACACACGGAGACAAAACCCGAACCCGAGGAAATAAATATAACTTAACGCCGGAAACGCCAAGAGTTGGAGTACAAATAGGGAAAGTTAATTCCGGGGTGTTACAACACTCCACCTCTACAAAAGGATCTCGTCTCGAGATCTAGGACTGAAAGAACGCCGGGTACTCAGAACGGAGGTGATCCTCGCGTTCCCAGGTAGCTTCACGGTCGGAATGGTGTGACCACTTGACTTTGAGAAATTTGATTGACTTGTTGCGAGTCTTGCGTTCAGTCTCTTCAAGAATAGCAACTGGGTGCTCACGATAAGAGAGATCTTCTTGGAGCTCAATGTCCTCGAAGTTGACGGTGCGGTCAGGAGTCTTGAAGCACTTTCGAAGCTGAGAGACATGGAACACGTCATGAACATTTGCAAAGTTTGAAGGAAGCTCGAGTTGATAGGCGAGGTCGCCTCTCTTGCTGACAATCTTGAAAGGTCCCACATATCTAGGAGCAAGCTTCCCTTTGATACCGAAGCGACGAGTACCTTTCATAGGAGAGACGTGGAGGTAAACATGATCTCCAATCTTGAAAGCCAAATCACGGTGCTTACTATCATAGTAACTCTTCTGGCGGGATTGGGCTGCTTTGAGGTTATCACGAATGACTTTGCACATTTCTTCTGCCTCTGTGATTAAGTCATTACCCAAAATCTGACGTTCACCAGTTTCAGACCAGTTGAGAGGGGTACGACACTTCCTGCCATACAGAATTTCAAATGGGGCCTTGCCCGAACTTGCTTGAAAACTGTTGTTGTAGGAGAATTCAGCATAAGGAAGACAATCCTCCCACTTCATGCAGAAGGAGATCACACACGCCCTAAGCACATCTTCAAGAATCTGGTTGACACGCTCGACTTGACCGCTAGTTTGAGGATGGAAAGCTGTGCTGAAGCGGATGTTGGTGCCCATGGCCTTCTAAAAAGAATCCCAAAACTTCGAGGTAAAGATGCTGCCACGGTCTGAAGAGATCACTTGTGGAATACCGTGCAGAGAGACAATTCGAGAGGTATAGAGTTCCGCCAATTGAGCTGCAGTGATCGACTCTTTGATAGGCAGAAAGTGAGCCACTTTGGTGAGTTTGTCGATGACAACGAATATAGCATCATTGCCACGCTTGGACTTTGGAAACCCAGTCACGAAGTCCATTTCAATATGGTCAAACTTCCATTCTGGAATGGCAAGAGGTTGGAGGAGACCAGCTGACCTTTGGTGTTCTGCCTTCACTCTTCTGCAGACATCACATTCATTCATGAATTGAGCGATCTCGCGCTTCATTCGAGTCCACAAATAAGCTTGCTTGAGGTCCTGATACATCTTCGTGCTCCCAGGGTGGATGCAGAGGAGAGAATTGTGAGCCTCGTTCATGATCACATTACGAAGGTCACGTTTGGGTACAACAATATGATCCTCGAAGAAGAGAGTGTTCTTGTCATCAAGGCGGTAGCACTTGTACATGGACTGACTCTTGGCCATCCCAATCTTCACCTTTTTCACCATAGCATCGAGAAGCTGGGATTGGCGAATCTGGTCTTCCAAGGTAGGAGAGACTTGAAGGTTGGCGAGGAAACCTTGGGGAACAACTTGCAGGTTAAGTTTGCGGAAGGCTTCACAAAGCTCGGGTTGATAAGGCTTGAGAATAAGACTATTGCAATAAGCCTTTCTGCTCAATACATCAACAATCACATTGGCCTTGCCTGGAGTATACTCAATACTTGGATTATACTCTTGAATAATTTCGACCCATCGAGTTTGCCTGAGGTTGAGATTAGGCTGAGTGAAGATGTACTTGAGACTCTTGTGATCAGTGAAAATGTCCACTTTTCTTCCCAATAGAAGATGTCTCCAAGTCAAAAGAGCATGCACAACTGCCGCCAACTCGAGATCATGAGTGGGGTAGTTCTTCTCATTAGGCTTCAACTGGCGAGATGTATAAGCAACAACTTTCTTCTCTTGCATCAATACTGCGCCAAGACCTTGGAGAGAGGCATCAGAGAAGACCTCGTACGGTTTGGATTCATCAGGCGGAGTCAGAACTGGAGCCGTGATCAATTTCTCTTTCAAAGTGTTGAAAGAAATGTCACACTCCGGAGACCAAACGTACTTGACATGCTTCTGGAGAAGATTTCAGAGAGGCTTCGCGATCTTAGAAAAGTTTTCAACGAATCTTCGGCAATAGCTTGCGAGACCGAGAAAACTGCGGAGTTGCTTCACGTTCTGAGGAGGTTCCCAATTCACAATTGCAGACACCTTCTTAGGATTCACGGCAATGCCCTTGGCAGAGATGATATGACCAAGATAAAGAACCTCATCAAGCCAAAATTCACACTTGGATAACTTGGCGTAGAACTTGTGTTCTCTGAGCTTATCAAGAACCAAACGCAAGTGCTTGGCATGATCTTCCTTGTTCTTCGAGAAAACCGGAATGTCGTCGAGATAGACCAAAACGAAGTCATTGGTGTAGGCATTGAAGATGAATTTCATCATGCGAGAGAACGTTGGAGGAGCATTGACGAGGCCAAAAGACATGACAGTGTATTCATATGAACCAAAGCTTGTTCTGAATGCTATCTTGGAAATATCTTCTTCACGAATGTTAATCTGGTGATAACCCATACAGAGATCAAGCTTGGAGAATACTTGGGCACCTTTGAGTTTTTCGAATAGCTCATTGATTTTGGGAAGTGGGTATTTGTTCTTGATGGTCTTCTTGTTCACTGGACGGTAATCAACACAAAGTCGGTCCGTTCCATCCTTCTTCTTCACAAAAAGAACACCACAACCCCACGGAGAAGAACTAGGCCGGATGAGACCCATTTTCTCTTGAATATTGAGTTGCTTCTTCAGCTCCTTCAACTCTCCAGGTCCGAGCTTGTAAGGACGCTTGCACATAGGTTCCGTACCAGGCTCAAGATCAATAACGAATTCAACTGGCCAGTTTGGAGGTATTCCTGGGAGCTCTTCTGGAAAGACGTCTTGATATTCGCAAACGACTGGAATTTGAGAGATGGCATCCAATTCACCCCTCTCATTGAGAGAAAACAGACGGATGGTATTATCCCGAGCAGCAAAGACAATTACATCCTCAGACGAATGAGTCAATTGAATCTGCCTGGCTGCACAATCAAGCTGAGCCTTGTGCTTAGAAAGCCAATCCATCCCGAGAATAAGATCAATATCCGAGTTACCAAGCACCATTGGAGAAGCCAGAAACTTGAAATCACCCATCAAGATAGAAATATCCAAAACCATCAAACTAGAACCCAGACGCTTAGCCGGAGAGATGACTTGCATAGCTCTGGGTAAAGCCTTAGTACTAAAATTGTTCTCCAATGCAAATGGGAATGACATGAAGGAATGCGATGCACCAGAGTCAAAAAGTACTTTTGCGGGAATATCATTAACAGGAAGATTACCCATGATCACATCTGACGAGTCCTCTGCCTGAGCTGCATTCATCAAATTGACCTTGGCATGCTTGGGGTTATGCTTGACCACAGCTGTACTTGCTGATCTAACAGGAGGAGGAGGAGGAAGACGCCTCTGGTTGAAACACTTGTTGGCATAGTGACCCTTCTGTTGGCACTTGTGGCACGTGACCTCTGAAAGCGGACGGTGATACGGAGCACTTGATCTTGGAGCTTGAGACGAAGTCTTGTTCTGAAAGCCAGGGTTGGGTGGGTGGGAAGAACCACTGCCACCTTTACTCCTCTGCTGATACGGCTGACGGAATGGAGGAGGAGGAAGCCAATACTTCTGCTGCTTGGCCACTTGAGTAGAGGAAGAAGGAGTAACATCTCTGACTCGCTTCTTGGAAGCATCACACCTCAACTGAGCAGCCTCTTGCTTCAGTGCCATGTTGTAGAACTCATCGTATTTCAAGGGTTAAAAGAGGACAAGAGCGAGCTGAATTTCTTCTCTGAGACCACCTTTGAACTGATATATCATGCTCTTCTCATCAGGTACGTCCTGCTTGGCAAAGTGGGCGAGCTTCCAGAACAACTTGTTGTAGTCATAGATAGACAAAGAGCCTTGCTTCAGATTGCGGAATTCCTCACGCTTGCTTTCAACCACGCTTTGAGGGATATGATGAGCTCGGAAATCTCGACGGAAATCATCCCAGGTGATAACACGTCCACCTCTGGAATCCTTGTACTGCTGGAACCATTCTGCAACTTGATCTTTGAGTTGGAAGGAAGCGAACTTGACAAAGTCCTCAGGCCTGACGTTACTGCACTCGAAATGCTTGCACATATCCACAAGCCAGTCGTCAGCATCGGTTGCCTCAACACAATTGCTGAAAGTCTTTGGCCCATTAGCAAGGAACTGGTTGAGTGTAGCAAAGTGATTCTGATTGCTACCTTGATTCCCTTGGTTGCCTTGATTGCACTCTTGAAGAATTTGCATGATCAACTGTGTGTTTGCATTGGTTGCGGCCATCATAGCTTGCCATGCCTCTGGAGGAGGTGGAGGTGGTGGCGGATCAGGATTCGGAGTCGTGCACGTTGGAGGAGCCATCCTGAAGAGGTTGACCACCATTAGCACATTGACAGATAAATATTGAAGCTGAATCCAACGGAATGAAAATTGCAACATATAGTCTTCACATCCGAACAAAATGAACGAATGCATTCCTTTTGAAATGGTCACATATCCATAAATTGAGAAGCCACGTAGAATTAAGGTAGAGAAATAAATCAACAAGGTACGGATCAAGAATGAATAATCGGTAAGAAATCCCAATCTCAAACCAATATCCATGGAAGAAGAACTAGAGCTACTAGAATTCCCACCTATGAAATTCCCGAACCTTTCCGGTTATGCAATTAGGTGTTGGGGATACAGGGGAAGCATAATATCTCACCCAAATCTAGCAAATCCTACATCCATCTGCATCCATCCTTCAACACATAACCAAGAAACCTTCGGAAACCATCTACCTCAACCTTCAAAAAGCATCCGTTATACAAGTTATGGCGATACTCCCGAACTCCCGCCCCATTACTGGGTGGCGTCGAGTTTATCTCACCAACAAACTGCATAAAAGAGATTTTCTATATCGGCGTACTAAATTCAGGTATTCCAGAACCGCAACGATAAAATTATGATGACAACACCTCAAAGCTCAACTCCCTGGGACACTTCCACTAAACCCCTGACAGGAGGCACCAAGACAATGTTCTCATCATAAAACCATCGGAACGATTCCAAGATACCCGCGTGATCCTAAATTTTTTTAGTGAAATTTGAGAAGAGAAGAGTCAAAACTCTATGTCAGGATGCCTTACCAGAGCGATGAGGAGACTGGGAAGTAAAAAGAATTCCTAAACTCTTCGATATATAATTCCTAAATGACTCAAAACATTTTTTCTAGACACAACTCGGCCGCTAAAAACGATCAAGCAATGGGGCTCCTAAGGTCAGGGAAGGCTCTGATTACCAACTTGTAACACCCTCGATGCAACTATAGCTCCCACGTGTCGAGGCACGACTTAGAGACATAATCACATTGAAGGCATATGTCGCAAGTTAGGCAATCTTCACAACATCCCATGTAATATGAATAATAAAGGGGAGATAACATAGTTGGCTTACACTCGCCATGTCAATCAAGTACATAAATAACATTACATCATCCAAACACTCATGGCCCGACTACGGCGCCAAAATAAAAGAGAACCCAACAAGCGACAACGGTCCCAATCACCCCCAACTGGGCACCACTACTGATCATCGGGAAAGGAAACATAGTAACGTTGAGAGTCTTCGTCGAACTCCCACTTGAGATCATACGCGTCTCCTGGAGCGGAATCATCAGGCCCTGCATCTGGTGTAATAGTAATCTGTGAGCCACAGGGACTCAGCAATCTTGCACCCTCGCGTTCAAGACTATTTAAGCTTATAGGTATGGTAAGTAAATATATGTGGAGCTGCAGCAAGCGACTAGCAAAATATGGTGGCTAACTTATACGCAGAAGAGAGCGAGAAGAGGAGGCAAAGCGCGAGCAAGAACCTAGAGAGCAAACTGCGCAAACATTACTCCAACACCGTGTCCACTTCCCGGACTCCGCCGAGAAGAGGCCATCATGGAGACACACTCGGTTGATTCATTTTAATTAATTTAGGGTTCAAGTTATCTACAAGCGGACATTAATAAATTCCCATCTGCCCATAACCGCGGGCACGACTTTCGAAAGTTAAATCCCTGTAGGGGAGTCCCAACTTAGCCCATGACAAGCTCTCACGGTCAACGAAGGAATAGAACTCCTCCCAAGACGTTCCGATCAGACTCGGTATCTCGGTAATTCTAGTCACTTCGACAGGTTAAAACAAGACCAGCAACACTACCCGAATGTGCCGACAAATCCCGAGAGGAGCTGCACATATCTCGTTCTTAGGGCACACTCAGATGATACTAGCTACGAGTAAAACCAACCCTCAAGTTTCCCCGAGGTGGCCCCGCAGGCAGCTCAGTTCGGACCAACACTCAGAGGGAGCACTGGCCCGGGGGGGGGGGGGGGTTAAAAATAAGATGACCCTTGGGCTCCGGAAACCCAAGGGAAAAAGAGGCTAGGTGGCAAATGATAAGACCAAGGTTGGGCATTGCTGGAAAAGCTTTAATCGAGGCGAACTATCAAGGGGTTCCCATTCTAACCCAACCGCATAAGGAACGCAAAATCCGGGAACATAACACCGATATGACGGAAACTAGGGTGGCAAGAGTGGAACAAAACACTAGGCGAGAGGCCGAGCCTTCCACCCTTTACCAAGTGTATAGATGCATTAAGATAACAAGATAATATAATGATATCCCAACAAGTAAATAAATGTTCCAACAAGGAACGACCTTCAATCTTCACCTGCAACTAGCAACGCTATAAGAGGGGCTGAGCAAAGCGGTAACATAGCCAATCAACGGTGTGCTAGGACATGGTGGGTTATAGGTTTGACATGGCAATTTGGGAGGCTTGAAAGCAAGGGGTAGGCATCGTAGCAATGGCATAGCAAAGAGCGAGCAAACTAGCATAGCAAAGATAGTAGTGATTTCGAGGGTCTGATCATCTTGCCTGCACAGTTGTCAGAGTTGACTGGATCCTTGAAAGCAAACTCAACGGGCTCCTTGTTAGCGAACTCGTCTCCCGGCTCTACCCAAACAAGACAAACAGGCAACAAGGATACAATCAACCACGTGCAAGAACCAAACAAGACGATGCGATGATGATATGCTATGCAGGATGCGATGCGGGATGCGAAATGCAAGATATGACAGGAAAACGAATGAACCTGGCCTCAACATGGAAATCCAAGTGTGCCACTGGAAAGATAGGATGAAACCGCTTGAAAACGATATAAAGAACGCCGGTCTGCGATTTACAGCAAGTAGCCACCTAAACGCAAAGAGATGAACATGCTACATCACCCAAACATGACAACAAAATACATGGCAGGGATGCACACAAGATGCTTAACAAAATTCTAGCAGTGAGCTACGGCCAATTCATCCACTAACAGGTTCAAACAAGCATGGCAAAAATGCATATGGCAAACAGATCTCAGACTTAGTGAAATTAACACTTGTCTGGAATTCCAGATCAGGTAGCCCTCTTCGGAGCAACTATACTACATGCTACAGGACCTGAATATGGAAAAGTAAAACATGGTATGGAGCTACTCAAAGAGCTTAACAAAAGTCCCTTAGTGACTTTGAGCCAAAAGGGATCAGAAAATACAATTGCAAGCATGTGAACATAGCAAAAACATATTCACTTTTCAGACTTAGTGAAAAATGACACATGCTGAAATATAACTCAAGTAGGAATGTTTACGAGCTCGATGCACTTACTACGGTGCAAGTCATGGCAAGACAAGTATACACCCATCAAGAAGGCACAAAATTCAAGCTAGACATGGCAAGAACAATAGCATAGCATGCACGGATCAACTACAACATCACCGGCAAAATTGCAAACAAGTTGACAATCTGCCCAGATTCACAAAGTAGCAAAAGTAGAGCTCAATTGACTCAAGATAGGGTGCTCCATAATTGCAAACAAAGGCATGGTTGGATAGAGCACTACAATATTAACAAAACTCCCTGAGTTACGGAGCATTTTGATATGCTATATGCATGAATCGGAGCTACGGATGCAAAGTTACGGAGCCACGAACATGTGCACATGGACTGAAATTTCTGGGACTTAGTGAAGAAAATCAACCTCTCCGGGACAGATCTAGGGTTTGCACGGATTACGAGGACGGCCGGAATCACTGTAGCGGCCGGAGTTTTGCCGGAGGTGACCGGATCCGAGGCAAGAGGGGCGGGGGCGCCGGATCCTCACCGAAGGAGGGAGCTAGCGGCGGGGGTGGTGCGCTGCACGGCGGCGGTGGCGCAGACCCGCGGTGGCGCGGAGGCGGCGGTGGACGGCGGGCGAGGCGGCGCGGCAGCCGGGCGGGCGAGGCAGCAGCGGCTCGGCGGCGGGGCAGAGAAGGAGGCGGCGGGGAACACGAGGAGCCCAGGCAGCGCGGGGCGGCGAACGGGCCTCGGGGGCCCGGGGTGGGCCTCCCGGGCCGGCGGCGGAGGGAGTGGCGGCTGAGGTGGCGGAGGCCAATGTTGGCGTGCCATGTGGCGTCGGACACAGCGGGCGGGGGGGGGGGGGTTAAAAAAATAAGATGACCCTTGGGCTCCGGAAACCCAAGGGAAAAAGAGGATAGGTGGAAAATGGTAAGACCAAGGTTGGGCTTTGCTGGAAAAGCTTTAATCGAGGCGAACTATCAAGGGGTTCCAATTATAACCCAACCGCGTAAGGAACGCAAAATCCGGGAACATAACACTGATATGACGGAAACTAGGGCGGCAAGAGTGGAACAAAACACTAGGCGAGAGGCCGAGCCTTCCACCCTTTACCAAGTGTATAGATGCATTAAGATAACAAGATAATATAATGATATCCCAACAAGTAAATAAATGTTCCAACAAGGAACGACCTTCAATCTTCACCTGCAACTAGCAACGCTATAAGAGGGGCTGAGCAAAGCGGTAACATAGCCAATCAACGGTGTGCTAGGACATGGTGGGTTATACGTTTGACATGGAAATTTGGGAGGCTTGAAAGCAAGTGGTAGGCATCGTAGCAATGGCATAGCAAAGAGCGAGCAAACTAGCATAGCAAAGATAGTAGTGATTTGGAGGGTATGATCATCTTGCCTGCACAGTTGTCAGAGTTGACTGGATCCTCAAAAGCAAACTCAACGGGCTCCTTGTTAGCGAACTCGTCTCCCGGCTCTACCTAAACAAGACAAACAGGCAACAAGGATATAATCAACCACGTGCAAGAACCAAACAAGACGATGCGATGATGATATGCTATGCAGGATGCGATGCGGGATGCAAAATGCAAGATATGACAGGAAAACGAATGAACCTGGCCTCAACTTGGAAATCTAAGTGTGCCACTGGAAAGATGAGATGAAACCGCTTGAAAACGATATAAAGAACGCCGGAATCGGAGTTACGGTTTGGAAATGGCAAGCGATTCAAAAATGACACCGGTCTGCTATTTACAGCAAGTAGCCACCTAAACGCAAAGAGATGAACATGCTACAGCAACCAAACATGACAACAAAATACAGGGCGGGCATGCACACAAGATGCTTAACAAAAGGCTAGCAGTGAGCTATGGCCAATTGATCCACTAATAGGTTCAAATAAGCATGGCAAAAATGCATATGGCAAACAGATCTCAGACTTAGTGAAATTAACACTTGTCTGGAATTCCAGATCAGGTAGCCCTCTTCGGAGCAATAATACTACATGCTACAGGACCTGAACATGGAAAATTAAAACATGGTATGGAGCTACTCAAAGAGCTTAAAAAAAGTCCCTTAGTGACTTTGATCCAAAAGGGATCAGAAAATACAATTGCAAGCATGTGAACATAGCAAAAACATATTCAGTTTTCAGACTTAGTGAAAAACTGACACATGCTGAAATATAACTCAAGTAGGAATGTTTACGAGCTCGATGCACTCACTACGGTGCAATTCATGGAAATACAAGTATACACCCATCAATAAGGCACAAAATTCAAGCTAGACATGGCAAGAACAATAGCATAGCATGCACGGATCAACTACAACATCACCGGCAAAATTGCAAACAAGTTGACAATCTGCCCAGATTCACAAAGTAGCAAAAGTAGAGCTCGATTGACTCAAGCTAGGGTGCTCCATAATTGCAAACAAAGGCATGGTTGCATAGAGCACTACAATATTAACAAAACTCCCTTACTGATCATCCTCAAAACAGGCACGGATCACTAGGAAACAACACGAACATATGGCATCATGAGATAAACAGCTCCAGGACTTGGTGAAATCACTAAGTCCCTGAAAACAGACTTAGCAAGTGCACCACTTTGCAAACTTGCACAAGGCACCACACACATCCTAAAAATACATGGGTTGCACCTCTTGAGAGATGACAAAACCCTTAACAAAACACATGTAGAACTCATGGGCATATCATGCACACATTAATCATGGCAAAAATGACAAAAGTGCTAAATGGAGTAACAGATCTGACAATTAACTCAAGTAGCTCTCTTCTAACAGCATTTCGGGCATCAAGATGAGCTCAAATGAAAATGATGCAATGGAATGAAATAATGTACTCTCTCAGATGAACATTTTGATATGCTATATGCATGAATCGGATCTACGGATGCAATGTTACGGAGCCACGAACATGTGCACATGGACTAAAATTTCTGGGACTTGGTGAAAAAAATCAACCTCTCTGGGACAGATCTAGGGTTTGCACGGATTACGAGGACAGACGGAATCACTGTAGCGGCCGGAGTTTCGCCGAAGGTGATCGGATCCGAGGCAAGAGGGGCCGGGGGCGCCGGATCCTCGCCGGAGGAGGGAGCTGGTGGCGGGGGCGGCGGCGGCGACCCGCGGTGGCGCGGCGGCGGCGGTGGACGGCGGGCGAGGCGGCGCGGCGGCCGGGCAGGCGAGGTGGCGGCGGGGCAGAGAAGGAGGCGGCGGGGAGCGCGAGGAGCCCAGGCGGCGCGGGGCGGTGAACGGGCCTCGGGGGCCCGGGGTGGGCCTCCGGGGCCGGCGGCGGAGGGAGTGGCGGCTGAGGCGGCGGAGGCCAATGGTGGCATGCCACGTGGCGGCGGACACGGCCGGTGGACGCGTCCATCGGTGGGGGAGTTGTCCGGCGCGCGCGAGGAGTGGCGGATCGAGGGTTTCGGGGGAAGAAGTAGAAACCGAAGGGGTTCTTTAAATAGAGGTAGAGGGAGCTAGGAGAGTCCAAATGAGGTGCGGTTTTCGGCCACACGATCGTGATCGAACGATCTAGATGATGGAGAGGGTTTAGGTGGGTTTTGGGCCAAATTGGAAGGGTGTTGGGCTGCAACACACACGAGGCCTTTTCAGTCCCTCGGTTAACCGTTGGAGTATCAAACGAAATCCAAATGATACGAAACTTGACAGGCGGGCTACTGGTAGTAAACCAAGGCCGCTTGGCAAGTCTCAGTCCAATCTGGAAATGTTTAATCCCCACACACGAAAGAAAACTAGAAATGACCACCGAAGGAGAAGAAAGCGCCGGAATGCAAAACAGACAACGGGAAAAATGCTCGAATGCCTGAGACGAGCACGTATGCAAATGCAATGCACATGATGACATGATATGAGATGCATGACAATGATAACAACACACGGAGACAAAACCCGAACCCGAGGAAATAAATATAACTTAACGCCGGAAACGGCAAGAGTTGGAGTACAAATAGGGAAAGTTATATCTGGGGTGTTACAAAACTGAGGACACACGAAAGTAGTAGAACTATACGGTGACACAACCCAACAATCCTAAGACTTTACGGTTTAGTAACACGTCATCCTGAGAGATAGAGGAGAAGCCTAGGCCTTAACCCTCGTAGAAAAGAAGAGGCTGACTCAGAAAGAATGACATGAGGTAAAGGAGTAAAAGAGCCTTACGTTCCCTTCCACAATCAATTCCCTTATATAGCTAAATCATTACTAGACTCAATTTCGACCAGTTTGGCTTGGTAATCCTATAGTCAGTTAGGCTCTGATACCAACACTGTCGGGACCCTGATCCTAAGTCACACCGATCTAGCATGTAACACTTCATATCACTTTGCGGCCTCATGCACGGTATTCCCACGGGTGCCACCTTACCTGGCCCGGGACCGTTTGCGCCTTTTGGCTCACGTATATGATAGTGTTGCTACCATCCATATGACAGAGAACCCGAGCCGACATGACTAGTCGTGAACCCAAAGTAGCACTAACTTACAGGAACAGGCATACATGAATCAACCTCGAGCATGTCGGTCAACAGCGTATGAATCCGGGCTGTAGCACTGGGCTAACAGGACTCCGGATGTCACTGCGTGACATTTCCCCGAAGGGACAGACACAGAAATGAAGTGAATCACATGCCAGCCAGTCAAGTGTTCCGGAGCAGTAGTGCTGGGCTAGCAGGACTCCGGTGAATTGGGCTGTAGCGGACTACAATGGCACATGGAATCACAAGACTACATTTCCCCATAAGAGAGGCTATCAGAGGTAAACAACTAGGTTGTCGGATCCCACACATAGCAATACACGTTACACGTACGCATAACATGCAAGTATGTGTTGTACATCATGGCATCACAACATAACTCAAACTCATATAGATAAAGGCCCAGAAGAGCCACATAGCAATCAATACGAACAGGGGTCTCATGACCCATCATTCAGAGCATACAAGCAACGGAAGCATTACATGTCTGAGTACAGACAACTACAAAAGGAAAAGACTAAGAAGCCTGACTAAACACGACCCTCCCAAGGGTACAAGATCGTAGCTGGGATACAAGCTACTCGTCGAAGTCACTAGCGTAACCAACTGCAAAACATAAATAAGAAAACGTGAGTACAAAGGTACTCAGCAGGTCTTACATCAGAACTAACTACATATGCAACATTATCAACAAAGGGGGTGGTGGAGTTTAACAGCAGCAATCCATGTTTGACTTAGTGGCTAACCTATACTACGAGTATTAGAAACTTCTTGAGGTGAGAAGACGCACACGAGTCCACATATTCACCATATGAATACTCCACTATGGATCCGTTCCCGTCTCCCTACGAGAAGGCCATCCATAGCACTCACGCTTATCTTGCGTATTTTAGAGTATCCACTTCCAGTTGTCTATGTACTACATAAGTTCTCCAAGTTTCCATATCCGAGGAAAACAGCTATTTGAATAGATAATGTTGACCCTGCAGGGGTGTACTTCGTCACACACGCTCTCGCCACTTATAGCCATGTACACGTCATGTACCTCGGCAACCTTCAAGCGGAAGCCGGGCGAGGGTGTCGGCCACGACCTGACTAACCACACAAGTCTCTCATCCAGGTTTATCCCCTATTCGTGTTCCATCCGCAAGGAGCTCCGGCCGGGGTGTCGCTCACGGCCCCAAACGATGTGTGCAGGGTTCCCAAGCCCACCATCCGGGTGCCACTTGGTACATCGTGCCATGGTGCCTAGTCTGTCCCAAGCCCGTCCCGTCGGACACCACCTGGTAGACAAATAGCACTACCTACAAACGCCATAAACTAGTTGCAACTCCTGGACAGAGATCAAGTGGATTAATAAGCCGAGAGGGGCCGGATAACCGGAACCCAATGTGTGGTAGTAACTGGACTTGGATAACATACACAGAACTCAGTGCTTAAGGACGGTTCCAATCAGACAACCCACCATGTACTCCTACATGGCCTCCCATCTCTACCTTTACCAAAACATGTTCACACACTTAGCCTTTACCGGTAGGACATGTTCACCACTCCGATTCATTCCCGATGAATCAGACCTGTCACAATTCTAAGCATAGCTGGCATAAGAAAAACAAGCATGGATGAGCAGGCACATCAAGGCTCAAGCAACTCCTACTGATGCTAGTGGGTTTCAACTATTTACTGTGGCAATGACAGGTCATGCAGAGGAATGGTTTCAGCTACCGCAGCAAAAAGTAGCAGTTTTGAATCGTTGTTGTCCTAATGCAGTAAAAGGAGCAGGAGCGAGAGAGTGGGATTTATCGAGATGCTCAAGGGGGTTTGCTTGCCTGATAGATCCACCTCAGACAGGTACTCAGGACACCTTCCGGAGCAGAACCTATCGAGAGGGAACGGTGCCGACAATCAATAAACAACCATATGCAACAGTATGATGCATGAAGATGACATTTCAAAGATGCTATGATTTGCCCTAATGCATGTAGCATCAATTTGGTTGAAGTCCATATGAACCAAGGATTCATATGCAAACCCCAAATTAAGTATATAACATGCCATTATTACGTTTTCACTTATACACGAACTATAAGTTGGTTTTTCATGCATGAAACTGGCATAAATGGATTCCTTGCATTTTTCTGATAATTTTACATATATAATTTATTTGATTTGGAGTTACGGTTGAATTACTATGATTTTTAGAAGTTTTAACTATTTTCTGGAATTTCTTGATTTAAATTAATACCAGAAAATGATATAATGCGTCAGCACAGCGTCATGCTTACGTCAGCAGGTCACAGGCGGCTGAATAGGTGAAACCTAATGTGTGGGGTCCACACGTCAGTGTCTGTGGTTAATCCTAATTTAAAATAAACCTAAACTGGTTTAGTTAATGGGGTTGGGCCCACGCGTCAGTGACCCAATTAGCTAAACAAGGTTTAATTAGTTGTTAAACTAATCCTAACTAAAACTTAATAGGGCTGGGGCCCACATGTCAATGACCCAGGGGAGGTCAAACCCCTGGTCAAAGGCCCAACACGCCGGCGGCTCGTCGCCGGCAACAGCACGCATGGCGGAGGCTCGAGTTTCACCCTCAGGCGACCAAAAGGACGGCGGAGAGGCTCTGCGTGGAGCTGGGCGTGCGCCGCATCCAGGGGAGCTCACGAGAGGGGCTGGGGTGGCCGGAGTCGTCACCGGCGTCGACCTTGGCGGTCGCCAGAGCTCGGGCGAGCTCGGGATCGACACTACGGTGGCCGGGGAGTGGCGTGCTTAGCTCCTACGGCACCTACACGACGCGGTGAGCACGTGGGTGTGCTCGGTTGGGAGCTACGACGGCTGTGGCCACGGCGGCGAGAAGCTCGGGCGGCAGCGTGGTTCGGTCTCCGGCGGAGCGACGGCTACAACATGCAAACGGAGCACAAAGGAGGGGGGTTCGGGTCAGCGGCTCACGACGAGTCGGACGAGCAGCTCGGCGAGGCCGGAGGAGCGTCGGAGCGAGCGAGGCGGCGAGGCGGATCTCCAGCGACCCGAGGAGGATGAAGGGGTCGGGGATGATGCTTCGAGGCGTCCGGCGCCGCGTGGCCCGGCGGAGAGGACTAGGGAGACGAGGCGGACCTCGTGGGCACGTCGGAGAGGCGAGGGGAAGGCGGTGGTCGCGGTGGCGCACGGCGGTGCTCTCCGCTGCGCTCGGGACAGAGGGGGAGAGCGAGACAGAGGATGGGGAGGAGCTCGGGGAGAATGGAGAGAGACCAAGGGGGCTCGGTGGAGCTCTCGGGGGTGGACAGCGCCGAGGAGGGAGAGGAGGCAGCAAGCAGCTGCCTGGCGGGCATGCACGCTCGCCGTGCTCCCTTTCACCGCTGCCTCCTGGCGAGGGAGACGACTGGCAACGGCCAGTTGGGCCGGGCCACTATTGGGCCGTGGTGGGGCGCCAGGTAAGCGTCAGGTAAGTGTTTTCTTATTTCCTGTTTTCTTTTTCTATTTCTGACATTTGTTCTCTATCCAAAAGAAATGTTAAAACACTTCCATAAATGCTGAAAATATTTGTGGCATCTAGATATAATATTCCAGAGGCCCTTACCAATTCCCAACATTTTGGAGCCATTAAAATATTTATATAATTTAAACAGCTCCAAATCAAATATTTATGCATTGATTCAAAAATCCAAAATGTGTAGTAAAAATGTGCATCACCTCTGGTTGTTGTTCCCAACATTATCCAAAGAGCATGAACATTTTTGAATAGCATTTTGGGTTCATTGAAAATCCATTTTAAAGTTGAACCTATTTGAATTTGCTTTGGTGCTAGGGTTTGAAACATCCCCATTTCAAATTCATTTGAAAATTTAAACATGATGCACAAAGCAAGCCTAGGACCATACCAGAACTAGGGATGTGACAGCAGGGGTAAGGTAGAATGGGCGTTCGCATGAAAAATGGCTAAGGACTCAAAGCATAAAACATAGCTTAAGCCGGCTTCCAGCCTTCCTTTTACTAACCGACTATTAAGTAGTCGGCTCACCGCCTTCTATTCAACTTGCTAAAAAACTCTAAAACGGCTAAGTACTTGCCCTCTCAAAGTTGCCAAGCATTTGATCCAACGGCAGTCCGCAGAGCGGCTGTCCGACTAGCAAGACAGGCAACTAAGGGAAAGCGGCAAAGGAAAAAGCCAAAATAGCAATGAGCAAGAAAAGATAAAACTCGGATAAATATTTACATAGCATAGGCCCTTGGCCGAATCTTCGAGCAGAAGTTCAAAATACACCCCGCGGGTGGAATTGTGCGAATTAACAAGTTCTTCAAGATTACTAAAGCAGATAAAATAAAGATAAGGCGGCAGCCTAAGATGCGGCAGACAGATTCGGAGGGTCATAGGAGGCGGCAGCGTCAGGCGTTGGGGCGGTCTGCTGGGCAATCTCAGCTTCATCGCCTCCGGCGGCAGTCGAATTGGTCGCACGCGGCTCGTTGCTGGAGGCGTGGTCGAGCTGAGGCGGGCCGTCCGCTCCATCTTCTAGTGCTTCCGTCTCGCCTCCATCCGCCGACTCGCCTTCCTCCTCGACGCTGGAGCCGATCACCTCCGCCGAGTCCTCGGCGTAGTCTGGGTTCATCCCAAACCACTCCGGCGGTACCTCCTCGCCGTCTTCAGACCGCTCGGGGACGAAGACGCTGGTGTCAGTGTACTCGGAGATCACTGCGGCACACTTGACGAGGGTGTCTTCCGCGACTGCCAGCTCCGACTGGGCCTCTGACCGGAGTGTGGCTAGCCGGTCTAGATCCAGCCCCGGATACCACGCCTTGACGAACTCCAAGGCCCGGCGCGCTCCAGCTTGGGCCGAGGAACCCTTCCAGGCCTCAAGACGACTAGCCGCAACCTTAAGCTAGTCGGCAGTCAGGCTGGGGGTGCGCAGAGCCTGCATGTCCGGCCACAGGGCGGCAATCGCCTGGGCGCCGACACGTTGAAGCCGGCGCAACATCCGGTGAGTTGGCCGAAGTCGAGCCTCGATGCTCAGGATATGCTCATCAAGGGTTCGGGGGGCGTCGGCGGCGATCTCTGCACCTTCCGCCCTCCGACCTTCGCGGTCAGCCTCGATGGCTTGGATGGCCGCCTGCGAGTGTCCAGGGAAGAAGTCTGCCAAGACAGAAGAGACGAAGAAACAAGTCAAAAACCGGGAGTCGGCATGATTTATAATCGGCATCTCAAAGAAAGAAAGTAAAGAAACTCACCATCAACGATGTCTTCAATCTCATGGAAGTCGGAGGCCAGCATTGCCTCTCTATCAGTCCAGGAGGAGCGCTCGCTCGCGAACTCGGCCAGGAGGGCAGTTTCCGCCTCTTCTGCCTCCTTCTGCGTCTTCGCAAGCAGCTCCCTCTGCTCTTCCAACTGAGTGGCCAGCAGATCACGCTCTGTGACGAGCTTGCTGCACTCCTCCCCCTTGGCGCGCAACGCGGAGTTGGCCTCGCTCAGCTGCTATTGAAGAACAGCGTTGGCTTCTGAAGAGAAGGAAGAAAGAAGGCATTAAGTCATCAGAAAAGAAGGTCGCCGGGGAGATCCGGCCCGACTGCTCAGCAGTCGACCCGAATCTCGGGGACTACAGCCCACGGGTGCGCCAGCGCGCCCCCGCGAAGAAGAAAAATAACTTACTCCAGCTCTCCGACAAGTCAGCGGTCCTCTTGCCCAACTCTTCAACGTTGCAGTTGAAGGCGGTGACACGGAGGTTGTGGTAGTCCTGCAAAAAGTATTTCAGACAAAAGTTAGTACCCAGAACTCACCAATTGGAGTTCCGGGCCGCCTGCTCAGCAGCCAACCCAAAACTCGAGGACTACACCCAGTGGGTGAGCTGGCGCGCCCCCACAGCGAAGAACAAAACAAGAAAAAAAGAGGACCAAAGAGAAAGCATACCCGGACGGCTGCGCGCGACGCCAGGTACGCCTTGGTGCAATTCTAGATCGCGTCGCCCTCAGCTCGCAGCTTCTTCTAGACATCCAGAAGCGCCTGGTTCAGCGGCCCCATGCCGCCTCCTCGCACCCACCCAATGGGCGCGGCGCTTGTCGCTTCAGCGTCTAGGATCGCCGAGCTGGCGGCGGCGGTCTCCATGGGGCGTGGCGCCGAAGTCGCCTTCTCAAGATGGCGGCGCGTTGGCGAGCCGACTTGAACGAGTAGCCTCGCCACGGCCTCGTCTTCGGTCGGCGGCACCGGCGGGACTGTCGACTGTTCGCCTTGCGCGCTCCCAGACGGAGGCGGCGCGCTCCCAGACGGCGGCGGAGGTGGCAGCGGAACGATCATGTCCGGTATGGAGGAGTCGTTGCCTTCCCTCTCCAGGACAGGGTTCTCACCGCCGGCTTCCCCAGTCTGCCCCGTGAACTCCGGAGGCTACCGCGCAGAGTTCAGCGGGGTGACGAACACCACCGATTGGTGGTGCGCGGCCTCCTCTGCCTGCCGTTTCGCTGCGGTGGTGGCTTCGGCCTCGGCCAACTTCTTTTTGGCGGAGGCCTCCGCCTTATCGGCCTCCACCTTCTCCAGGCGGGCGGCCTCTTCCTCATTGTGCTTCTCTTCCATCGCCTCCCGAAGGTCGGCGGCGGGGTCAATCCGCCGAGTGGAGGCGGACGTCTCTGCTGACCCGATGACGGAGGCGGCGGCGACCCTCTTAAGAGTGAGGGGAGCCCTGAAGCAAGGGAAGCATGTAAAAGACTCAGACAAAGCTACAGAGAAAGAATAAAGTGTCAAGACGGAATACTCACGTGGAGACCATTGGTGGCTTCTTCACTTCCTTACGGAAGCGGATGGCCTTCGCAGCCGCTTCGTCCTGCCGGGTCGCTGCAGCCGAACTCTTGGGCTTCTTCGGCCGACTGCTGAACAAAGTCGGAACGACCCGGCGCTTCTTCCCACCGCCCGGAGCACCTGGCGTGGCAGAAGAGCCCGCACCAGGATGGCTGGCTCCTGGCCGGGGGTGGGGGGCAACCTCCTCATCATTGTCAGGTCAGTCCTCTAGACTGGCCCCGAGCCGCGGGCCACCTCCTCCCTCGGCGTCGTCTTCCAAAGCCGCCGCCCCCAAATCGGGGTCGTCGACGTCGCTCTCCGCCCGGTCAGCACGGAACCCATGGGTCGGCCCCGAGGTGCCGACGGGTGGATGGAGGAGGGGATTCTGACCAAGGCCGACTGGTCAGGTCGCACAAAACAGACTCGGCAAAAAAGAAGACAACTCGAAGAAAGAAAGAAAGGGAAACTCACTATATGTGGGGGGTTGGCGCGGGAGTACGGCTCCTTGCCGAACCGCCAGTCCTCCAGCAGCTTGCTGTCCGAAAGGTAGTTCACCATGTAGGCCACCTCCTGGTGAGGCATGTCCTTGGTGCACATTCGACTCGGATCACGGAGCCCGCTCATTTGGCATATCATATGGGGGCGGCCTTGGAGCGGGAGAACTCGGCGCGCCACGAAGGCGGCCAGCAGGTCTGGACCAGTCAGGCCCTTCGACTGCGTTAGCACTCGGAGTCGGGTGACGGCGCCGGCTCCTGCAGGCGTCAGCGACTTGGCTCGGTACGACCAGTTGGGCAGTCTCCCAGCCGGCGGGCCGGCTTCGAAAGCCGGCAGGTTGACCCAATCGCCCCTCGCAAAGACGCTCTTGACGTAGAAGTACGAGCGCTGCCACATCTTCACCGACTTTATCAGCTTGATGGTGGGGAAGGGGTTGTCGGCCCCCAATCTCCGCACGGCGATGAAAGTGCCGCATTGAGCCGGCACGCCTGCAGCCTGGGTGCCGAGCTTGGAGAAGAAGAACTCCCCCAGAGCTCGAGGGTGGGGAGAAATCCGAGGAAGCCTTCGCACAAGGCTACAAAGGCGGACAGCAGCACCACTGTGTTGGGCGGAAGAAGCTGCTCGCCGGCACCCCCAATCCGCGTAGGCAGTGCGAGCGGAAGATGACCCGCTCGCCCTCCTCTGGCACAGGGGAAATCTCCCCCTTCAGCGAAAGAAGCACCCGCACGTGATCTTCGTCGGGGAGACGATGAGTCTTGCGGAGGAACTTGATGTGGTCATCATGCACTTCTGAGCCGTCCCAGGTGCCGGAATGCACCGAGGGAGGCGCGGCGGCAGAAGATGAACTCATCACGAGCTGATCGCCGCGGCGTTCGGCAAAGCTTGGGCGCGCGGCGGAGCAAGGAAGGAGAAGAAGGAGAAGAGCAAGGAGTAGTGGGAAGGAGGGGCGCGCGTGCTCTGCCGCGCCCCCCTCCTCTCCCTACTTATAGCCTCATGGGCTGCGAAGCCGAGGGGCGGACGTGGGATTTACTGCGCCCATGACCCCACGACCCCCACGTTTCCATGACAAAGTTATTGCGCACAGTAACTTCACCAGAATCCCAACCGTCAGCGCGGGCCACAACGGATCTGCTCGAGGGCCGAGGTGCGGTAGTGGCGGGCCCCTCCTACGGGCATGTCCCGTCACGCCCGTAGGCTGGCAGACTAGCCCGGCCACGCACTGCCACGTGACGGGCCTGGAACGGGCGGCGGCCTGGAGGCTTAGCCGGCACGCTACTTGGATCCCGCCAAGACGTTCGAAATACTGTGCGAGTCAGAGTTGGGCGAGTCCGACTCCTTCAAGTCAGCCCGACGAAAATCAAGCAAGAACCATGTGTCGAGCACCCGGAGAGAGAAACTGCTGAGGTTTCTCGGCCGATCGTCCGCGGCGCCTCATCGGCTTTGGGGACTACTGTCAGAGTAATGGGCCACGCGTAGGCTAACCCGAGCCCCAGAACCTCTCAAGACATCAAGGCAGGCCGCGCCCCTCAAGACCCCAGGACGAAGAGCCGCCTTCTGAGAAGTCGGCGGCAAGATAGCCGACTGCCCACTCGTGGCCGAGTCCCGTTGACGACTTTAGGATAAGCTGACTCCTGACTGGGGACTTCCAGGGAAGCCGGCTTTGGGGAGTCGGTCCACAACTCCAACAAACCCCATGCCCTCATCAAGAGGGACGGGACGGGAAGTGGCTACAGTCAAGCCCACTCCCACCCCTTACCAGGGGAAGGCATGGCTACAGCACGCCATACTCGGGAAGATCTCCATGCGGCGTGGCACTGTTGCCGTGCCGGCCCTGACATCAGCACCAAAGGACCGAATCCTGTGCCCACGACGGCTTGCCTGTACGACCCTGGGGCGGCGGTCCCACTAGCCAGTGGGACCCAAGGGGACGGCAAGTGCACCCTCAGTCGGACCCGTTGGGAGTCGGCCCCCGAGAGTCGGCCAGATCCTCCCCCGGGCCCGCGCACCATTAATCAGATGTGACGAAGAGCAGCAATAGTGATCGCCCGACAGAAGGCGGGGCTGTTGCCATGACTCCATGACCAAGCTCGTGTCATCAGAAGCACGGCTATAGTAATCAGCAGCCGGCAAGACCCGCCCGCGGCGGACGCGGCCTGTCGGCCCCGTACCTAAGCAGTTGGCAGGGCCCACCAGTCGGTGGGCCCCAGCAGTCAGCGGAGAAGATGAAGGCCGGAGACACTGACGACTGGGCCCGCGTCCAGTCAGATTACCATTGTACCCCTGGGGGTAGGCCTATATAAGCCCCCCAGGGCACCCATGCAAAGGGTTGGAATCCATTAGCCCTAGACCAGATCATATAGGAGGGAGAGAGCTAGCCTTGCCCTCTCCTACCTCCAGAAAACAGCTCAAGGAGCAATCGTGTAAACTCTTTTCCATAGTGATCATGCGGAGACCTCGTAGAGCAGCAGTAGGGGTATTATCTCCCTGGAGAGCCCTGAAGCTTGGTAAGATTTGCCGGCATGTATGTCTACGCCTCATCCCGTTTCTAGGCACCGGTGACGTTGTACTCGCCCCCACCATGATAAGACATCCTTTGGCATATATCGCACCCAACCCCCGATAGTTTACTAGCAACACAGTCATTTGTAAATTTCTTTGATGTAAGAAAAATGATTCCAACACATATATAAGTTAAAAACACTGTGTCCCTCATGCAAAAAATACTAGTGCTACAAGTGATAACAGCAAACCATTTAAACAAACATGGTATCACAACATAAATTACATGTGAATTCTCTTGCACCCTAGAAGTACATATGACCAGCTATCTACGTGCTTAAGTAGCTATTTAAGTTCAGGAAAACATGTAATTCTTAACAGTAAGTATCAAACATATAGATAGGCGCGGTCTATAATAGGGTTAATAGGCTATGGCATTATGTAATCAGTAGCAAACTAAATTAAGCCAAGCAACGTAATTGAATAATTTTGCAATAGGTGGCTAACTAAAATTCCGAGAAGTAGGTAACCGAACTTACATTAGCTCTTTGTATAGGCACACTGCAATCTTTTTCACTTACAAGGTTCTACGAAGGAGTCCATGGCATCAATTGCATGGATACGCAGTCCCAGTACTTCTTTCTTCCCACACTGCATTGGTAAGTCGAATGGTTAATCTGGTAAGAGGTGCGTCCTTGATATGTTATATGAGGACATGTAGTCAGACTAGTTGTAGCCACACACATCACACTGGCTTTTACTGGATATTTCATGCGATTACATTTGGCATATCGAGATCTAAGCAATCTACAATAGGATGAAAAGACTGGCATCCTTCACATTATTGGTGAACTCAGTTCATAGAAACAAGCAATTCAACCATTCTGTGGGTAAATCAAAAGCGCCACTGGAATATATTTCACTACTCCAGTCATACACGCAAAAAGGGGCGACACCACCATTGGTGCTGGTATGGGTGGCCGCCACAGGTGGCTAGGAAGTGTGCACCAAGTTTGAGTCATCCAGGTTGGCCCAGGCTAGTTTTGTTCATCCCAACGCATGAGCAGGCAATGTAAAAAATGAAGAAAAATGTTTCAATTTGGATGGGCCAATAACATAAGTGCAAGGCAGGCCTTATAGCAGGCTCGCAGCCCAAATGAGCAGGAAACGGACGGTCGCAGCTTGCAAGAGCAGGATGCGCAACGAGTAGGTACATCACATCCCTAATTATATCTAATTCAACTATTCAATTTCTGGCCAATAGTTAAACCTGACGGGGTTGTAAAACTGCTTGGATGTAGGGAATCTTTGAGAAAATGAAACCGATTTCTCCTTATCTTATAACTCCCCAATCAATACCAAACTGACTGAATCTGATGTATCTAATCAAGTTTCCGGTGCAAACATACAAGCTCATGTTGTTCTTGAGCCTGAAGTGTCTAATGAACAGACTACTAATGAATGATTCGATGCAAACATTTTACATGCTCCTAGTGATGAACATATAGTGTCTAATGAGGGATCTAATGCAAGCATTTTGCGAGCTCCCATTGAAGGATTTAGTGTCTAATGATGATCTGCTATGTTGAGAGAGACATAGAGATTTGCAGGCATTCATGACAAGCAAATTATAGTACATTTTCATGGCTTGAGAAACGTCGAGGCCATCTACCAGAAAGTCCCTGTATCATGACAACGTAGCATAAATACTTTTCTAATATGTTGTTTGAAACTATTGGTATACTTGTGCAGGATAGATATATTGATATGCAATTTGTGCACTGGTTATAGGTGCAATTACACTTCGATATTATTAGCCAGAGAATGAATTATTTGAAGTAGGTATAGACCATGTTAGTAGTCCTTGTACACCATGTTGCATTTTGTGTTTTTTGGTGCTTGCATGATTTAGTGTTTTATAATCTGAACTACTTTGGATTATTAGCTGGTTTTCAAAGTGCATGTAGCTTCACATTTCTCAAGTTATGTTGATTTCTACAGTGCAAGTGCCCTCGTATTTTTTAAGTTAAATGTTCGCCCCTGGTAACTTGAATTCGTGGATCTGCCACTGCACACAAATCATACACGCAGGTCAGTAAAAATTAAATGAAATGCAGGGACATATGCTAGCTCGTTGTACAGGCTCACTACAGCTCTGCTTGTGCTTGGGATGTTCCATGTACAAGTCCATGTTACCACTTGCTTGGACGTGCTGGCCTTGTGCTCCTTGTATTCCCCTCTGCATTTTTGACTCAGCGAATGGTTGATCAAATAAGAGGAATCGACCTTGCTGTTGTACCGGAGGACATATACTTACAAGGTTATACAGGTGTGCAGGA
Organism: Triticum aestivum; assembly: GCF_018294505.1. Lineage (NCBI taxonomy): Eukaryota > Viridiplantae > Streptophyta > Magnoliopsida > Poales > Poaceae > Triticum > Triticum aestivum. Next base: position 175,423,713 of record NC_057809.1, read on the forward strand.
TCAGTACCAGATCCCATAGCGCCGTCAAGCTTCGCTAAAAATGGTTTTTCTTGTTTCAGATGATATCTCTAGAAGAAATAAGAGTTAAAGTCAGAGTTGCATAGGCGTTTAAGCTAAGAGAGCAGTGAAAGGATATCAAAATATCGTCGCAACAATGCACAAGGGAGTGATGCTCGCCTAACTAGAGTGCGGGTCACTTCAGAACAGTGTAGGGTGATGCGCTGGCATTGGTTGGTCGCGCACGGATGTAGATCTTCAGTGGCAGCGGAGTGCTACGATGCAGTGGACGAGACCATTGGTGAAGCCCCAATGGCCTCGGGGGGCGGAGGTGTCACGATGTGCTTGGTGAAGTAGCCCCGGTGAGGTAGGAGACGGCGTCGGTGAAGCGCACCTGATGCGGTGGCAGTCGGTGTCTATGAGGCACGTCGGTTGCGGTGGCCGACATTGTCAGTGGACCACCCGGTGTGGTGGACGAGGGCGTAGATGAGGTAGCTCCGGTGTGGTGGCGAAGCGCGACCGTCGTCTTCATCGTCGTCGTCCGGGATAGAGGTGGGGAAAGAGACGAGACGAGGGGCGATTCGAACTTTGCTTGGGTTGGCGGCGAATTAGGGATTTGAGCAATCTGAGCATGGAAGGGGACGGTGGAGAAGGGAGATTTTGTAGGGCTAGAATTGGGGCCGCTAGATATTTCAATCCGAAATGTGGAAGCACGAACTTATTTTGTTGTCGTTCTTTTTTGGGGGGAGGGGAGGGAGGGGGTGGGTGGCTGGGTGCTAAGCGTCCTTATGACACACGCGGCCACCACGACACGACCCTGGTCTACCTGGTGCGCCTATATTTCAGAATGCAAACAAATCTTCTTTCATTTGCAAATGAATATGTGTGTATTACCATGCCTGTGATTTCCTTGCAAATAATTAGTCATTTGAAATGCGATACTATAAATTAATTAATGTGAGTTATTTGAAAAAACTCAAAACGGCATCCACACTAACATTGATTAGAGTGTGTGTCACATAATTAGTTATTTGAATTAGAGTGTGTGTCACATAGCGATCTCCAATTCTAACATGGATTTCGCATTTCACAGTATCCATGCTACTTTTTTAATACAAATTCATATGTATATGATGAACACCGTGGTAGTGAGAAAGCTTTTGGATGGATTCAGCCATATGACCTACAAAATAGCGCAACAATCGAGTCAATGTCAACTTCTCCAAACCTAGTATGGCACACATTCGAAATAATTACCCGTATGCATGGTCCTCAGTTCAAATCTTACAATGTACACGGAATTGAAACATTGATATTAAGTCTCGTACTATCTAAATTCAAATGTTGTTTTTAGCCCCACCCCATCCCCTCGGCATAGACGCTACATAATTCCTCTATCGGTTAATCTTCCTCTCCTAACCACCTTAGGAAGCTATCGGTTTTCGACACACGTTAATTGTTTCTCTCCATGTTTAAATCTCTAACTCTCTCAACTACACAACCCCTTTTTCCACTCTGTTACCAAATGTATTTACCTCACACACCCGACATTGTACCCCATGCCGAGATCTCTCTCTCTCCCTCCCACCCTCTCTCACTAGATACATGCATTGCCTTTCTAGCCCCGCAACCTCTCGTGCGCACGCACGCACGTTGTCTATCTAGGTCACTCCCTCAAGACTTTCTCACTCTTTCTTCCGCACGGCGGGCCACACTCGCTCAATCTCGCTCTCTTTATGTGAGTCTTGATTAACCTCGTTTTCTTTCACACACAAATGATATATCTCCCTGTTCGGGCCTCGATTGACACACTCTATACTTTCTCATGCAAATTGTCTCTCTAGGTCAGTCCATCCAACCCGCCCCACTCTTTTGACCTCATGGCGGGCCACGCTCGCTCAATCTCTCTCTCTCTCTCTCTCTCTCTCTCTCTCTCGCTGTATGTCTCGATTAACCTCACTCTTTCTCGGACACAAATGATATATCTCCATGTTTGAGCCCAATTCGACATATTCATATTGTCTACTCTCTCACGCACATTGTATATCTAGGTCACTCTCTCGAACCCGTCTCACTCTTTCGATCGCATGATGACCCACACTCGCTCAATCTCTCTCCCTTTATATATGTAATTGACTATCCTTGCTTCATCCCACGCACAAAATATATCTACATGTCTGTGACTGGATCATCTCTCAAGCTCTATTTTACAGTCCTCACCCTTCCCAAAAGCTCAATCAGACAATATCTCGCCAGAGCATACATATCTTTTCAATGAATGTCGGACCACACTCACTTTGTCTCTCTATCTATATGTCTCTCGATTGATCTCGCTTTCTCATGCCGTATCTTCCACACATTGAAGCTACCTCTCCGTCCCTCGCAAAGTAGGAGCTATTTACATTGCGAGGGGGAATCCAACCTTGGATTAATTTGTGTAGGCATTTATTCTAGTGGATTTATATTATATTTTCGTAGCATTCGGCCCACAACTACTCAAAACACCGTTGCAGCCCCCGCACCTCCCCCACTTGATTTCACTCTGGCTTGCTCATCGCTCTCTCGCACGTCCTTTCTCGCCTTCAATGTTGCACCATGGTATTATTGCAAAAAATCTATTGTTCTCTTTAGTTATTACAAATAAGCTACAAAACTACACACCGATAGTCCACCTGGAATGGAACAAATTTCGACCCACAAATTAAAGTTCTACAAACCACACACCGAGGGGCCCACCTATCATGAAACAAATTTGGACCTATATACAAATAAAAAAATAAAGGACGAGGATCGAACATGCGACCAGGGACTTCAAGCCGCACATCAATAGGCAACATACGTAGAACAGAATGTTTGTTGTACCCCCTTTGTTCATATAATGTTTTTATATTACCACATCCTATTTAATGGATAACATGTAATATTACTTCTAGTACATTAGTGGGAATGGCTCGTTAGCACATACTACTCGCCTTCACTTATTGGTGGGTTCAATGTGTGCTCTCTCTCCTCGCCTTCTACGTTTAGATGCACGGGCAAACACGAGAACTCGCGGGCGATGATGCCGTTGACCATATCTGGACGCGTTCACAAGTTACGCACCAGTTTCACGTACTAGTAGTACTAGTCAATGTGTACGTGCAATGCACGTTAATTTGGAAGTATATTAAGTGCATGTGAATATCAAGTAGGATATTATTTGCGTGTTATTATGTGATCAACACTATTTTTGGCACGAAATTAACTGCACGCTAAATGTGTTGAGCGCTCGACATTGAAGTAGTCTAAGTCGTTGGATGAGAAGGAATACATGTGGCTTGATGACGTTTTATATTTAATTTGATACGGCTCTAGCAGAACATTCAATCGATCAAACCATAAATTTCATCCAGTCTGACTCCGACTTTACATTCATACGACGATCGATCTAAAATAAACGGAAATGATAAATGTTCAGATTTTAAGCATGGCAATCCGAAAAAATTTCATGGCAAATTTAGAATACGCGGCGGGGGTCGTCTTGCGGTGGGAAGCGTCTCCTCTGCCATGCTCTGTGTGTCGGCGGGCCACTGACCGACAGCGACGGTGGCGTCTTGCACTGTTGTTCGCGTACTCCTGGACGTTGGCCCTAGCTTCAAGGAAGGTCACAATGTTCTAGACTTTGGTCTCTAGGAGCGAGTCAACTGGCGGGAGGAGGCGACGGGCGTTGGGGCAAGGAAGCGGTCGGCGGCGGCCATCCACGCCATTGAGGGGGCACTGGCACCAATGCAGGGACAAGCGCTGGCAACGGCGCGGCGGAGACATTCTTGTGCATGGGCACCGACACGGGCGCACACGTCAGTGCATGCGCAGGCGCATGCGCTGGCCGGTGCATGGGCACCGACACGGGCGTGCGTGTCGGTGCACACGCAGGCAGGTGCACGGGTGCATGAAAGTCAGCGGGGACTGTCGGTGTCAAAACAGGAGGATCTCGGGTAGGGGGTCCCGAACTGTGCATCTTAGGTTGATGGTAACAGGATACAGGGGACACAATGTTTTAGCCAGGTTCGGGCCCTATCTATGGAGGTAATACCCTACGTCCTGCTTGATTAATCTTTATGAATATGATTATTACAAGAGTTGATCTAACACGGCATCGTAAATGGCTAAAACCCTAGAGGCCTAGTTTGTATGGTTATGATAATGTATATCCTCCGGACTAAGTCCTCCAGTTTATATAGACACCGGAAGGATCTAGGGTTACACCAAGTCGGTTACAAATAAAGGAATCTACATATTTGGTCGCCAAGCTTGCTTTCCACGCTAAGGAGAGTCCTGTCCGGACACGGGTGCAGTCTTCGGTCTTCGTATCTTCACAGCCCATCAGTCCGGCCCATGGCTAACAGGCCGGACGCTCGAGGACCCCTTAGTCCAGCACTCCCTCAGTAGCCCCTGAACCTGGCTTCAATAACAATGTATCTGGCACGTAGATCCGTCTTCGGCATTGCAAGGCGGGTTCCTTGCTTCGAACTCCAAGATAGTCTTCGGATGTATCGACGTGTCCGGACCTGTAACACACACCACACACAATCTTAGAGAGAATATAATATTCCACAAGTCCAATCCCCTGACAACTTTTTTACAACATGACATCATGTCTGCCCGGTCACTATATCGAACCGTTTTGTCTGCCATCTCATGTTTCGAGATGCGATTTCCATTGGCACATCTTGTCAAAGCAGAGATAGTGTCCCCTTATTGCGGGATCCTCATCAATACGGGCGTGGGTAACCCAACCGTGTCGTTTACACAGCCCTTGGGAGTAGGTGAGTTTTAAGGCGAGTAGGAAGGTGTTTGATATTCACGGCCTTTATAAGGGGATAAGGATTCGTCCTCATTCACCCACGCCTTCTCCTTCCTCTGCACATCCATTCTTGAGCTCCACCGCCCATGCTCTAGCTTCCCCCTCCAGAGAAAGCACTCCAACCATGTCCAGATCCGGAGCTGGAGGCAAGTGGATGGTCTCCTTTGTTAAGAAGAAAGACATCAAGGAGCTCCGAGAGGCTGGATACCTGGCCAAGGAGATCGTTCACCGTCTCCCGGCCGAGGGACAGATTGTCCCTACCCCAGAGCCCCATGAGAGGGTTGTGTTTCTCACACATTTCGTCTGCGGGCTGGAATTCCCTCTCCATCCATTTGTCCGCGGACTGATGTTTTACTACGGGTTGGACTTCCATGATCTAGCCCCCAACTTTATCCTCAACATCTCGGCATTTATAGTCATCTGCGAGGCCTTTCTCCGTATCCCACCTCACTTCGGCCTATCGCTGAAGACCTTCAATGTAAAGCCAAAGGTGGTGAGAGGCCATCAAACAGAGTGCGGAGGCGCCATGGTGGGCAAGATGCCCAATGTCACATGGCCCGAAGGATCCTTTGTGGAGACGGTGAAGGGGTGGCAGTTGTGGTGGTTCTACATCACGGAGCCGCACGATACCAACTGGGAGGCGGCCCCCGAATTCCTATCCAGAGCTCCGATGTGGCTCACCTCCTCAAAAGAGAAGGGTCTAACCTGGGGTTCTTCGAACGAGCTAACTGGGCTCCAGACGTGTGTCCAGAATATGATAACCAACAAAATCAATCTTTTCAACGTGATCCAGGTTATGCTCATTCACCGGATCCTTCCGTGCCAACGCCGGACTTGCTATTTGTGGGAGTTCGATTCGGCCAAGCACCAGACGCTGCTAAAGCTCTTTGACACGACACACGAAGACATTTGGAAAGTGCACTTTAAGGCCGGAGAGACACCACCGCCTACGACCAAGGATCGCGGCTTAGCTTAAAACGCCAGGCTAACTCGGTAAGTTCTTTCCTGTTTTATAGCCTTTACTGGCATATTTTGAGAAGGAGTCTAAGCCTTCCTATCAATTTTTTAGGCCTGGATCGACATAGCAGGGCGGATTAACTGTCCGGCTCCGCTGCCCGAAGACCAAGAAACCCCACTTCTGACAAAGATGTTGTTTCTGGCGGCTTATGATGTGCCGGAGAAGAAGGCCAAGAAAAGGGCCAAGAGGGCCCGGAGTGGCGTTCGCCGAAAAGGCGCTTCAAACGTGACGTCCGAACACGAGACTCACTCTTCGGCCGCCGAAGACGACGACGAGGAGGAGGAAGAAGAACGCGACTCCCCCCTAGGGAGGGAAGGAAGAAAAGGGGGAACTCCTCAAATTTGGAGGCGAAGGCGCCCAAGAGGCGGAATGGCTCCCTTGCGGACAACTCCGCGTAGGATGTCGATAGCAGTCCAGAGCGACCCCCACGAACCAAGCCTCGCGCCGCCTCGTAAGTACCTTATGCACATCCAAATGTCTGGCCTTTCTACTTTGCAATATTAATATGTTTAAATTATGCTATTACAGTCCGGCCGACAACAACTCCCCACGATCCTCGACTGTAGGTTCGCTAGATTGAAGGAAGATGGCCAGCATGTCACCGCCGCCCGCTCACTCCCCCAAGGCCGAGGACGACGCGGAGGTGTTGTCCCGAAGGACTTTCCTAGACCGGGGAGAGGCTCAGGAGGCGCGAGAAGGCGATGCCTCTATCGCCGGACTCCAGTGGGAGCCGATCCCCATGGAGACTGGTGGCAAGGAGGGCCGTGTTCAATCCGGCCCTCAGCCGGACTCGATTCTGGAGACCGATGCGGCTCCCGAATCCAGCACGCAACCTCCTTCGAAAGAAGGGGGTATGTGTACTCCATCGGTGACCCCTGTTCAACCCGGGGCACCGGATAATCTGCTGGAAGCGCTGCGAGGTGCTTCCATTGTGGATGAGCACCGTGTCCTTATGGGCACAGTAATTGAGAAGGCTCAGTCCGCCAAAAGCAGACTGAACGAAGCCCGTGCTAGCCTTTTAACAGGCTTTGAGGTAAGTAATGTAATTGTAGAAAGGATATCATAGTGTAGACAGTAGCCCCTGATGCTCTGTTCGGTGTTCAGGAAGAAAAGGCCGAACAGAGGATCAAAATAATTTTCCCATGAGTCTAACATAATATGTCTATGTGAATAAGCAGGCGTCGCTACTGGCTGCTGCTGCTCATACTGCGGAGGTCTCCGGCCTGAAGCAGAGTCTGGAGCAGGCCAAAGAAGAGCTCGGCCTCATGAACAAGCAGCTAGAGGACAGCCAAGGTATGAAGAGACCAGCGCGTGTATTTAGGAATGATGAATGTTTCGTGCTGACTAAAGTGTCATGAATTTTATTAGGGGCCATGACCGAGGTGGCGGCCCTCAAGAAGGCGTTAGCCGAGGACGAGGACCAAGTGCCCAAGGAGCGCGCCATGCGCGAGAAACACGAGGCCCGGGTCAGCGAGGTCTAGCAAGAGCTCCAGGACGCCGTCAAGAAGTACCAGTCCTTCGAGCGTGATTCTAAGACGCAAGCATCCGAACTTGCGAAGGCCCGCCAGAGTGCACAACAGGCTCTAACCGAGGCCTAGAGCACCCTTCAGGAAATCCAGGCGGCCAAGAAGATCGCGGCGGGTAAGGCTTTAATTATGCAAAGTAAGTCTATGAAGGAAACGTTCCTTTTACTTACCCGAATTTGGAGTTCTCCAGGGGCATTTACAGATTTGCTGCGCAGCGTATCAGATGCTGATGAGTTCTATCGAGCCGAAGAAGGGAGTTCTACGGAGAAGTTGTTCTGGTCTCGATATCTTGTACAAGAACATCCAGTGCCCTTCAGCGACTAGCTGAAACAGGTGGTCGAGCTGCACAAGGCGGCCAAGCTAGCCATGAATGACCTGATAGTCCGACTATGGCCTGCCGCGCCGATACCCAGCAGCTACTTCGGACTTGTGAAGCGGCTTGTTAGTGCCTGCCCACGGCTTGAGGTCATAAAGTGGTCAGTCTGTATTGAAGGTGCCCGGATGGCCTTTGCCCGTGTCAAGATGCACTGGGCGAAGATGGACGCCAAGAAGCTGATGACCGAGGGTCCACCTGAGGGCAAGGAGCACCGCCGACCCGAGTTACATTTTGATTGTGCCCTGGAGGGTCCCGCCTTATGACAGAGCAATGTGCGAAGGATGTTATATTCCCATGAAAATATTCGTATTATCATGTCCTGTAACATGAAACAATGATGTTATGCAATATATTGCTTGTTATATTTTAATTTTTTCCTCCTGTGCGGCCGTGTTGTATGAAATCTGAGGGTTGGCCAATCGTCGGCTTCTACCCCCACGTAGGTAGTACGGGGGTGTTTGGGATGGAATCTAAACAATCTTGATCCAATTATATGGTCCTTGAAGGAGTTATTTAGCGCAACGAACCAGGCAACCAGACTATGCGGCTTGAACGCCCTCACTTAGCCATAGGAGTTTTATAATAAAAACATGGGCACAGCCCCTTGTATTCGAACTAGAGTGCTATAAGCGTCTGATCAGGAAGTACCGATCCTTCGCGTAATGCGGAAGAAACCTCCAACGATTTGCAACCTCCGAACAGCTGACCGGCTCTCCCCGCATCATGACAGTCCGTTTTCGGCTTTCTCTACCGAGGTGCTCCTTTGGATAAAACAAGGCACAATCGCAATAGTTCTCCCTTTACTACCTTAGCCGATATAGCGGAACGTAAGTTAGCAAGCATAGGAGGCGGGCAACCCAACTATTGACCAAAGACATGATTCGGAGCCAATGCATATAATGCTAAATTCGGGGTGTCGGACTATAATTATAAAAAGTGTTCGGACTTTTGTTGCCGTAGTGTGGGGTGCTATGAAGCCCCTGGCGAACATCAATCGTACCAAAGTGTAAGGGTGCTACCTGATAGGGTTATCCACATGGGGCAGAGAGAAAAAAAGGAAGAAAACAGAAAGGGTGCAAAGGTAAAAAGTAGGGGTCCTAAAGCTCCAGCCGCAAACTATTTTCATTGTAATTTAATTAGTATGTCAAGGCGCATTGATACAAGTAGTGCGATAAGAAACATGCTATTTGACATGCCGACACCAAGGGAGAGCTGCATGTGGGTCCTGAAAAACAGGTAGAGTTATCGTTAATGGAATCACCTAAAAAGTCACCCATATGTCTGCATTTCTCGCTGTCTTGGTGTGTTTATCCTTCAAGAGGACCGATGACCAGACCACCCGATGGGGCTGTGAGATTGAGACCTGAAAAGGTAACATGTAAAAGTGAAAGTATGTGTGTATCCGATGTCGGTTGAGCCGTACTATGGACCACAAGCTAGCTATGCCTCCGTCGGTGCCCATGGGATTTTGAGTGCGTAGTTATGTACGTGCGGCATGAATGCCACCACTTAATCGGGACTGAGACGGAGGCAAGATTGCTAGTCGAGCTCCGGATGAGCCGAGCTCTCCTCCTGCAGAGTAGTTTGTGCCCTCTTAATGATGTGCGTGGGCTCGGCAGCCGAATTAAGGTTCTGCTTGAGAAGGTCTCTCTATACTTCTGCTGCTAAGGCAGCAATGTGCTCTTCTGTACGGAGGAAGCGTACCGTATTTCCATTAACCATTATGGCGTTGCATGGACCGGGCATCTTGAGCTTGAGATAAGCATAGTGTGGTACTGCCTTGAATCGAGCAAACGCAGTTCGTCCGAGCAGTGCGTGATAGCCGCTGCGAAAGGGGACGATATCTAAGATTAACTCCTCGCTTCGGAAGTTGTCCGGAGATCCAAAGACAACCTCTAGTGTGATTGAGCCCGTACAGTGGGCCTCTACACCTGGTATGACTCCTTTGAAGGTAGTCCTGGTGGGCTTGATCCGTGATGGTTTAATGCTCATTTTTCTTTTTGTATCATGATAGAGCAGATTGAGGCTGCTACCTCCGTCCGTAAGGACACGAGTCAGGTGGAACACATCATTATTGGGTCTAGGACCAGTGCGGCTGAGCAACCATGACGGACATTGGTCGGATGATCCTGGCGATCAAAAGTGATCGGGCATGACGACCATGGATTAAATTTTGGGGCGACTGGCTCTATCGCGTAGACGTCCCTGAGCGCACGCTTGCGCTCCCTCTTGGGAATGTGGGTAGCGTATATCATGTTCACCGTTTTGACCTGAGGGGGAAACTTCTTCTATCCCCCTATGTTCGGTTGACGGGGCTCTTCATCATCGTCCTCGCTTTGCGATCCCTTTTCCCTGTTCTCGGCGTTTAATTTGCCGGCCTGTTTTAAAACCCAGCAATCTCTATTTGTTTGATTGGGTGGCTTGTCTAGGGTGCAATGAATTTGGCACGGACGATCAAGTATGCTGTCCAAGCTGGATGGGCCTGCATTGTTCTTTTGGAACGACTTCTTCCACTAACCGGACTTAGAGCCACAGAATCCGGCATTGACCGCCGTATCCTCGGTGTTGTCACTGTTGTTTCGACGCTTGTATCTGTTGCGTTGAGACTTGTCTTTGTTATTTTTAACTTCAGGGGTGCTGGTTTCGCTTGCATTGTTTTTGCTACGGGCCAACCATCTGTCCTCGCTCACACAAAAGCGGGTCATGAGTGCCGTGAGGGCCGCCATGGATTTTGGCTTTTCTTGGCCGAGGTGGCGAGCGAGCCATTCGTCGCGGATGCTGTGTTTGAAGGCTGCTAGGGCTTCAGCATCTGGACAATCGACGATTTGGTTATTTTTAGTTAAGAACCTAGTCCAGAATTTCCTGGCGGACTCTCCGGGCTGTTGAACTATATGGCTTATGTCACCAGCGTCCAAAGGTCAAACATATGTACCTTAGAAGTTATCGAGGAAGGCCTCTTCCAAGTCCTCCTTGCTGCCAATAGAATTTTCAGGCAGACTGTTGAGCCAATGCCGAGCTGGACCCTTGAGTTTTAAAGGGAGGTATTTGATGGCGTGGAGGTCATCGCCGCGGGCCATATGAATGTGGAGAATGAAGTGTTCGATCCACACCGTGGGGTCCGTGGTTCCATCGTATGGTTCTATATTCACGGGTTAGAACCCTTCTGGGAATTCATGATCCATGACCTCATCAGTGAAGCAATGAGGGTGTGCGGCGCCCCTATATCGGTTCGTATCGCAACGTAGCTCTGATGGAGTCCGTTTGCGGTTTTCAGCTCGCGCATGACTAAGTTCGTCACGTCCGAATAGGTGGCCGTCGTCGTGTGTCGAGGCACGTCCTCGCGATCTGTAGATTGATCTGGTATGTCCCGGTTTATTGTTCAGGTTTTGCTTAAGGTCATATGTATGGCAATGGGCTAATTTACCTCAACCTGTGCAACGAGGCGGGGTGGGCTGGTGTTCGGCATGAGTTGCCATTTTGTCCCGACCATGTGGTGGTCGGTCAACCGCATTGTATGATGGTGGTATGTATTCCGGCGCCTCCTTGTCAAACTGAGGTAGCAATTTGCGCTTTGGGTAGCTTTTGGTTGGGCGCTTGAGGTCGTAATCTTCGGCTCCTAGGACATCGGTCCATTTATCATTGAGCAGATCTTGGTCAGCTTGAAGCTGCTACTGCTTCTTTTTCAGGCTCCTTATAGTGGCTATTAGCTGGCGCTTGAAGCGCTCCTGCTCAAGAGATTCCTCAGGCATGATGAAATCGTCGGTGCCGAGGCTCACCTCATCCTCGGAGAGCGGAAGATTACTTTCGTCCTCTGAGTCTTCATGCGTGGCCTGTTTGCCAGGGCTAACCTGCCCATCTTCCCGTTCATCTTGTTCATTAGTTGTTTCAGCAGGGTCTTCGTTGTCTTCGGCACCTTCTGGAGTGTTATCTTCTCCCGTGTCAGTGTTGCTGTCTTTATTGCGGCGTGACTTAGAGCGGCACCTCTGACATCGGCGCTTGGATTGTATTTAGGAAGGTTTATCCTCAGCTGGATCTTCCTTTTCATCGCCGTTGTTCTCCTTTGGTGCATCCACCATGTATACATCATACGAGGAAGTGGCCATCCAGCGTCCGGTGAACGGCGGGTTCGGGGCCTCTTCTTCTCCAGCATCTCATCCATACCGTCGATGTCCTCGGAATTGTAATCAAGTGTGTTGGTCAAATCCTCGACCGTGGCTATGAAGTGGGTCGCGGGTGGGAAGCAAAATTCTCCACCATCAGCCCCTAGTTCGGACCGGATAGAGATCGGCTATGAGTCCTCCATCAAGGACAGGTTTTTCAGTGAGTTTAGCATGTCGCCCAATGGTGAGTGCTGGAAGATGTCTGCGGTGCTGAATTCGAAGATCGATAAATGATCAAGTTCGGCATCTGCGGGCTCACATGGTTAGGAACTTACGGCCGGAAACGAGTCCGGAGTTCCAGTGGCATAGGTATCGTGTGAGATCAAGTCCATGTGCGGCTCCAACGCCGGGGAATCTATGTCCTCCGTGGAGGGGTTAAGCTTCCCGTCCTTGGATGGCGCAGTCCGCTCCGGATCTAAGGCCAGAGCGGTTATGGGAGCTGTCTCCTGGATGCAGTCCGATGACAGATTTAGGTCATGTCCCTCGGGGTGGCCAGGACTGGTAGCCGCGGTTTCGAATCCGGCGAAGATCAAGTCCCCACGGATGTCCGCAACATAGTTCAATATCCAAAATATGACCTGATGGCCAGGGGCGTAGCTTTCGACCTGCTCCAGATGGCTAAGCGAGTTGGCCCGCAGAGCGAAGCCGCCGAAAACGAAGATCTGTCCGGGGAGGAAATTTCCCCCTTGGGCAGGATCGTTGTAGATGGTTGCAGGAGCCATCGAACCTCTTGATGACAGCACAATGGAACTCTTAATGAAAGCACCAATGTCGGTGTCAAAACCATCGGATCTCTGGTAGGGGGTCCTGAACTGTGCGTCTAAGGTCGACGGTAACAGGAGACAGGGGACACAATGTTTTACCCAGGTTTGGTCCCTCTCTATGGAGGTAATACCCTATGTCCTGCTTGATTGATCTTGATGAATATGAGTATTACAAGAGTTGATCTACCATGAGATTGTAATGGCTAAAACCCTAGAGGCCTAGCTTGTATGGTTATGATATTGTATATCCTACGGACTAAGTCCTTTAGTTTATATAGGCACCGGGAGGATCTAGGGTTACACCAAATCGGTTACAAAGAAAGGAATCTACATATTTGGTCGCCAATCTTGCTTTCCACGCCAAGGAGAGTCATTGTCGGTGTTCTGGGAATGGGGCTCCCCAGACTTGCCTGCCTGCGGCCCGCCGCGTGGCTAACCAGCAGGCCGTACGGTCCATCCTCGCCAACGAAGTGCCCAAGACCCTCGCGAGGGGCCAAGCCTCGCGAGGCGAATGATACAAGACCTTCTCTAGAGCGGCCTAGCCAGGCAGGCTCACAAGGAGCGGAGATATCAAGGCAAGGCGAACCCCACGAGGTTCTCGTGACGTGAGCCGTGACGATCGACACCAGGTGGGCGCCAGCATGCAAAGCATCCTTGTGTCCTCTTTGGTGCAAAGGGGGCAAGCACAGCCACGGAGTAGCAAGGCCTCAGGCAAAGGTTGCCATTTCGGTGCAACAAGACCAAGACTGAGGACTTCAAGACGGAGGTCACCGTGGAGCCTAGAATAGAGTCACCAGTAGAGCTTTGTGTAGGCGAAGACTACCTTTTGTTAGGATAGCTTGTACTAGATGTCCCCCTTCAAATTAGCCCTCCATTGTTGGCTCCCTTCCCGCTCGATATTTGGGAAGAGGACTAGGGCCTCTATAAATAGGACTAGCCACCACAGTGGAAGGGGGAGCTAAAAAGAGAGACCACCTCACACACAAGCTCACCGAGCACAAGAACGCCTCAACCTCAGGAGGCCGTTCTGCCCTTGTACTATTCATCATCAGCCAAAGAGGCACTCCACCACCACCACACTGGAGTAGGGTATTACACCACAACAGTGGCCCGAACCAGTATAAACCTTGGGTCCTTCCGTGTTGTAAGTTCGTCGATTTCTTCCATGAGATCCTAGCAAACTAGAGCGTATATCGGTTGGAGGGAAAGACTTCACGCGCACCCCAGTGTTCGAACCTTAAGGGTTTGCCGGGACCCCATACCCCAACATTTGGCGCGCCAGGTAGGGGTGTGCCGGAGCTTTTCTCCATCAACCAGCGCCCTGTACCGCCGCACCGCGCTCCAATGACAGGTACCTCGCCACCGACCTCCTCAGCCGGCGCCAACAGTGGGGAGTCTGGGTACCGAGCCCTGCCCCCCACCCTCCAGCGGGTGCAGTGGCTGGATAGGTTTAGGCCGGACATGCCGCCACGTTACGACAGTGCGGAAGGCCCGGTGCTCTTCCTGCTAGCATACGAGGAGGCGGTCCTCGAATCCGGAGGTGATGACAAGATCATGGCAAAATTGTTCCCCCTGGCCCTCGCCGGCGAGCCGCGCGCCTGGCTACTCGGCCTCCCGGGATCCACAGTGACGTCCTGGGGGGAACTCCGCGACCTCTTCACTGCACGCCACGCGGCACCGGCACACCATGCAGTCTCGGCACTGCTGGGCGCTCCCAAGCACCTCCTTCGGATCGCCACGCCAAACCTTTCTTCCGCCAGATTGGAGGCGCCTGCAAGCGCCCGGGGGCTCCGCCGGGCTGGGACACGCCAAAAGCCGACCTCACCTTCGACTCGGAAGACAACCCCGGCTCCACCGCCGGCTCAGGGATGCTTCCGATGCTCTGCACGCCCACCATCTGCAACGTGGCCGTCACCAAGACCCTCATCAACGACGGTGCAGGTCTCAACCTGCTCTCCGTGGTAGCTTTCACCCTTCTTCATGTGCCGCTCAAACGGATCGGCCTCTGCAAGCCCTTCACAAGGGTGGGCGGTGGAGCTGCTCACCCCTTGGGGAAGATCCACCTCCCTGACACCTTTGGCACGCGGGATAACTATCGCACAGAGTTGGTGGACTTTGACATCACCCGCATCGGTCTCCGGTACAATGCCATCCTCGGGTACCCTACTCTCGCTCAGTTCATGGCGGCAACTCACCCAGCCTACAACCTCATGAAGATGCTGGGGAGCAAGGGCGTCCTTACCATCCTAGGGGACGCTAAGGAGGCCGTGATGGCGCTCAGGCTCGCCTTCAAGACCGCGGCAGCAGCGCAGCCAGCCGGCGTCGGCGCGCCGGAGGCCAAGGAGGCCGCGCCCACCAAGAAAAAGCAGTTGTTCGCCCAAGACAAAGCAGAGACCAAGCAGGTTCCTGTCAACGAGGATGGGTCTTTAGGAACCACCTTCACCATAGGAACCGGCCTGAACCCAGGGCAAGAAGAAGCTTTGGTGAGGTTCTTGCGCGCGAACCAGGATATATTCGCGTGGGAGCCCGATCAACTGGTAGGGGTCTCGAGAGAGGTAATCCAGCACCACCTGAAGGTGTGCCCCAATGTACGCCTCGTGGAGCACTGAGCAAGACGGCAGTCCACTGAGAAGCAGGCCTTCATCGTCCAAGAGACACGCAAGCTGGAGGCGGCAGGTACAATCCGAGAAGTTCGATACCCCGAATGGCTAGCGAACCCCGTTGTAGTGCCGAAGAAAGGCAGGAAGGAACGGATGTGCGTCGACTTCACCAACCTAAACAAAGCCTACCCCCAAGACCCGTTCCCCCTTCCGCGCATCGATCAAATTGTCGACTCCACCGCCGAGTGCGACATGCTGTGTTTCTTGGATGCGTTCTCTGGATACCATCAGATCAAGATGGCGGTGGAGGATGTGGAGAAGACGGCCTTCTTGACACCATGTGGAGTGTACTACTACACATGCATGCCTTTCGGCCTTCGCAACACGGGCGCAACCTTTCAGCGGCTGATGCACATCGCCTTGGGGCGACAGCTCAACAGGAACACAGAGTCCTACGTTGATGACATAGTGGTTAAATCCCGCGAGGCGAGGACGTTGATTCAAGACTTGGAGGAGACCTTCGAGAGCTTGCGCAAAGTGAACTTGAGGCTTAACACGGAAAAGTGTGTATTTGGCGTCCCGTCCAGCAAGTTGCTAGGGTTTCTCGTATCCCACAGCGGGATCGAGGCGAACCCGGAAAAGGTCAAGGCCATGAAGACATGAGCCCACCATAGACCCTCAAGGAGATGCAAAAACTAGCAGGACGGGTGACCGCGTTAGGGTGTTTCATCTCTAAGCTAGGCGAGCGCGCCCTGCCCTTCTTTAAGCTCATGAAGAAGAAAGGCCCCTTCGAGTGGACCCCAGAGGCCGACCAGGCCTTCCGAGACCTCAAGAAATACCTCACCAGCTCCCCGGTGATGGTAGCACCGCGGCCTCTCAAGCCTCTCGCGCTATACCTTGCCGCCACCCCGTACTCTGCCAGCACGGCGTTGGTGGCGGTTCGAGAAGAGCATCAAGATAAGGGTAGAGCTGATACAGCACCGGGCCGGAGAGGTGCAGCGAAGCCATCAGCGGCGGAAGACCTAGCTCAACAGAGCAACATCGCAAAGGCTCTCGAGGGCATTCAGGTCTCAGGAGACCCATCACCTCAGGATATGCCGCAATCTACGCGGGACCTAAGACTCAATGGTGTACCGGCCCTCGTCGAGCACCTAGTGCATTTCGTCAGCACGGTACTATGGGATGCGAGGGCACGCTACCCCATGCCGCATAAGCTCCTACTCACACTTTTGGTGGCCTCGCGCAAGCTGCGGCACTACTTCCAGGGGCACCCCATTCAAGGTCGTCTCCTCTTACACGTTGGAGAGGATACTCGGGAGCCCAAACTCAGCCAAAAGTGTCGCTGAATGGAACATCAAGCTGCAAGCATTTCAGCTGGAGTTTAGCACCACCAGGGTCATCAAGGGAGCCACGCTTGCCAATTTTGTGGTAGAATGGACAGATGCCCCAACTCTTGAGGAACGAGAAGACCGGTCCACTTCCCTGGGAAGCGAGGTGCCAGACGGCTGGGTCATGTATTTTGATGGCGCCTTTGCGCACCAGGGCGTGGGGGTTGGAGCAGTGCTCACCTCTCCCACTTAGGACAAGCTTTTCTATGCCGTGCAACTCTGCTTTCAGCACAGCGAGAAGGTCTCTAACAACATCGCAGAATAGGAGGGCCTCATAGCCGGCCTGAAGGCTGCGGCGGCTATGGGGGTGAGACGCCTTACCGTCAAGGGCGACTCGCAGCTCCTCGTCAACATCTCCAACAAAGTGTATGATCCAAAGGACGAGCACATGGAGGCCTACCTTGCTGAGGTGCGCAAAATGGAAAAGCAGTTCGCAGGCTTGGAGCTGCAGCACGTGCCCCGGGGCACCAACAAGGAAGCCGACGATGTCACGCTGTGCTGCATCTCCAGTGATCAAGGGAGGGAGCTGCTGACTGACATACACGGCGGGGACTGTGGACAACACTCGTCATCACGGACCCTCGTCGACAAGGCCTTCCGCAGCGGATTCTATTGGCCTATAGCACTTAACGATGCAGCCAAGCTGGTGAAGTCCTGCGAAGCTTGCCAATTCCATGCCAAGCAAATCCATCAGGCTGCTCACGGCCTCCAAACCATTCCGCTCACGTGGCCGTTCACGGTCTGGGGGCTGGACATCCTAGGCCCGTTCCCGCGAGCGCCAGGGGGCTACCGCTATCTCTACGTCGCCATGGACAAGTTCACTAAGTGGGCAGAGGTGGAAGCCGTCCGAACCATTCCAGCTGGTTCTGCCGTCAAGTTCATCAAGGGCCTCGTGAGCTACTTCGGGGTCCCCAACCGCATCATCACAGATAATGGCTCGCAGTTCACTAGTAACCTCTTTAAGATCTACTATGCTAACCTTGGAACGCAGATGTGCTACGCTTCGGTAGCCCACCCCAGGAGCAATGGTCAGGCCGAGCGCGCCAACGCTAAGGTCATGAGGGGCCTCAAGACCAGGAACTTCAAGAAGAAGTTGGAGGCCTACGGCAGGGGCTGGCACGACGAGCTCCAGTCCATGTTGTGGTCCATCCGCACCACCGCTACCAAGCCAACGGGCGAGACTCTATTCTTCCTCGTCTATGGAGCTAAAGCGGTCCTCCCTCACGAGGTCAGGCATCGCTCCGCACGGGTCCTCGCGTTCAACGAAATGCAGCAGGACGCCATGTGGGGAATGGATCTCGTGCTGGGGGAGGAACGATGTCGTGAAGCTGCGTTAAGAGCGGCAAGGTACCAGCAAGCGCTGTGGCGCTACCACTGCCGCAACATCCGCTCCAGGACACTCGAGACGGGTGACCTAGTCCTGAGGCGGGTCCTCTCTAGGGAAGGCTTGGACAAGCTCTCACCCATGTGGGAGGGCCCGTTTAGGGTCGCTCACATCGCCAGGCCTGGCGCCGTGCGATTGGAGACGCAAGAGGGGACACCCATCCAAAACGCCTGGAACATCCAGCACCTCCGGAAGTTCTACACATGAAGCAAGGCCCATAGCATGAGAAGCAAGGCCCAAAGCCTGAGAAGCACGGCCCAGTGCCCATGAAGCAAGGCCCAGAGCCTGTGAAGCAAGCCCAGTGCCTGTGAAGAATCACCGCCCATGACACTCTCAAGTAATAATGAGTTGGGGTTGTACACGCCCCGGAGTCTCAGGAGCGCCGGCCTCAGGCCCTGGGGCTCCCTCCCACGCCTAGTGGACAGCACTTAGCTCCGCGCTGGTGAGAAGACTCGAAGACTAGATTAGGTGCTGGACGCGGCTTTTCATTGGCTTTCCGTAGTTGGCTTGCTTTTCCTTAATCGAGTTTGCCATTGGCGTTCCTTGCTGATTTGGATTCTTCGCCTTTTACCGCGTTTTTCGGCTCTGGGTTACCCGTGATCTCTCTCGCCTACCTCATGAGGGGGCTAAGCAGGTGCCCTCGCGAGCTTTCTTGCAAGTCACCCTTGTTTGAGCCTGGAAGCTGGTGCAACTCCCCTAAATCCGTGCCCCTCGGGTACCGCGATGCAAAGCGCCGAAGGTTCCGGTGAACGGTAAAATCCTCCTGCGCACTCCCTAACAAATTCTTGCAGTCCCTGAGCAAATGCAGATATCTCGTGAAGGAAGGGGCATCCCAAACACGCCAGGTTAGGTCATCTCTGCGCAAAATAACAACATGACATGGGAATAACACGCATGTTGCATTAACCAAGAACCATAGTTCGATACACGCCCCTCTGGGACCATACTGGTTTCATTTTCTGGTGCAGGGAAAGAAAGGTAAAAACCAAACAAAGCGACGTTTCTGCAATCTGCGAGGGCAGGCCCTTGGCGACGCCCAAGCCTAGCCAGACCCCTCCTCATGCTTTACGGAGGCACGGTGACGAGATGACCCGCCGCCCCCTTCGAAGCGAGCACGGCGGCGCGGTGGCTGATCGTAGCCACTACTGCTAGAGCTGTCGCAGGAGGGAGAGCTGCTGTAGCTGGAGGAGATGCGGTCGCTGCTCAGGGCAGGCTCGCCCTCACCCTCGTCACGACCGTCGCCAAGGCCAAGCACCTCCTCGTCGTTGTTCGTCTCGGGGCAGCATCCGGCACGGCGGCCATCTTCCTCGAACACCCTCACGAAAAGGGTCGACCCGCCGTCATACTTGAAGTGGAGCATGCACCGCCTTCCCAGGCCGCGCGCGCGGGCGAACGTCTGCCAGCCGTGAGCCAGGGCTATGTTGCCCGTGGCAGAAGTCTCGACTGCGACCCAGGAGGCCTTGCTGCAGCAACCATCCGCCTGCAACCAGAGCCCCCCTGGACCAACGGCCGGCAGCTCAGCAGCAAAGAAGCGCAGAAGCTGGAGCCAGTTGCCGGCTGGGTTTTCTGACCAAACAACGAACTCTGGCGACGCCTCCACTGAATGGAAGCGTAGGCGGGGAGGCCTCGCCACCATCACGCACCTCCCCCTGTTGACTGGACTGCCACGGTTGGGACGGCCCCCTCCGCATGTCGTGACGCCGCCTCAGCAGTGAGCCACGGCAGGGGTTGCAGCGTGCTTGCACGGGCGACCGCGACCGCGCTTGGGCACCGGGGAACCAGGGCCCTCGCAAGGGGCCTTACCCTACTCGGCGGCAGAGAAATTCCTTTGAGGCACCATCGGAGGCACTGCGAGCAATGGAGCAAGAAGGAGGAAACAAGCAAGGAAGAGATGGGCAATGGGGGCTCCGCCCCCTCCCCATTTATAGCAAGAGAAGGCCAACCGGCGTCTCCCACGATCACAGGTAATGATGGTCTTCCTTGCATGTCGCAGGGACTTGTCAAGTCGTGCACTCGTCGAAGCATCATGGGGAAGCGGAGACACCCACGTCCAATCAACCGCCACGCGTCAACCGAGGCCGCAGGAATTAGGGGCATGCGGCGCTTTGAGCTTGACCCTTGGCTTCGCCGTGAAGCCAAGCCCGCGCGCACCTTGGGCCCGGGGGCTACTGTCGGTGTTCTAGGAATGGAGGTCCCCAGACATTCCTGCCTACAGCCTGCCGCGTGGCTAAGCCAGCAGGCCATACGGCCCATCCTCACCAACAAAGCGCCCAAGACCCTCGTGAGGGGCCAAGCCTCGCGAGGCGGACGACGCAAGACCTCCTCTGGAGCGGCCTAGCCAGGCAGGCTCATGAGGAGTGGAGATATCAAGGCAAGGCGAACCTCACGAGGTTCTCGTGACGTGAGCCATGACGATTGACACCAGGCGGGCGCTAGTGTACAAAGCATCCTTGTTTCCTCTTTGGTGCAAAGGGGCAAGCGCAACCGCGGAGTACCAAGGCCTCAGGCTAAGGTTGTCATTTCGGTGCAACAAGGCCAAGACCGAGGACTGCAAGACGGAGGTCACCGTGGAGCCCAGAACGACGTCACCACCATAGCTTTGTGCAGGCGAAGACTATCTTTTGTCAGGATAGCTTGTACTAGCTGTCCCCCTTCAAATTAGCCCGCCATTGTTGGCTCCCTTCCCGCTCGATATTTGTGAAGAGGACCAGGGCCTCTATAAATAGGACTAGCCACCAAAGTGGAAGGGGGAGCTAAAAAGAGAGACCACCTCACACACAATCTCACCGAGCACAAGAACACCTCAACCTTAGGAGGCCGTTCTACCCTTGTACTGTTCATCATCAGCCCAAGAGGCAATCCACCACCACCACACTGGAGTAGGGTATTACACCACAACGGTGGCCTGGACCAGTATAAACCTTGTGTCCTTCTGTGTTGTAAGTTCGTCGAGTTCGTCCGCGAGATCCTAGCAAGCTAGAGCATAGATCGGTTGGAGGGAAAGACTTCGCGCGCACCCCAGTGTTTGAACTTTAAGGGTTTGCCGGGACCCCATACCCCGTCAGTCATGTCCGGACATGGGTGCAGTCTTTGGGCTTCGTATCTTCACAGCCCATCAGTCCGGCCCATGGCTAACATGCCAGACGCCCGAGGACCCCTTAGTCCAGGACTGCCTTAGGGACCTCATGGAACCCCATGGTACCAAGCTCGGCGACAATGTGCGGCTCCCAGCCCATCAATGCCACGGGGATGGGTGCTGGCGCAGTCGGGGCGACGGGAGCCGGAACAGGCACTACAAAAAAATACACTTCCGTGATGATACGTGTTTGTCACAGTAGGTCGCATTTTTTGTCATGCATGTACATCCATGACAATTTTTTGACAGAATCAAGATAGTCATACCTGTGCTGTCATAGAAGTGTTCCATGACATTACCAAAATTATCATCATGGAAGTGTCCACTTCCATGATGATAAATCGCACATCACAGAAGTGCTTTCGTCAAGGGTGACCGACACGTGGCATCCACTATAACGGAATGTTGTTAAGCTATCGGGTACGGTTTTGGATCCGATAACCCGCTAATAGCCCTGACCAATGGGGATTTTCCATGTGTAAAATCATCATTGGCTGGAGGAAACACGTGTCGGCTCACCGTTGGGACAGATGTCATCCACTCATTGGACCGAAGGCGCCTATGATACGTCGACACGTGGCACGGCCGGACAGAGGCCCATTCCTGTGAAAAGGCCGGCCTGTTTGACTTGGTCAAAAGGTGGCGGGCCGGCCCACGGAAAGCCTATTAACGACTTGTTCGCATATAGCCCATTTACAGCCGCTAACCAAGGGCCCGTTACGACCTATCCGAATTAGGCCCAGTAGCGTCATTTGGGCCGTCCAATATGATTCCAGCCCATTTTAAGTTCTGGCCCATGTATGGCCAATAACGTCTTTCAGCCCATATGAGGCCCTCTATAACTCTTGGCCCATTAACGACCCGTCATGAAACTGGCCCGTACTGAACAGTGTATCACTTTGTACCATTAACGGCCCATTAATCCATTGGGCCGTTTGCAGCCCATGTTATCTTTCAGCCTTCTCAGGGCCCGTTTATTGTTGGGCTCACTTCCAGCATTCGGTTACTTATGGCTCGTTACTGCCGTTTTCTGCTTGTGGGCCAAATTCAGCCCGTGGTTACAGTCGACCCGTTTGTGGCCCATTAATACGTTGGGCTTTTTCCATAGCGTCATCAAATACGGCCTATTAACGACGTCCCGTTATGGTCGGCCCATGAACGGACGACTCCAACTCTAGCCCGTTTACAGCCATAATGCGGTCTGTTTTGGCCCATGTTTGGCCAATCGATCATACGGCCCATCTAAGGCCCATTGATGATACGGCCCGTAGAAGTCCCATTGTTTCTACGACCCGTAGAAGGCCCATTGTTTCTACGGACCATACAAGGCCCATTGTTTCTACGGCCCGTAGGAAGCCCAGTGTCACTACAGTAAATATGTAGCCCATGGCCTGTTAAAGGCGGGAAACTACTATAGGTTTAGACCTGCTAATGGCCCAAGATGATTATAGGCCCACATTTTGTCCCATATGAGTAACGGGCCAGCTTGAAGACCGACAACACTGAGATGCACTGAACCTTCCTGCCTAAATTACAACATACCGACCAAAGAATAAACCTAGACTATACAACAAAGAAATTATGGCATATTACATCCACTAGGAATCAAAGTTCGCTACCGGTGATAATAAAGCGCAACATGACCGCGGATTACATACATGGGGCATCAAAGGTCGCCACCTATGCATATAAACGTGCCAACAAAAGAATATACAAAACTGAGAGCACTTCAGAAGGCACTAGACCTGGCAAGTTCGGGCCCCGCAAGCAGCCGAACAAGCTGATGAGACCTCAGTTGTGTCAACGATGGATGCTTCATCCCTAGCTGTATGGCACCATAGTGCGCAAGGCATTCCCTTGACATCTTATTACATCTTTGACTTCAAGTCGGAGCTAAGCTGAAGCAAGCCTTTCCGCTTTAAGTTGAGACTGAAGAAGTGGAACTGATTGAGGCAACGACTGCACAGAGGTTGTCTCACACCTGCTGGTGAGTAGCTTCAAGTCACTATCTTCATCAAGACAGGACCTTGGGGTCATCTCGCTGTCCTCAAGATGGTTTGGTTCACTATCTTTCCTAAAGTTCTGTCTGGCATAAGAGATACGACTCTGAAAGAGACACAAGGAGACACGTAACAGGTTTCACCATTATATAAACAAATAAATGGATCTATTATGCATAAGGAACATGTTTTTACAACTACAATTTAAAACTGGTAGTTGTTGCAAACATCCAATCAGATGTAAACAACAGTGGAGGAAATGATGTCTATCCAAATCTATTCTAGAACAAAGTTTGAAGGCTTGAGAAGGATGAACTTACATTACATGTTAACACGGGCTGGACAAAGCCCTTCTCCATGTTGATGGAAAGATAATTCAATAAATTCCCCAAATAAAATTCTTTATAAGCGTTGACATTATTCTACATTTTGCAAAGAGTAAATATAGATCAAATAATATTGGAAGAAATAGAGGATAATGAAGCTCGGGTGCAGACTGATGATACATAATCAAATAGCAATTAATTAAGTACAGCATTACAAGGCAAAAGGTACTGACAAGAGGAATGCAGACATCAACTTGTGCAGTGGCATTGGCTTTATTCAACATTTTGGTAAGTGTAAATGTAAATATGATAATTTGGAGAAAGTGGAGGGCGTGGCAGATAAGATGCAGAGTAATGCTAGACAATCAACTATCTTGCGATGCATGTACAGTAATTCCACCACCGTCCATTATTACTTTCCGCTCAAATGGATGTATCTAGAACTATTAAGTTCTAAATACATCCAATTGATCAACAATTAATTTGATACAGAGGGAGTACATGACAACAGGTACAGACATAAGCAATCCAAAACTTCATAACCATTGTGTTAATTCTACATTTATCTATGAGTAAATATAGATCTCATAATTTCAAGCAAAGGGAGAATAAAGAAGCAAACATTTACAGTGATGCTACATAATCAAACAACAATGAGTTTAAGTATGCTGACAAAGGGAAAGAGTTACTGACAAGAGCAATGCAGAGCCCAGTATTGTCATGAGATCCTATGATCCTTTGAGCAAGGAGATTCATCTGAAATTAGTTTTCATACAAGAGAGAAGGTAAGGAACATGCTGAAATTTAGGAGTTCAAATTTTGAATTGATATCATAGACAGTACCTGACGCTGGGCTGTCAGCAGTTCTGATAGGGGTTTGGCCACTGGAGTAGGGGTAAAGTCTGTTACAGTTGGGCCTATGTTTTCTGTGGCTGCTGATCTATCTGATTTAACAGGTATCACTACCTTTTCCAAATACCTAGTTTGTACTCCTTGAGGATCTGCAATCACCCTCTTCCTTTTGGACATCTATTATGAAAGAATGACATTTGACTGGAAAAACATAGTATGACGACACATGGAATAGGTAAAGAAAATGGATAGGTATGGCATATACTCATATATGATGCTTAAACTAAGAAGATGGTGTAACAAAGTAAAAGTAATGCAAGAGTTGGATGCAAAATATGTGCGACCAATACAACCTTGCCAAGTTAGAGCATGCACCTTGATGGGTGAATAAGATAGGCCATCCTCCAGCATGCCAAGTTTGTTAGCCAGTGGATTGTTCCACAATATTCCTCTCGTGCGCCCATTCTCATATTCATTATGATAATGCTCAATACCTGACATGCATGAAAACATAAAAACAAGTGAGGTTATCTTTGTAATGCAGAAGTGATTCTAATCCAATACTTCCTCCCTGTAAACCCCTTTGTGCTTTCGCTGCAATTCTTCTAAGAGGTGCCATGTATGCTGTAATTTGGTGTGTGCATTAATATAATGTGGCCTACTACTCAAAATATGAGAGCTCCAGAAGTGATAATACTTCGCAGATGACAGGTTCAACATATAGTAAAGAAGAAAAAGTCGACCTGACCTGACAGATTCAAAATATACTAAGGGAGAATAACTCGACCTGACCAGTCGACCGCAAGAGAATAGGGTCATCTTAAAGAAGAGCAGAAGAGCAAGCAGATTGAAGATATTACAAGTCTTCCTATACAATGTCGGTTGGCCACCCATGATGAACTAGAACGCACAGAGAAATACTATTCCTTCCGGTCTCTCCATATGTGGCTCACATGCATTTCGAAACTAAAGTAGGAACATTTAGCTGACCGATTAAACATCTCTTAGTTTTACGAATATCAGCATAATATCATATTTGAATTTGTACAACTAAGCTTGTTTAGCTCGATGGGTGGAGCAGCGCTATTATGACACGAACCACGTAGGCTGGTCGTGGTCATCATAAAATGGGGAAACCATAAGCATGATGAGTATAGTGTTGACCGTGGCAGTGGGATGGCAGATCTGAAGCTGAAAACCGTGCAAAGGGTAGTTAGCAACCGATATTTGCTTTGAAAACAACTAAGATTTGGTATGGACAAGAAAGTACAGTCAACAACCAAATTTTGAGATCAGTGGGTGGAGTAATGCTAGTATGACAGAAAGCACCTCATAGATCATAGTAGAGTAGATAAAAGGGGAAAACCCTAAGCATCAAGAGTAAAATCAGGAAAGTGGAACTAGCTGGACTAGTGGGTGGCGCACATGCTTTTTGAAATGAATATAGGAACATTAGGTGACCAATTAAATTTTCTCTGTTTTAGTAATATGAGCATCATATTAGATTTGTATTTCAACACGTAAGCTTTGGAATTATGAGTGGCATGTTGTTTCGCTTGATGGCTTGAGGAGCAGTGCTAGCACGACACGAAGCAGTGAAGCACCTACAATGATGGTAGTGAATATAAAGGGGGGAAACCATGAGCTTTGCGAGTATAGTGACCGTGACATGGCAGATCTGAAGGTGCAAACCGGACAAAGCTACTTTGCAACCAATGTTTGCATTCAACTAGCCACTACGATTTGGTATGGACAAGAAAACTACAGTAAACAATTTAAGATCTATTTTCCGGGTGAGATCAATAACTTAAGAACATATGGAAGAGTACCACCTCTCCTGTGACGCCGTGTAGGCCCCTGCTAATACATTGAGGGTGCTGCGGGTGCGATGGCTGTCGGCAGCGGGGAAGAAGACTTTAGATGGCAAACGACCGGGTTGGGGGATAAATCCTGTTGCCGTGGATGAGGCGGTCATAGGAGCGGCAACGACAAAGTGGACGACGACACTGATAAAGCGAGACGACGCGACGAAAGGATCCTGGTCCAGTGCCGTGGATGAGAGACGTCCATCTCTTGTAGTGGACGACGGGGTAGGTGTAGCGGCTCCAGCAAGGTAGAGGATGTGGTGCCGGACGGAGGAGGCTGGCCGTAGTGGGGAGGTTGTCGTGCCGCCGAGGTGTATGAATAAGGAAATGGAGGGGGAGGGTGATCTCAAATTTGGGACGCGCTTGTCTGTAATGTGGGAAAGTTACGAACTTATCCCCCGTTTAAAATTTCAGACATCACGTCGGTTGGGGATAGGACGGTATTCTCGCATCTCCCAAATATTTTCCAGTAACAATTTCGGGCGAGGAGAGGGTGTTTTGCCGCCCACGGTTGGCGCCCATGGTGTATGAACGGGGCTGACCGGTAGGGCAGTTGTGTCACGTCTGAGGGAAGTTACACATCTGCCCCTATTTAAAATATTAGCCTACATCGATTTTGTTCGAGGAGAGTTTGTTTTGCCACCCACCGTGGATGAATGGGGAAATGGAGGGAGAGACACATGTCTTTCGGACGAGCTTGAATCAAATGTGTTTTGCTGCCCACGTTTGGCGCCCACCGTGTCTGAATGGGCTCAGAGGCCGTTGTGTCACGTCTGATTGAAGTTATTAGTCTACCCCTATCGACAGAAGTGTAAATCCGGTCGATAAGGATGTCAAGTGTCAGGGGTAGACAGTAATTTCCATCTCGCAAACACTTGCTTCGGGCAGCCCACATATGATAGTGGGTGTTTAGCCGCTTCATTCAAAACTTGGGAGAATTAGCATTCACGTTTGCCCTTGTCTCTGGCAACTAAATCCAAATCCAGTTTTTATCCGATTACGAATATCCGAAGATAATTCTACATTTTGTTATTTATTTCTTCAAAACCACAACAAAGATTTATTCCACCTTTATATATGATTATGATTTAGAAATGCCATGATCTTCGAATTCAGTAGGTTGGATACACTTTGAGTCAAACAGTTATTTCATCCAATACAATATGCTCACACACAAAAAAGTTCACCTTATGTCAATCATACAATACCGAGGATTACCTCGCCTAAAAAATTCGGATCATTACAACACATGGACAACATAGGGGGTCTTACAACATAATCCATTTAGAGACATGACACAACATGCAAGTACAATAATCTAATGACAATTTCTCCTTCTATCTAAAGAAGAACTGGGATTACCCTTGGCTTCAGATAGCAGAAGCAGTAGGACCTCCTCCATCTTCAAATGCAACATTCTTACTTCCTCCAATTATTGGGTTGCTTTCATAATGCGTGCAGCTAATTGCATAATTTCCAGCCTCAAGATCGAGATTACCTCATTCATGGCAGCCACACCATCTCTTTCTGCCTCTAGTAGAACCTCAAGAACTATAATATCTGTGCTCAGACTGCTCTCCGGCGGTGTTGCCTCTGAACTACTACCATCTGGTAACATGGATGGAGCACTGCTTCCACAAATAGATTATGGGGTTGTGCATTGTGTCCTAGTGTGAACGACATCCTGAAAGGTTTCCGCTGGACATAAGTAAGAGATAGTTATCGCATGATCCAGGCAGTAAGCTTACATGGTAAACGACATACGAATTATTGCCGAGCATGGCAAGCTATATTTAAATGGTTCAAAGTAGCATTGGCCGAAAAGAAATTAAAATGGTAAGATGAAACTATGGATGTAAGTGGCAAATAAACGACATCCGCCAGTCCCATCTAGTTAGTTTTTGCTAGCTCCCTGGTTCATTTTCCTCAAAAAACAAAACTCTTTTTAACTATCATACCACTAGTGGACTTTAATCGGGATTAAACAAGACCCAGTTGACATCCCTAGTTGAAAGGGAGTGTACCACCACTATATTTATGTTGCCAAGGCATCTAAGCAGTTGAAATAATCTAAGAAAGCACTTAATAGTGTGGCCTCATATAAACTACGAAGACAGTCTTGTGATGAAGTTCAGAGGAAAAGTTAAGGACTCAAATGAACTAGGCATGCATTTCTTTACGATAGTACAACAGGCACTACTGACATATTGGCCAACTCAGGTATAGCGTAACAAGTAGCAAACAAGCATTCGAATCAAGCAATACAGGAAAGCAGACAACTGAACTATTTGTTATTCTGTAGGATTACAGGTTGAGGGCACAAGCCAAGAAAGCAGCCCACACGCATAACATTTCACATGTACTAAAACACACTGGCTTACCATATGTTGCTGTGAAGCCTCGCTGCTGTTGCAATGTTCTTTGAAGATATCGTCAGCATCTCGTGGTTGCAAATCTACTTGTTGTAGTTTATTCTGCACCCTCTATTTAGGTAAAATTAATTTTAATCACATGCACTAGTTCGAATTGATCATCAATGGTTCATCTAAACTAATGAAAGAAAGGTGTGTGCATACACGACAATATATTTGCTTCCCTCTCTTTTTATGCTTGTTCGAGGTGCCAGCCCAAAAAGAACAAATATTTTGCTTGATGGGGTTGGCAGCTCCATAATTAATGGAAGCATAAATTTAGTCATGCAACTTGGGAAGATCAAGAACACACAAAAAAGTAATGAACAGAGGCTCGTAGCAGTGATTTAATAGCTAGCATCAGAAAATGTAGGGTAAAACGAACAAAAACCAGCGGAACCACATGCTAGTTTGCTGATGTGTAATTAAGCATAGAGAACATGAAGCAGTCTGATGGAACCAACAGGTGGCATCAGAACAACACCCTTATCATAAATATAGCATGCAAGAAGTAAAATAGTAGGCAGTGATATCTAGGAAGTACAGTAATACTTAGGACAAAACTAAAGCATATTAACTATATGTGCACTGGTATGTAATTTAGCACATGTAACATATTCACTGCCAGAAGTATGGCCCTATAGGTGCAAGCAGAATAACGCGTCTCATGAAAAACTGAATGATGCCCTGAAGAAATTCAAAGGTGCGGTGCTTATGCTAAGAAAGTGAATGTAGGCGCCGGCTGTTGCATAATAGTATATGATTCTCGGCGGTGTATGGGTATCATTGGCATACTTCATAGCTAAGGATCGTCGATGGTGCTCGTGTTGCAGTTCAGTTTGGGCCGGTTGTCACCGTCGCTGAAGCGGCTCTGGTGCTACGGTTGTCGACATACAAGAAAGCTCATCTATGGTAAGTTAACAGTTGCACGATAAAGAGAAAAACCCAAGGAGTACAGATCGAAATAACATGATGAGGCTGTGGCGTCGGTAAAGCAGGGCCGGTGGAGTTGAATATGGCGTCCATGGAGCGGGTCCGGTGTAGTGGATGAAGGCCTCGGCGGGCGTGTTGTACAGTGCTTTCGGTGAGGCGGATCTGTTGTGGCGGACGAGGGCTTGTATGAAGGGCCAGCGAAGGGACGGACAAGGGAGTCAGTGAAGGGCCTACACTATGGTGGACGAGGGCGTCGGTTAAGCAGATCTGGTGCGGTGGACCATGATGGCGGTCAAGGAGATCTGGAGCGGTGTACAAGCCAGCCACTGAAGTGGTGAGTTGGCAGTTGGGGGTTCCAAGGTGCGGAAGGTAGATCCGTTGGGGTGTGAGGTCCATCGCTGTGGCGGAGGACTAGATTCGGTGGCTTGCCGTGGTTGGGGGTCGGGGAGGGGAAGGGGAGGGGCTCTGGGGAAGAATGTTGGGGGCAAAGAGAGGAAAACAATGGAGTTACCAAAGCAGCCCTTTTCCGTTCATGTAGCAGCGGTAACATAGGAATATCGCAGGACTAAACTTTCGGGCGCGAGATATTTCGATGTGAGCGGGAAGTTTGAAAGCTTTTGGCACCTGAAATTATATTCTGCTCTTGTACGACCGACTATGATATCATGTCCAAGAATTTGTTTGTTTTGCACGAAAAAAGTGCAAGTTTTGAAAATCAATATCTCCAACTCGAAACTTAGATTTTCCATTGAATTCAAATATGGATCATTGAGCTACTTCAAGCAAATACATTCATATGGTCCAATTCAAATGAAATTCCAAATGTGTTTATCCTAAATATGATGACAAAAGCAAAAATGTGTATGTGTAGGAATAAAGTGAATGATTATAAAGTTTGAACATGCTCGTATGTGTATATCTCTAGGTTTGATATATGAATTTGAAATCACGAAATCCCGGCTTAAAAATGTACCTCCATTTAAATGAATTACAAAAGCTAATGATGGAGTCGAATTCCAAAATTCCAATCTTAGGTTTGTAATTCTGGTAAATCAAAGTATGTCACGCATGTTCAAAAGTATCGTTATCTCATAGTCCAAACTATGAAACAAATTGATCAACCTTGAGTGCACACACTATTGACCATGTTTATCTCAATTACGCTAAAGTCCCTCAAATATAGATACCTCACTCTTTATCTGAAGCCAACCCCCCCCCCCCTCGTCGCCCCCCCACACACACATAGAGAAGTCGTTCTCTCCCCCCAAACACCAACACACGAGAACATTAACACCGCTCTCTCTTCTAAAGTTCGGACCCCAATATAGGTCTCTATCACTTTGTCTCTTGGGCATGCACACATCTCTTCCCCCACTCTCTAGCTAGGTCTCCCGGGATCTCTCTTTCCCAAGCACACGCACTATGTAGAGTGTATCTTTCCCATACACACCAAACGTCGCCCCCAAATGTCTATCTCCCTAGTTATGTGGTTCTCACACACTCACCTCATACACCACCCCCCACTGCAAAACAAGCGCACTTTGTCTCCTTGTGCACCACTCTCCTCTTTCTATCTCTCCCACATGCGGACCCGCCCTAGCTCCTCCCTGTATACATATATGTCGTGACTCTTTCCATAGCTCCCTAATGTATCATCGTTCTCGATCTCGCACATTGTTCTCTACACAATCTATTCTAGATCTCTCATGAAGTCCCTATCACACACACGATGACTCGCTTCCCTTGCGTCTCTGTACATAGGCCAATTTCAAACAACATCGACATTGTCTCCCTATCTATACGCCATTTATGGACACAAACGCCCCCTCTCTCGCCCCTCTCTTCCTCTCTCTCTCTCTTCCCGTCGCTAGCTATCTCTCTCTCTTGCTCTCACACCCCTCTCCCACACACAATCGATGTCTCTTCCAAATAGTCTGCTCCCCTCGCCCGCACCCATGCTATCCCTCTACTACACATGTCACACCATTCCCCTTCCCTTATACTAGGTTTACATAATTAGTGGTCTCTCTACCCCACATACACACTCCCTCTCACACAGAAATGCGCGCACAAACAGACACAGACACGCACAAACACCCATTAATCTGGATCCTCATCTCTCCCCATGTCCGCATGTGTATCTCGCACACTCACTCTCTAATTATGTATATGTGTCTCCATGTTACACAACACAAAGCCCCATGTACATGTCTCTCTCTATCCTCCACACACATAGATACAAAGAATCTGTTATCATTGCCTCAGTCTCTAGACATATCACACATGCACACTATCTCTCTCTCTCTCACAAACACACTCAATAAGGGTTTCCCCATGAATAACATACCATCTATTCATCAACAGTCGTGGCAGTACGGCGAACATGAGACATGAAAAAGAATAAATCTACACGTGCTTAGACCACCTACTATGACTACTAGGACTAGAGCAAGCCAAAAAGCGCGTCGCCGTCACCCCCTCCTTATCAGCGATGGGAAAACCTTTGTTTTACACAGTCGAGAAGTCATTGTGCAAAGGCCTCACATGCTGAGGCATTGAATAGAATGTAGATGCTATGGAAACAATTATCAATAATACGTTTGTCTCTCCATACTTATATTTCTTCTCTTATAAAAAACTGAGTTGGTGATGATGGTACGCGTGCCATCTTGCAATATAGACCGTCCGATCTATATCTGACTAATGGAAATTAAACTAAAAGATACCCGCACCCCTCTCCACATTTGCAGACAAGGCCTTCCCTTGTTCATCCTAATCTCCAACAACCTCATTGTTGAGCAATTAAGAAAGGAAGCCTCTGGAACAAACTGGCCTGGTGGCTGCTGCCTGCATCGTCAATCCCCATGCCTCCGCTCAGTCCAACCACCAATCACCACCACGCCCCACTCATCTTCACCTTATATCCTATTTCTCGATATATCATTAGTTTTTACACATGGGATTACTCCCACATGGGTCAATCACAACGAGTGTTTTTATTAAAAAAATGCATCTTGATGTTCCGTGCAATGCACGAATCTTGCTAGTACTCCTACAAAAGACTAAGTTGGTGATGATGGTGTGTCTTCCATCCGCCGTTTGTGACCATTAGATCTACATCTAACAACTATGAGGTAAGTTTTTGCCTTTTCTCACAAACATCCCACTTGTCTACCAATTTGCAGAAACACCCATAATTAGTATCTTAAAACCAACCACATCCCTCCCTGACCTCACCAAAATAGCCCAAGGAATATATTCTAATTGAAACATAATATATTTATAGTGATATATGTATATCAAAATTAGAGTGTTTTGTATCAAGTTTGTGAATAAGTATTATTCTAATTTTGATTCATTGCAACGCACATGAACATTGCTAGTATTCCCAACCATGCCAAAAAATTCCCTGGTATTCCATAGTTTCGAGTTTTCCATCAAGATATTAGTCACTCAGGGTTGATATTTACTTTCAATCATGTACACATATGTACTATGTAACTAGCCTTGCTTATTGGGTTCCAAAAGCTTAACTTTCACTCCTACTTACAATATGTAGAGTATTTAACAAAAAACTACCACTTTCAACCAGCCCTAGGAAGAATCTATTGTACAAAAAATAGCAAAAACATACCCAAAATTTCTTAATCCACACAAAAACTACTACCTACCGATTAGGTCAGTTTAAACCCATTTATGACAGGGTTGGCCCACACGTTCGTGCTGACGAGGCAGCTTAAACCAACACATTTTGTTTGACCATTGACACGAGGGACCCCCATCTGACCTTCTATCCTATTATTCCCCCTCAAATCATTATTTTTCTTGAACATTACTTCAAACATCGTCTTGGCGCCAGTGATGAGCGAGTTGGCTGCCGCTTCGCCGAACGGGCCGGACGCCGCGCTGGCCTCCGCACGGGTTGGCAGGCTGGCCAGAGCATGACTCACGAGCGAGCAAGCCACCGCGCTGGCCTTCGCTCGAGCTAGATGGCTGGCCTTAGCATGGAGCGCGCGAGCAAGCCGTCGCGGCACCGTGCCAATCTAGCTAGCAAACATTGCAGACAAGCAGCTGGACGGAGCTATCTTGGCTAGCTAGCGGCCGCGAGCGCCGGACGGAGCTGGCATCTAGGCTGCTGCAAGATAGGCTCCGCACCGCCGGCGGTTTTGACCTCGCCTTCTACAGGCGGCGGTAGCTGCATCCCATGTCCGAGGAGGACTAGGTGGAAGGGCCGAAGGTAGGAGGTCACTCGGGGATTTTTGTGCAGACTGACATGTAGGTCCCACAAGTCATAACGCCCGGTCGAATAGAGGGCGTTGACTTAATGGGTGACATGGGCCCGGTTTGGATACTCTAAGTCAAAGGTGAGATTCTGACCCTAAACTAACTCTAACCAAAGTGGTGTTTGGATGGCAGGGTTAGACTGACAACAAATGTATCCAAACAGGGCCATGGGTTGAAACATGCCTACAACGACACTTTGTAGAGTAGTCATTTCTTGGTAGGGCTGGTTGGTACGAGCATGTACAATGGTTGATAAGGTAGTCTTATCTTAAGTCTGCCATGTATGTGATAACCCACAAGTATAGGGGATCGCAACAGTTTTCGAGGGTAGAGTATTCAACCGAAATTTATTGATTCGACACAAGGGGAGCCAAAGAATATTCTCAAGTATTAGCAGCTGAGTTGTCAATTCAACCACACCTGGAAACTTAGTATCTGTAGCAAAGTGTTTAGTAGCAAAGTAATATGATAGTGGTGGTAACGGTAGCAAAAGGTAATGATAGTAAAAGTAATGTTTTTGGTATTTTGTAGTGATGATAGCAATAGCAACAGAAAAGTAAATAAGCGAAGAACAATATATGGAAAGATCATAGGCAATGGATCAGTGATGGAGAATTATGCCGGATGCGGTTCATCATGTAACAATCATAACCTAGGGTGACACAGAACTAGCTCCAGTTCATCAATGTAATGTAGGCATGTATTCCGAATATAGTCATTACATGCTTATGGAAAACAACTTGCATGACATCTTTTGTCCTACCCTCCCGTGGCAGCGGGCTCCTAACGGAAACTAAGGGATATTAAGGCCTCCTTTTAATAGAGTACCGGAACAAAGCATTAACACATAGTGAATACATGAACTCCTCAAACTACGGTCATCACCGGTAAGTATCCTGATTATTGTCACTTCGGGGTTAACAGATCATAACAGATAATAGGTGACTATAGACTTGCAAGATAGGATCAAGAACTCTCATATATTGATGAAAACATAATAGGTTCAGATCTGAAATCATGGCACTCGGGCCCTTGTGACAAGCATTAAGCATAGCAAAGTCATAGCAACATCAATCTCAGAACATAGTGAATACTAGGGATCAAACCCTAACAAAACTAACTCGATTACATGATAGATCCCATCCAACCCATCACCGTCTAGCAAGCCTACGATGGAATTAATCACGCACGGCGGTGAGCATCATGAAATTGGTGATGGAGGATGGTTGATGATGACGATGGCGACGGATTCCCCTCTCCGTAGCCCCGAACGGACTCCAGATCAGCCTTCCCGAGAGGTACAGGGCTTGGCGGCGGCTCCGTATCGTAAAACGCGATGAATCCTTCTCTCTAATTTTTTTCTCCCCGAAACAAAATATATAGAGTTGCAGTTGAGGTCGGAGGAGCTCCAGGGGGCCCACGAGGTAGGGAGGCACGCCCTAGGGGGGCAGGCGCGCCTCCCACCCTCGTGGATAGGTGGTGGGCTCCTGGCCTACATCTTTTGCAAGGATTTTTTATATTTTCCGAAAATTTGTTCCGTGAAGTTTCAGGTCATTCCGAGAACTTTTGTTTCTGCACATAAATAACACCATGATAATTCTGCTAAATACAGCGTTAGTTCGGGTTAGTTCCATTCAAATCATGCAAGTTAGAGTCCAAAACAAGGGCAAAAGTGTTTGGAAAAGTAGATACGATGGAGACGTATCAACTCCCGCAAGCTTAAACCTTTGCTTGTCCTCAAGCAATTCAGTTCATAAACTAAAAGTGAAAAGAAAAACTTTTACAAACTTTGATTGCTCTTGTTGTTGTAAATATGTAAAGCCAGCATTCAAGTTTTCAGCAAAGATTATGACTAACCACATTCACAATAACGCTTAGGTATCAAGTTTACTCATATCAATGGCATAATCAACTAGCGAGCAATAATAATAAATATCGGATGACAACACTTTCTCAAAAAAAATCATAATATGCTACAACAAGATGGTATCTCGCTAGCCGTTTCTGAGACGGCAAAAAAATAAATGCAGAGCACCTTTAAAGATCAAGGACTGACTAGGCATTGTAATTCATGGTAAAAGAGATCCAGTCAAGTCATACTCAATGTAAACTAACAGTAATGAATGCAAATGACAGTGGTGCTCTCCAACTGGTGCTTTTTAATAAGAGGATGATGACTCAGTATGAAAGTAAATAGATAGGCCCTTTGCAGAGGGAAGCAGGGATTTGTAGAGGTGCCAGAGCTCGGTTTTGAAATAGAGGTGAATAATATTTTGAGCGGTATGCTTTCATTGTCAACATAACAACCAAGAGATGGCAATATCTTCCATGCTACAAACATTATGGGTGGTTCCCAAACAGAATGGTAAAGTTTATACTCCCCCTTCCACCAACAAGCATCAATCCATGGCTTGCTCGAAACAATGAGTGCCTCCAACTAACAAGGGTCCCAGGGGGAGTTTGTTTGCAATTATTTTGATTTGATTTGCATAAAGCATGGGACTGGGCATCCCGGTGACGAGCCACTTTCTCGTGAGTGAGGAGCGGAGTCCACTCCTCTTGAGAATAACCCACCTAACATGGAAAATACGGATAGACCTAGTTGATACATGAGCTATTCGAGCATACAAAATAGGATAATTATTTGAAGGTTTAGAGTTTGGCACATACAAATTTACTTGGAACGGCAGGTAGATACCTTATATAGGTAGTTATGGTGGACTCATATGGAATAACTTTGAGGTTTATGGAGTTGGATGCACGAGCAGTATTCCCGCTTATTACAGGTGAAGGCTAGCAAAAGACTAGGAAGCGACCGGCTAGAGAGCGACAATAGTCATGAACATGCATTAAAATTAATCAACACCGAATGCAAGCATGAGTAGGATATAATCCACCATGAACATAAATATCGTGAAGGCTATGTTGATTTTGTTTCAACTACATGCGTGAACATGCGCCAAGTCAAGTCACTTAAATCATTCAGAGGAGGATTCCACCCTATCATACCACATCACAACCATTTTAATAGCATGTTGGCACGCAAGGTAAACCATTATAAGCTCCTAGCTAATCAAGCATGGCACAAAAACTATGATCTCTAGTTGTCATTGCAAACATGTTTATTCATAATAGGCTGAATCAGGAATGATGAACTAATCATATTTAAAAAAAAGAGAGGTCGAGTTCATACCAACTTTTCTCATCTCAATAAGTTCATCGTATAATCATCATAATTGCCTTTCACTTGCACGACTGAACGATGTGGATAATAATAATAGTGCACGTGCATTGGACCAAGCTGGAATCTGTAAGCATTCAATAAACAGGAGAAGACAAGGCAATATGGGCTCTTTTGTCAAATTAACAATAATGCATATAAGAGCCACTTCAACAATTTAATTATGGTCTTCTCCTATCGACCCCCAAAGAAAAGAAAAGAAATAAAACTATTTACACGGGAAAGCTCCCAACAAGTAAAAGAAGAATAGGAAATCTTTTTGGGGTTTCTTTTTAATTACTACTACAAGGATGGTAAGTAAACTAATTAAAAGCTACAACTAATTTTTTGGTTTTTCTGAAGGTTTATTAAACACACAAGAAGAAAGCACAAAAAGGGAAATAAACTAGCATGGATGATACAATGAAAAAGTATGAGCACCAACATCTAGCAATGAGTGTGTGAACATAAATGTAATGTCGGTGAGAAATACGTACTCCCCCAAGCTTAGGCTTTTGGCCTAAGTTGGTCTATGGCCATGGCTGGCCTGGCGGATATCCATAATAATAGTTGGGGTCGTACTGCGAAGAAGAAGACTCCGATTGCCACTGGTTGGCAATCATCTCCGGATCCCACTGGTAATTAGACTGTCATGGAGGATCAACTTATGGTTCCATCTCTGGCTCTGTGGCTGATGTAGGGTTCCGATAGGCGTGAATAGCCTCTAACGGAACAAGGTACTGGCCTGTAGATAAATCAAACAAGGAAGGAGCAGGCAGGGTAATAGTCTCAGGATGATGTTTATCCAAGAACAATTTGTATTTAAGCTCTCATTCCCTATTCTTAGCAATAAAATCATGTGCCACCATACTATTATAATCTAAATAAACACGAGGCGGCACTTTTTCTTCCTTCTCATAATGCCTAATAGGTATGTTAAAATGTGCAGCTAGGCGCGAAGCATAGATGCCTCCAAAGATGGGGCCCTTTGTATGGTTCAGACTTAACCGTTTAGCAATAATGCCACCCATACTAACAGAGTTATCACTGAATAAACCTTGGAGCAAAATAATAATATTAGGAACACTAAGGTTTCCACAGTTTCCGCGACCAATTAAGCAATGACTAGCAAATAATGCAAAATAGCATAAAATAGGAAAATGTATGCTAGTGATTCGTCCATCGGAAACCTTCCTCGTTTCCCCTACAGTGATGATATCAATAAACCCACCCATATCACTGCGATGTGGTTCCTCTGTCGTGCCCTCGAAAGGAACCAAATAAACCCAACAAAAGTCATAAAGTGACATCTCCTTATGCTGATCATATAAATAAACCTCGACCGTAGGTGGTGAGCTCCTAGAATGGAAATGAAAGTTTTGCACAAAGATATTTGTGAGTAAGAGATATTGATCGCGTTGGTCGTGGAGAAAAGTGGTGAGGCCTGCATTCTTAGCCAATTCATAAAAATCTTCTTAAATCCCGACTGCTCCCAAGAAATCATCGGAAGGCCATTCACACGACCGAACCTCCACGGTGCAAGGAAAATTATACTTGGGCTTCTGTGCCTTTTCCTTCGAGCTTCGACTCGATGAGCCCCTCAAAAGTCTCTTCATTATTTTCTGAAAAATTCTGAAATTTTTAGTAACTTCAAAATAAAAGTAAACCAAACTCAATAATATTGATAGCAACTACTCCTACAAGTGCCTAGGGCCTATATCATGCATCAAAACTACTTTCGACCATATAAATTTGACATACAAGCTCAAGAACAGGGTCAACTAAGCAGCAAAAATTTGCAATGAATAAAGCACTAGAACAAAAACTAATTGGACCAATCGAGGAGTCACATACCAAGGAACAATCTCTCCAAGTAGTTTTGTGAGAGGTGCTTTGAGCAAGGAGATCCAAAATGGCAGCAAAACGAGCTTGGACTCGGGTATGAACTGGATATTAGTGTTCGGGGGAGAAAGAAGGAGTGTGTGGGTGAAAGGATAAGTGGAGGAGGGCCACCATGGGCCCACGAGGCAGGGGGCGTGCCCTCCACCCTTGTGGGCAGGTGGGTGACCCCCCTGTTGTGTTCTCAGTGCCAAATATTCTCAAATATTCCAGAAAAAATCAAATTTAAATTTCAGGGCATTTGGAGAACTTTTATTTTCGGGGTATTTTTATATTGCACGGATAATCAGATAACAGACAGAAAAATACTATTTTTATTTTATTTAGTATAAATAATAGAAAGTAAAGGGAGGGTACAGAAGGTTGTGCCTTCTAGTTTCATCCATCTCATGATCATCAAAAGGAATCCACTAACAAGGTTGATCAAGTCTTGTTAACTAACTCATTCCGAATAACATGGAACCGGACAAATTTCGAATAACACTATGTTACCTCAACGGGGATACGCACATCCCCAATAATAAGAATATCATTTTTCTTCTTGACAGTAGGAAGAGGAAATTCAAAACCTCCAAATATAATCGATGTAATTTTTCCAATAGAGTTGATACTATGAACTTGAGGTTGTTTCCTCGGAAAGTGTATTGTATGCTCATTACCATTAACATTAAAAGTGATGTTTCCTTTAGTGCAATGAATAATAGCCCCTGCAGTATTCAAAAAGGGTCTTCCAAGAATAATAGACATACTATCGTCCTCGGGAATATCAAGAATAACAAAGTCTGTTAAAATAGTAATGTTTGCAACTACAATAGGCACATCCTCACAAATACCGACAGGTATAGCAGTTGATTTATCAGCCATTTGCAAAGATATTTCAGTAGGTGTCAACTTATTCAAATCAAGTCTACGATATAAAGAGAGAGGCATAACACTAACACCGGCTCCAAGATCACATAAAGCAGTTTTAACATAGTTTCTTTTAATGTTGCATATTATTGTTGGTACTCCTAGATCTCCAAGTTTCTTTGGTATTCCACCCTTAAAAGTATAATTAGAAAGCATGGTGGAAATTTCCGCTTCCGGTATCTTTCTCTTATTAGTGACAATTTATTTCATATACTTAGCATAAGGATTCATTTTGAGCATATCAGTTAATCGCATACGCAAAAAGATAGGTCTAATCATTTCAGCAAAGCGCTCAAAATCCTCATCACCCTTTTTCTTGGATGGTTTGGGAGGAAAAGCCATGGGTTTCTGAACCCATGGTTCTCTTTCTTTACCGTGTTTC
Organism: Triticum aestivum; assembly: GCF_018294505.1. Classification (NCBI taxonomy): domain Eukaryota; kingdom Viridiplantae; phylum Streptophyta; class Magnoliopsida; order Poales; family Poaceae; genus Triticum; species Triticum aestivum. The sequence goes on from NC_057809.1 coordinate 175,463,986, forward strand.
CTAGCAACAAAGCCTTTCTTATCATAATGTTGATTCTTTGATTGTGGGTTATCAAGATCAACAGCAGATTCAATTTCTATATCATTATCATTACTAGGTTGAGCATTATCATGAACATTATCATTAAAATTATAACTAGTTTCAGGTTCATTACCAGATTGTGTTTTAGCATCAAAAAGAGAGATGTCATTTGGATTCTCAGGTGTTTCAACAATAGGATCACTAGAAGCATTCAAAGTCCTATCATTTTTCTTTTTCTTCCTTTTAGAAGGGCTAGGTGCATCTACATTATTTCTCTGAGAATCTTGCCCAATTCTCTTAGGGTGGCCTTCGGGATACAAAGGTTCCTGAGTCATTTTACCACCTCTAGTCATAACTCTAACAGCATTATCATTATTCTTACTATTCAATTCATTGAGCAAATCATTTTGAGCTTTAAGTACTTGTTCTAATTGAGTGGTAACCATAGAAGCATGTTTACTAATAAGTTTAAGTTCACCTTTGACATTAGCCATATAATCACCCAAGTGTTCAAGCATATTTGAATTGTATTTCAATAGTCTACCAAAATAAGCATTAAAATCTTCTTGTTTAGCCATAAATTTATCAAACTCATATAAGCATGGGCTAGCAACCTTAGTAAATGGGATTTCAGCTTTATCATATCTCTAGAGAGAATTTACCTTTACTACCTATGTTGGGTTATCAAGACCATGAGTTTCTTCAATAGGTAAAGGATTAAGATCATATGGTTCTTCAATAGGCGGTAAATTAAGACCATGTATTTCTTCAATAGGAGGTAAATTCTTGACATCTTCAGCTTTAATACATTTTTCTTTCATAGATTTCTTTACCTCTTGCATATCTTCAGGACTGAGAAATAGAATACCCCTCTTCTTCGGAGTTGGTTTAGGAATAGGCTCAGGAATTGGCTCCAGAGGTGTCCAATTATTTTCATTTGTCAACATATTATTCAATAGAATTTCAGCTTCATTCGGTGTTCTTTCCCTAAAAATAGAACCAGCATAACTATCCAGGTAATCTCTGGAGGCATCGGTTAGTCCATTATAAAAGATATCAAGTATTTCATTTTTCTTAAGAGGATGATCAGGCAAAGCATTAAGTAACTTGAGAAGCCTCCCCCAAGCTTGTGGGAGACTCTCTTCTTCAATTTGCACAAAATTATATATATATATATATATCCCTTAAAGAAGCTTGTTTCTTATGAGCAGGGAAATATTTACCAAAGAAGTAGTAAATCATATCCTGGGGACTACGCACACAACCAGGATCAAGAGAATTAAACCATATCTTAGCATCACCCTTTAATGAGAACGGAAATATTTTAAGGATATAAAAGTAACGAGTTCTGTCATCTTTAGTGAACAGGGCGGCAATATCATTTAATTTAGTAAGATGTGCCACAACAGTTTCAGATTCATAAACATGAAAAGGATCAGATTCAACCAAAGTAATTATACCAGGATCAACAGAGAATTCATAATCCTTAGCAGTAACACAGATAGGTGAAGTAGCAAAAGTAGGGTCAGGTTTCATTCTAGCATTAAGAGATTGCTGATTCCATTTAGCTAATAACCTCTTAAGTTTGTATCTATCTTTGCAAGCTAAAATAGCCAAAGAAGCTTCTTTATCAAAAACATAACCCTTAGGAATAACATGCAATTCTTCATCATCACTTTCATCAGTATTATCAGATTCAATATTTTCATTCTCTCTAGCCCTAGCAAGTTGTTCATCAAGAAATTCACCAAGTGGCATAGTAGTATCAAGCATTGAAGTAGTTTCATCATAAGTATCATGTATAGCAGAAGTGGCATCATCAATAACATGTGACATATCAGAACGAATAGCAGAAGCATGTTTAGGTGTCGCAAGCTTACTTAAAACAGAAGGTGAATCAAGTGCAGAGCTAGATGGTAGTTCCTTACCTCCCCTCGTAGTTGAGGCATAAATCTTGGTTCTTGGATCTTTCAAGTTCTTCATAATGATAAGCAGATATAAATCCCAAGTGACTCAAAGAATAGAGCTATGCTCCCCGGCAACGGCGCCAGAAAATAGTCTTGATAATCCACAAGTATAGGGGATCGCAACAGTTTTCGAGGATAGAGTAGTCAGCCCAAATTTATTGATTCGACACAAGGGGAGTAAAAGAATATTCTCAAGTATTAGCAGCTGAGTTGTCAATTCAACCACACATGGAAACTTAGTATCTGCAGCAAAGTGTTTAGTAGCAAATTAATATGATAGTGGTGGTAACGGTAGCAAAAGGTAACGATAGTAAAAGTAATGTTTTTGGTATTTTGTAGTGATGATAGCAATAGCAACAGAAAAGTAAATAAGCGAAGAACAATATATGGAAAGCTCGTAGGCAATGGATCGGTGATGGAGAATTATGCTGGATGCGGTTCATCATGTAAGAATCATAACCTAGGGTGACACAGAACTAGCTCTAGTTCATCAATGTAATGTAGGCATGTATTCCGAATATAGTCATACGTGCTCATGGAAAAGAACTTGCATGACATCTTTTGTCCTACCTCCCGTGGCAGCGGGGTCCTAACGGAAACTAAGGGATATTAAGGCCTCCTTTTAATAGAGTACTGGAACAAAGCATTAACACATAGTGAATACATGAACTCCTCAAACTACGGTCATCACCGGTAAGTATCCCGATTATTGTCACTTCGGGGTTAACGGATCATAACACATAATAGGTGATTATAGAGTTGCAATATAGGATCAAGAACTCTCATATATTGATGAAAACATAGTAGGTTCAGATCTGAAATCATGGCACTCGGGCCCTAGTGACAAGCATTAAGCATAGCAAAGTCATAGCAACATCAATCTCAGAACATAGTGGTTACTTGGGATGAAACCCTAACAAAACTAACTCGATTACATGATAGATCCCATCCAACCCATCACCGTCCAGCAAGCCTACGATGGAATTACTCACGCACGGCGGTGAGCATCATGAAATTGGTGATGGAGGATGGTTGATGATGACGATGGCGAGGGATTCCCCTCTCCGGAGTCCCGAACAGACTCCAGATCAGCCCTCCCGAGAGGTTTTAGGGCTTGGCGGCGGCTCCGTATCGTAAAACACGATGAATCCTTCTCTCTGATTTTTTTCTCCCCAAAACCAAATATATAGAGTTGGAGTTGAGGTCGGAGGAGCTCTAGGGGGGGCACGAGGTAGGGGGCGCGCCCCCCATCCTCGTGGACAGGTGGTGGGCCCCCTGGCCTTCATCTTTTGCAAGGATTTTTTATATTTTCTGAAAAGTTGTTCCGTGAAGTTTCAAGTCATTCCGAGAACTTTTGTTTATGCACATAAATTACACCATAGTAATGTTGCTGAAAACAGCGTCAGTCCGGGTTTGTTCCATTCAAATCATGCATGTTAGAGTCCAAAACAAGGGCAAAAGTGTTTGGAAAAGTAGATACGACGGAGACGTATCAGTATGCAAGTGGCAGTAGTTTCTTGGCGTTATTAGGGGTTTCTTGCATTATTAGGGGTTTCTTGTAAGGAACAATGTACTACTAGTGACAAAAGGCGATTCTAGGTTGCGCTGTACTCCAACGAGTACTACTAGTGGTCGTGGGAGTGTATACCTCGTTTGTGGGTTCGATCCCGGCGGAACGCATGATGGCCTTTTTTTAAATAGTAACTTCACTGCGAGCCAATATTTTACATGAGTAGTTTGAGTTTTGAAGTCAAACGGACATACGGCACCATAATCTGGGTACACTGGATATCCTAGCCACGTGAACAGGTTTTCCTTCCCAGCATCTCGTGGCTCGCGTGCTCGCCCTAGCCGCACCTTGCTTGTAGCTTCCTCATCAGCTAGTAGCATATTTAAACTAGCGCCTCCCAATTAAGCCTGAGGAGCCAGAAAATCCTGGCAGGGCATTGGGAACTGTGCAATATGGCTCTGTACGTAAAGTGCTCTACTACTACTCTGTAGCTTGTGGTGTTGCACGCATGGACTTCACTCCACAATCGGCTCTACTATAAAAGAAATTCCTCTTGACGTGTTTTTTCTGAAATGGAGGCAAAAGCTTTGCTTCATCTCATTCATAAAGAAGGAACTACTAACAAAGTTCGACGAGATCCATTACACCTCCACAAATGGAAGCGAAAAGCCTAGTCTCGCTGTATCAAATAACTCAGATGCTCTGCCCCCGCAGTAACCGTCGCTGATAAAAAGGCTACTAGAGTGTGCGTGGGAGGAGCGGCTGAGTAGGCCAGCTACGTGAGAGGAGCGGCTGAATAGAGCACCGAGAGTACCCACTAGGTCACTACGCATGTGTACTTTCCCTGCATTGATAGTACAGCGATGGTTCCAGAGAATAGTACGTAGTACCCTCCACTTCCAACTATAGCTCCTTGGCCCTGAGATTCAAGAGTTCAAAACTAGTGCACTATACTAGAAGTATAGTACATTGCACTACTAGTTGAGAAAGTAGTACTAGTACTACTACAGTATGAGTACGTACTCCTCTGTCACATAATGTAAGAGGTTTTTTGACACTAGTTGGCGTGTACAAAAGATAGCAAAAACATACCCGAAATTTCTTAATCCACGCCAAAAACTACAAGCTAGTGGCAAAAATTTCTCACTAGTGCTATTATTTACAGTATAATGCAATTCCATAACGTCCCATAATGCTAGTACTAGTAGTAAATAAGAGCCTCACCCCTTTGCTAAGAAATGATCTACAGTTGGAAGGGACGAGGCCCTGTGGTTCCTACGCTCTTATCTCCTCCTCGCCAGTTCCCCTCCCCCGAAGAGAAGGCAGATCATCGCTGCTCCCATGGATTTGCCAGGCAGTTCTCCTCCTCATCGGGGCTGGGATACCATGGACGACGATCCTCTGGGAGAAATCGCACGCCGCTCTGACGTCCTCACCGCCGCAAGACTCGGTGCTTCCTGCACCAACTTTTTCAAGACGGTGCTTAAAAAGGCTTGGGCAAAGGCCATGCATGTTGGTTTTCCATGCGTCCTCGAGGATAAGGTTCTTCTATGGGACAATCCTTCGAACAGTCCACCATTCTCTGGGCATGGTTGCACGTTGACTCCGCTAGAGTTGCCGACGTTGAGAAGTAGTCGGATTTTCTCCGATGAGCAGGTCAGTAAATGAGTTTGATCATGTAGTACTTAGTTATTCCATTTCCATCCCATAATTTCTCTGCTGCCCACCGTCTTATATATAGGTCTGGGTCGGTGCCAACAAAGATTGGCTTGCATACCTCCGGCCGGATACCACCATCATTTTGCACAACATCGACAGCAGTGTGGCCGTTTGGGTAGACCCCTTCTCCACCATTGGGATCGGCCTTCCGGACTGGCTGGGCTTGAATACGTATGATGATGCCTACATGAGATTGAAGAAGATAGCAATTGTGGACCCGCCGACAAACCAACGCGGCTACAATGATTACTATCTCATCGTGGTATTCGACATAAGGATTGCCATCAACGCAAGAGGCAGTAACGGCAGAGGCTGGCGCATGTTAGCGGCGGTAGATTTGTACTCCTACATGTTCGAAGATGGCGTGCGCCATCTAGGCCGCATCTTCGTGGTGAAAAGCTAGGGGACTTGTTTCATCTGGTTGCCATCATGTGGTACGGGAGATTACAAACGGAATGCACAAACCATCATTTGCATCCCTAACGGTACTCCATTATTTTGCAGCGACCAGTCATCCTGCGATCAAAATAAGATCGCCGTTCCTAGATGTGCATTTGCATCCGCAATTCGGTCGAACCTGGAACCTTGTAGATAACTTTGGCATATTGGGATCAACTATCATAGCATTCATTACCCATGGTACCACTAATGTGCAACATGGTCACACAATCTACCATGATCGGACCATCACCATCTACTCAGGTATTCCATTTTTTAACGCTCTCGCCTTCTCTTTCATTGTTGTACTAGTACTCTACTTACGTACTAGCAGGAATACTTTTTACCTTGGAGGACGCGAATATCTAGCTAGGCCCTTGAAGACTTGAACCCACTAGCTACCACCATTTTTGTTTTTCCATGTCTTACTATCTCATCCATGTAGCCAAGAGTGGCTATATATAATAAGCCGGTTATTTGAGCACAACATTATTATGCATGGACCTTGACTATGTACGTCACCATGTGTCCAGATCTGAGATGCCGCGTGTACCAGCTGAACGGCGCCGAGTTCGACCCCGTGATGCTACGTGGGTGCCGAGGAACACTCTTGGAGAGTACTCGCTTTTCATTGGGGACAGCTACCCCATTGTGAAGCGGATGCCACCTTCCATGCACGACACGGAAGGCCTTCTGTTCATGAAGCATGGTTGTGTCTTCAGTGCGCACCACCGGATGAACGACATGCTGGGACACGCTATCCCTGATTTATACCGCTTTAGCTTGGATGAGTCTCCATCGTGTGGAACCGGACTAGAAAGCTGCGACAATGATTCCCGTTGCCCACTGCTATGGATCTTGCCATCCATGAAGAACACATGGGTCTGGAACATGGAGGAGGACATGTAGCCCATCTGTAACATGTAAGTGGAGTACGGTAAATTGTGAACGGTAGCGCTGTGAATATATGTAGACTAGTCGTGCACAAATTTATCCCATGATTGGAGATGAACTTGTGTGGCATACTAACATTTGTCTTTTAGAATTTATTACTAGTAAATGTGTTATGTGTGCGTACAACTTGTGTGGTTGTTGCATGGACTCCAACACGCTCTTTGAGAAAAAAAGGTGGCACAGCTTTGGATATGCGTGGCGTGGCAGCATCATACAGTAGCATCGTTCGCTATAGTTGTAGTACGCTCCTACTAGGACGACAACTCCTATAAAACCTTGCTCTTGGCTCTTTGCCTCTTCAGGAGGTTCAACAGTTTGTACTCGTGTGAACCTTGCACTTGGCTCTTCGCCTCTTTGGAAGGGCCAACAATGATGATACTACAGTACACATTATGCTTTTGGCAATCTGACACCGATTGAACTACTGCACGTCCACCGCGAGGGCGAGGGCGAAGGAGAGGGAGAGGGAGAGGGCGCTGTAGTCAAAACCCTCTCCTCGTCCTGCGAACCACCGTGCGCGTGGGCGAGAGAGAGGCGTAATAAGCTACTTCTCCTCGTTCGGCGAGTTGACAGGACACATCAAAGAAGTACTAGTACTAGTCCATACTGCATCCTTCCCGGTTAATATGGCTTAATTTGAAATGAGAAAAATACACTGGCGGTCAATGTATTTAACAATACGCTCTTTACGGTCACTATATATAGTTTTGCGGTGATTATACGATCACTAGCGCATCGTATAGCACCGTATTGCACCCTACTGACCGGCCACATAGTCGACGTGCCACTTTGTTGACTGGTTAAATTGTCACCTGGTTTCTGGGTCCCACCTATCAGTTGGCAGAGCAATGAAATCAGCTAAAAAACAAAGAGTGCAGTACATCTACACTTCCAATTCATTTAGCCTTTAATCTAAATCGATATTGATTGACTAATGCACCAACTTGTGCTCTAGGTATAGGCTACATGTATATCTTTAATTACAGCATGCAACGACCTTCATTTAATCTTCTTCTCTCAATGGTCGCATGCACACATAAGTCTGCTACTTTTGGGCATTAATTATGCCCTGGTCAATTTGTAAATCTCTAAATGTACAGTCTTTCACGGACGTAGGGAGTAGGTTGAGCACTTGAGCATGAGCGTGTGTGTTGTGTCGTGTGCTGTGTGCCACATGGGTGCGTGAGTGTTGCGTGCGTCCATGTGTACGTGTGAGTGTTGCATGTTTCATGCATGCATGAGGCTTACTCCCTCCCATTGACATGCTCATATTTCAAGCTTCCTATGTTCCCTCCATATGGTGATACTCCCTCTGTTCCCAAATATGGAGTAAAATCCTCCCTCTGTTCCCAAATACGGAGTAAAATCCTCCCTTTTTCCCAAATACGGAGTATTTGTCTTTCTAGAGATTTCGACAGGTGACTATGTACGGAGCAAAATGAGTGAAGTGAGCGTAGAGGCATAGGGATAATGTAGAAAGGAAGTCTTCGCGATCCATTATTCCCCATCTCGGTCAGAGAGAACTATTCAACTTGTCTTCGCAGTGAAGTGACAAATACACACTACAGCAGATGGGACACTTAATTAATAAGCTAAACTAGTGTGCTGGTGTTACTAAATCAGCCTTACCCAGTACTGCCATCATGTTTGCCAGTAGAGCACGCTTCTGTCCTCCATTAACTGACATATGGGCCGTCTTGTGGTAGACACATATGTCATTGGTGTAACTATTTACACTCCGAAGGACGGTATATCCTGGTAGTAGTAGTAGAATTGTGATTTAATGCACTTTCTTCCCCGTCTTGCGCTCTTCTGCCACCTCTCTTCTTCTTCCTCCTATCTTCCCCATCGTCGGCCGCACACCATTTCCCCCCACTCTCTGCTTGCCCGCTCGCGCTATCTTCCTTGGTAGCTTGCGCGTACCATATCCCCCCTGCTCACTGCTCGGCCACACGAGGAGAAGCTTCTTCGCTCGCCCGCCTGAATCCACTTCCCCGCTGGCTCACAGGAACCGAAAACCCCAATGGCAGAACCGACTGACACATAGAGCCGCGATTGGAATTCCCTCCCCGATGTTCTCTTGGAGTAGATCTGTAATCGTATGGACCTACTCAGCACCGTCCGTCTGGCCGCATGCCCAGTGTCTTTGTACCGTCTACTCATCTGCAACCGACCGACTCTTTTCAAGACACCCTGCTTGTTGATGCCCGATCCTCGCAGGTGGCCCAGACACCGACTTGACGATCCTACGGAGGTTGCTGTGGTGCCCCTCGACATGCTACCAGTACCCGTCCACCTGTCCTTCATGAACGGCCACTACTGGGCGGGCATTAAGGCCAACTAGATCGTCCTCATCCACCAATCTGGTAGTCAGTGGCGTCTAGTGGATATCTATACACAGTGAGAGATCACCATTCCATTTTGGATACCGCCGCCATCGAGCCTCGCGGCCCGCCGGACACTCCTTCCTACTATGCCCGAGACGCGTCGAGCTTTTGGCTCGACCTCTGTTTGCTGAAGGTTGTAATATGCGAAGTGCCCACACCATCAGAAGACTACATCGATTACAAGCTCATTGCCGTGCTCAACATGGGATTAGTCTATCTGGAATCCGGTCGCCATACATGGTTATGGCTCATCGTCGATCCTCTTTACCCAACACTTTTGTCTGATGCTATAGTGCATGATGGCATCGTTTATGCGGTCGACGGATAGATTGGCTGCCTATACTGGTGGAATCTATCGTCGTGTAATTTTTCTATCTCATCTCATCTTTACCTTAAGAATACGACTGCCCGTTCATTGTTACAAATTTAGAATATATAGTGTGTATATAACCACATCATTGCTATATGTTCCTCTCATTTCCTAGATTTTTATGCCACACATGTTATTTTTAGAGTTGATATGAGAACAATTGGTATCTGATGATTGTTAGAATAGATATTATGAGTATAACCTCAGGATTGCTATATGTTACTCTCATTTCTAGGATTTTTATAACAACGCATGTTATTGCTTAGAGTTGATATGATAACTGTAGTAAGTGCTAGAATATGAGTAGGCCCTGTCATATCTATTTTCCTCTCATTGTTACATGATGTTTGAACCATGATATATTGCTAGAATATGAAAGCCATTGGCTTATTTTTTTAACTTGGGGTATTATTATGACCACGACATTGCAATTCTCTGTCCATGATATGTGTCACTTTTATAATAATCTTAATTCCACACATACTCCGAACATGATTGTTTATTTGTCCTTTTGGTCTCCAATTTGAATTGTTGTAGCAGACGCAAGTGCGCTGGCCTTCATGATTCTAGGATCTGGAATCATACCAGCCGATGGGTGGTGGTTTATCGCTCGTTCAGCTTATGGTGGTCATTCGATGCTCATTTCCACGCACCAAATTGACCAAAACATTTCATCAAACCACATGTAGTACAATGCCTGGGGCGTTCGTGACATTGATGGCTATGGCTGCTTCGTGTTCGAGAAAGATCCCAGCTCCGTTGGGCCAGGCGTATTCAACCGGAGGCGGGTTTATAGCCTCGGCAACCACTCCATGTTCCTCGGGCTCAATTATCCGGTCATCCAACCAATCATCGATCATATCACCGTCGATGATTACCGTGCTATGCAACTTCCATTTGCCAAGGGGGTTGTGTTTACAAATCATACCATGGGTTTCATGAATCACCATATCCAGAGATTCGTCGACACAGCTTGTTGCCAGATAATCTTCAGTGTGTGAAAGGCATCAAGCTTCCATGCGATGGATGGCTTTTGCAAACCCGACATGCGGTTATGTGGTTCATGCCAACAGCAAATATGCACAAGTTGATTCGTACTGATATGTAGACTGAGCCATGTATTCTACTGCTATAGCACGACCCTCTTTTGTTGGATATTATGTATTGTTGTTAGTTTGAAGCACTCCTCTGGTTTGAAGGATAGATACCTTTTTGGGATCAAGTGCATCCTAACTCACCTGCGCAGGATGTACAGATAATGATGATGGAGATGTTGTGTAGTATATATATATATCACTTAGTCTTCAAGTGCGTACTTGTTAGTTAAACCTATGGTTAAAATGTGACACTAAATATGACTTGTAAGTAGTACAATAGCAGTACTAGTATACGTCGGTCAAATTATTCATCATGTCCACACATTGAATTGACGTGACAACACGCTGCATGTGAGGTGACACAAGAATCCCGGCGGCGCGTTCGGGTATTCTGGACTTCAGATTTGGAGTACCACTTATCTATCGAAAGCTTTCATCATTCACTTAAAACAGCCGATTGATCATAGATTGAGTACCATATGACTGGAATTAACCCATGAAGTCGAAGAAGGATTGGCCGGTGCTGCCGGCTGGCGTCAGGTTCGATCCCACGGATCAGGAGCTGATCGAGCACCTTGAGGCCAAAGTGAGTGCTGAAAGCGCGAGATCTCACCCTCTCATCGATTTGTTCATACCAACCATCGACAGCGAGCACGACATATGCTACACCCATCGTGAGAAACTTCCAGGTAAGACACCGATCGGCCGTCTCCTTGCACAAACATATTCCTTTGTTTATAGCTCTATTTTTCTTTTTAGACGCATACCTGGTGAAGCAATTACAATTTGACAGTTAATAAAAAGTGAAACAAGTGACTGCAACATGCCAAAGATGTTATGAAAATGCAAACTATGTACACTAAAACTTGTATTCGACAATACTGCAGGTATCACACTGAGTGACCTAAGCAAGCATTTCTTCCAGCGCAATTCCAGGGCGTTCAAAAGGGGCACGTGGACGCATTGCAAGATACAGTCGGAGTGTGGCATGCACGCGATGTGGCACAACACCGGCAATACCTTGCCGGTGATGGTCAACGGCCGGCAGACGGGCAGCAAAAAGGTTCTGGTGCTGCACACCAACAAAAACCTCGACCAGCAGAGGACCAACTGGGTGATGCACCAGTACCACCTCGGGGACCTGGAGCTAGAGAAGGAGCTGGAGCTGGTCCTTTGCAAAATTTTCTACCAGACGAACAATAGGGCCATGAGTAAAAAGATTATAAGTTAGTTTGGTATTGGTGCTTGTACTACCTTGTCGTCCGCAAGTTGGTATTGTTGTTAATGATCTTTTGGTATGAACTTGGCATTTGCTTCCAACCATCACGCCAAGGGTCGACGTGGGTATAAAGCTGAATCATTTGTTTCGATATGAATTTTCAGGCACCTGATTTTTATTTGATGGGTAGCATAAGCACCTGCCATTCGAATTCCCAATTCTCCAAAAATTTCGAAACAAGTGCATCCTCTTATTATCACGGTAAAAAAACAATATCCCTGCTGCATCCCAGTTATCAGTCTGTACTACAGAATTCTCTTGTTTATTGAGCACGTATGTTGTTTTTTCAGGTCGAGCAAGTTTCAACTGGGCTGTAGACTACCTTGGTTTTTTTTAACAGGCCCAGCCCATGATGACAACGGGGCACAAAGATCCAATAGGTATTTACTGGCCTCTGGCCTGCCAGCATTAGTTATATTTTATCTTACAAGATCCGCTGGCACTTTTTTTACTGAATCAAACACACAAGCTAGTTCTATTTTCCTCTTGAAACGCATGTCCTACATCCGTTTTCTAATCTCTACCTATAGTTTTACTAGTTCATATACACGTATCATTATATTGAAAATACATAAAACTCTCGTTTCATATTTACATCCTTATTTTTGTTGTTGTTTTCCCTCCCAACGCTGATTTTTTTTCCATTGGTTTTCCCTTAAACCAACTCAATTGTCCCACGTCTTATTTGCTTAAGAAAACAAAACAATTTTTTTTGGCAAATCAATAAGTTCTTAAAAATGTTTATCGTTTCGGGATTACAAAAGTTCAGACTCCACCGAAATATGCAAAATAAGGTTGAACTTTTTGACCGTGGTCCTGGGCAGAAAATGGGCTGTAATAAATTACTTAAGAATTGGCAAATGGGCTGCAAATTATTAAAAAATAGCAAATGGGCTCTATGTTGTCTGCCACAGATTTGGAGGCTGGGCTGACTTGTGGGCCTACTAAGTTCATGCGTACACAAGGTTTATCAAAAAAGAAACTTAGTCAACAATCGACTCTACCAGCGTAAGACCGTTAGATGTCAATCTAACTGCAATCGTGCTTCTTCGGTCTCTGATCTTCCTGCCCCAGCCACCCAAACCAGCGCCGTCAGAACTGCCTGCTCCCGCCTCCCATGGCTGGCTGTGCTGCCGGGCAGGCCTCATGGCCCCATCATATACTTGCATCACTGGCCTGTCTGTCCCTCTACTCACCCACACCTCCTGTTATTTTCCGGCGACGGCAGCCGAACCAGTCAACCCTCGTACTCTCCACTGCGTGGGGAGCCACTGTCGCGTCTTCCATGGCTCCGTGTCATTCCCTTCGTAGGCCTCACCGTCGTTCACCACCATGGTGCTCTGGGTGCGGCGTGGTCAACGTGGTCAACGAACAACATCCACCAGAAGTGGACTGTACGTGGATAGGCTGACAGCGGGGTCCATGGCCGCACACAAGGAAATGCCTCCTTATTACGTGCAAAATAATGATTCCTCCACCTAACATCTAGGACCCGCCGGAAGGGCCTCTGTATTTTGTGAAAAAATGTTCCCTCCGCTGACAGGTCGGACCCACCAACTATATCTTCGGACGCAAGGAAGTGCCTCCTTATTGCGCACAAAAAAATGAATACCCCCTGCCAGCTGGGACCCACCATAGTGGGAGGCTGACTTGTGGTCCTACTAAGTTGACAGGGACGGGGGGCTTTGTCAACTTAGTCAATATGAACGATTCTAGCTCCAGTGACCGTGCGATGTCCATCCAACGGCCTTAGTGCTTCTTCAACCTCTAGTCTTCTTGCTCCAGCCGCCCAAAGCACCGCTGGTCGTGCCGCCTGCTCCTGCCCCCCATGGCCGGCTGTGCTGCCGCGGAGGCCTCACCGCCCCCATAATACTCCCACCGCTGGCCAGGCCATCCCTCCACTCACCCACACCCCCTGTTATTCTGCGGCGACGGTAGCCTCACACTGTAGCCGAACTAGTGAACCCTCGTACTCTCCGTGTGGGCATCCACTGCCACGTCTTCCCCGGTTCCGCGTCGTCCCCTTCCTAGGCCTCTCTGTCGTCCATTGCCTTGGCGTGCTTCGTGCGGCTTGGTCAATGTGGTTAACGACCGAGTTGCATCGAAAGAGTACTGTACGTGGAGAGGCTGACAGCTGGGTCCACGGCCACAACCTAGTTTTTTTGTGATTTGCCAAGTAAGTCGCTTCTCAGGCCTGTTGGGCTGCAAATCTTTCAAGACGAGGAGAGCTTCATTCGGCTGGCCGAGAAAATGGCCTATCAGAAATGGGCTGTACATTTTTAAAACACATCAAACTGGCAATTAGTTTCAAATTTCTTTTATTCATTTTGAGATTTTAAATTGCATTGATTTTTATGCGTGGACAATTTGTTGGATTTTATATTGATATACATTTATTTTTAAAATCAGTTTGAATGTGACTCGAAATTTCGGGATTAAAAACAGTTTGGACCGCACCGAAATATGCAAAATATCGTATAATTTTTTAACTGTGGCCACAATATGGGTTGTGATGCTAACAAAAAGAATATGGGCTCCAAAAAACCTTAAGAATTAGCAAATTGGCTGTAAATTATTAGAAATAATGGTAGATGGGCTGTATGATGTTTTCCACAGATTTGATGATTTCCTAAAAAAAGGTTGATGCACAAGCAGTGACTGTTGGATGTCCATCCAACGGCCATCGTGCTTCTTCAATCTCTGCTCTTCCTGCTCCAGCCGCTCAAACAAGCGCCGGCGGGACTGCCTGCTCCCTACTCCCCGCGGCCGGCCGTGCTGCTGCACAGGCCTCACCGCCCCACCGTGCTCCCATCGCTGGCCTAGCCATCCCTCTACTCACCCACACCTGCTGTTTTTCTCCGGCGACGGTAGACGAACCAGTAAACCCTCGTACTGTCATACTCCCCTCTGGGTGGGAAACAACTAACAAGTCTTCCCTGCCTCCATGTCGTTCCCTTCCTAGGCCTCGCCGTCGTCCACCGCCCTGGTACTCTCGGCGCGGCCTAGTCAACGTAGTCAATGACCGACATGCATCTGAAGTGGACTGTACGTGGAGAGGCTGACATCTGGGTCCATGGCCGCACGCAAGGAAATGCCTCCTTATTACGTGCAAAATAATGATTCCTCCACCTGACATTTGGGACCCACTAAAAGGGCCTCTGTATTTTGTGAAAAAAAACGTTACCACCGCTGACAGCTTGGACCCACCAGTTATATCTTCTCACGCAAGTAGTGCCTCCTTATTACGCACAAAAAATGAATACTCCCCCTGCTAGCTGGGACCTAGTATAGTTGCAGGCTAGCTTGTGGGCCTACTAAGTTGACGGGGATGGAGGGCTTTGTCAACTTAGTCAATATTTATGATTCTAGCTCTAGTGACTGTACGATGGATATCCAACGACCGTAGTGCTTCTTCAACCTCTGCTCTTCTTGCTCTAGCTGCCCAAACCAGCGTCGGTCGTGCCTCATGATCCTGCCTCCCGTGGCCGTCTGCGATGCAGCGGAGGACTCACCGCCCCTACTACTCCCACCGCTGGCCAGGACATCCCTCTACTCACCCAGACCCCCTGTTATTCTATGGCGATGGCAGCCTCACACCGCAGCGAACCAGTGAACCCTCATACTCCTCTACGCGTTGGCATCCACTCTCGCGTCTTCCCCGGCTCTGCGTCGTCCCCTTCCTAGGCCTCGTCGTCGTCCACCACACTGGTGCTCTCAGTGCAGCATGGTCAACGTGGTCAAGGAACGGCTTCCATCGGACGTGGACTGTACGTGGAGAGGCTGACAGATTGGTCCACGGCCGTAGGAATGAAGTGCCTCCTTATTATGTGCAAAATAATTATTCCTCCACCTAACAGCGGGGACCCACCGGACGGGCCATCGTATTTCATGAAAAAATATTTGCCCCTGACTATTGGGACCCACCAGCTACATCTTCGCACGCAAGGAAGTGTGTCCGAGCAAAAAAAATGATTCACGCCCCTGACTGCTGGGACCCACCAGCTACATCTTCGCAGGCAAGGAAGTGCCTGACAGTCGGGACCCACCTGGTCAAAGCGTATGTAGCATTGTCATTCTGGTCGCGAATGTGTACATACATACTGGTCGAGGTAGAGGCGCTCAGGTAGCATGTACACGTACATACAGTGGCAAGTGTGCAAGAAAGAAAATACGGCCACGTACGTACATACGGGCAGGGTTTCGAACGCCTACTCGCGCATATGTACCGCCAGGTCTCGTGTACATGGCTGGGTCAGAACGGAGAAACTGCGTCTTCATCGTGTTCATGGGGAGCCAACCGGCTGGGTCGGAACAGAATGCGTCGTCGTCTTCATCGGGAGGGCTTGGACGGAACAACTGATGGAAATGAGGCCTGGCGTACCGCAGAACGGAGGAAATGACCTTGTGTTCGACCGGCCACATTTGAAACGGGATCCTGTTCTTCGGGAGGGGTCTGGCGTACCGCAAAACGGAGGAAACGGACCTCCTACGGTCGAAACGGGGGTCATGTTGATCGGGAGGTGTGTGGCGTACCGCAAAACGGAGGAAACGGACTTGTGTTGGAGCACTATGGTCGAAATGGGGGTCTTGTTCATCGGGAGGGGTGTGGCATACCGCAAAACGGGACTCCACGGGATTTTGTTCATCTCCACCATCGACCCCCTCCAGCCTCCACGGGCTACTGTTCATCCACCGTCGACCTCCTCCAGCCTCCACCTGCGACTGTTCATCCACGGGCTCCTGTTCATCAAGCCTCCACCGCGCGCTACTCCACCGGCTACTGTTCAACCAGCCCTCTCCACGGGCTCCTGTTCATCCAGCCTCCACCGCGCGCTACTCCACCGGCTACTATTCTACCAGCCCTCTCCACGGGCTCCTATTCAATCACCCCTCCACGGGCTACTGCTCATCCAGCCCTCCACCGTCTACTGTTCATCTTGCCTTCCACGGGGTGGTCCTATGCATCCAACCCTCCACGGGGTCCTATTCATCCAGCCCCAACCTACTCGATCGATCGGGGTCCTGTTCATCCAGAGGCAACACCACGGGGTCCTGTTCATCCACCCTCACTGGGAACTGTTCATCCAAACCCCCCAGCAACACTCACTGTTCATCCAGAGGCAACACCACGGGGTCCTGTTCATCCACCCTAACGGGGAACTGTTAATCCACCCCCAGCAACGCTCACTGTTCATCCAGAGGCAGCATCGATCGGCTTCAGTTACCAGCAGTAGCGAAGGAATCGCTCGGGCTCAGTAACGCGTAGCCTGCAGTGCAATCGCCTGGGTTCAGTTAGAGCCCAACGCATCGCTCGGGTTCAGTTAGAGCCCAACGCCTCGCACCCACGCGTGTGCGTGTACGAGACAAACGCGCATCGCTCGGCCCCGACCACCCACCGTAACCGGAAACACCCCGATATTTTCCTCGCCCTCGCTTCAACAACGGTTTTTTTCCGTCATGGATGGCCCAAAGAATGTCATCCAGCTACATCTCTGGCACGCCCAGGACAAAAAGCCCATTTTCTGTCATGATTTTTGGTCATAGAAGTAGGACCCCTCCACATCTATGATGATACCGTGTTTTTTCACAATTATTGTCATAGAAGTGTCATAAGTATGACAGAAAAAATTTCATTTGGCCCAAAATGTTACGGATGTGTCTTTTTTTGTAGTGAGGAGCGGGCATAGGCGCGGCGTCTTCCTGCAAGGCCAGTTCAAGCTTGGCCCAAAATGTTCTTGAGACTCCGGCTGGGTGTCTTCCTCAGGAAACTGGAAGACTAAGGGCAGGCCATCATGATGTGGCATGGCGTATGGTTAGGTCATGCTGGTTGGAGGTAGACGACAAGAGAGTCAGAGAGGAAGAGAGAAGATTGTAGCGATACCGGGTAGTGTGGGGTTGATTTTAAACTGCGGCACCGGCGACGTTAAAAGTGGGAGCAGCTGGGATGAAGGTGGGCGGCGGAGCCTGGTCAAAGGGCTCGCCTCCCGGTGAGCCTGCGCAGCAGTCTGCTCGCACGCCTCCCTATCAGCCGGCGCAGTGGTCTGCACGCATGCCTCCCGTCAACTCACATGCTTTCTTGGACGGTACCTCCCGATCAGAAGGGGGACTCGTGGCAGCACGTAAATGCCCACGGTTTCAATAGTTAAAGCGTTCGCCTTAACGTGATAGGTCTTTGTTCCAAAATACCTTGGCTCTTCATTTGTGCAACTTCTCATAAGTAGCTTGTCTCAAATTGAAGAAAAAAATTACATAGGAATATTTGTGCCATATCACGTGACCATGCTCAGTTTCATGAATTTCTGGTCACTTTTGGATTTTCTGAAATTTAAAATCCAGGATTCCAAACAATATCATAACCTGCATCATGCAATATATTTTCAAGCGATACATCTTTCCTGTTGTCTTTCTTAAGAAAGGATTTGGTCAAACATTTTTCTTAGTTATACTTCAAACAAGTTATATATGTAGAGTAAAAGGATAATCCCTCCGTACTAGTGCATTGCCTGATAACTTAACTCAAGTGCTATGTCACAGCCCTAGCTTATACCTTGTCTGTCTTTTCATAAGCATACATGCATCATGTTTAAATCTTATGAACCTTTGAAATGGGGGGTGATCAAACCCTAGCATCAATGAATTTCAAATAGGTTTAACTAAAAAAATAAATATATTTTCAAGATCCCAAATGGCCTTAAAAAATGTTCATCATTTTTGGAAAATGCTAGAAAGAGTAACCAGAGATGATGAACATTTTTCCATGGCATTTTGGATTTTGAATTAATGCAAACATATTTGAATTGGAGCTATTTAAATGCTATATATATTTTAGATGCTCCAAAAATGTTGGAAATTGTTAAGGGTCACTGGAATAATTCAGACGGCACAAATAATTATTTCCAGGATTTTATGAAATGGTTTAGTATTTATTCTAGACCAGAACATAAAAACTAGAAATAGAAAAAGGAAACAGAAAGGGGAAAACCCATACCTGGGCTTTCTTACCTGGTGCTCCTGTAGCCCAACACTGTGCCTAGCCGCCCAACCCATCTCAACCACCCTGTAGTCTTCCTCCTTTTGCCAAGAGGACGAAGGGCGCGTGCCCGGCGCGCGCGACCACATGCCGGCCACCTCCTACTTACCTGCTCACCGCTGGAGGCACCCGAGGGCGCCACGCACTCCCCTCGACCCCTTCCACTTCTCCCCTATCTCCCAGGACTCCCTCTCTGTCCTCTGCTCGATTCTGCAGCGCCACCAAGCGCTGCCGCCGACGCCGCTCACCACCACCATGGCCACCGGCCTCCACACGTCCCTCCGACGCGCCAAGAAGCTTCGACATGGACCTCTATGCCGTATCGCCCAAGCCACGCGAGCGGACGTGCCCCGCAGTGGCTCCCCCGACCTCTTCTTCACCGTCGGCCGCTGCGTATCTCCACCGTCGACTTGCCGCCGTCCGAGCTTCCCCGAGCACGCTGGCCATCCCTACGGCGCCGCTGTGAGCCCCCGAGCGTTTTCCCCTCTCACCACAGTCAATCCCCTCCTCTAGCCCGCCTAGCCACCGGAACCGAGAGCTCCGTGCCGTCGGCCATGGCGCCGCCGTGGCCAGAGCCCGAACCAGCCGCCCCCGCACGCGTCATCGTTCTCCCCGCCTCTCCAGGAGCCTGTAGCCACCACCAACTCCTCCTCCCGTACACCACAACACCATCCCGGCCAACTCCTTGCGGGCGCCGCAGCAGATGTGCTCATTGCCGTCAGCTCCGGCGACTACGTGACCAACCAGTGGCACCGTTCGACGCGGCGCATCCCCAAGGCCCCGTAGAATCCACCCGCGCGATGAATGGTCGCTGGAATAGAGATTTCGGCGTGCCTCCGCCATCGGTTGAGGTCGCCGGCGGCCTAACCCCGGCCGGCTGATGTGTCAAATTAGGCTAAAACTAATTAGGTCACTAACTACCCGCCCTAGTCACTGAGATGTGGGCCCATGCCCCACTGACACTTTTAGTTAGGATTAAATTAGCACTAACAATCTTTGTTAATCAGCCTAGTCACTGACCAGTGGGTCCCAGCGTTAGGTTTTACTTGGGGTGATGCTGTTGACCTGATGACATCAGGCTGACGCAGTAATGCTTTTCTGGGATTTTAAATAAATCATTAATGATTTATTTATTTCAGAAAATGGTTAAAACTTCTAAAAATCATAGAAATTCAACCATAACTCCAAATGAAATAAGCTATATATGAAAAATGATCAAAAAAAATCCAATCTATCCATCTGTACTGGTTTCATGCATGTTAAAGTAACTTAACCCTGCTGTTTATATCAAACATGATAAAGCACTATTTAGATTCATAGTTTGAGTTTGGGGTTGAACCTTTGGTTCAAAATGACTCAAACCAAGCCGGTTGTAGTTGCATTAGCCCAACACACTCATTTTTCCATGTCATGATCATACATCATATGGTGCATTGCATTGACTGTGTTTTCCTTCTCTGTTGCTGGTATTTGTTCCCTCTCAGTAGGCGTGGTTCCGATGATGAGTTCGATGACACCGATGAAGAGATATACTATCTTCATAAGTGCCAGGCAAGCAAAACCCCCTTGTTCATCCAGATATAATCCCACTCTCTCGCTCCTGCTCTCTTTTACTACATTAGGACAACAGCGATTCAAATGTTACCTGCTGTGGTAGTTGAACCCCTTTCCTCTGCATGACCTGTCATTGCCATAGTAAATATATAGATGAAACCCACTAGCATGAGTAGGAGTTGTTTGAGCCCTGATGTGCCTACTCATTCATTCTTGTTTGTCATGCCTGCTATTGCTTAGAGTTGTGTCAGGTCTCATTCATCGGGGATGAATTGGAAAGTTGTGAACATATCCTACTGTTGAGAGCTAAGTGTGTGAACACTATTTGGTAAATGTAGCGGTGAGAGGCCATCTAGGAGTACATGGTGGGTTGTCTCATTGAAACCGACCTCAGGAAGTGAGTTCTGTGTTTGTGATCCATGAATAGTTACTACCACACATTGGGTTCCGGTAACTCGACCCCTCTCGGCTTATTAACCGCCTTGATCTCTGTCCAGGAGTTGCAGCTAGTTTTTGGTGTTTCTAGGTTGTGTTAATAGTCTACCAAGTGGCACCCGGTACAGGTGGGCTTGGGACAGACTAGGCACCGTGGCACGGTGTACCAAGCACAGATCCATCCGTCGAGGTGGGCTTGGGAACCCTGCACACATCGTTTGGGGCCGTGAGCGACACCTCGGTCGGATCTCCTTCTGGATGGAACCCGAATAGGCGATAAACTTGGAGTAGAGACTTGTGTGGTTAGTCAGGTCATTGCCGACTCCCTTGCCAGGCTTCCACTTGAAGGTTGCCGAGATACACGACGTGTACATGGTGGTAAGTGGCGAGAGCGTGTGTGAAGAAGAACACCCTGCAGGGTTATAAATGATCTATTCGAATAGCCGTGTTGGCGGTAAAGGACTTCTGGGTTGCCTGTACAGTTCATAGACAAGTGAAACTGGATACTCTAAAATGCACAAGATAAGCGTGAGTGCTATGGATGGCGTTCTCGTAGGGAGACGGAAGCGGATCCATAGTGGTGTATTGATTGGTGAATATGTGGACTCGTGTGCGCCACCTCAAAAGAGTTACTTGCAGTAGTAGTTCAGGTTAGCCACTGATTCAAAGTTGGCTTGTTGTAGTTAAACCCCACCATCCCCTTTGTTGATACTGATGCATATGTAGCTAGTTCTGATGTAAGTTTTGCTGGGTACATTTGTACTCACATTTGCTTAATTTATGTTTTTGTAGAGAGACTTCAGTCTCACTAGTAGTTCCGCGTGGACTTCAACGTTTAGCTTGTTACCTCATCTACGATCTTGTGCCCTCGGCAGGGTCTTGTAGATAGTCAGGCTTCTCAGCCTTTTTCTTTTATAGTTGTCTGTACTCAGACAAGTTAAGCTTTTGCTTGTGCTTGTTGCTTGTATGCTCTGTATGTTGGGTCATAAGACCCATATTTGTAATACTTCGCTCTCGGATCCTAATGATAAATACTTTGAGTCATAGAGTTATATTGTGATGCCATGTTGTATTTGCACATATCGAGCATATTGTGTGTATGTTATTGAAATGCTTGGTTTGTGTGGGATCTGACAACCTAGTTGTATATCCTTGGTAGCCTCTCTTGTGGGGAAATGTATTTTGGTGCTTCCACTGAGCCATGGTAGTCTGCTACAGCCCGGTTTACCGGAGTCCTGCTAGCCCAGTTACTACTGCTCCAGAACACTTAGACTGGTCGGCATGTGTTCCACTTCGTTCCTGTGTCTGTCCCTTCGAGGAAATGTCACGTGGTGACTTCCGGAGTCCTGCTAGCCTGCTACAACCCGGGTTCCCGGAGTCCTGTTAGCCCAGTTGGTACAGCCCGGATTCACACGCTGATGACCGACACGTTCGAGGTTGGGTCATGTATGCATGTCCCTGTAAGTTAGTGCCACTTTGGGTTTACGACTAGTCATGTCGGCCCGGGTTCCCTGTCATATGGATGCTAGTGACACTATCATATACATGAGCCAAAAGGCGCAAACGGTCCCAATCCAGGTAAGGTGGCACCTGTGGGAATACCGTGCATGAGGCTACAAAGTGATTGATGTGTTACATGCTAGATCGGTGTGACATAGGATCGGGGTCCTAACATACTAGGCACGAACAAACGGGCTCAATTTTGTGCTCATCCGGGTGTAGTAGTACTACTAGGCATGCAGTTGACGGGTGACCTTGGGGAGCGGCGACCGAGGGAATTGAACCATGCTCGGCACAGTAGGTAACGTTGTCTAGTTACTAAAGAATCCCTTCATTGTTCATCGGTAGTCATTATGGTCCCGGGACATGAGGGGAATTTCCTAGGGCTGGAATTCTGGCCGCTTGATATTTCGACATGAAACTCGGAGGCTCGACTGGTTGGGGTTGGCTACTGTGTGTACCGTGCACACCACCAGAAGGACACAAGCCCAGTTTTTTTTGAGAATCAACATGAGCCATGGTCTGGCAGGTAAATTGTTGGGTCCTACTGTCGGTGTCAAAACCAGTGGATCTCGGGTAGGGGGTCCCGAACTGTGCGTCCAAGGAGGATGGTAACGGGAGGCAGGGGACATGATGTTTTACCCAGGTTCGGGCCCTCTTGATGGAGGTAAAACCCTATGTCCTGCTTGATTAATATTGATGATATGAGTAGTACAAGACTAGATCTACCACGAGATTGGAGAGGCTAAACCCTAGAAGCTAGCCTATGGTATGATTGTCTGTTATTGTTGTGTCATATGGACTAAAACCCTCTGGTTTATATAGACACCGGAGAGGGTTAGGGTTAGACAAGGTTGGTTACAAAGGAGGAGATATCCATATCCGTACTGCCTAGCTTGCCTTCCACGCCAAGTAGAGTCCCATCCGGACACGAGACGAAGTCTTCAATCTTGTATCTTCATAGTCTAACAGTCCGGCCAAAGGATATAGTCCGGCTGTCCGGAGACCCCCTAATCCAGGACTCCCTTAGTAGCCCCTGAACTAGGCTTCAATGACGATGAGTCTGGCGCGCAGTGTTGTCTTCGGCATTGCAAGGCGGGTTCCTCCTCCGAACACATCACAAAAGAATTTGAATACAAGGATAGTCTCCGACCCTGCAAAATAAGTTCCACATACCACTGTAGAGAGAATAATATTTCCACAAATCTTAATCTGCTGACATGTTTTGGCAACATGACATCATGCCATGGCTTGGTGATTATTCGAACCGTTTTTCTTCAACCAGCTCCACACATAACGCGAGGTGGTTTCTTGACACGTCTTGTCTAAGCAGAGATCATGTTCCCCTAATTACGGGATTCTCATCAATATAGTCGTGGGTAACCCAACCATGTCTAGGACTCCAAGATTATAGGCAAGTCCCAAACGGCTATGGAGAGGACGCTTGATATTCACCAGCTTTATAAAGGGACAAGGCTTTTACTTTTTCCCTCCCATGCTCAATCGAACCCTTCCCCCGCCTCGAGTTCTAACACCCAAAGCCCAGGTCAGGTGCTTCGGACATTCAATCATGTCCGGATCTAGCCTTCAGGGCCGATGGATGCCCTCCTCTACTATAGAAGAGGATATCAAAAAGTTGAGGGAGGCCAGATACCTGACCACCGAGGTTTCGCATCGGCTGTCTGCCCGAGGGCAGGTCGTCCCTACTCCCGAACCCAATGAGAACGTTGTGTTCGTCTCCCACTTCCTCCGAGGTCTAGGCCTCACTCTGGATCCCTTCGTTAGGGGTTTGTTGTCATATTAGGGGCTAGATTTCCATGATCTATCCCCGGACTCCTTTCTCCACATCTCATCTTTTATTGTCGTATGTGAGGCCTTCCTCCGCATTACCCCTCACTTCGGCATGTGGCTCAAAACCTTTGACGTGAAGCTGAAGATGGTCGAGGGGAAGCATGTAGCGTGCGGAGGCGCATTAATAAGCAAGATCGCTGGAGCTCCATGGCCAAAGGATTCCATTCCAGAGGTGTCCGGATTATGGCAACGGGAGTGGTTTTACATCACAGCTCCCAGAAGTGCCAAGTGGGCGGCTGCCCCTGCGTTCCGCTCGGGCCCTCCACCACAACTGATGTCATGGATTAGTAGAGGGCTGAGCTGGGGTCCAGCCAAGGACGTGCCTGTACTGCAGAGCCGCATTCAAGATCTCTTCGAAGGAGATTTCAGTCTGGTTATGGTGGCGCAAGTCATGCTGGTTCGACGAATCCAACCATGCAAACGCCGGCCCCTCCGCATGTGGGAGTTCAACCCAGAAGGGCCCCCACGATTCAGAATTTCCTCAACCTGACGCACGACGAGATGTACAAATCATTCTTCAGACCCCAAATAGAGTGTCCGGATACTACCGAGGATGTGGGCCTGAGCAGCAACCGTACCGCCGACCAAGTAAGTAATCCTTTAGCCGAACACACTGTCTTTCATTTTCCATGTCGTCATTCTGAGAAATCGCTCTTTGACCAGGACTGGCTAACAAGGGCGAAGATGATTCGGTGTTCGGCCCCCCTTCCTGAGGGTTTGGAGAATCCAGTACTGGAAAAGATGCTCGAGCTAGCACCTTGCCCGGAGCCCTCAAAGGAAGATAAAGGGGGTAATAATGAGGTCGAAAGCGGGCCCCCATCGCCACCAATTCCAACTGAGGGAATGAGCGCCTCCGTGAAGGAGGATAACCAAGGGTAAGAATCTGACCTTCTCTCGCTTCGGGGAAGGAAGATGACCGCCTCTGAAGATCCGGAAACCAAGGCTTCCAAACGGGAGAAGAAGTCTCCACCAGAGGTTCCTGCCTTGGAGGGTGCTCTTGCCGCACAAAGTCCGCGCGAGGATCAGCCCTCCAACGAGCTGTAAGTAATCAAAAAGTACTTTAATAGTGGAGATATACTACCTTACCTCTGAGGAAAATAACCGAAGCGTTTATCTTGCAGTTCGGATCTTAGCCCTTCTCAACAGAGATCGTATTCGAGGGATCTTCTTCCGGAGATGATGGAGAGCGAAACGCCTCCCCCGGACTCCCCCGCTCAAGAAGTGGGCGACCATGAAGTGTCGTCACGGAGGGCCTCTCCGGATCCGGTGAGGCCTGAAGATAATCCTATAGTCACCCGAAGTCCCCAGCGTCTGGCTCTTGAAGAGAGCAAACAAAAAAGTCCGGCACTGTCTGGTATGCGGTCGGACGTACTGAGGGAGCTATTGGAGCGAGTGGCCATCTCAGAAGAACACCGTACATTGATGGGTATGGTGATGGAAAGGATTTCATCCGCCGAAAGCGGGTTGCATGACGCTTTTATGAGTCTACTGATGGGCTTTGAGGTACGTAAACTGATGTACATTTGTGATGGTACTGCACATTTTTTGGTGTGCCCTGTGTAGATAGTAGCCCCTGAGAGTCTAGTTGTCGCCGAGAACGGCAGCAAATAGAGGATCGTAGTCCCACGTAATAACAATACCACTTTATGTGCAGGTGATGGAAGCTCCGGTGGCTGGCCGGACTAATGAGTTTGCCGAACTAAAGCGGCAACTGGATGCGGGAGATTTCGACATTGAGCTTGTTAACAAGCGGCTTGACGAGGCACAGGTTAAGTAATGTTTTCCAGGTTAATGTCACATAGTAAGAGCAGCGTGATGCCAGTATCTTTAATATGTTGTGACTGCAGATGGAGCTGCCGCCATGGAGACCCTTCGGGCGGAACTTGCCCGAGCCAACGAACAAACAAGGATTAGTAATGCGGCCGCTTTAAAGGCGGCCGAAGAGTTGAGAGCCGAGAAGGCCGCACATTGCGAGAGCAAAGAGAAAATGGCCATGATGGCTGTAAAGTTAAAAGACACTACCAACCGCTGCTCCTTGAAGAAGAAAACCGAGCGAAGGCGACGGACCTTGAAAAGGCCGCGGTGGCGACCAAAGACACCCGCTCTGCTATGAAGGCAAAGAAGGAAGAGCTGTGTGAAGCCAGTGATATTGCGGCTGGAAGCCCTTTTTGCTGTAGAGGAAGTTCGGAGATCCGCGGTATGCCCCTCTAGATCGGCTGTGGAGTTTGGTAGACGGCTATCTAGACTTGGCGGCAAGCGCTGTCGATGCGGCCGAATACTTCCGAGATCAAACAGATCGTGAAGTGGACAAGCTATTCTGGTCGCAGTTTAATGTTCCAGAGAATCCTCTTCCACTAACTGATCAACTTGCCGAATGGGCCGAACTCAATAGATTTGTCCGGACTTGCCATGAGGTCCGTCGTAGATCATCTGTGGCCGGAAAAGCCGAAGCCGAACAACTATTTCAGCTTAGTGCAGCAGTTCCTTGGTGCGGTGCTGCGCATTAATGCGATGAAGAGGTCAGCGTGCATAGAAGGCTCGCGGATGGCCCTTGCCCGTGTTAAAGCATACTAGGCGGAGATGGATGCTACCACTGTTGTGGCACAGGGTTCGTCCATAGGCCGAGTGGCTGCCGAGCACTATTTTGAAGAAGTTCTTGAGGGTGCTCGTTTGATAGAGGCCCAGTGCTCGAAGAATATTATGTTTGAGTGACATGTATTCCCATTGTAAAAACAATGTTTATCAAATTTATTGAGGCTCTATTTATACTTTTGCCTGAAAGTAATATGATGCCTCCTGTGCGGCCGTTTATGTATATATGTATATAACCTGAAATATTGAAGTCGTTGGCTTCAGCCCTGCGCATATATTGCGGGGGTGTTCGCAGAAGACGCATGTTCACACTTAATCCAACGTCTTGGTCCTAATAAGGAGGTGATAGCGTAGCGAACGAGGGAACAAGACTATAATGCTTTAACACTTCCACTTAGCCATAGGAGTTTGACGGTGGGGCTACTATATAGCCCCTGGTGGCTCCGCACTCTCCCGAATTCGGGTGCGTACATGCCTGGCCGGGAAACGGCCCTTCGTTAAGGCGGAGGAATTCTAACATTTCGATAGGTTATCGAGTGGTTGACGAGTCTCACACTATATCATGACAGTCAGTTTTCGGCTTTCTCTGCCGAGGTGCTCGTCCAGATGAACCGCGACACAATCATAGTAGTTCTCCTGGTGCCGCCTTAGCCGATAGATCGGAACGTAAGGCAGCAAAACACAGGAGCCGGGCAAACCCAACATTTGACCAAGGACATGATTCAGAGATGATGCATATAAGGCCAAACTAGCGACGCCGAACACTCCCTAAGTTATTCGGTCTTTATGGTATAAACCGGGCCTAAACAGTGCCCTTTGTAAGAAGCCCCTGGTGTCCAGGTACGTACATTATTCTGACGTGGCCACATGCCAAGACGTCAGCATCCTTCTCAATTGTACTGAGAATCCGAGGGATGTGTATCAACAAGAGACAGTAAAAAAGGTTTACGTAGGGTCTTAATCTAAAAAGAATCCTTGGAACGGGTCCCTGCTGCACGTCTGCACCTGTGTCTCCGTTGTGCGGTATCCTGGACGGGTGCAGCACGATGGTCATCTGTAAAAGAGAGAAACTTAGGTGAAAAGTTGTCATGCAAAATGGTAGGTTTAAAGAAACCATGTACAATTCAAGATGAGTAAAAATTGCCACTTGTCTGCGCGCGTTGAGCCCCTTGTATTTGTAATAGGGGTGTGGCCATCAAACCTGTATGAATTACACGTAGCTGCACCGGACTCGTCTAACCGTGTCCGTGGTCTTGACGACCTATCAAATGCTTTAGATGGTGAGGCTATTTTTAGTGTGCGGCTGCCAAGGCAGTCGCACTCTCTTCGGCGTGCAAGGATCGCTAAATATTTCCATTCACTGTAATGATGCCACGTGGACCGGGCATCTTAAGCGTGAGGGAAGCATAATGCAGTATTGCATTAAAGCGAGCGAAAGCTTCGCGTCCAAGTAGTGCTTGATAGACACTTTGGAACGGAGCAATGTGGAATGTTAAATTTTCGCTACGGAAGTTATCGGGGAAGCCGAATATAACCTCTACTAGCAGGGAGCCCGTGCAATGAGCCCCTGGGCCTGGCGTTACTCCTTTAAAGGTAGTATTGCTGTGGCAAATTTTCATTGGGTCTATCCCCATTTTGCGGATTGTGTCCTGATATATCAGGTTTAGACTGCTGCCACCGTCCATCAGGACTCGTGTGAATTGGTATCCGTCAATTATTGGGTCTAATACCAAGGCAGCCCATCCTGCACGCCGGATACTTGCTGAGTAATCCCGATGGTCGAAAGTGATCGGTTGAGACGACCAGTGGTAGAATTCCACAATGATAGGCCCTTGGGTATATTTCTCTGGGAGTGCCGCTTTGTTTCTCCCCTTGATCACGTGTAACACATTCACTATTTTGACTTCTGGTGGAAATTTCTTTTGTTCCCCAGTGTGTTGCTTGAGAGGCTCATCCTCGTCTTCGCTTGGTGTATCCTCCCCCTTGTGTACGGTGTTGAGCTTGCCGGACTGCTTGAAGACCCAACATTCTTTGTGGGTATGATTTGCAGGTTTATCGGGGGTGCTATGGATCTGACATATTTGGCCTAGAATTTTGTTTAGGCTGGACAGTTCATCTTTGGCGCCTTTAGAGGGGGGCTTTTGCTGACCTGGCCGAGAACTTCTGAATCCGGCGTTTACCGCCGTGCTCTTCGGGTTGTCTTCTTTATTCCGACGCTTATTATTTTTGATGCGCCGTGATTTCCCGTTTCCATCACTAACTTCGGATGTACTGGGGTCGCTGGTGCTGCATCTGGCTAGCCAGCTATCCTCACCCGCGCAAAAGCGGGTCATGTTTTGCGCGGGTCATGAGGCTTGTTAATGCTGCCATTGTTCTCGGCTTTTCTTGGCCAAGGTGTCTGGCAAGCCATTCGTCGCAGATGCTATGCTTAAAAGCTGCCAAGGCTTCGGCGTCGGGACAATCGACTATTTGGTTCTTTTTAGTAAGAAACATGTTCCAAAGCTTTCGGGCTGACTCTCCGAGCTGTTGAGTTATATGACTCAAATCGTCCGCGTCCGGAGGTCGGACATAAGTCCCTTGAAAATTTGCCCGAAAAGCGTCTTTGAGCTCTTCCCAGCTTCCAATGGAGCTTTCGGGGAGGCTTTTAAGCCAGTGCCGAGCTGGCCCTTTGAGTTTGAGGGGTAAATACTTAATGGCGTGGAGATCATCTCCTCGAGCGATATGGATATGGAGGATATAGTCCTCAATCCAGACCCTAGGGTCTGTTGTTCCGTCGTATGCCTCTATGTTTACGGGTTTGAATCCCTCTAGAAATTCATGGTCCAGCACCTCATCGGTGAAACATAGGGGGTGTGTGGCACCCCTGTATCTGGGTGTACCGCGTTGTACGGATGTTTGTTGTGTTGCATCATGTGCTGGAGCGCACTTGTGTGGTCCATGGATGGATCTGGTTGTGCCGTCCTTTTGATGCAAGCCCTCGTGTGGATCGCGTATCGGCTTATGTGCGGCGTTGTTTGCCGCTCTATGTTGGCTGTGAGGTCGTCTATCCGGCCATATGGCCGTTTTAATTTTTGGTTGCGGGGGATCTAAGGCCTCCTCATCGAATTCAGGTAGCAACCTCCGCTTCGGGTAGCTCTTGGTGTGGCGATTACCACCGTACTTCGCTGCTGAGTTGAGTACTTTACTCCATCTGATTCGGAGTGTGTCTTGCGCAGCCTTGAGCCATTGCTTCTGCTTTTTTAGACTCCTCGCGATGGCAACAAGCCTTTAACGGGCATTATGTTGCTCCGGGTGTCTGTCTGGTGTGATGTCGTCCGGACTATTATCTTTGACAGAGTCGGGTTGTTCGGTTTGATTCTCCGAGTTGCCGTGGTCCAGCGATGGTTCACCCTGCTCTAACGCTGGGTCTATATGATCATTGTTCTGCCGAGGCATGATTTGGAGCGGCACTTATGCCGCCGCTTTGACTGCTTCTCAAGGGGACAACCCTTCATTGCGTCCTTCCGTTCCTCGTCGTCGTCGTCTTTTGGTGTGTCCACCATGTATACATCATGTAATGAAGTGGGCGTCCAGTGCCCTATGGGCAGTGTTTCCCGTTCGTCTCCTGCATCGCCGTCCATACCGCCGATGTCTTCGGAGTCGGAGTCGAGCATGTCGGTTAAGTCATTGACAGTGGCTACTAAGTGGGTGGTGGGTCGGCGGCGAATTTCTTCGTCATCCGCATCCCAATCCTGCCGGACATAGTTCGGCCAGGACTCTCCTGACAAGGATAGAGACTTTAATGAGTTCAGTATGTCGCCGAAGGGCGAGGGCTAAAAGATATCCATGGAGGTAAACTCCATGATCGGTGCCCAACCGGATTCGATAGGAACGGGCGCAGGCGGTTCGGAGTCCGTGGCCGGACAAGTATCCGGTAGTTTAACAACACGGCTCCCGTGAAGGGTAAGATCGATATTCGGCTCGATCGTCATTGGGGATGCGGCCTCTATGGCGGGATCTATCCACCCGTCCATGGGAGGCGCAACTGGCTCCGAATTAAGGGTCGGAGCGGCTGCCGGTGTGATTTCTTGAACACTGTCCGATGGCAGAGCTAAATCGTACTCATCGTGACCGCATGACGCACAAGGCAGAGGCTCGAATCCGTCTCAGATCAAGTCTCCGCGGATATCGGCCGTGTAGTTTAAGCTTCCAAACCTGACCTGGTGGCCAGGGGCGTAACCTTTGATCTACTCTAGATGGCCAAGTGAGTTGGCCCGCAGTACGAAGCGGCCGAACACAAAGATCTGCCCGGGGAGAAAAGCCTCACCCTGGACTGCATCGCTATCGATGATAGTAGGAGCCATCAAGCCTAACGGCGATGACACAGAGGAACTCTCAATTAAAGCACCAATGTCGGTGTCAAAACCGGCAGATCTCGGGTAGGGGGTGCCGAACTATGCGTCTAAGGCGGATGGTAACAGGAGGCAGGGAACACAATGTTTTACCCAGGTTCGGGCCCTCTTGATGGAGGTAAAACCCTATGTCATGCTTGATTAATATTGATGATATGAGTAGTACAAGAGTAGATCTACCACGACATCGGAGAGGCTAAACCCTAGAAGCTAGCCTACGGTATGATTGTATGTTATGGTTGTTGTTGTCCTATGGACTAAAACCCTTCAGTTTATATCGACACCGGAGAGGGTTAGGGTTACACAAGGTCGGTTACAAAGGAGGAGATATCCATATCCGTACTGCCTAGCTTGCCTTCCACGCCAAGTCGAGTCCCATCCGGACACGAGACGAAGTCTTCAATCTTGTATCTTCATAGTCTAACAGTCCGGCCAAAGGATATAGTCCGGCTGTCTGGAGACCCCCTAATCCAGGACTTCCTCACCTACCATTCGAGAATACGAAAGGAATCTTTTCAATTGCCGAACGAATCTACGTGTATTACAATGCCCGTATTTTCCTTGCAAATAGTAATCTCAACGTGGTAATTGATTTATGATGAGTTCTTGAATTAGAGTGAGTTTGTGATATAGTGATCTCAACGTGGATTTTACATTTCATGGTATCCCTAGTAAGTTTTTCATTGCAAATTCAAATTTAAAAGATGAACGGTATGGTGGTCAGAAAACTTTGTATGTATAAAGCATATGACCACACACACACACACGAACACAACAACAATCCAATAAGTATAGTGCATCTATTTTTCAAAACCATGCATGTATGACACGAATTCAAAAATACTCCTTCTGTTCCTAAATATTAGTCTTTTAGAGATTTCAACAAGTGACTACACACGGAGCAAAATGAGTGAATCTACACTCTAAAATATGCCTATATACATCTGTATGTGGCAGTCCATTTGAAATCTCTAAAAAGCCTAATATTTAGGAACGAAGGGAGTAAAATGTAAGACATGCATGGTCCTCAATTCAATATTTAAAATGAACAGGAAACCGAAACATGAATATTATGTTTAGTACTACAGTACGTGCAAATGTTGTGTTTAGGCAGAGCTATGTAGATTGCCGGGGGTTAACCTCGCCCTTAGATAAAATTATGAAGCTCTGTTTAGGATTGTTTAGATTATATTTGTCCCCACCCTCCCAAACACCAGTTGGTTGTGCACCCCCCTCCTCCCGAGAGAATATCATGTGCCCCCACACCTTAGATGCTATATGTTGATACGAGTTGCTTGGAGCTTGTAGATCTGAGATATAGCAGCTCACAGGATGTCTTAATATTTTTATAGGAAACCTTAATGAGTATGAGAATTGCACACAATTTGTACAAAAGCTACTTATATGCCCTTGGATCCCATATCCAACGACCTCGAAGCTCATATCACCGTAGCATTTAAGATGAAGGTGGACATCATATTCTCCTATATGTAAGAATATCATGTGCTACCACACCTTAGATGCTTCGGTGATACAAGCTCTTTGGAGCCGTTGGATTTGTGACCCAACAACTCCTCGGTGGTTTGAACATTTTTTGAAGAAAAGCTCCCAAAGACTGCTTACAAGCACAAAGACTGCTCAGATGCCATTGGATTTCAGATCAAATGACCTCGAAGCTCATATCACCGTAGCATCCGAGCTGCGAGAGCACCTGATGTTTTATCGCATGGGAGAATATGAGGTGCATCCGCATGGTAGATTCTATGGTGATACGAGTTCATGGAGATCTAACAGCTCATAGTAGGAGGTTTGAATGTTTTTGCAATATACGCCTGAGAGTGTTTGGGAATTGCGCATAAAGTACAAGTACTACGCATGTGGCATCTGATCATAGATCATATGACTTAGATGCTTGTATCACCGTAGAGGCTAATTAAGCTATGGGGAGCACCTAATAAGAGCAACGAGGAGCCGTTGGATCCATGATGCAGTGGCACACACAAGGTCTGGATGTTTTATTTGTACAAAAACCCTTGGAGAGTTTGGAAATTGCGCATAATTACAAAGACTCCCAACACATTGGATCTCAGTTCCAACGATGTAAAAACTCGTATCACCGTAGTATCTAAGCTGTGGGGTGGATGTGGATATTCTATGCCATTGTCATTTTTGTTCGTAAACTTGCAAAATACGTATTACTCGTGCTGTTACTTGTCTAACCGCGCAAAGTGTTTGTTCAAAAAAATCATCCTACACTGAAATATCAGAGAACACACGGGGGTCCGACCTGTCATTGATCAAATTTTGACCTAAAACTAACAAATATGAAAGACGAGATTCGAACTGACAACATGGACTACAAAGCGTAAGTCGATAGCCTGAAACAACAATGGTTGTTGGCTTTGCCCCATAACTTGATTTATACAGTATTATGTTGAGTAGAGTAGAGGGAGTGCCTCGTCAACACGTGCATGACCGTTGACTCACTTACTGGTGGGTCCCAGGTCTGCGATATCTCTCTCCTCTCCATCGTCTAACCTTTTGATGCACAGGCACACACGAAGAGCGGCGCTAGCTTGCGGTGGTGTTATTATAACTAAGAAATAGCTTGGAAAATAGAAGAATCGCCTAGAACAAGAGACATTGTGGCTGGTCGAGATGGAGCTAACCACACCTATCCTCCGTGCCACGTTAGCATGATGAAGCTGTGTGGCCACTTGGGTATTTTTGTTAGACTGGCTGGGTCCTGAGGTACAACCATAGGTACTACATATGATACAGTATATTTTTACACGCACATTTTTCCTTCGTGCCGAGATGTGGCACACCCTACCGCACGGTTTTGGGATCCTCCGGGGAGGTGCCCGCATATATTCTTCCTTGTCGAGACATGGGGCGCCCTACTGTGTGTTTTCTGGTCCTCCTCGGTCGTTGTGCCGAAGCAAGTAAATGAGTCGTCAAATCACGAAAGACCACCTTTCCCGCTGAGTACATCAGTGAAACACAGTGGCTAGCCAGTTGGCCTAGTGCAACCAATTAGCCAGGCCGCTACCACATTTGTTTTGTCACCCCTTTTTTATCTCCTTGACGGCAGGTAAATTTAAATACCCACCGCGGTGTTGCTTTGGTGTTTGGGTGCAGCGGGATTTTTAATTTTTTGATTGACAGGAATAGGCACGACAACAATTAGTTAGGATGACTCCGCCTATAAAAGCCACTGCTCCCACATGTGAGAAGTCGTTGACTGGTTTCCATTTTCCCGTGGTGAAAACCAAAAGATTCCCTGCTCATCGGTTGGCTCCCTCCGCCTTCCCGTAAATTGCATTGCCTTTCAGCCATTTCGCTCCCTTTTGCTTCCTCTCCCCATTGCTTCTACTTGGTGCCATGGCGGCGTAGCAGATCACGGAGTCTGAGGTGAGGTACTTGACACAGGAGCTCTAGGCCAAGGATGCGGAGCTTAGGGCCAAGGACATGGAGCTCTATGAGCTCAAGGAGGAGAGGAGTGCCATGCTCCTCCGTTATGTGCGGGAGTTCATGGAGCTTCAAAAGTGGCAGGCATCCACCACAAAGATGCTCAAGGCATCAGCGGCGTTGCTGTAGAAAGCAGTAGATACGATAGGCCGTTTGGGGAGCTAGCTGGAGCGCGAGGGGGCCGATCATGACAAGGTCCAGGATCGCCTCAGCCACTTGGTGGACCAAGTTGCCACACACGTGTTGCAGCTGCGCGAAATCCTACTGTCGTGCCAGCGCGACCATGCCAGCCATCGGGCTAAACGTGTTCGACCACCCCGTCGACTTCAACGAGCTGCAGCTTCCTGATCTGGTCTCCTTCTTCACCTATATCTCCGAGGAGCTGAGCCATCTCCGCGCGATGGTGGGGCAGAGCTGGACAAGGAGGGGTTGCGGGCTTCCATCGCCATTGTTGGGCGAATCCTCTCAGGGCTCCGTCACCGGAATCCATTCGTGCCATTGGACGCTGTCTTTGACGACCTGGCTCCCGGCGACCGGGAGCAGGCTCTGCGAGCGGTTGCACCCTGCATCACCAACGTCGTGCGCCTCGAGAAGCAGAGGGACTTCAGTGTCATTTAGGTGTCCTCTTCTTGGGCATGTCCATGTCTCGGTGCAACATGACCGTTGGATCAAACTCAGACGGTGCAGATCAGTCACTATAGCACAAAGCGTGTGGGTGTGTTTGGTTGCATTCTCATCTCAATATAGTTGTTCCCTCTTCGTGTATTTGTGGTAACCTACTAGTGTGGACTCATGCACCATTGATGCACTCTGCCAAACACCCAAAAGTGGGTCGAGAAAGGAACTTTTTCTCCCATCTCGTGCACCCTTCATACACCCTGCCTAACACTGATTCGTGCTTCATATGGTTCATGTTTTGTGGAGTACTATAGCGCTGTACTCTCCGTGCGCTATAGACCTAGTTCTGTTAATATTGATCTCAACCTTCATTCTTGACCGTATAGTCGAAAAAGCGGTACTACTATGTTACATTACTGTTCATATAGTTGACATGCGCACAACATCATTTGTTATCGTCATATCTTACTACACTAGCAACAAGATTATGTAGTACTAACATATGAACCACTACACATGCCTAGTAGTAGGAGCACAATGTATGTTCAAGTGGCTGCCGTGTTTCAAACACCTCCGTTGTAAGAGTGGAAACGCTTGCTGTAATCATTTTTTTCTTCAAAAAAATAGTGGACGTGCTCTACCATGCGGATCCTCCTCGATGGTCGTCGGGAACCTTGCTACTCACTTTCACCGACGTGTGGGACAACCAGCATCGGGGTCCACCATCCATGCACTAAATTACTCCGTAGTAGAGTGCCCAACTGCACGTAGACTACCCCTATCGAAGCGTCGCAGTAATGCCCAATGAGCCGTCAAATCACAAACCCCCCTTCTTTCCAGTAGTAAGTTGGACAGACGAAGCAACTATCATCTCACTCTACTCTCTCAACTTCCTCTCTTGAAGAAAACACACACTCGCTTCTCCCTCATCTTGTTCCTCATTTCTTCAAGAAAACGACCCGCTTCTGCCATTGTTCTTCTCTCCCAAAGAAGGAAAGGTGAGCGCATCGATGGTGTTGATTCTGGCCAAGGCCTTGTCTTGCAACACTGAGACTGATCCTATAACTCCCTCTCTGTTCTTCTTTGGGGTTTGTGATTATGGTTTCTTTTCTTTTATTTCTATTCGATAGTTTCTTGATGGACGCTGGAGCACCGGCCGAAGTGATGTCTATGGTTCCGGCCAAACCCGTTGAGGCTCATGGTATGAAGAAGCGCAAGCACCCCGCTGAGACTACCGCAGACAAGCTCAAAGCCATCACCCTATCCAAGCCCCCTCTCCGGGATCCCTCATTAAGCAAGTCCAGGTAATATCTCTTCTTGACGATCGTTTTCTCGACCTTGATCGTGTTTTTTCATCTAACACAGTACTAGTACTAGTAGTACAACTTTCTGGGTGATCTTGCATGTGATTTTTGATTGCTAAATGACGGTTCTAAATTCCTCTTTTGACCAAAACATGCGAGAGGGTGACACTGATTTCTTATAGATTACTTGCAACTACTTTATGAACATCAATGCTACCTTTGAAGAGTGTATATTTGCCTCAGTAAATTATGTTATGGATATTGTAAGTAATCCCTCTACTCTCATGCCTTTGAAGACATGTTCTAGTGTTTTTGTTAACTCATTTCTGTGCGTATATGTAGTCATATATTGAGTAAAATGTCAAAAATCATCTTATATTTCTAAACGGAGGTAGTAATAAAATGTTTGGTTTCTGTTTGAATTAGAACCAGGTCCGCAGTGGAGATGAAGTTCTCAAAGTCATGCCATGTGAACTGGAAGACATGAGGATGAGTTTTACTGCTGAACTATCCAGCTGTTGTGTCCTTGTCGCCACGTGTCCTGAACTATTGTTTTCCCTGAGGTTGTACTTGAGCACAACAATTTCTTGGTTGTGCCTTCGATTATGAAGGGTGTGGTTCTCGCAAAGCTTCCCGGAAAATCTGATGCGACATGTCTTCATCATCATGTTTATGAGTGGAAAGACCACTCTGTTAGGTTCTCCAAGGTTGACGAGATGGTGATGGTGTCGGTAGACATCTCTCATGAAGTCCATGGCCTAGTCAGTTATGTAGGGTTCATCCCATAGGTCGGGGGCAAGAAATAGTCTGCATAGTTTAATTAGTGGAACTTTGCTTATCTGTAGTAAGTAATATTGTTCAGTACTTGATTTGTGTTTGTGAACACTATATTGTTTAGTACTACCGCTTTTGGTGTGTGGTGAGTCCTAAGAACAGTCTATGTTAATGTCTGTCCACTCAATTCAGTCTGTATATTTTGAAGTATCCATATCATCTTTTTTGTGAGAAGGTTTTATCAATTATGGTTACACTCCAATATCTGTATGCATTGCAGGGTTTATCGCACCAACCAGGATTTTCAGTCCCATGGATGTTCATTCCATATGATTTTTCACGACCTTTGGATTGTCCTGCTTGTGGGAGCAGGCGGGGCCCTGCATGCCATGCGTAGTTGGATGATCAATCTTCCGTTTAGTACTTCAACATAGTGATTTCCTGGTAAGGATTCACTCGTGTCACATCAAGTAAATCGTATTGATTTACTGTCTAAATCTTATTGATTTAATGTCATGTTTTCTTTCTTTTGCTGCAATTTTACGATGCAAGTTTTGCCATGTGACATTCATCACAGAATAAACCATTTGGTTTGCTCTACAATGGTCGTTTTTGTAGGTTTCAATTCTTATGTTGTGTCAGTAACGAAGGCACTGTCCATCACTTATATTACTGGAAAAAAATGGATCGGTCTGTTGTGTGAGTACAAGCTGAATCCCTATGATGAATTGCGGTTTGGGTTGACAACACTAGTGCAGAACTGGTCTATAACACCAGTTCGTAAGGCCCTTTAGTGCCGGTTCTGTAACCGGCAATAAAAGGTGGGGACTAAAGGTCCCCCCCCCTTTAATACCGGTTCAGCACGTACCCCCGATAAAGGGCCACCATGTGGCACGAGCCAGCGCCGGGGGCAGGAAGACCTTTAATACAAGTTGGTAACACCAACCGGTACTAAAATGTTTGAGGGGTTTTGGGTTCACGATTTATTTTTCCTTTAATTTTGTGTTTCCCATTTAATTGTTTTTCATTTGCTGGTATCTTACGATACTACATATTGTACACGTTATGCATATATATAAATAGAATTTCTCATAGAACCGATCATATATATCATCGAATGTCTCGCACGTCCGTACCATTCACACATACACATGTATATATATACAATTTGGTATATACAATTTCTCCTACATATATATGGAGGCATTACTGCTTTAGCGGCGGTGGCGCCTGTAGCGGGTAGTGGTATTCTCCTTTGGGATCAATGACCTGGTCGAGCAAAAATCCTGCTATTTCCTCTTGAATTGCTGCTACGCGATCCGTTGGTCGGAGCTTATCCCGCACCTCAGTGAACTTTTAAGAAGGAGATCAATATGCATGTATTAGTCATTCTGTGATTAAATATCAATAATGATGTAAAGATTGTGAATAGTGTTCTGGCAAATGTACCCATTGTTGTCTAGCATCTTTGGTCCTTTCGGACGCCATCATGCGAATGTTCTCGCAAACATAGTATGCACATAAATCAGTCCACAGCGCCTGCTTCATGGACCTTACGAGAATAGAATTCAATCAGATAATAATTAATCAAGCATGATAATTAATGGTATTGAAATAAGAATTAATAAGATGTGCTAGTTAGCTATAGTACTATACTTAATTACTTACCTTGGGTCGAAACCAATACAGCTCTTTTTTCCATTCGCCTGGAACCGTTTTGATGTACTTTTTCCAAGCCCTACCCGCCGGCAAAGAAAATAAATAAAGGAGTTATTAATTAGTTGATATCAGGAAATGGCGAACTGAAGAGGCTGACATAAAGTTCAATAATGATTGAAATTACCTATTGACTATCCCCTTTACGATTGAGTGGTCAGCAGGTTTTAAAAGTAGTGAGTCCAGTAATTCAAATGTTCCTTCTTCAACTTGAATGATTAACAAGATCCGGTGGTACCTGCATGCACATACGTTTGCATGAATAAATTAAGCGGGCATGTGCACAACACTCATCAACTACCCTAAACCCTATACACTTATTAACATCTAGCTAGTAAGCAAAAACAGAATTTGTAGTACAAGACATTGTGACTGGCTAGAAGTTGTAAGGAAGTAGTATATCTCGATTGGTATTGAGGCACTTCAAGAACTCTAGCATGTTATACTCTACTTCTTGTTTATACCATTCTAAGCTCCTTGTCTTTTCGTTAATGATATTTGGGTCAATGAACCCAATGCCACAGCGTCCAGCTTTTTTCATTTCATACATCTTCATCCTGTACATAATACCATAGAAAAGAATATAGTGAGGTTAATTACAGGTAATGATCAATGAGAGCACTACAGCTAGCTTGAGACTTAAATTACAGAAATAAATCACTTACAGACATTAACAACTAGCGATAGATTTGTCGAGTGTGTCTTGATTGAATAACTGAAACAGTTCTAAATACTCAACTGAAAGGATCGATATGGTTGACTAGAGGGGGTTGAATAGGCAACTACCAATTTTTACTTGTCTTTACCATATTAAACTTTGCATCAAAGAAGGTTGTCTAGATGTGCAACTAGGTGAGCAACATATATGATGCAATAACAACAAGCATACAAGCAAGCAAGGGAAGAAACACTAAAGAGCTTGCACAAGTAAAGGTAAGAGATAACCAAGAGTGGATCCGGCGAAGATGAGGATGTGTTACCGAAGTTCCTTCCTTTTGAGGGGAAGTAAGTCTCTGTTGGAGCGGTGTGGAGGCACAATGCTCCCCGAGAAGCCACTAGGGCCACCATATTCTCCTCACGCCCTCACACAATGCGAGATGCCGTGATTCCACTATTGGTGCCCTTGAAGGCGGCGACCGAACCTTTACAAACAAGGTTTGGGCAATCTCCACAACTTAATCGGAGGCTCCCAACAAGACCACGAAGCTTCACCACAATGGACTATGACTCAGTGGTGACCTCAACCGTCTAGGGTGCTCAAACACCCAAGAGTAACAAGATCCGCTAGGGATGAGTGGGGAATCGAAAATTTCTTGGTGGAAGTGTAGACCGGGGCCTTCTCAACCACTCCCGAGAAAATTAACAAGTTTGATTGGCTAGAGAGATAGATCGGGCGAAAATGGAGCTTGGAGCATTTAATAGAGCTTGAGAAATAAATGGAGCTTGGGGAGGAGGAGGTAAGTGAGAGAGAAGAAGGGGACTCCCTTTTATAGTGGGGGCAACAATCCCGTTGCCACCCACCAACCAGCCCCGCACAGGGCGGTACTACCGCTAAGAGGGGGCGGTACTACCGCAAGGACAACGGTACTGCCGCGCTAGCCAGCGGTACTGCCGCGCTGAGGAGACTAGTAGGGAAAGGACCCAAATGTGGTACTACCACGGTGGTAGGGGCGGTACTACTGCTCCTGGAACGGTACTACCGCCTCTACAACCGTAACTAGTGCCGCAAAACCCGACACGAGAAAAAGACCTCTCGAATCGAGGCGGTAGGAGCCAGACTGCCCAGTGGTACTACGACAGTGGGGTCACGGGCGGTACTACCGCTGTGCGGCGGTACTGCCGCTTGTGACCCTTCGGCCGTACTACCGCAGGCAGTGCGGTACTGCCGCTGGGGTGCGAGAGAGAGAGAGAGAGAATCTCTCAAAGATGCTGAGGACAAGGCGGAGGTGCCATGCCCCCAGCAGTACTACCCTATGGAGCCACGGGCGGTACTACCGCTGTGGGGCGGTACTGCCGCTTGGCTCCTCAGCGGTACTACCGCTGGGTTGCGCGGTACTACCGCTTGGATCCAGATAGGACAAGGAAGAGAGGAGAGATCTCTTCAATGGAAAGGAGATGCTCGGAGGGTGAGAAGTTGATGTGTACGTGATGATTCCACCCATACAATACCCCAGCAGACCCCCTCTTGGTAGTACGGTGCCCTCTACGCAACTAGTCCACCGAGAAAGAAACGAAAGAGCTACACCGACTTGAAATACACTCAGAGGGGAAGAAAGCGTCTTGTGCTAGGGGAGAATCTGTGAATTATTCGAAGCACAACATTAGTCCGCAAACATGTTGTCATCAATCACCAAAACTACCTTGAGAGAGATATGCTGTAACAATCTCCCCCTTTTTGGTGGATTGATGACAACTAGGGATTTGCGCAAGGAAAAGAAATAAAACAAAGAAACTAAGAACTACAAAATATAGACGGGTTCCCCCAGAATGTGTGCACCAAGATATGGCACGACACGCACATTCGGATCAACACTCCCCCTATATTTTATAGTCCAATAATACTAAGCACAAGATATATGAGAGAAGAGAATAAACAGGGCAAGCATGCATCTCATAATAAACTACAGTACTCTGAAAAGACATAAGTAATAAGGTAGCGATAGGGAGCATATGTCTCACACCATACTTCTAGAACTTAGGTCTCACACCAAACCAAACCAAATAAAGACACCGAGAGAACAGACAAGAAACCACAAGACAACTCAACGACTCAAAGCACGGCAAAAACACAAATCCCTACACTCTCTCCCCCTTTGGCAGCGAGACACCAAAAAGGGCAAAGAGTGATGCTACGACTCCAGGTGATGGGAAGAAGACGATCTCGAACATCACATCTCTGGATCTTCATCGTGGGTCGAAAACTGCTCAGCATCGGAGTCGGTCCAATGGCAATTCTGATGAATCCAGTCCTCCTCTTCAGTGATCTGACCCTCAGACCCACTGGCAACTGTTGCTCCCATCTGACGCATGAGCTCCTTGTGGCGCGTCCTGGCATGCTTCTCCGCCACATGAGTCATGTACTGACCATGAGACTCCATGCAGAAAAGCTTCTTCATCTTGCGCTTAAGATTTTGTGCCCACGACGGTTCTGTACTAGAGGGGCCAAAGTCCTCCTCATGATCATCAGTAGCAGCCCCACCCTCGGTCCCCATGGCAGCAGCAGCAGCAGCAGACGGACCCCCTGTGGCAGCAGTAGCAGATGGACCCCCTGTGTGAGGCGCTGTCCAATTGTCCTTCTTCCTCAGACGCTTGATCTCATGAGAAACATAGTCTCCAGTTTCTAGCAACACTCTAGGATAAGTCTGTGCCCAGGCCCTCTCAATGAGCCTCATGATGAATGGACCATATATAGGGCACTTGCACTCAGACATGGCAGAGAGAAGTTCAGACCACATGACATGAGAAATATCCAGGCTCTCTCCAGTGCTTGCTTCCTTCTCATGCTGATAGAAAAGGAGCATGTCCATGAGGAAAGAGTGGACCATATCCAGATTCCCGATCCGAGGGAAGAGAGTCTCACGGAAGATGCGATGAAGAATGTCCAGATACGGAGATAGCTCATAGGTCTTCTTCTCAGTTACTGGGTGAACTTTCACAGTACAGTAGGGCCAAAGAGCTTGCTTGTGGGTGGACGTAGCGTTGCGGTGAGGGCGGAAACCGACAGGAGTCTCAAGCACGTGATCCACCACATCAAGTAACTCCATGAAAGCCTTGCACTTGACCGAAAGCAGCTTGCCATTGGTCATCCATGTCAGAGTCCTCTCGACATCCGTCCCAAGATGGACGGTGGCATAGAATTGAGCCACTAAATCTGCATCAAAATCCTTGTTGAATTGCATGATCCTGAGAATGTTCAGCTGAGTGCACATCTGAAGGGCTTCGCCAAACTACTCCGAGTCCTTCTCCATAGCATCAGTGTCAATGGAGCGGACATCAACAAAAAGACTCTTCTTCGCCTTGATCACATCAAAGTAGATGGCAAACTAAAAATGGTTCCAGAACGGGCGGTTGACCAAAGTGGGTTCTTGGTCCACCGCATAGGGGTTGCGGCGACGCTTCTCCCAATACTCCTTGTTGGTTATCTCAGTCACAGTCTTCCCCTTTGGCTTGTTGGCGGATTGCTTCGATTGCTGAGGAGGTGGAGGAACACTTGCAGATGCACTTGCTGGAGGCGGTTGGGTGCTCGAGGAACCACCGGCTGGCTCTAAGGTGCGGTAGCATTTTGGTATAGCACGCCCAGGGTTGATACGGCGACCTTGCTGCTCGGAATGGTCATCACCTGGAGCCAAACATAAGAACACGCAAAACAACCAGAAAGAACAAGCATAAGCCAACAAACTCAACAAAAAGGATCAAGGTAAGGCAGGAAAATGATGGAATTTGGCATGCAACGGTAGTACCGTGACATGCCCGCGGTAGTACCGCTCCAAGCGGTAGTACCGCCCCAAAGAGAGCGGTAGTACCGCTCGAGGTCAAGCGGTAGTACCGCTCCAATGAGAGTGGTAGTACTGCTCTAGGCGGAGAAACAACAGTTTCCTACAGCACGAGGTGGTGAAACAGCGGTTTCCTACTACCGTGGTCAGATCCGGCACTACCAGCCTACCAAATTCGAAAATATTCCTACCAAATTCTAATCGAGATAGTCTGCTTGCCTTCTCCAACCAACTCAAGCCTAGATTTGGACA
Organism: Triticum aestivum; assembly: GCF_018294505.1. Taxonomy (NCBI): domain Eukaryota; kingdom Viridiplantae; phylum Streptophyta; class Magnoliopsida; order Poales; family Poaceae; genus Triticum; species Triticum aestivum. The sequence goes on from NC_057809.1 coordinate 175,507,709, forward strand.
AAAATCTAGAGATGCAACCACCAGTGCCCCTAAGAAACAAGATCTGAAAAAGAGACAAAAGGAAAGAAGGAACGGGGGCAATACCGGCATCCATGGGAAGAGAACGGGGTGGGGATCAACTCCACCAAAGAAAATTGAGAGGAACGCCCCGAGGACGGAGATCCGCCGGAGCCCTCCCACGGCGAGTGGAGGCTGGAGAGAGGAAGAAGAAAGAGGGGGCGAAGTGAATGGGTATGGGGGAGAAGAAACCTCCCCCTGCCCCGACTTAACCCCCTGGTCCCGTCCCTCAGCGGTATTACCGTGCTGGGGGGCGGTAGTACCGCTCATGAGTGGTAGTACCGCGCACCACCAGTGGTAGTACTGCCCAGCATGCCATGGCAACCAAACCAACAAGGCTTTGCTCGTAGGAACGACAAAAATGGCAAGAGAAAAAGAGCCAGCAAAAATACCAAGACACACCTCTTCAAACGAGGGCGGTGGCCGAGGCCACCTATGTTTGAGTCAAAAGGTATGGCTCCGCGAAGATTTTAACCTTGGGCCCATGACCAAAACTCGTCTTTGAAGCACAAGTACCATCAACAATGGCTAAAGTGAAAGACTTGACCAATTTATGCATAATGGGGGGAAGGAGAGTTCATTGAGAGAACAACACTCCCCCTATGTCCATGCCTACACCTAAACTAGACAACAAATTGAGCGTGGTAGGGTGTGCAAGGGTTCAAGCCATGTTGCTCGAATCAATGATATTTAGCTCATGCCTTAACTCGCGAAATCTTGCTTCATCCATGGGCTTCGTGAAAATATCTGCAAGGTTGTCATGAGTGTTGACATAGTTGAGCTCGATCTCTCCTCGCCTAATGTGATCCCGGATGAAGTGATACCGAATCTCAATATGCTTCGTCTTAAAGTGTTGCATCGGGTTGAGAGAAATCTTGATGGAACTTTCATTGTCACACCAAAGAGGCACTTTGTCACAACTGACACCGTAATCCTTTAAAGTTTGCCTCATCCATAGGAGTTGTGCACAACAACTACCGGCGGCAACATACTCCGCCTCAGTGGACGAGAGAGACACACAACTTTGCTTTTTGGAAGACCAACTTACCAAAGAGCAACCAAGGAATTGGCATCCTCCGGAAGTGGACTTCCTATCCACTTTGTCTCCCGCCCAATCGGAATCCGAGTACCCTACAAGCTTGAAGTTTGATCCTCTTGGGTACCATAAGCCAAAGTTTGGGGTATGAGCCAAATATCAAAAGATTCGTTTGACCGCCACATAGTGACTTTCCTTAGGTGCGGCTTGAAACCGTGCACAAATTCCCACACTCAACATGATGTCCGGTCTAGATGCACAAAGGTAAAGCAAGGATCCAATCATGGAACGATATACCTTTTGATCCACCACTTTACCATTGGGATCTAAGTCAAGTTGGCACTTGGTGGGCATTGGAGTGGAGGCCGGCTTGACGTCACTTAGCTTGAATCTCTTGAGCATGTCTTGAGTGTATTTGGATTGATTGATGAAGGTTCCTTCTCTTCTTTGCTTCACTTCGAACCCTAGAAAGAACTTCAACTCTCCCATGGAGGACATCTCGAACTTTGAGGTCATGAGAGCGGCAAATTCCTCATTGAAATCTTTGTTAGGAGAACCAAAGATAATATCATCAACATATAATTGGCACACAAACAACTCCCCTTTGACCTTCTTAGTAAAAAGAGTGGGGTCGATTAGCCCAACTTCAAAACCACGGTCTTGTAACAACTCGGTAAGGTGGTCATACCACGCACGTGGGGCTTGTTTAAGCCCATAGAGTGCCTTATCGAGTTGATACACATGATCGGGAAAGTAGGGATCCTCGAACCCGGGGGGTTGCTTGACGTAAACCAATTCATTAATAGGACCACTAAGGAAAGCACTCTTCACATCCATTTGTTGTAACTTAAAGTTATGATGAGAAGCATATGCAATCAACATGCGAATGGATTCAAGATGAGCAATGGGAGCAAAGGTTTCACCGTAATCGATACCCTTGACTTGGGAGTAGCCTTGTGCTACCAAACGAGCCTTGTTGCGAATGATAATCCCATGGGCATCTTGCTTGTTCTTAAATATCCACTTGGTTCCTATGACATTGTGATTCCCAGTCGGTCTTGGCACCAATCTCCACACTTTGTTGCACCGAAGTTGTTGAGTTCTTCATGCATGGCATTGAGCCAATCCGGATCTTCTAGCGCTTCATATACCTTGTAGGGTTCCACACAAGAGACAAACGCGTGATGCTCATAATAATTTGCTAATTGTCTACGAGTGCTTACCCCCTTTCTTAAGCTTCCATGCACATTCGTCATGAGATGATCCTTGGTGGAGAGCTTCGAAGCAACCTTGGCGGCACGACGCTCTAATTCCTCCTCGGGGGTGAGACAAGGAGTGGTCACTTGATCATCTTGAGCATCATCTTGGGCTTGTTCTTGAACTTGCTCGGAGGAGAGAACTTGACCTTGGGCATCACTTGATCTGTCAACACCGTCTTGAGCATGATCTTGCCCTTGGTCATGTTCTTGAGGATGAGGGCCTTCATGTTGTTCTTCAGAAGCGTGTGGGCCTTGGGTTGGTGATGGCTCCACTTGAGTGGAGCTTTGTCCTTCTCCTTCGGCCACAAGGGGTTACTCAATGGGTAGGATAAAGCCAACACCCATTCTTCTTATGGCTTGGGGAGGAATTTCATCACCTACATCACAAGTGCCACTTTGCTCCACTTGGAAGCCGTTATTCTCATCAAACTCCACGTTACACGTCTCCTCAATAAGTCTCGTGGATTTATTGAGGACACGAAAGGTCGAGCGTGAATCATATAGTAGATATGATCAACATAGTGATGTTCACCAATGAAACTACTCCATCTCACGTGATGATCGGACATGGCTTAGTTGATTTGGATCACGTGATCACTTAGATGATTAGAGGGATGTCTATCTAAGTGGGAGTTCTTAAGTAATATGATTAATTGAACTTAAATTTATCATGAACTTAGTCCTGGTAGTATTTTGCAAATCATGTTGTAGATCAATAGCTCGCGTTGTTGCTTCCCTGTGTTTATTTTGATATGTTCCTAGAGAAAATTGTGTTGAAAGATGTTAGTAGCAATGATGCGGATTGGATCCGTGATCTGAGCTTTATCCTCATTGCTGCATAGAAGAATTATGTCCTTGATGCACCGCTAGGTGACAGACCTATTGCAGGAGCAGATGCAGACGTTATGAACGTTTGGCTAGCTAAATATGATGAGTACTTGATAGTTTAGTGCACCATGCTTAACGGCTTAGAATCGGGACTTCAAAGACGTTTTGAACATCATGGACCATATGAGATGTTCCAGGAGTTGAAGTTAATATTTCAAGCAAATACCCGAGTTCAGAGATATGAAGTCTCCAACAAGTTCTATAGCTAAAACATGGAGGAGAATCGCTCAACTAGTGAGCATGTGCTCGGATTGTCTGGGAACTACAATCGCTTGAATCAAGTGCGAGTTAATCTTCCAGATAAAATAGCGATTGACAGAATTCTCTAGTCATCATCACCAAGTTAGTAGAACTTCGTGATGAACTATAATATGCAAGGGATGATGAAAGTAATTCCCAAGCTCTTCGTGATGCTGAAATCGATGAAGGTAGAAATCAAGAAAAACATCAAGTGTTGATGGGTAACAAGACCACTAGTTTCAAGAAAAGGGCAAAGGGAAGAAGGGGAACTTCAAGAAGAATGGCAAGCAAGTTGTTGCTCAAGTGAAGAAGCCCAAGTCTGGTCCTAAGCCTGAGACTAAGTGCTTCTACTACAAAGGGACTGGTCACTGGAAGCGGAACTACCCCAAGTGATTGGCGGATAAGAAGGATGGCAAAGTGAACATAAGTATATTTGATATACATGTTATTGATGTGTACTTTACTAGTGTTTATAGCAACCCCTCAGTATTAGATACTAGTTCAGTTGCTAAGATTAGTAACTCGAAACGGGTGTTGCAGAATAAAGAGAAACTAGTAAAAGTCGAGGTGACGATGTGTGTTGGAAGTAGTTCCAAGATTGATATGATCATCATCGCACTCTCCCTATACTTTTGGGATTAGTGTTGAAACTAAATAAGTGTTATTTGGTGTTTGTGTTGAGCATGAATATGATTTGATCATGTTTATTGCAATACGGTTATTCATTTAAGTTAGAGAACAATTGTTGTTCTGTTTACATGAATAAAACCTTCTATGGTCATACACACCAACGAAAATGGTTTGTTGGATCTCGATCATAGTGATACACATATTCATAATATTGAAACCAAAAGATGCAGAGTTGATAATGATAGTGCAACTTATTTGTGGCACTTCCGTTTAAGTCATATTGGTATAAAACGCATGAAGAAACTCCATACTGACGGACTTTTGGAATCACTTGATTATGAATCACTTGGTACTTGCGAACTGTGCCTCATGGGCAAGATGACTAAAACACCGTTCTCCGGTACTATGGAGAGAGCAACAGATTTGTTGGAAATCATGCATACAGATGTATGTGGTCCAATGAATGTTGAAGCTCGTGGCGGATATCATTATTTTCTCACCTTCACAGATGATTTAAGCAGATATGGGTATATCTACTTAATGAAACATAAGTCTGAAACATTTGAAAAGTTCAAAGAATTTCAGAGTGAAGTGGAAAATCATCGTAACAAGAAAATAAAGTTTCTACGATCTAATCATGGAAGAGAATATTTGAGTTACGAGTTTGGCCTTCAGTTAAAATAATGTGAAATAGTTTCACCACTCACGCCACCTGGAACACCACACTATAATGGTGTGTCTGAATGTCATAATCGTACTTTATTCGATATAGTACAATCTATGATGTTTCTTACCGATTTACCACTATCGTTTTTGGGGTCATGCATTAAAGATAGCTGCATTCACGTAAAAAAGGGGCACCATCTAAGTCCATTGAGACGACACAATATGAACTGTGGTTTGGCAAGAAACCAAAGTTGTCGTTTCTTAAAGTTTGGGGTTGCGATGCTTATGTGAAAAAGTTTCATCCTGATAAGCTCAAACCCAAAGCGAAGAAATGTGTCTTCATAGGATACCCAAAGGAGAAAGTTCGGTACACCTTCTATCACAGATCCGAAGGCAAGACATTCATTGCTAAGAATGGATCCTTTCTAGAGAAGGAGTTTCTCTCGAAAGAAGTGAGTAGGAGGAAAGTAGAACTTGATAAGGTAATTGTACCTTCTCCCTTATTGGAAAGTAGATCATCACAGAAATCTGTTCCTGTGACTAATACACCAATTAGTGAGGAAGCTAATGATGATGATCATATAACTTCAGATCAAGTTACTACCGAATCTCGTAGGTAAACCAGAGTGAGATCCGCACCAGAGTGGTACGGTAATCCTATTCTGAAAGTCATGTTACTAGACCATGACGAACTTGCGAACTATGAGGAAGCGATGATGAGCCCAGATTCCGCGAAATGGTTTGAGGCCATGAAATCTGAGATAGGATCCATGTATGAGAACAAAGTATGGACTTTGGTTGACTTGCCCGATGATCGGGAAGCCATAGAAAATAAATGGATTTTCAAGAGGAAGACGGACGCTGATAGTAGTGTTACTATCTACAAAGCTAGACTTGTCGAAAAAGGTTTTTGACAAAGTTCAAAGGTATTGACTACGATGAGATTTTCTCACTCGTATCAATGCTTAAAGTCTGTCCGAATCATGTTAGCAATTGCCACATTTTATTAAATCTAGCAAATGGATAACAAAACTGCAATCCTTAATGGATTTCTTAAAGAAGAGTTGTATATGATACAACTAGAAGGTTTTGTCAATCCTAAAGGTGCTAACAAAATATGCAAGCTCCAGCGATCCATCTATGGACTGGTGCAAGCATCTCGGAGTTGGAATATACGCTTTGATAAGTTTATCAAAGCATATAGTTTTATACAGACTTGCGGTGAAGCCTGTATTTACAAGAAAGTGAGTGGGAGCACCACATCATTTCTGATAAGTATATGTGAATGACATATTGTTGATCGGAAATAATGTAGAATTATTCTGCAAAGCATAAAGGAGTGTTTGAAAGGAGTTTTTCAAAGAAAGACCTCGGTGAAGCTCTTACATATTGAGCATCAAGATCTATAGAGATAGATCAAGACGCTTGATAAGTTTTTCAATGAGCACATACCTTGACAAGATTTTGAAGTAGTTCAAAATGGAACAGTCAAAGAAAGAGTTCTTGCCTGTGTTACAAGGTGTGAAGTTGAGTAAGACTCAAAACCCAACCACGGCAGAAGATAGAGAGAGAATGAAAGTCATTCCCTATGCCTCAGCCATAGGTTCTATAAAGTATGCCATGCTGTGTACCAGACCTATTGTATACCCTGCCCTAAGTTTGGCAAGGGAGTACAATAGTGATCTAGGAGTAGATCACTGGACATTGATCAAAATTATCCTTAGTGGAATAAGGATATGTTTCTCGATTATGGAGGTGACAAAAGGTTCGTCATAAAGTGTTACGTCAATGCAAACTTTGACACTGATCCAGATGACTCTAAGTCTCAATCTGGATGCATATTGAAAGTGGGAGCAATTAGCTACAGTAGCTCCATGCAGAGCATTGTTGACATAGAAATTTGCAAAATACATAGGGATCTGAATATGGCAGACCCGTTGACTAAACTTCTCTCACAGGCAAAACATGATCACACCTTAGTACTCTTTGGGTGTTAAATCACATGGCAATGTGAACTAGATTATTGACTCTAGTAAACCCTTTGAGTGTTGGTCACATAATGATGTGAACTATTGGTGTTAAATCACATGGCAATGTGAACTAGAATATTGACTCTAGTAAACCCTTTGAGTGTTGGTCACATAATGATGTGAACTATTGGTGTTAAATCACATGGCAATGTGAACTAGATTATTGACTCTAGTGCAAGTGGGAGACTGAAGGAAATATGCCCTAGAGGCAATAATAAAGTTATTATTTATTTCCTTATTTCATGATAAATGTTTATTATTCATGCTACAATTGTATTAACCGGAAACATAATACATGTGTGAATACATAGACAAACAGAGTGTCACTAGTATGCCTCTACTTGACAAGCTCATTAATCAAAGATGGTTATGTTTCCTAACCATAGACAAAGAGTTGTTATTTGATTAACGGGATCACATCATTAGGAGAATGATGTGATTGACTTGACCCATTCCATTAGCTTAGCACTCGATCATTTTGTATGTTGCTATTTCTTTCTTCATGACTTATACATGTTCCTATGACTATGAGATTATGCAACTCCCGTTTACCGGAGGAACACTTTGTGTGCTACCAAACGTCACAACGTAACTGGTGATTATAAAGGAGCTCTATAGGTGTCTCCAAAGGTACATGTTGGGTTGGCGTATTTCGAGATTAGGATTTGTCACTCCGATTGTCGGAGAGGTATCTCTGGGCCCTCTTGGTAATGCACATCACATAAGCCTTGCAAGCTTTGCAACTAATGAGTTAGTTCCGAGATGATGTATTACGGAACGAGTAAAGAGACTTGTCGGTAACGATATTGAACTAGGTAATGAGATACCGACGGTCGAATATCGGGCAAGTAACATATCGATGACAAAGGGAACAACGTATGTTGTTATGCGGTCTGACTGATAAAAGATCATCGTAGAATTGTGGGAGCCAATATGAGCATCCAGGTTCCGCTATTGGTTATTGACCGGAGACGTGTCTCGGTCATGTCTACATTGTTCTCGAACCCGTAGGGTCCGCACGCTTAAGGTTTCGATGACAGTTATATTATGAGTTTATTAGTTTTGATGTACCGAAGTTAGTTCGAAGTCCCGGATGTGATCACGGACATAACAAGGAGTCTCGAAATGGTCGAGACATAAAGATTGATATTTTGGACGGCTATATTCAGACACCGAAAGTGTTCCGGGGAAGTTTCGGATAAAACCGGAGTACCGGGGGGTTATCGGAACCCCCCGGGGGTTAATGGGCCTCATGGGCCTAAAGTGGAGAAGAGGAGGGGCGGCCAGGGCAGGCCGCGCACCCCCTCTCCCCCTAGTCCGAATTGGACAAGGAGGGAGGGGCGGCGCCCCCCTTTCCTTCCTCTCCTCTCTCCCTTCCTTCCCGCTCTCCTACTTGGACAAGGAAAAGGAGGGAGTCCTACTCCCAGTAGGAGTAGGACTCCTCCCTGGCGCGCCTCATCATGGCCGGCCGCCCCTCCCCCTTGCTCCTTTATATAAGGGGGCAGGGGGGCACCTCTAGACACAACAATTGATCCTTGAGATCTCTTAGGCGGTGCCCCCCTCCACCATAATCCTCGATAATATTGTACCGGTGCTTAGGCGAAGCCCTGCGACAGTAGAACGTCAAGATCGTCACCACGCCATCGTGCTGACGGAACTCTTCCCCGACACTTTGCTGGATTGGAGTCCGGGGATCGTCATCGAGCTGAACGTGTGCTAGAACTCGGAGGTGTCGTAGTTTTGGTGCTTAATCGGTCGGGCCGTGAAGATGTACGACTACATCAACCGCGTTGTTATAACGCTTCCGCTATCGGTCTATGAGGGTACGTAGACTACACTCTCCCCTCCCGTTGCTATGCATCACCATGATCTTGCGTGTGCGTAGGATTTTTTTTGAAATTACTATGTTCCCCAACATGACGCTGTGCCGGACTCGGAGCAGGAGTGGCCTGACGCGATGCCGGACTTGCAGGAGGAGGAGTGGCCTGATGCGTTAGTGAACTTGAAGGAGCAAGACTATGCTGAGGCGGTGGCTGATGATCACTTGGAGGAGCGGGAGATTGCTGAAGCGGTGGCGGAATTCGAGGAGGAGTCGGCTGACGCGGTGTCAGTGGCCTTGGAAAGATAATGCAATCCTTTCTCCATTGGATGATACGATGTTTGGCCTCTCCCACTGTGTGCTCCTCGTCACCTCTAGGAATGTCAAGCTCTAGCCCTGAATATTGGTCCACCACTTCATCAACCATGACACGAGAATAGCCAACTGGAATCGGGTTGTAATGGAAGGTTGCTTCAGGGGAATTTGTATAAGCAACGGCATCCACCACCTTCATGGATATGTTCTTCATTTTGAAGTGTAGCTCACAATTAGTGTTCTCCATGATGTCATCCATAGGGTATCTATCCAGCAGCTGTACCTCGCCCGGGGCGGAACCCACACTGCTTCTCGGCCTGGATGGGATGGTGTTATCCAATACTAGATGATCCGCTAGCTGCTGCCACTGCTGAGACCCCCTTTCTTGGCTAAGTGAGTCGATTTGCTGCTGCTGCCGCTGGAATTGGAGTGCTAACTCCGTGTGCTTTGATTCTAGGCCTTTAAGGCATTCTTCTTCCTACTACCTCTGCTCCTCCTCCAGCTTCCTCTTCTTCTCCTCCTCCATCTTCCTTCTCACACGGCTTCTGTAGTCGGCGTTCCAGTCCGCAAACCCCTCATACCATGGAACAACGCCTTTGCCTCGTGTTCTTCCTGGGTGTTCAGTATTTCCCAAGGCGCTCGTAAGCTCGTCGTTTTCTCTGTTGGGTGTGAACACCCCCGTTCGGGCCTCTTCTATTGCAATAAGTAATTTGTCCTCGGCTCCTTTAAGACATGACCTCTTCTAAACATTTCCTGTCTTCGGGTTCAACGCCCCCATGCGCATAGAACCAAGTCCTGCACCTGGGGGGCCAGCTCAATGTAACAGGAGTGACCGCTGCATCCACCATCTCTTGCTCAGACTTATCCCACTTAGGCATTGCTACCGCATAGCTACCTGGCCCTAGCTTATGGAACTGCTCCTTTTTCGCGGCATTGGCCTTGTTTACTCTCGACCGTTCCTTGGATAATTCTGATTCCTTGAATTTCATGAAATCGGGCCAATGCTCTCTTTGCTTATCCAGTGTTCCCTGTGAATTCTGGAGTCTTCTTTCCTCCATCGATGTACTTGGCCCATATACTTTTCTTGTGGTTGTTGAAAGCAACTGCCATCTTCCTAAGAGCAGTGGCCTTCACTTTCTGCACATCTGCATCTGTGAAATGATCTGGTAGGGTGAAATGTTCCATGAGAGATTCCCAAAGCTGTCATCGACCCAAGTAAGATCTGGACATTGCTTTGTTGGCTTTTTCCATTCTTGAATGGAGATCGGGAGTTGGTCCTTCACAAGAACTCCGCACTGACGAACGAACTTGTTCACATTATTCTTAGGCAAGATTGGTTCTCCATCAGTTTTGATGGCATTGATGTTGTACTTTATGGCTAGCTTCAACTTTTTGGCCGGGCCTCGCACTATCCTGCTGTCAGATTTGCTAGATCCGAAGGGCTGAAAGAAGAAAGATCAATTGGTTAATATATCTTCAAATCATTTAAAACATGTGTGATGATCACCAGATGCCTGCTTACATAAATATACCTCGCCGATCTCTGTCCTTTCAAGATCAACATTTTCTTCGTCATCATAATCATAGTTCTGAACTTCATAAATATACCTCACCGGTCTATATGCATCTATAACATCGATCATCGTCTAACAATTTGACATTAATCTAATTCATCTAGCTAAAACTAACATTTCTATGGAACTAACATTTTTATAACATTTCTCTAATTAAAAAACCAAAAAAATTCTAACATTTCTATAAACATTTATATAACTAAAAAACATAAAATTTACTAACATTTTTATAACTAACAATGTGTGTGTGTAGCCATGGCGGGGCAGGAGCTCACCGGCGAGGCGAGGCGACGGGGGCGGCGTGGACGGCAACGGGCGGTGACGACGGGGATGGAGACGGGAGGCGACGGGCCGGGGCGGTGACAGGGACGGCGACGACGGGGATGGCGACGGGCGGCAATAGGGACGGCGCGGCTACGGGCGGCGACGGGGGCAGCGATGGGGGCAGGGGCGAGGGGCGGCGACAGGGCGACGACGGGGGGCGGCGGTGACGGGGCAGAGGAAGAGATGAAAACTGATGAAATTCGTAAGTGTTCTTTATATAGGAGGGGCCTTTAGTACCGGTTGGATCCACCAACCGGTACTAAAGGTCAAATTTGTCCAGCCCAAGTGGCGGGAAGCGACCCCCTTTAATACCGAGTCGTGGATGCAGCCGGTACTAAAGAACCCCCTTTAGTACCAGTTGGAGCCAGGACCTGGTACTAAAGGGGGTGCGCTGCCATCCCACGGTGCACAAAGTCTAGTCCCAGCTCGCCGAGCGAAGGGCAGCCACACTGGTTTGTAAACCCAGCCGTGGCTGCTCCTTCGGGCTCCTCTCTAAAGCTGGCTTCTGGGCCTAAACTGCGTCACTGGCCTATGGGCCTACTGGGCCTTCTGGGCCTGCATCCTGGCCCAACTACAGGTTGGGTTTCTAGTCGTATCCAGGCCGTTGTGGTCCAGTCGGCGGGCTTTTTTTTCTTTTCTACTTTATTTATTTTCTTTTATTTATCAGTGAGTTGTTTTTTGCTGTATTTAGAGTTTCTTTGTGAATATTTTTGCTTTAGGTACAAAAAATTACAAACTTTCTATTAGTACCAGTTGTTTTCAAATTTTAATAGTTTAAATTTGAATTATTTGAAATTTGTTTTAATCACTGGTTTGTGAATAAGTTTACTTTAAAAATAGATTTTGCAGTGATTATTTTTTCCTATGTTTAATATTAGTGTGTCTTATCGTTATATTCAATTTGGTAATACTTAGGTTATTTAAAAAATGAAGTGCCTTTGTAACACATGAGTTTTTGTCTGAAACCCTCTCAACTTCGAAAGAGATTGTCCATTTTGTACATGAAGTGCTTCCAGTTTTTGTCGTAACCCTCTCAACTTTTTAGCACATGCTATGTGGGTGAAATGATGATACCATGCCAAATTTCAACCTTTTTAGAGTTCATTTGTAGTGCTTTTCAATTTCAGGGTCATATAGCTCAAAAAATCATTAAATGCATGAAAAATACCAAATGAAGTCAGAAAGGGTTGAAAATTGATGACGTGGCATTGAATGGTGCATACTGAATGCACAAAAAGTACATGTTTCAAATGCCAAAACACATAAGTACCCTAACTATTACAAAGATTCCCTACGGTTTGTCCAAATTGGGACTTTCTAGATATATAAGTCCAGGAACTCACTATAGAAGAAAGTGATGATAGTGAAGCCGATCACATCCCAGAGTGGGGTCTTTGGGCCGTGTGAAACTTTTTTTCTTCGCATGTGTCCCCTTGCGCTGTAACCATGGACAATGTTCATCATTTAACTGGATGCTCAGGTCAGTATTCACTCTGAATGGAGCAATTTCATCAAACTTTTCATAATCTTCTGATATGTCTGTCTTGTCATCCACTTCCATGATGTTTCTTTTCAGGGTCATAAGAACTATGTGGCACTTTGGCTCATCGTATGATGTATTCGCTTCCTTATCTTTTCTTTTTCTCAGCTTGGTAGACATGTCCTTCACATAGAATACCTGTGCCACATCACTGGCTAGGACGAATGGTTCGTCTGCGTACGCAAAACTGTTGAGATCCACTGTTGTCATTCCGTACTGCGGGACTTTCGTTACCCCGGCTCGTGTCATATTGACCCATTTGCACCGAAACAAAGGGATGTTCAAACCACGTCCATAGTCAACTTCCCATATGTCCTTTATGTAACCATAATATGTGTCCTTTCACGTCTTGGTTGCTGCATCAAAGCGAACACCACTGTTTTCGTTGGTGCTCTTCTTATCTTGGGCGATCATGTAAAATGTATTCCCATTTATCTTGTACCCTTTGAAAGTCATTATATTCGAAGATGGTAACTTGGACAGCAAGTACAAGTCATCTTCAATGGCAGCGTCATGCATGACACGTTTCTGCAACTAACGGGCAAAAGTCCCCGTTTGTTCACGTGTAATCCAGTCGTCAGACTGCTCCGGGTGTTTGGAGCGTAGAAAATTCTTGTGTTCCTCCATATATGGAGCCACCAAGGCGGAATTCTGTAGAATTGTGTAGTGTGCTTGAGTGAGAGAATGCCCATCCATACATATTATTTGATTCCCTCCTAGCATTCCTTTTCCACCCAGTCTGCCCTTATGCCGCGATTCAGGAACACCAATCGACTTAAGGTCAGGAATAAAGTCAATACAAAACTCAATGACCACCTCATTTTCATGGCCCTTGGAGATGCTTCCTTCTAGCCTAGCACGGTTATGAACATATTTCTTTAAGACTCCCATGAACCTCTCAAAGGGGAACATATTGTGTAGAAATACATGACCAAGAACGTTAATCTCTTCGCATATGTGAACTAGGAAGTGCGTCATGATGTTGAAGAAGGATGGTGGGAACACCAACTCAAAACTGACAAGACATTGCACCAAATCATTCTCTAACCTTAGTATAATTTCTGGATCAATTACCTTTTGAGAGATTGCATTGAGGAATGCACATAGCTTCACAATGGCTAATCGAACATTTTCTGGTAGAAGCCCCCTCAATGCAACCGGAAGTAGTTGCGTCATAATCATGTGGCAGTCATGAGACTTTAGGTTATGGAACTTTTTCTCTGCCATGTTTATTATTCCCTTTATATTTGACGAGAAGCCAGACGGTACCTTCATACTGATCAGACATTCAAAGAAGATTTCCTTCTCTTCTTTGGTAAGAGCATAGCTGGCATGACCCTGATGTATGCCCTCTTTTCTGTGCATATGTTGCTGGCCCTCCCGTGCCTCCAGTGTATATTTTGTCTTCCCATACACACCCAAGAAGCCAAGCAGGGTCACGCAATGATTCTTCATCACGTGCATCACGTCAATTGCAGAGCGGACCGCTAGGTCTTTCCAATAGGGCACGTCCCAAATATTGATTTCTTATTCCACATGGGTGCGCGTCCGTCAATGTCATTCGGAACAGGTTGTCTTCCAGGACCCTTTCCAAGGATTGCCTTATATCCATGACCATATCATGTACATCAACACCAGTACGGTGGCGAGGCTTCGTCCGATGATCCGCCTCACGTTTGAAATTATTGCCTTTCTTTCTTATGGGATGGCTGCTCAGAAGAAATCGACGATGTCCCAGGTACACATTGTTCTTACGATTATTCAAATATATATTGTTGGTATCATCCAAACAGTGCGTGCATGCGCGGTATCCCTTTTTTGTCTGTCCTGAAATATTACTGAGAGCAGGCCAATCATTGATGGTCACGAACAGCAACACCTTTAGGTCAAATTCTTCTCCCATGTCCTCATACCACGCATGTACACCTTTTTCATTCCGTAGCTGTAAGAGTTCTTCAACTAATGGCCTTAGATACGCATCAATGTTGTTGCCGGGTTGCTTAGGGCCTTGGATGAGCACTGGCATCATAATGAACTTCCGCTTCATGCACAACCAAGGATGAAGGTTATACATACATAGAGTCACAGGCCACGTGCTATGGTTGCTGCTCTGCTCCCCAAAAGGATTAATGCTATCTGCACTTAGACCAAACCATACGTTCCTTGCGTCACTTGCAAAGTCCTCCCTGTACTTTCTCTTGATTTTTCTCCACTGCGACCCATCAGCGGGTACTCTCAACTTCCCGTCTTTCTTACGGTCTTCTCTGTGCCATCGTATTGCTTTGGCATGCTCTTTGTTTTGGAATGAACGTTTCAACTGTGGTATTATAGGATCTTACACCTTGGTAGGAATCTTCTTCCTAGGTGGTCTCCCTCGACATCACTAGGGTCATCACGGCTGATCTTGTAGCACAATGCACCGCATACTGGGCACGCGTTCAAATCCACGTACTCACCGTGGTAGAGGTTGCAGTCATTAGGGCATGCATGTATCTTCTGCACCTCTAACCCTAGAGGGCAGACAGCCTTCTTTGCTTCGTACGTACTCTCGGGCAATTTTTTGTCCTTTGGAAGCATCTTCTTTAACATTACCAGCAACTTTCCAAATCCCTTGTTAGATACACCATTATCTGCCTTCCATTGCAACAATTCCAGTGTGGTGCCCAACTTTTTCTTGTCAGCTTCGCAATTCGGGTACAACAATTTCTTGTGATCCTCTAACATGCGCTGCAACTTCTTCTTCTCCTTTTCACTTGCGCAGTTTCTCTCTGCATTGGCAATGGTCCGACCTAGATCATCAGCTGGCTCATCTTATGCCTCTTCTTCAGCTTCTTCTCGCATTGTCGGCTCAGATTCTTCCTGCATTGCCATCTCAGCTTCTTCCCCCATTATTGTTTCATCGTATTCAGGGAACCCATGACCAGGATAGCTATTGTTGTCCTCTTCTTCATTGTCTTCCACCATAACCCCTCTTTCTCTGTGCTTGGTCCAAACATTATAGTGGGACATGAAACCGGACTTAAATAGGTAGACGTGAATGGTTTTTAGTTAGAGTAATTCTGACCATTCTTACAACCAGCACATGGACAAGGCATAAAACCATCCGCCCGCTTGTTTGCCTTAGCCGCAAGCAGAAAAGTATGCACGCCATCAACGAAATGGGGAGAGCATCAGTCATCGTACATCCACTGCCGACTCATATTCATTACACAGCACTGAAAAGACCAAATTAATACAAGTTCATACATAAAGTTCATAGAACACTTATTCTCATAAAACAAACATACAAATAACTCTCTAGCTAAAGCATTTAAATGCAACAACAAATGCGATCAAGATCGCAACTAAGGTAACAATTGATCCAACAACATAATGATACCAAGCCTCACTATCAAAAACATATTTTCTAATCTTTCTAATCTTCAAGCGCATCTTCTCCATCTTGATCTTGTGATCATCGACGACATCGACAACATGCAACTCCAACTCCATCTTCTCCCCCTCAATTCTTTTCAATTTTTCTTTCAAATACTCATTTTCTCTTCCAATAAATTTAACCTCTCGACAATAGGGTTGGTTGGAATTTCCGGTTCACACACCCCCTAGATAAAAATATCTATGCGAACTTGATGGGCATAATTTGTCATAAACACGAAATGCAACAAATAGTTATAAAAGAAAATATACCACATCCGAATCATAACCCTGACGAGGGCCGACGGGGACAGATATCAAAACCATGGCACTATGAATAACAAACAACATATGGGTAAGGTAAATATACAAGTAACTATATATCTAAATCACACAACCATGATTTTTTTATATCAAAAAGATAAGAACAAGATCCTCACCACAAGGAAGTGCCGGCGACGGGACGGTGCAGGCGCGATGGTGGTTATGATGGAGACGGGAAGGCACTAAGTACACCATACCTACATATGCAAACTAAGAGTTATTTTGACCTCAAATTGCATATAAATCAAATACTATCACATATAATTCCTTCCAAAATAAAACCCACAAATCACTACACTATAGAGCATTGCAAGAGCTAATCTAGCAATGAGAGATGAAAGGACAAAGTTGCTAACCTTTGTGATCACTTGAATGGATGGGGTGCCTTCAAATCTTCACAAATTTTGGCAAAAATGGAGTGTAAGCTCGAGAGGAGGAGGAAGAAAACAGAGGAAAGGGGAAAGGGGAAGAACATGGCACTCGGGCTTGACGAAGGGGTTTATATAGGATGACCATTAGTGTCGGTTGGTTGTATGATCTGGGACTAAAGGTGCATCTCTAGTCCTAGTTCGTACAACCAACTAGTACTGAAGGTGCTGGTGGGGACCCAGCCTGACACAAGCCTGCCACCATGTCTTTAGTACCAGTTCGTGGCACGAACCAGTACTAAAGGATCGCCATGTACCGGTACTAATGTTTGCTGCCCGCCTAGCCGTTGGAACCAGCACTAATGGTCACATTATTAGTGCCAGTTCAGCAACAAACTGGGACTAATGTGCTTCACATTAGGCCCTTTTTCTACTAGTGCAAACACGCCACAATTAGTCCATCTCGCGTTTAAAAGAAATGAAGAAAAAGACTGGATCACAGTCATGAAGCCTAGTCAAGTTAGAAAGCTGATCATAGCAGACCAGACACGATCGCCGCTGTCTCGCACATCGACACCACCTTCAGCAATGGATCGAGCACCGGCAGTTGCTCTAGAACTGATAGCGGTAGCAGCTCAGTCTGATCTAGCCGAGGATTGGGCACTGGCCGCATCAGCGGATCAGGCTGATCTACCAGAGGATCGGGCATCGACATGGGCACCTGCTCCGACACCGGCACCAGCTCTACAAGGAGCACCATCTCTGGCAGCAGCAGCGGCACTACCAGTCACACTGGCACAGGCACCAGCAATGGCTTCGGAACTTGCACCAACACTTGCACTTCCATCTGCTCCGGCCCGTGCAGCAGCAACGGAACCAGCAGTTGCACCGGCAACAGACTGGGATGTAGTTCACACTTCATATACCAAAGACCTTAGAAAAAAATGACATGTCCACCTTCTCGGTAAGCATTGGCCACCCAACTGCATCGTTCTTTTTTCTTTCCATGTTGTTTCACATGATTCACTATGTTGATCTAACTGTTTGTTTACATCTACTTGTTTGCAAACAAAGAATTCCTAGAGCAACGAGGGAGTCATTCAACAATCCGGGAGGCTGTGGCCAAGTTTCTCTTACCATGTGCAGCCTTGGTGCGAATGAACCTGCTCAATATACCGTAAGTACAAAGGATGGTCGCATGATGATTGATGCTAAAGGATGGTCAAGGTTCAAATCTAAATCATATCTTGCGATAGGGGATGATGTCAAAATCAAACTTTCCCGGCATGGAGAGCTGGTCCAAATCAACTTTGAAATTCTTCATTAGCAGCACGCAACTGCCGAACTGATCTATCTTCCGAGAGACTTTGATGTAATAGTCTGGCATGGTGAAACAAGTGTCCTATGTGTATAAGTAGTACAACAGTATTATTTATCACATGGTATATCGTTGATATAATTACAACTCTAAGTGTTGGTTAGGAACCGTAGTTCGATTTCATTCCAACCGCTGTCGTGCTTTATTCAATTTTTTGTATTCACCTTGCGAAAGCATCTAAATCCAGTGTTGTACCAATCACATGCAACATGAAAAGCGCTGGGGTAGAACACATGGGCCCCCAAAAATGCAGGCCCACCGGACTGTGGCCCAAAGTCCAGAACTGTGAGCCTGTCTGAGTATTATATTCTCAGTTGAACCCCCATAATGCCCGTGCGTTGCACGTAACATCAAGATGCATTTGTATGAGCATTTTATCTTGTGAGAGAAAAGGATGAATGAGGGAAGGCCTTATTTGCAAATGTGAAGAGGTGTGTGGGTACCTTTTTGCGAAATTGCCATAGTTTCCTTCCTATCCGTCAGATATAAATTGGACGGCCTATATTGCAAGATGGCAGGCACACCATCATCACCAACTCGTCTATATTGTGTTAAAAAAATTCTGTTTTTTATAATTATATATGTTATATATATTCCCCTTGATTTTTCTTATGTGTAGAGTTGTGATATAAAAGATTTTTATATTTCTTTACGGAGGGAGAATCTCTTTGTCAAAAATATATTTATGTGTAACTAGTTACTCTTGTATTTCTACTTCCTTTCACTGATATGTGGGGCATCCGGCAACGGGTTCCACGTGCCATATTCACCAAATTAGAGTGCACAACTGCACGGTAGACACACCCCGATCGTAGCACCGCAGTAATGCCCAATGAGCCGTCAAATCACAAAAAAAACCACCTTTCCAGCTTTAGGAGTAAGCTGGATGGACGAAGCGGAAATATTTCACTGGGCCTGAATCCCCTTCTCCCTCGTCTGCTTGTTCAGGCAAAAACCCATCTCGACGATTTCATAGAGTTTTCTCATGGAGAACCAAGTATGAATTCTTCATCCATCCCCGATAAATCCAAGTGCCTTGGTCGCGGGTAATCCTAGGATGGTAGCCGTTGCCGTTGTTGAATTTTTCTTCCTACTGAATCTAGTGTGTTTCATTTGCAGTGCCCAAAGTGCAAGGACCCTACAGGATTCTGCGCACTCGGTGAGATGCCACACTTGTTCCTTCTCATCCTAACATAGGATTTTAAAACACGCACAGTATGTTCCTAGAATCCTCTTTTCTATCTGAGAGGGTGGGGTTTTTTGAACATGCTGTTGACTAATTTGGAAATTTGGATTGCTATATTTGGATAAAAGGTACTAGTACCATGGTCAACACTGACGTGAAGGAGGAAATTATTTCTAGACTTGGATAGGGAATACATTGTGTTCTCATATTATTTTTCCTGCAGTGCATTACTTGCTCTGCCAGAACACATGTACTCAAGATGCTCGGCCTTGCAATAACTGAATACACCAGTTTAATGGTCACAGTGAAGACAAGCCATGGATATAAGTTCCGAGTTGGGTTCATGAACCAAGAAGATCGCTGCTTTTTTTATTGCCGAACTTGGATAAACTTTCTCAAGTGTTACAGACTGAAAGTTAGCGCACGAATGTTGATTGCAATAGAAGAACCTGGTCTCATCTTCATTGCGATCTTCCACCCCAACGTTGTTCCAATTGTTCATCCATGTTAGTTTTGTATCTGGTTCTTGCTTGTTGCCTCGATTACTTCTTAATGCACCTATTCTGTCTAACTAATCACAATTTAACTTTAGAAGTAGCAACGAATCTCTCATGAAGATGCTACTTCTAACTCATATTTTCTTATAATTGGTGGCAAGTGTAGGATTTTTTAGAGTTAAGCAGGCTACTCGTTTGTTATTCTGTAAGAACTCGGCTGCTAATGATGGCACTGAAGTTGACTGGGACAACATCCACAAGGTCCTACACTTTATTGATCATCTTGAGGTTCTTGTGGGGCGTTTCAATGGTGGAAGGCCACATGGGATATGTGTGCCACTGCTGCACTCGGTGAACATGTCCATCTGTGTCGAGAAACTTATGGTACGAGATGTTTTCTATTATATATGTTGTTCATAAACTATTGCTTATACACAGTTTTACAGCTGTGATCTTCTTGAAACAGAAACTGCACAGTTCTATTGTTCCTATACAGATGCCTGGCCATGGTCGGGTCAGACTTGCGCTTGGTCACAACATGATGTTTATGTCGACCTACTTCATTCCCCTTGGAGGCGAAAAGATACTTATTCATGGGTGGTCTCAAATAATGAAGGCTCGTCCATCTTGGAGAATAGCACAGAAGATTATGTTCTTGCTTTTCCATGGCTCTAAAGGAAATATCATGTTTATTTAACACATTGCCAGATGAAGCCGCTTTCAAAAGGTTGTGGATGCGCGGGGTGGCACCTGGGCCTTGTCCTAGGGCTTGGCGGCCTCACCCTTGGTTAATTGTAGGAAAAGTAGCACTGTTCGAGGTGTTCTTTGTACGCTTGAACCTGTATAAGTACTCATATTGCTTTCAGCTATGGTTGTTAAGTGCCCCTGTTGGTTTTAGTTAAGGTTGTTAAGTGCTCCTACTGCTTTTATAGTCTGTCGTGTTTCTTCAGTCCTGTCTTCCTCCAGCCGCCAAAACCAAACCAGCGCTGGTGGGGCTGGCTGCATCTGCCTCCCGCGGCTGGCTGCGCCTTGATACGTCTCCAATGTATCTATAATTTTTGACTGTTACATGCTATTATATTATCCGTTTTGGATGTTAATGGGCTTATTTATACACTTTTATATTATTTTTGGGACTAACCTACTAACCCAAGGCCCAGTGCAAATTGTTGTTTTTTTTCCTGTCTCAATGTTTCGCAGAAAAGGAATATCAAACGGAATCCAAACGGAATGAAACCTTCGGGAGAGTTATTTTTGGAACAAACGTGATCCAAAGGACTTGGAGTGGACGTCAAGAAATCAACAAGGAGGCCACGAGGCAGGGAGGCGCGCCTGCCCCCCTGGGCGCGCCCCCATCCTCATGGGCCCCTCGTAGCTCAACCGACCTACTTCTTCCTCCTATATATGTCCATATACCCTGAAAACGTTTAGAAGCACCACGAAACCCTATTTCCACCGCCTGAACCTTATGTACCCAAGAGATCCCATCGTCGGGCCTTTTCCGGAGCTCCGCCGAAGGGGGAATCGATCACAGAGGGCTACTACATCAACACCATAGCCTCTCCGATGATGTGTGAGCAGTTTACCACAGACCTTCGGGTCCATAGTTATTAGCTAGATGGCTTCTTCTCTCTCTTTGGATCTCAATACAAATTTCTCCTCGATCTTCTTGGAGATCTATTTGATGTAACTCTTTTTGCAGTGTGTTTGTAAAGATCCGATGAATTGTGGGTTTATGATCAAGTTTATCTATGAACAATATCTGATTCTTCTCTGAAATCTTTTATGTATGATTGGTTATCTTTGCAAGTCTCTTCGAATTATCAGTTTGGTTTGGCCTACTACATTGATCTTTCTTGCAATGGGAGAAGTGCTTAGCTTTGGGTTCAATCTTGTGGTGTCCTTTCCCAGTGACAGCAGGGGCAGCAAGGCACGTATTGTATTGTTGCCATCAAGGATAAGAAGATGGGGTTTATATCATATTGCTTGAGTTTATCCCTCTACATCATGTCATCTTGCTTAATGCGTTATTATGTTCTTATGAACCTAATACTATAGATGCATGCTGGATAGCGGTCATTGTGTGGAGTAATAGTAGTGCATGAAGAATCGTTTTGGTCTAATTGTCGCGGACGTGATGCCTTTTTACATGATCATGCCTAGATATTCTCATAATTATGCACTTTTCTATCAATTGCTCGACAGTAATTTGTTCACCCACCGAAATACTTATGCTATCTTGAGAGAAGCCACTAGTGAAATCTATGGCCCTCGAGTCTATGATTTATCATATAAGTTTCCAATCTATTTTATTTTGCAGTCTTTACTTTCAATCTATATCATAAAAATACCAAAAATGTTTATCTTATTACTATTATCTCTATCAGATCTCACTCTCGTAAGTGACCGTGAAAGGATTGACAACCCTTTTATCATGTTGGTTGCGAGGTTCTTATTTGTTTGTGTAGGTACGAGGGACTTGCGTGTAGTCTCCTACTGGATTGATACCTTGGTTCTCAAAAAACTGAGGGAAATACTTACGCTACTTTACTGCATCACCCTTTTCTCTTCAAGGCAAAACCAACGCAGTGCTCAAGAGGTAGCAAGAAGGAATACTGGCGCCGTTGCCGGGGAGGCGTACACCAGGTCAAGCCAAGATTCGATCTCCCACCAACATGCTATTTCTGGCACCGTTGCTGGGGAGACCATGCACAAGTCCAGACATACCAAGTACCCATCATAAACTATTTTCCCTCGCATTACATTATTTGCCATTTGCCTCTCGTTTTCCTCTCCCCCACTTCACCCTTACCGTTTTATTCGCCTCTCTTTCCGTTCGTCTTTTTTTTCTTGTTTCTTGTGTCCCGTGTGCCGTCATGGCCAATCCTTTATCTACTTCTTTGTATCCCAAGAATGAAGTTCTTAATTTTAAACAAAGGGAGGGAGAAAATCTAAAAGATGCTTGGTACAGAATTTGCAATGCTCAAAATAGATCTACTAGGAAGCAATCTACTTTTGTCCTTCATCGCAATTTTTATGTAGGCGTCACCCCTTGGAATAGATATATTCTTGACAACATTACCGGAGGGAATTTCTTGGGTAGCCATACTTTTGACTTATAATACTATGTTATATTTGTTTGGCCCACCACCTCTTTTGGTTAATGGAACTGTTTTAACTTTGGAACATGTTATGCAAAGGCTGGAAATTATTGAAAATAAAGTTGCCACTACAGAATTGATTGAAAATTTGGATAAAAAGATCCACAACCAAATTATCCAATACGGATCTAAGGTAGGAGTTGCTCTTAAAAAATTTAAAGAAAAGGAACCATAGTTAATGAAAGATAGATCAAGATTCCACAAGAATTGATAAAATTGAGGATATTATTACCAACTTAGGGTATGCCTTTGCTTTCGTGAAAATACTCCAAAACCTTCTAATGCTAAATTTTCCAAATTGATGTACGTTCCTAAAAATAAGTGTGAAACTTCTAGTAAGGGAAATGCGGATCTCAAATCCATAAGTGTTCACCCCAACTTTCTCACTATCATTAAGGAACCTCTTGCTACAAATGATTTTCTCGATTCTTGCCTAGGAGTTTGATCATTAATAAAATAAGGAAACTCCTAAGGGTTATAAGTGTTCTATTGAAGAATTGCATACCAAATATTATAATTCATAGATCTATCCTTACTTTTATGCCTAACTAGGGGCGTTATACAAAAGCGTTTGTTGGGACACAACACAATTTTATTTTTGTTTCTTGATTTTTGGTTCTGTTTAGTAATAAATAATTCATATAGCCTCTGTTTAGATGTGGTTTTATGTTTTTAATTAGTGTTCATGCCAAGTAGAACCTTTGGGAAGACTTGGGGAAAGTCTTTGCGATCTTGCTGTAAAAAACAGAAACTTTAGTGCTCACGAGATTTTCTGCCATTTCTTACTAGAGAGTGCGATTAGGTTGATTATTTTTTCAGATGATTAATAGATGAATTCCTCACATCCAGAAATTTATATCAGAATTTTTGGAGTTACATAAGTATTCGAAACCTACAGATTACTAAAGACTGTTCTGTTTTTGACAGATTCTGTTTTCACGTGTTGTTTGCTTATTTTGATGAATCTATGGCTAGTATCGGAGGTTATGAACCATAGAGAAGTTGGAATACAGTAGGTTTAACACCAATATAAATTAATAATGAGTTCATTACAGTACCTTAAGTGGTGGTTTGTTTTCTTATACTAACGGAGCTCATCAGATTTTCAGTTCAGGTTTTGTGTTGTGAAGTTTTCCAGTTTTGGGTAAAGATTTGATGGATTATGGAATAAGGAGTGGCAAGAGCTGAAGCTTGTGGATTCCCAAGGCACCCCAAGGTAAATTTTGACGACAACCAAAAGCCTAAGCTTGGGGATGCCCCGGAAGGCATCCCCTCTTTCGTCTTCTTCTATCGGTAACTTTACTTGAGGCTATATTTTTATTCACCACATGATATGTGTTTTGCTTGGAGCGTCTTGTATGATTTGAGTCTTTCATTTTTAGTTTACCACAATCATCCTTTCTGTACACACCTTTTGGGAGACACACACATGAATTGAAATTTATTAGAATACTCTATGTGCTTCACTTATATCTTTTGAGCTAGATAATTTTGCTCTAGTGCTTCACTTATACCTTTCTAAAGCACAGTGGTGGTTTTATTTTATAGCAATTACTGATCTCTCATGCTTCACTTATATTATTTTGAGAGTCCTTTAGAAAAGCATGGTAATTTTCTTTGCTTATAAAATTAGTCCTAATATGATAGGCATCCAAGATGAGTATAATAAAAACTATCATAAAAATTGCATTGAATACTATGAGAAGTTTGATGCTTGATGATTGTTTTGAGATATGAAAATGGTGATATTAGAGTCATGCTAGTTGAGTAGTTGGGAATTTGAGAAATACTTATTCTAAAGTTTGTGATTCCTGTAGCATGCACGTATGGTGAACCGTTATGTGATGAAGTCGGAGCATGATTTATTTATTGATTGTCTTCCATACGAGTGGCAGTCGGGGATGAGCGATGGTCTTTTCCTACCAATCTATCCCCCTAGGAGCATGCGTGTAGTACTTTGTTTCGATGACTAATAGATTTTTGCAATAAGTATGTGAGTTCTTTATGACTATTGTTGAGTCCATGGATTATACGCACTCTCACCCTTCCACCATTGCTAGCCTATCTAGTACCGCGCAAATTTTGCCGGTACCATAAACCCACCATAAACCTTCCTCAAAACAGCCACCATACGTACCTATTATGGCATTTCCATAGCCATCCCGAGATATATGGCCATGCAACTTTCCACCGTTCCGTTTATTATGACACACTTCATCATTGTCATATTGCTTTGCATGATCATGTAGTTGACATTGTATTTGTGGCAAAGCAACCCTTCATAATTCTTTCATACATGTCACTCATGAGTCATTGCACATCCCAGTACACCGCCGGAGGCATTCACATAGAGTCATATTTTGTTCTAAGAATTGAGTTGTAAGTAAATAAAGTGTGATGATCATTATTATTAGAGCATTGTCCCATGTGATGAAAGGATGATGGAGACTATGATTCCCCCACAAGTCGGGATGAGACTCTAGAAGAAAAATCAAAAAAGGAAAAGAAAAAGAGGCCATAAAAAAAGAGAAAAGGCCCACATAAAAAAATGAAAAATGAGAGAAAAAGAGAGAAGGGACAATGTTACTATCCTTTTACCACACTTGTGCTTCAAAGTAGCACCATGATCTTCATGATAGAGGATCTCCTATGTTATCATTTTCATATACTATTGGGAATTTTACATTATAGAAATTGGCTTGTATATACCAATGATGGGCTTCCTCAAAATGCCCAAGGTCTTCGTGAGCAAGCGAGTTGGATGCACACCCACTTAGTTTCTTTTTAATCTTTCATACACTTATAGCTCTAATGCATCCGTTGCATGGCAATCCCTACTCACTCACATTCATATCTATTGATGGGCATCTCCATAGCCCGTTGATATGCCTAGTTGATGTGAGACTATCTTCTCCTTTTTTTCTTCTCCACAACCACCATTCTATTCCACCTATAGTGTTATGTCCATGGCTCACGCTCATGTATTGCGTGAAGATTGAAAATGTTTGAGAACATCAAAAGTATGAAACAATTGCTTGGCTGGTCATCGGGGTTGTGCATGATTTAAATATTTTGTGTGGTGAAGATAGAGCATAGCCAGACTATATGATTTTGTACGGATAACTTTCTTTGGCCATGTTATTTTGAGAAGACATAATTGCTTTGTTAGTATGCTTGAAGTATCATTATTTTTTATGTCAATATTAAACTTTTGTCTTGAATCTTTTGGATCTGAACATTCATGCCACAATAAAGAAAGTTACATTGAGAATTATGCTAGGTAGCATTCCACATCAAAAAAATCTGTTTTTATCATTTACCTACACGAGGACGAGCAGGAATTAAGCTTGGGGATGCTTGATATGTCTCCAACATATCTATAATTTTTGATTGTTCCATGCTATTATATTATCTGTTTTGAATGTTAATGGGCTTATTTATACCATTTTATATTATTTTTGGTACTAACCTACTAATCCAAGACCCAGTGCAAATTGCTATTTTTTGCCTATTTCAGTGTTTCACGAAAAAGGAATATCAAACGGAATCCAAACGGAATGAAACCTTCATGAGAGTTATTTTTGGAACAAACGTGATCTAGAGGACTTGGAGTGGACGTCAAGAAATCAACGAGGAGGACACAAGGCAGGGAGGCGCGCCTGCCCCTCTGGGCGCGCGCCCACCCTCGTGGACGCCTCGTAGCTCCACCGACCTACTTCTTCCTCCTATATATGACCATAAACTCCGAAAACATCCAGGAGCACCATGAAACCCTATTTCCACCGCCGCAATCTTCTGTACCCAAGAGATCACATCTTGGGGCCTTTTCCGGAGCTCCACCGGAGGGGGAATCGATCACAGAGGGCTTCTACATCAACACCATAACCTCTCCGATGATGTGTGAGTAGTTTACATCAAACCTTCGGGTCCTTAGCTATTAGCTAGATGGCTTCTTCTCTCTCTTTGGATATCCATACAAAGTTCTCCTCGATCTTTTTGGAAATCTATTTGATGTAACTCTTTTTGCGGTGTGTTTGTCGAGATCCGATGAATTGTGGGTTAATGATAAAGTTTATCTATGAACAATATTTAATTCTTCTTTGAAATCTTTTATGTATGATTGGTTATCTTTGCAAGTCTCTTCGAATTATCAGTTTGGTTTGGCTTACTAGATTGATCTTTCTTGCAATGGAAGAAGTGCTTAGCTTTTGGTTCAATCTTGCGGTGTCCTTTCCCAATGATAGCAGCGATAGCAAGGCACGTATTGTATTGTTGCCATCGAGGATAAAAAGATGGGATTTATATCATATTTCTTGAGTTTATCCCTCTACATCATGTAATCTTGCTTAATGCGTTACTCTATTCTTATGAACCTAATACTCTAGATGCATGTTGGATAGCGGTCGATGTGTGGAGTAATAGTAGTAGATGCATAATCCTTTCGGTCTACTTGTCGCGAACATGATGCCTATATACATGATCATGCCTAGATATTCTCATAATTATGCACTTTTCTATCAATTGCTCGACAATAATTTGTTCACCCACCATAATACTTATGCTATCTTGAGAGAAGCCACTAGTGAAACCTATGGCCCCGGGTCTATCTTTTATCATGTGAGTTCCCAATCTATTTTATTTCGCAATCTTTACTTTCAATCTATATCATAAAAATACCAAAAATATTTACCTTATTATTATTATCTGTATCAGATCTCACTCTCGTAAGTGACCGTGAAGGGATTGACAACCCCTTTATCGCGTTGGTTGCGAGGTTCTTATTTGTTTGTGTAGGTACGAGGGACTTGCGTGTAGTCTCCTACTAGATTGATATCTTGGTTCTCAAAAACTAAGGGAAATACTTACGCTACTTTACTGCATCACCCTTTCCTCTTCAAGGGAAAACCAATGCAGTGCTCAAGAGGTAGCACGCCTTAGTGCACGCATCACCGCTGCACCGTCTCCTAGATCGTTACCGTCGATGTTCGAGGCCTCGTCGCCGTCCTCCACGCGCTTTGTTGTGCTCACCGCAGCCCCGCCCTCTCGCATTGTCAACATGGTCAACAAACAACAGGAACCGGCAGAAGTACGTGGAGAGGATGACAGTAGGGGCCCACTATGTCAGCGTATGGAAAAAAGAAAATGCTTCATCCTAGTGGTTTCCTGACATCTGGGACCCACGACATTGTCAATGTATGTAGTCAGTAAAAAAGAGAACAACACAAGATCGGATGACACCTGGGACGTAGCTACTCGAGTAGTATTTTTTTGTTATTGTTGAGACAGAGCAGGGTTTCAACTGGGTTGTGGCCCGTCTAGCCCAGGCTTATATTTTATGTTCACCATATGACCAGCCCAGCTATGTTTTCTTTGTGAAAATGAGCTTGATATGTCTCCATCGTATCTACTTTTCCAAACACTTTTAACCTTGTTTTTAATTCTAACTTGCATGATTTGAATGGAACTAACCCGGACTGACGTTGTTTTTAGCAGAATTGCCATGCTATTATTTTTGTGCAAAAATAAAAGTTCTCGGAATGACCCGGAAATTTACGGAGACACGTTTTGGAATTTATATAAAATACTAGCGAAAGAATCAACACCAGGGGGCCCACACCTTGTCCACGAGGGTGCAGGGTGCCCCCCTGGGGCGCGCCCCCTACCTTGTGGGCCCCTTGAGGCTCCACCGACGTCAATTCCAACTATATATATTCACGTTCGGGGAGAAAAAAATCAGAGAGAAGGATTCATCGTGTTTTACGATACGGAGCCGCCGCCAAGCCCTAATCTTCATCGGGAGGGCTGATCTGGAGTCCGTTCGGGGCTTCGGAGAGGGGAATCTGTCGCCATCGTCATCATCAACCTTCCTCAATCACCAATTTCATGATGCTCACTGCCGTGCATGAGTAATTACATCGTAGGCTTGCTGGACGGTGATGGGTTGGATGAGATTTATCATGTAAACGAGTTAGTTTTGTTAGGGTTTGATCCCAAGTATCCATTATGTTCTAAGATTGATGTTGCTATGACTATGCTATGCTTAATGCTTGTCACTAGGGCCCGAGTGCCATGATTTGAGATCTGAACCTATTATGTTTTCATGAATATATGTGAGTTCTTGATCCTATTTTGCAAGTTAATAGTCACATACTATGTTTTATGATCCGGTAACCCCGAAGTGACAATAATCGGGACCACTCCCGATGATGACTATAGTTTGAGGAGTTCATGCATTCACTAAGTTTTAATGCTTTGGTCCGGTACTCTATTAAAAGGAGGCATTAATATCCCTTAGTTTCCAATAGGACCCCGCTGCCACGGGAGGGTAGGACAAAAGATTCCATCCAAGTTCTTTTCCATAAGCATGTATGACTATATTCAGAATACATGCCTACATTGCATTGATGAACTGGAGCTAGTTCTGTATCACCCTATATTATAACTATTGCATGTGGAATCACATCCGACATAATTATCCATCACTGATCCATCGCCTACGAGCTTTCACATATTGATCTTTGCTTAGTTACTTTTTCGTTGCGACTGTTACAATCACTACAAAACTAATACTATTACTTTTGCCACCGTTACCGCTGCTTCCATATTACTTTGCTACTAAATACTTTGATGGAGATATTAAGTCTTTTAGGTGCCATTGAATTGACAACTCAACTATTAATACTTGAGAATATTCTTTGGCTCCCCTTGTGTCTAATCAATAAATTTGGTTCGAATACTCTACCCTCTGCTACCTCTTGAGCACTGCTTGGTTTTCCCCGAAGAGGAAGGGATGATGCAGCAAAGTAGCATAAGTATTTCCCTTAGATTTTGAGAACGAAGGTATCAATCCAGTAGGAGGCTATACGCCAGTCCCTCGTGCCTGCACAAAACAATTAAATCCTCGCAACCAACGCGATAAGGGGTTGTCAATCCCTACACGGCACTTACGAGAGTGAGATTTGATAGATATCATAAGATAATATTTTTGGTATTTTTGTGATAAAGATGCAAAGCAAAATAAAAGCAAAGTAAAATAAAAGCAAAGTAAAAGCAAAGGAAATAACTAAGTGTTAGGAGATTAATATGATGAAGATAGACCCGGGGGCCATAGGTTTCACTAGTGGCTTCTCTCGAGAGCATAATTATTCTACGGTGGGTGAACAAATTACTGTTGAACAATTGACATAATTGAGCATAGTTATGAGAATATCTAGGTATGATCATGTATATAGGCATCACGTCCGAGACAAGTAGATCGACTCCTGCCTGCATCTACTACTATTACTCCACTCATCGACCGCTATCCAGCATGCATCTAGAGTATTAAGTTAATGAAAACAGAGTAACGCCTTAAGCAAGATGACATGATGTAGAGGGATAAACTCATGCAATATGATGAAAACCCCATCTTGTTATCCTCGATGGCAACAATACAATACATTCCTTGCTGCCCCTACTGTCACTGGGAAAGGACACCGCAAGATTGAACCCAAAGCTAAGCACTTCTCCCATTGCAAGAAAGATCAATCTAGTAGTCCAAACCAAACTAATAATTCGAAGAGACTTGCAAAGATAACCAATCATACGAAAAAGAATTCAGAGAAGATTCAAATATTGTTCATAGATAGACTTGATGATAAACCCACAATTCATCGGTCTCAACAAACACACCGCAAAAAGAAGATTACATCGAATAGTTCTCCACAAGAGAGGGGGAGAACATTGTATTGAGATCCAACAAGACAGAAGAAGCCATCTAGCTACTAACTATGGACCCATAGGTCTGAGGTGAACTACTCACACTTCATCGGAGGGGCTATGGTGTTGATGTTGAAGCCCTCCGTGATCGATGCCCCCTCCGACGGAGATCCAGAACATGCCCCAAGATGGGATCTCATGGATACAGAAAGTTACAGTGGTGAAATTAGGGTTTTGGCTCCGTCTCTGATCGTTTGGGGGTACGTAGGTATATATAGGAGGAAGGAGTACCTCGGTGGAGCAACAAGGGGCCCATGAGGGTGGAGGGCGCGCCTGGGGGTAGTGAAGGAAATATGCCCTAGAGGCAATAATAATGTTATTATTTTATTTCCTTATATCATGATAAATGTTTATTATTCATGCTAGAATTTTATTATCCGGAAACATACTACTTGTGTGAATACATAGACAAACTAAACGTCACTAGTATGCCTCTACTTGACTAGCTCGTTAATCAAAGATGGTTATGTTTCCTAACCATAGACATGTGTTGTCATTTGATTAACGGGATCACATTATTAGGAGAATGATGTGATTGACATGACCCATTCCATTAGCTTAGCACCCGATCGTTTAGTGTGCTGCTATTTCTTTCTTCATGACTTATACATGTTCCTATGACTATAAGATTATGCAACTCCCGTTTGCCGGAGGAACACTTTGTGTGCTACCAAACGTCACAACGTAACTGGGTGACTATAAAGGAGCTCTACAGGTGTCTCCAAAGGTACATGTTGGGTTGGCGTATTTCGAGATTAGGATTTGTCACTCAGATTGTCGGAGAGGTATCTCTGGGCCCTCTCGGTAATGCACATCACATAAGCCTTGCAAGCATTGCAACTAATGAGTTAGTTGCGAGATAATGTATTACGAAACGAGTAAAGAGACTTGCTGGTAACGAGATTGAACTAGGTATTGAGATACCGATGATCGAATCTCGGGCAAGTAACATACCAATGACAAAGGGAATGACGTATGTTGTTATGCGGTCTGACCGATAAAGATCTTCATAGAATATGTAGGAGCCAATATGAGCATCCATGTTCCGCTGTTGGTTATTGACTGGAGACGTGTCTCGGTCATGTCTACATTGTTCTCGAATCCGTAGGGTCCGCACGCTTACGGTTTCGATGATAGTTATATTATGAGTTTATGAGTTCTGATGTACCGAAGTTAGTTCGGAGTCCCGTATGTGATCACGGACATAATGAGGAGTCTCGAAATGGTCGAGACATGAAGATTGATATATTGGACGACTATATTGGGACACTGGAAGTGTTCCGGGTGATTTCGGAGAAAACCGGAGAGCCGGTGGCTTACCGGAACCCTACCGGGAGAAGTAATGGGCCATATGGGCCTTAGTGGAGAGAGAGAGGGGCAGCCAGGGTGGGCCGTGCGCCTCCTCCCCCCTGGTCCGAATTGGACTAGGAGAGGGGGGCGGCGCCCCCCTTTACTTCTCCCTCCCCACTTCCTCCTCCTTGGCCATCCTATAGGGCCGGCCGGACTCCTCCCCTTGCTCCTTTATATACAGTGTTGAGGTGCCCCCTTCCACCATAATCCTCGATAATATTGTAGCGGTGCTTAGGCGAAGCCCTGTGACAGTAGTACATCAAGATCGTCACCACGCCATCGTGCTGACGGAACTCTTCCCCGACACTTTGCTGGATCGGAGTCCGGGGATCGTCATCGAGCTGAACGTGTGCTAAAACTCGGAGGTGCCATAGTTTCGGTGCTTCATCGGTCGGGCCATGAAGACGTACGACTACATCAACCGCGTTGTGCCAACGCTTCCGCTGTCGGTGTACAAGGGTACGTAGATCACACTCTCCCCTCTTGTTGCTATGCATCACCATGATCTTGCGTGTGTGTAGGAATTCTTTTGAAATTACTATGTTCCCCAACAGTGGTATCAGAGCCTAGGTTTTATGTGCTGATGTTATATGCATGAGTAGAACACAAGTGAGTTGTGGGCGATATAAGTCATACTGCTTACCAGCATGTCATACTTTGGTTCGGCGGTATTGTTGGACGAAGCGGCCGGACCGACATTACGCGTACGCTTACGCGAGACCGGTTCTCCCGATGTGCTTTGCACAAAGGTGGCTAGAGGGTGACAGTTTCTCCAACTTTAGTTGAACCGAGTGTGGCTACGCACGGTCCTTGCGAAGGTTAAAACAGCACCAACTTAACAAACTATCGTTGTGGTTTTGATGCGTAGTTAAGATTGGTTCTGCTTAAGCCCGTAGCAGCCACGTAAAACTTGCAACAACAAAGTAGAGGACGTCTAACTTGTTTTTGCAGGGCATGTTGTGATGTGATATGGTCAAGACATGATGCTAAAATTTTATTGCATGAGATGATCATGTTTTTGTAACCAAGTTATCGGCAACTGGTAGGAGCCATATGGTTGTCGCTTTATTGTATGCAATGCAATTGTGCTACAATGCTTTATTTTATCACTAAGTGGTAGCGATAGTCGTGGAAGCATAAGATTGGCGAGACGACAACGATGCTACGATGGTGATCAAGGTGTCGCGCTGGTGACGATGGTGATCACAACAGTGCTTCGAAGATGGAGATCACAAGCACAAGATGATGATGGCCATATCATATCACTTAAATTGATTGCATGTGATGTTTATCTTTTATGCATCTTATCTTCCTTTGATTGACGGTAGCATTTTAAGATGATCTCTCACTAATTATCACGAAGTGTTCTCCCTAAGTATGCACCGTTGCAAAAGTTCTTCATGCTAAGACACCACATGCTGATCGGGTGTGGTAGGCTCTACGTTCAAATACAACGGGTTCAAAACAGTTGCACACGCAGAATACTCTGGTTATACTTGAGGAGCCAAGCATATACAGATATGGCCTTGGAACACGGAGACCGAAAGGTCAAGCGTGAATCATATAGTAGATATGATCAACATAGTGATGTTCACCAATGAAACTACTCCATCTCACGTGATGATCGGACATGGTTTAGTTGATTTGGATCACGTAATCACTTAGAGGATTAGAGGGATGTCTATCTAAGTGGGAGTTCTTTAGTAATATGATTAATTGAACCTAAATTTATCATGAACTTAGTACCTGATAGTATCTTGCTTGTTTATGTTTGATTGTAGATAGATGGCCCGTGTTGTTGTTCCGTTGAATTTTAATGTGTTCCTTGAGAAAGCAAAGTTGAAAGATGATGGTAGAAATTACACAGACTGGGTCCGTAACTTGAGGATTATCCTCATTGCTGCACAAAAGAATTATGTCCTGGAAGCACCGCTGGGTGCCAGGCCTGCGGCGGGAGCAACACCAGATGTTATGAACGTCTGGTAGAGCAAAGCTAATGACTACTTGATAGTTTAGTGTGCCATGCTTTATGGATTAGAATCGGGACTTCAACGACGTTTTGAACGTCATGGAGCATATGAGATGTTCCAGGAGTTGAAGTTAATATTTCAAGCAAATGCCCGGATTGAGAGATATGAAGTCTCCAATAAGTTCTATAGCTGCAAGATGGAGGAGAACAGTTCTGTCAGTGAGCATATACTCAAAATGTCTGGGTATAATAATCACTTGATTCAATTGGGAGTTAATCTTCCAGATGATTGCGTCATTGACAGAATTCTCCAATCACTGCCACCAAGCTACAAGAGCTTCGTGATGAACTATAATATGCAAGGGATGAATAAGACTACTCCCGAGCTCTTCGCAATGCTGAAAGCTGCGGAGGTAGAAACCAAGAAGGAGCATCAAGTGTTGATGGTCAACAAGACCACTAGTTTCAAGAAAAAGGGCAAAGGGAAGAAGAAGGGGAACTTCAAAAAGAACAGCAAGCAAGTTGCTACTCAAGAGAAGAAACCCAAACCTG
This sequence comes from Triticum aestivum, assembly GCF_018294505.1. Classification (NCBI taxonomy): domain Eukaryota; kingdom Viridiplantae; phylum Streptophyta; class Magnoliopsida; order Poales; family Poaceae; genus Triticum; species Triticum aestivum. Next base: position 175,542,044 of record NC_057809.1, read on the forward strand.
GACCTAAGCCTGAAATTGAGTGCTTCTACTGCAAGCAGACTGGTCACTGGAAGCGGAACTGCCCCAAGTATTTGGCGGATAAGAAGGATGGCACGATGAATAAAGGTATATGTGATATACATGTTATTGATGTGTACCTTACTAATGCTCGCAGTAGCACCTGGGTATTTGATACTGGTTCTGTTGCTAACATTTGCAAATCGAAACAGGGACTACGGATTAAGCGAAGATTGGCTAAGGACGAGGTGACTATGCGCGTGGGAAATGGTTCCAAAGTCGATGTGATCGCGGTCGGCACGCTACCTCTACATCTACCTTCGGGATTAGTATTAGACCTAAATAATTGTTATTTGGTGCTAGCGTTAAGCATGAACATTATATCTGGATCTTGTTTGATGCGAGACGGTTATTCATTTAAATCGGAGAATAATGGTTGTTCTATTTATATGAGTAATATCTTTTATGGTCATGCACCCTTAAAGAGTGGTATATTCATATTAAATCTCGATAGTAGTGACACACATATTCATAATGTTGAAACCAAAAGATGCAGAGTTGATAATGATAGTGCAACTTATTTGTGGCACTGCCATTTGGGTCATATCGGTGTAAAGCGCATGAAGAAACTCCATACTGATGGACTTTTGGAACCACTTGATTATGAATCGCTTGGTAGTTGCGAACCGTGCCTTATGGGTAAGATGACAAAAACACCATTCTCCGGTACTATGGAGAGAGCAACAGATTTGTTGGAAATCATACATACAGATGTATGTGGTCCGATGAATATTGAGGCTCGTGGCGGATATCGTTATTTTCTCACCTTCATAGATGACTTAAGAAGATATGGGTATATCTACTTAATGAAACATAAGTCTGAAACGTTTGAAAAGTTCAAAGAATTTTAGAGTGAAGTTGAAAATCATCGTAACAAGAAAATAAAATTCCTATGATCTGATCGTGGAGGAGACTATTTGATTTACGAGTTTGGTGTACATTTGAAACAATACGGAATAGTTCCGCAACTCACACCACCCAGAACACCACAACGTAATGGTGTGTCCGAACGTCGTAATTGTACTTTACTTCATATGGTGCGATCTATGATGTCTCTTACTGATTTACCGCTATCGTTTTGGGGTTATGCTCTAGAGACGGCCGCATTCACGTTAAATAGGGCACCATCAAAATCCGTTGAGACGACGCCTTATGAACTGTGGGTTGGCAAGAAACCAAAATTGTCGTTTTTGAAAGTTTGGGGTTGCGATGCTTATGTGAAAAAGCTTCAACCTGATAATCTCGAACCCAAATCATAGAAATGTGTCTTCATAGGATATCCAAAGGAAACTATTGGATACACCTTCTATCACAGATCCGAAGGCAAAACTTTTGTTGCTAAATTCGGAAACTTTCTAGAGAAGGAGTTTCTCTCGAAAGAAGTGAGTGGGAGGAAAGTAGAACTTGATGAGGTAACTGTACCTGCTCCCTTATTGGAAAGTAGTACATCACAGAAACCAGTTTCTGTGACACCTACACCAATTAGTGAGGAAGCTAATGATGATGATCATGAAACTTCAGAACAAGATACTACTGAACCTCATAGATCAACCAGAGTAAGATCCGCACCAGAGTGGTACAGTAATCCTGTTCTGGAAGTCATGCTACTAGATCATGATGAACCTACGAACTATGGAGAAGCGATGGTGAGCCTAGATTCCGCAAAATGTCTTGAAGCCATGAAATCTGAGATGGGATCCATGTATGAGAACAAAGTATGGACTTTAGTTGACTTGCCCAATGATCGGCAAGCAATTGAGAATAAATGGATCTTTAAGAAGAAGACTGACGCTGATGGTAATGTTACTATCTACAAAGCTCGACTTGTCGCAAAAGGTTTTCGACAAGTTCAAGGGATTGACTACGATGAGACCTTCTCACCCGTAGCGATGCTTAAGTCTGTCCGAATCATGTTAGCAATTGCTGCATTTTATGATTACGAAATTTGGCAGATGGATGTCAAAACTGCATTCCTGAATGGATTTCTGGAAGAAGAGTTGTATATGATGCAGCCAGAAGGTTTTGTCGATCCAAAGGGAGCTAACAAAGTATGCAAGCTCCAGCGATCCATTTATGGACTGGTGCAAGCCTCTCGGAGTTGGAATAAACGCTTTGATAGTGTGATCAAAGCATTTGGTTTTGTACAGACTTTTTGAGAAGCCTGTATTTACAAGAAAGTGAGTGGGAGCTCTGTAAAATTTTTGATTTTATATGTAGATGACATATTACTAATCGGAAATGATATAGAATTTCTGGATAGCATAAAGGGATACTTGAATAAGAGTTTTTCAATGAAAGACCTCGGTGAAGCTGCTTACATATTGGGCATTAAGATCTATAGAGACAGATCAAGACGCTTAATTGGACTTTAACAAAGCACATACCTTGACAAAGTTTTGAAAAACTTCAAATTGGATCAAGCAAAGAAAGGATTCTTGCCTGTGTTACAAGGTGTGAAATTGAGTAAGACTCAATACCAGACCAATGCAGAAGATAGAGAGAAAATGAAAGATATTCCCTATGCTTCAGCCATAGGCTCTATCATGTGTGCAATGCTGTGTACCAGACCTGATGTGTGTCTTGCTATAAGTCTAGCGGGGAGGTACCAAAGTAATCCAGGAGTGGATCACTGGACAGTGGTCAAGAACATCCTAAAATTCCTGAAAAGGACTAAGGATATGTTTCTCATATATGAAGGTGACAAAGAGCTCATCGTAAATGGTTACATTGATGCAAGCTTTGACACTGATCCGGACGATTCTAAATCGCAAACCGGATACGTGTTTACATTAAACGGTGGAGCTGTCAGTTGGTGCAGTTCTAAACAAAGCGTTGTGGCGAGATCTACATGTGAAGCGGAGTACATAGCTGCTTCAGAAGCAACAAACGAAGGAGTCTGGATGAAGGAGTTCATATCCGATCTAGGTGTCATACCTAGTGCATCGGGTCCAATGAAAATCTTTTGTGACAAAACTGGTGCAATTGCCTTGGCAAAGGAATCCAGATTTCACAAGAGAACCAAGCACATCAAGAGACGCTTCAATTCCATCCGGGATCTAGTCCAGGTAGGAGACATACGGATCTGAATGTTGCAGACCTGTTGACTAAGCCTCTTCCATGAGCAAAACATGATCAGCACCAAAGCTCCATGGGTGTTAGAATCATTACTATGTAATCTAGATTATTGACTCTAGTGCAAGTGGGAGACTGATGGAAATATGGCCTAGAGGCAATAATAATGTTATTATTTTATTTTCTTATATCATGATAAATGTTTATTATTCATGCTAGAATTGTATTATCCAGAAACATAATACTTGTGTGAATACATAGACAAACTAAACGTCACTAGTATGCCTCTACTTGACTAGCTCATTAATCAAAGATGGTTATGTTTCCTAACCATAGACATGTGTTGTCATTTGATTAATGGGATCACATTATTAGGAGAATGATGTGATTGACATGACCCATTCCATTAGCTTAGCACCCGATCGTTTAGTGTGTTGCTATTGCTTTCCTCATAACTTACACATGTTCCTATGACTATGAGATTATGCAACTCCCGTTTGCCGGAGGAACACTTTGTGTGCTACCAAACGTCACAACGTAACTGGGTTACTACAAAGGAGCTCTACAGGTGTCTCCAAAGGTACATGTTGGGTTGGCGTATTTCGAGATTAGGATTTGTCACTCCGATTGTCACATAAGCCTTGCAAGCATTGCAGCTAATGAGTTAGTTGCGAGATAATGTACTACGAAACGAGTAAAGAGACTTGTCGGTAACGAGATTGACCTAGGTATTGAGATACCGACGATCGAATCTCGGGCAAGTAACATACCGATGACAAAGGGAACAACGTATGTTGTTATGCAGTCTGACCGATAAAGATCTTCATAGAATATGTAGGAGCCAATATGAGCATCCAGGTTCCGTTGTTAGTTATTGACCGGAGACGTGTCTTGGTCATGTCTACATTTTTCTCGAACCCGTAGGGTCCGCACGCTTAAGGTTTCGATGGCAGTTATATTATGAGTTTATGAGTTTTGATGTACCGAAGTTAGTTCGGAGTCCCGGATGTGATCACGGACATAACGAGGAGTCTCGAAAAGGTCGAGACATAAAGATTGATATATTGGACGACTATATTCGGACACATGAAGTGTTCCGGGTGGTTTGGGAGAAAACTGGAGAGCCGGAGGGTGACCCGAACCCTACTGGGAGAAGTAATGGGCCATATGGGCCATAGTGGAGAGAGAGAGGGGTAGCCAGGGTGGGCCGCACGCCTCCTCCCCCCTGGTCCGAATTGGACTAGGAGAGGGGGGGTGGCGCCCCCCTTTCCTTCTCCCTCCCCACTTCCTTCCCCCTTCTAGTAGGAGTCCTACTCCTACTAGGAGGAGGACTCCTCCTTGGCGCGCCTATAGGGCCGGCCGGCCTCCTCCCCTTGCTCCTTTATATACGGGGGCAGGGGGCACCCCTAGACACACAAGTTGATCCACGTGATCATATTCTTAGCCGTGTGCGGTGCCCCCTTCCACCATAATCCTTGATAATATTGTAGTGGTGCTTAGGTGAAGCCCTGCGACAGTAGTACATCAAGATCGTCACCACGCCATCATGCTGACGGAACTCTTCCCCGACACTTTGCTGGATCGGAGTCCGGGATCATCATCGAGCTGAATGTGTGCTAAAACTCGGAGGTGCCGTTGTTTCGGTGCTTGATCGGTCAGGCCGTGAAGACGTACGACAACATCAACCGCGTTGTGCGAACGCTTCTGCTGTCGGTCTACAAGGGTATGTAGATCACACTCTCCCCTCTCGTTGCTATGCATCACCATGATCTTGCGTGTGCGTAGGATTTTTTTGAAATTACTACGTTCCCCAACAGGTAGGCGCGCCCCCTACCTCGTTGCCTCCTCTTTTGTGTCTTGATGTAGGGTCCAAGTCTCCTGGGTCTTGTTCATTGATAAAATCACGTTCCCGAAGGTTTCATTCCATTTGGACTCCGTTTGATATTCCTTTTCTTCGAAACCCTAAAACAGGGAAAAAAACATCAATTCTGGGCTGGGCCTCTGGTTAATAGGTTAGTCCCAAAAATAATATATAAGTGGATAATAAAGCCCAATAATGTCCAAAACAGTAGATAATATAGCAGGGAGCAATCAAAAATTATAGATACGTTGGAGACGTATCAAGCATCCCCAAGCTTAATTCCTGCTCGTCCTCGAGTAGGTAAATGATAAAAAGCAGAATTTTTGATGCGGAGTGCTACTTGGCATAATTTTAATGTAATTCTTCTTAATTGTGGTATGAATATTCAGATCCAAAAGATTCAAGACAAAAGTTCATATTTACATAGAAATAATAATACTTCAAGCATACTAACTAAGCAATTATGTCTTCTCAAAATAACATGGCCAAAGAAAGTTCATCCCTACAGAATCATATAGTATAGTCATGCTCCATTTTCGTCGCACAAGAATGCTCTCATCATGCACAACCCCGATAACAAGCCAAGCAATTGTTTTATACTTTAGTAATCTCAAACCTATAAACTTTCACGCAATATATGAGCGCGAGCCATGGACATAGCACTATGGGTGGAATAGAATATAATGAGGGGAGTTATTTGCAGAAGACAAAAAGGAGAAAGTCTCACATCAACGAGGCTAATCAATGGGCTATGGAGATGCCCACCGATTGATGTTAATGCAAGGAGTAGGGATTGCCATGCAACGGATGCACTAGAGCTATAAATGTATGAAATCTCAACAAAAGAAACTAAGTGGGTGTGCATCCAACTTGCTTGCTCACGAAGACCTAGGGCACTTGAGGAGGCCCATTGTTGGAATATACAAGCCAATTTCTATAATAAAAATTCCCACTAGTATATGAAAGTGACAAAACAAGAGACTCTCTATCATGAAGATTACGGTGCTACTTTGAAGCACAAGTATGGCAAAGGATAGGTTGTCCCTTCTCTCTTTTTCTCTCATTTTTTTATTTAGCCCTTTTTCCCTTTTTCATGGCCTTTCTTTTTTTTATATGGCCTTTCTCTCTTTTTTTATAATTCCTCACTTGGGACAATGTTCTAGAAAATGATGATCATCACACTTCTATTTATTTTACAACTCAATGATTACAACTCGATACTAGAACAAAAGATGACTCTATATGAATGCCTCCGGTGGTGTACCGGGATATGTAATGGACCAAGAGTGACATGTATGAAAGAATTATGAACGGTGGCTTTGCCACAAATACCATGTCAACTACATGATCATGCTAAGCAATATGACAATAATGAATGTGTCATGATAAACGGAATGGTGGAAAGTTGCATGGCAATATATCTGGGAATGGCTATGGAAATGCAATAATAGGTAGGTACGGTGGCTGTTTTGAGGAAGATATAAGGAGGTTTATGTGTGAAAGAGCGTATCATATCACGGGGTTTTGATGCACCGGCGAAGTTTGCGCCAACTCTCAATGTGAGAAAGGGCAATGCACGGTACCGAAGGGGCTAGCAAGGATGGAAGGGTGAGAGTGCGTATAGTCCATGGACTCAACATTAGTCATAAAGAACTCACATAAGGGTGAGAGTGCGTATAGTCCATGGACTCAACATTAGTCATAAAGAACTCACATGCTTATTGCAAAAATCTACAAGTCATCAAAAACCTTGGCACTACGCGCATGCTCCTAGGGGGATAGATTGGTAGGAAAAGACCATCGTGTTGGGGAACGCAGCAGAAATTCAAAATTTTCCTACGTGTCACCAAGATCTATCTGTGGAGAAACCAGCAATGAGGGGAAGGAGAGTGCATCTACATAACCTTGTAGATCGCTATGCGGAAGCGTTCAAGAGAACGGGGTTGAAGGAGTCGTACTCGTCGTGATCCAAATCACCAGAGATCCTAGTGCCGAACGGACGGCACCTCCATGTTCAACACACGTACAACCCGGTGATGTCTCCCATGCCTTGATCCAGCAAGGAGAGAGGCAGAGGTTGAGGAAGACTCCATCCAGCAGCAGCACAATGGCGTGGTGGTGATGGAGGAGCGTGGTACTCCAGCAGGGCTTCGCCAAGCACCGCAAGAGACGAGGAGGAGAGAGGTAGGGCTGCGCCAGGGAGAGATCAAATCATGTGTCTTGGGCAGCCCAAAACCCCCACTATTTATAGGAGAAGAGGAGGAGGGTGCGCCCCCTCTAGGGATCCCACCCCTAGGGGGGCGGCAGCCCTAGATGGGATGGAGGGGGGTGGCCAAGAGGGGGAGAGGGGGGCGCGCCCTAGGGTGGGCCTTAGGCCCATCTACGCCTAGGGTTTCCCCTTTCTCCTCCTAGCTGCGCCTTGGGCCTTGTGGGAGGCACACCAGACCACTCAGGGGCTGGTCCCTTCCCACTCTTGGCCCATGCAAGCCTCCGGGGCTGGTGTCCCCACTTGGTGGACCCCCGGGACCCTCCCGGTGGTCCCGGTACGTTACCGATAAAACCCGAAACTTTTCCGGTGACCAAAACAGGACTTCCCATATATGAATCTTTACCTCCGGACCATTCCGGAACTCCTCGTGACGTCCAGGATCTCATCCGGGACTCTGAACAACATTCGGTAACCACATACAAACTTCCTATATAACCCTAGCATCATCGAACCTTAAGTGTGTAGACCCTACGGGTTCGGGAACCATGCAGACATGACCGAGACGTTCTCCGGTCAATAACCAACAGCGGGATCTAGATACCCATGTTGGTTCCCACATTTTCCACGATGATCTCATCGGATGAACCACGATGTCGAGGATTCGATCAATCCCGTATACAATTCCCTTTATCTGGCGGTATTGTACTTACCCGAGATTCGATCATCGGTATCCCGATACCTTGTTCAATCTCGTTACCGACAAGTCTCTTTACTCGTTCCGTAACACATCATCCCATGATCAACTCCTTGATCACATTGTGCACATTATGATGATGTCCTACCGAGTGGGCCCAGAGATACCTCTCCGTCACACGGAGTGACAAATCCCAGTCTTGATTCGTGCCAACCCAATAGACACTTTCGAAGATACCTGTTGTGTACCTTTATAGCCACCCAGTTACGTTGTGACGTTTGGCACACCCAAAGTATTCCTAAGGTATCTGGGAGTTGCACAATCTCATGGTCTAAGGAAATGATACTTGACATTAGAAAAGCTTTAGCATACGAACTACACGATCTTTGTGCCAGGCTTAGGATTGGTTCTTGTCCATCACATCATTCTCCTAATGATGTGATCCCGTTATCAATGACATCCAATGTCCATGGTCAGGAAACCATAACCATCTATTGATCAACGAGCCAGTCAACTAGAGGCTTACTAGGGACATGGTGTTTTCTATGTATCCACACATGTATCTGAGTTTCCTATCAATACAATTCTAGAATGGATAATAAACGATTATCATGAACAAGGAAATATAATAATAACTAATTTATTATTGCCTCTAGGGCATATTTCCAATAGTCTCCCACTTGCACTAGAGTCAATAATCTAGTTCACATCATCATGTGATTAAGGCTCAATGAGTTCTGGGGTTTGATCATGTTTTGCTTGTGAGAGAGGTTTTGGTCAACGGGTCTGCAACAATCAGATCCATATGTACTTCGCAAATCTCTAGGTCATATTATAAATGCTGCTTCCACGCTCCACTTGGAGCTATTCCAAATGGTTGCTCCACTATACGTATCCGGTTTGCTACTCAGAGTCATTCGGATAGGTGTTAAAGCTTGCATCGATGTAACCCTTTACGCCGAACTCTTTATCACCTCCATAATCGAGGAACATGTCCTTATTACTCCAAGGACAATTTTTGTCCGCTATCTAGTGATCCACTCCTGGATCACCTTTGTACCCTCTTGCCAGACATGTGGCAAGGCACACATCAGGTGCGGTACTTAGCATGGCATATCGTATAGAGCCTATGACAAAAGAATAGGGGACGACATTCGTCCTTTCTCCTTCTTCTGTCGTGGTCGAGCTTTAAGTCTTAACTTCATACCTTACAACTCAGGCAAGTACTCCTTCTTTGACTGATCCATCTTGAACACCTTCAAGATCATGTCAAGGTATGTGCTCATTTGAAAGTACCATTAAGCGTTTTGATCTATCCTTATAGATCTTGATGCTCAATATTCAAGTGGCTTAATCCAGGCTTTCCATTGGAAAACACTTTCCAAATAACCCTATATGCTTTCCAGAAATTCTACATCATTTCTGATCCACAATATGTCAACAACATATACTCATCAGAAATTCTATAGTGCTCCCACTCACTTCTTTGGAAATACAAGTTTCTCATAAACTTTGTATACACCCGAAATCTTTGATCATCTCATCAAAGCATACATTCCAACTCCGAGATGCTTACTCTAGTCCTTAGAAGGATTGCTGGAGCTTTGCATACTTATTAGCATCTTTCAGGATTGACAAAACCTTCCGGTTGTATCACATACAACCTTTCCTCAAGAAAATCGTCGAGGAAACAATGTTTTGACATCCTATCTGCAAGATTTCATAAATAATGCAGTAATTGCTAATATAATTCCAACAGACTCTTAGCATCGCTACGAGTGAGAAAGTCTCATCATAGTCAACTCCTGAACTTGTCGGAAAAAATCTTAACGACAAGTCGAGCTTTCTTAATGGTGATACTTACCATCATTGTCCGTCTTCCTTTTAAAATCCATCTGTACTGAATAGACTTACGACCATCGAGCCGTTCTGCCAAAGTCTACACTTTGTTTTCATACATGGATCCTCTCTCGGATTTTATGGCCTCGAGCCATTTATCGGAATCCGGGCCCACCATCGCTTCTCCATAGCTCGTAGGTTCATTTTTGTCTAGCAACATGACTTCCAAGACAGGATTACGTACCACTCTGAAGTAGTACGCATCCTTGTCATCCCACGAGGTTTGGTAGTGACTTGATCTGAAGTTTCATGATCACTATCATAAGCTTCCACTTCAATTGGTGTAGGTTCCATAGGAACAACTTCCTGTGCCCTGCCACACACTAGTTGAAGATACGGTTCAACAACCTCATCAAGTCTCCACCATCCTCCCACTCAATTCTTTCGAGAGAAACTTTTCCTTGAGAAAGGACCCGATTCTAGAAACAATCCCTTATTGCTTTCGGATCTGAGACAGGAGGTATACCCAACTGTTTTGGGTGTCCTATGAAGATGCATTTATCCGCTTTGGGTTCGAGCTTATCAGCCTGAAACTTTTTCACATAAGCGTCGCAGCCCCAAACTTTTTAGAAATGACAGCTTAGGTTTCTCTAAACCATAGTTCATATGGTGTCATCTCATCGGAATTACGTGGTGCCCTATTTAAAGTGAATGTGGTTGTCTCTAATGCCTAACCCATATACTATCGTGGTAATTCGATAAGAGACATCATGGTATGCATCATATCCAATAGGGTGCAGTTATGATGTTCGGACACACCATCACACTATGGTGTTCCAGGCTGTATTAGTTGTGAAACTATTTCCACAATGTCTTAATTCTGTGCCAAACTCGTAATTCAGATATTCATCTCTATGATCATATCATAGATATTTTATCCTCTTGTCACGACGATCTTTCAACTTCACCCTGAAATTACTTGAACCTTTCAATAATTCAGACTCATGATTCATCAAGTAAATATACTCAACATCTACTCAAATCATCTGTGAAGCAAGAACATAACGATATCCACTACATGCCTCAGCACTCATTGGACTGCACACATCAAAATGTATTACTTCCAACAAGTTGCTTTCTAGTTCCATTTTACTGAAAATGAGGCTTTCAGTCATCTTGCCCATGTGGTATGATTTACATGTCTCAAGTGATTCAAAATCAAGTGAGTCCAAATGGTCCATTTGCATGGAGTTTCTTCATGCATATACACCAATAGACATGGTTCGCATGTCTCAAACTTTTCAAAAATGAGTGAGCCCAAAGATCCATCAGCATGGAGCTTCTTCATGCATTTTATACCGATATGACTTACGTGGCAGTGCCACAAGTAGGTGGTACTATCATTACTATCTTATATATTTTGGCATGAACATGTGTATCACTATGATCGAGATTCAATAAACCATTTATTTTAGGTGCAAGACCATTGAAGGTATTACTCAAATAAACAGAGTAACCATTATTCTCCTTAAATGAATAACCGTATTGCGATAGACATAATCCAATCATGTCTATGCTCAACGCAAACACCAATCTTGATGGTAGAGGGAGCGTACGATATTTGATCAACCTTGGAAATACTTCCAACACATATCGTCATCTCACCTTTTAGCTAGTCTCCGTTTATTCCGTAGCTTTTATTTCGAGTTTACTAACATGTAGCAACCGAACCGGTATCTAATACCATAGTGCTACTAGGAGTACTAGTAAAGTACACATTAACACAATGTATATCCAATTGACCTTGCCAGCCTTCTCATCTACCAAGTATCTAGGGTAATTCTGCTCCAGTGGCTGTTCCCCTTATTACAGAAGCACTCAGTCTCGGGTTTGGGTTCAACCTTGGGTTTCTTCACTAGAGCAGCAGCTGAATTGCCGTTTCATGAAGTATCCCTTCTTGCCCTTGCCCTTCTTGAAACTAGTGGTTTCACCAACCATCAACAATTGATGCTCCTTCTTGATTTCTACTTTTGTGGTGTCAAACATCGTGAATATCTCAAGGATCATCATATATGTCCCTGATATATTATAGTTCATCATGAAGCTCTAGCAGCTTGGTGGTAATGACTTTGGGAAACATCACTATCTCATCTGGAAGATCAACTCCCACTCGATTCAAATGATTGTTGTACTCAGACAATCTGAGCACAAGCTCAACAATTGAGCCTTTCTCCTTAGTTTGCAGGCTAAGAAAATTGTCAGAGGTCTCATACCTCTTGACGTGGGCACGAGCCTGAAATCCCAATTTCAGCCCTCGAAACATCTCATATGTTTTGCGACGTTTCAAAACGTCTTCGATGCCTCAACTCTAAACCATTTAACTGAACTATCACGTAGTTATCAAAATGTGTATGTCAGATGTTCGCAACATCCACAGACGACGTTCGAGGTTCAGCACACTGAGCGGTGCATTAAGGACATAAGCCTTCTATGAAGCAATGAGGATAATCCTTAGTTTATGGACCTAGCCCGCATAATTGCTACTATCATATTTCAACTAAATTTTCTCTAGGAACATATCTAAACAGTAGAACTGAAGCGCGAGCTACGACATAATTTGCGAAGATCTTTTGACTATGTTCAGGATAATTAAGTTCATCTTATGAACTCCCACTCAGATAGACATCCCTCTAGTCATCTAAGTGATTACATGATCCGAGTCAACTAGGCCGTGTCCGATCATCACGTGAGACGGACTAGTCATCATCGGTGAACATCTTCATGTTGATCGTATCTACCATACGACTCCTGCTCGACCTTTCGGTCTCTTGTGTTCCAAGGCCATGTCTGTACATGCTAGGCTCGTCAAGTCAACCTAAGTGTTTCGCATGTGTAAATCTGTCTTACACCCGTTGTATGTGAAAGTTAGAATCTATCACACCCGATCATCACGTGGTGCTTAGAAACAACGAACTGTCGCAACGGTGCACATTTAGGGGGGACACTTTCTTGAAATTATTATGAGGGATCATCTTATTTTCTACCGTCATTCTAAGTAAACAAGATGCAAAAACATGATAAACATCACATGCAATCAAATAATAGTGACATGATATGGCCAATATCATATAGCTCCTTTGATCTCCATCTTGGGGCTCCATGATCATCTTGTCACCGGCATGACACCATGATCTCCATCATCATGATATCCATCATCGTGTCTCCATGAAGTTTCTCGCCAACTATTACTTCTACTACTATGGCTACCGGTTAGCAATAAAGTAAAGTAATTACATGGTGTTGTTCAATGACACGCAGGTCATACAATAAATAAAGACAACTCCTATGGCTCCTGCCGGTTGTCATACTCATCGACATGCAAGTCGTGATTCCTATTACAAGAACATGATCAATCTCATACATCCCATATATCATTCATCACATCCTTTTGGCCATATCACATCACATAGCATACCCTGCAAAAACAAGTTAGACGTCCTCTAATTGTTGTTTGCATGTTTTACGTGGCTGCTATGGGTTTCTAGCAAGAACGTTTCTTACCTACGCAAAGACCACAATGTGATATGCCAATTTATATTTACCCTTCATAAGGACCCTTTTCATCGAATCCGATTCGACTAAAGTGGGAGAGACAGACACCCGCTAGCCACCTTATGCAACTAGTGCATGTCAGTCGGTGGAACCAGTCTCACGTAAGAGTACGTGTAAGGTCGGTCCGGGCCGCTTCATCCCACAATGCCGCCGAATCAAGATTGGACTAGTAACGGTAAGCATATTGAACAAAATCAACACCTACAACTACTTTGTGTTCTACTCGTGCATAGAATCTACGCAATAGACCTAGCTCATGATGCCACTGTTGTGGAACGCAGCAGAAATTCAAAATTTTCCTACGTGTCACCAAGATCTATCAATGGAGAAACCAGCAACGAGGGGAAGGAGAGTGCATCTACATACCCTTGTAGATCGCTATGTGGAAGCGTTCAAGAGAACGGGGTTGAAGGAGTCGTACTCGTCGTGATCCAAATCACCGGAGATCCTAGTGCCGAACGGACGGCACCTCCGTGTTCAACACACGTACAGCCCAGTGACGTCTCCCATGCCTTGATCCAGCAAGGAGAGAGGGAGAGGTTGAGGAAGACTCCATCCAGCAGCAGCACAACGGCGTGGTGGTGATGGAGGAGCGTGGTACTCCAGCAGGGCTTCGCCAAGCACCGCAAGAGACGAGGAGGAGAGAGGTAGGGCTGCGCCAGGGAGAGATCAAATCGTGTGTCTTGGGCAGCCCAAAACCCCCCACTATTTATAGGAGAAGGGGAGGAGGGTGCGACCCCTCTAGGGTTCCCACCCCTAGGGGGCGGCAGCCCTAGATGGGATGGAGGGGGGTGGCCAAGAGGGGGAGAGGGGGGCGCGCCCTAGGGTGGGCCTTAGGCCCATCTACGCCTAGGGTTTCCCCTTTCTCCTCCTAGCTGCGCCTTGGGCCTTGTGGGAGGCACACTAGCCCACTCAGGGGCTGGTCCCTTGCCACTCTTGGCCCATGCAAGCCTTCGGGGCTGGTGTCCCCACTTGGTGGACCCCCGGGACCCTCCCGGTGGTCCCGGTACATTACCGAATAAACCCGAAACTTTTCTAGTGACCAAAACAGGACTTCCCATATATAAATATTTACCTCCGGACCATTCCGGAACTCCTCGTGACGTCCGGGATCTCATCCGGGACTCCGAACAACATTCAGTAACCACATACAAACTTCCTATATAATCCTAGCGTCATCGAACCTTAAGTGTGTAGACCCTACGGGTTCGGGAACCATGCAGACATGACCGAGACGTTCTCCGGTCAATAACCAACAGCGGGATCTAGATATCCATGTTGGTTCCCACATGTTCCACGATGATCTCATCGGATGAACCACGATGTCGAGGATTCGATCAATCCCGTATACAATTCCCTTTGTCTAGCGGTATTTTACTTGCCCGAGATTCGATCGTCGGTATCCCGATACCTTGTTCAATCTCGTTACCGGCAAGTCTCTTTACTCGTTCTGTAACACATCATCTCGTGATCAACTCCTTGATCACATTGTGCACATTATGATGATGTCCTACCGAGTGGGCCCAGAGATACCTCTCCGTCACACGGAGTGACAAATCCCAGTCTTGGTTCGTGCCAACCCAATAGACACTTTTGGAGATACCTGTAGTGTACCTTTATAGCCACCCAGTTACGTTGTGACATTTGGCACACCCAAAGTATTCCTACGGTATCCGGGAGTTGCACAATCTCATGGTCTAAGGAAATGATACTTGACATTAGAAAAGCTTTAGCATACAAACTACACGATCTTTGTGCTAGGCTTAGGATTGGGTCTTGTCCATCACATCATTCTCTTAATGATGTGATCCCGTTATCAATGACATCCAATGTCCATGGTCAGGAAACCGTAACCATCTATTGATCAACGAGCCAGTCAACTAGAGGCTTACTAGGGACATGGTGTTGTCTATGTATCCACACATGTATCTGAGTTTCCTATCAATACAATTCTAGCATGGATAATAAACGATTATCATGACCAAGGAAATATAATAATAACTAATTTATTATTGCCTCTAGGGCATATTTCCAACACATCGCTCGTCCCCGACTGCCACTCATAAGGAGGACAATCAAATAACACCTCTTGTTTCAAATTTGTTACATAACGTTTACCATATGTGCATGCTACAGGACTTGCAAACTTCAACACAAGCATTTCTCAATTTCACAACTACTCAACTAGCACGACTTTGATATTATTACCTCCATATCTCTAAACAATCATCAAGCATCAAACTTCTCTTAGTATTCAAAACACTCATAAGAAAATTTTACTAATCTCGAATACCTAGCATATTAGGATTTTAAGAAAATTACCATGCTATTTCCGACTCTCAAAATAATCTAAGTGAAGCATGAGATATCAATAGTTTCTATAAAACAAATCCACCACCGTGCTCTAAAAGATATAAGTGAAGTACTAGAGCAAAACTATATAACTCAAAAGATATAAGCGAAACACATAGAGTATTCTAACAAATTCCAAATCATGTATGGATCTCTCAAAAGGTGTGTACATCAAGGATGATTGTGGTAAACTAAAAATAAAAGACTCAAATCATATAATACGCTCCAAGCAAAACACATATCATGTGGCGAATAAAAATATAGCTCCAAGTAAAGTTACCGATAGAAGTAGACGAAAGAGGGGATGCCTTCCGAGGCATCCCCAAGCTTTGGCTTTTTGGTGTCCTTAGATTATCTTGGGGGTTCCATGGGCATCCCCAAGCTTAGACTCTTGCCACTCCTTGTTCCGTAATCCATCAAATCTTTACCCAAAACTTGAAAACTTCACAACACAAAACTCAAAGTAGAAAATCTCGTGAGCTCCGTTAGCGAAAGAAAACAAAAGACCACTTCAAGGTACTGTAATGAACTCATTATTTATTTATATTAGTGTTAAACCTACTGTATTACAACTTCTCTCTGGTTTATAAACTATTTTACTAGCCATAGATTCATCAAAATAAGCAAACAACACACGAAAAACAGAATCTGTCAAAAACAGAACAATCTGTAGTAATCTGTAGCTAGCGCAAGATCTGGAACCCCAAAAATTCTAAAATAAATTTCTGGACGTGAGGAATTTATCTATTAATCATATTCAAAAATAATTATCTAAATATCACTTTCCAAATAAAAATGGCAGCAGTTTTCGTGAGCGCTAAAGTTTCTGTTTTTTACAGCAAGTGTAACAAGACTTTCCCCAAGTCTTCCCAACGGTTCTACTTGGCACAAACATTAATTAAAAACAAAAAACACAACCAAAACAGAGGCTACATAAATTATTTATTACTAAACAGGAGCAAAAAGCAATGAATAAAAATAAAATTGGGTTGCCTCCCAACAAGCGCTATCATTTAACGCTGTAGCGACCAGACCTCAAACGGTCCAATCTCTGTGCTCAGGTGTCATCCCTGGATCAGTAATGCTGACACCACACAATACTTGAAGGATTTATAACAGAGTAGCAATCACACACTTATTACATTGAGTGTCTCAAAAGAGAACTTATTACAATAAATATGGCTTAAGGCCATCTAATGACGATAACAGCGGAAGGCTTGGAAGATAAGTGAGTCCATCAACTCCAACGACATCACTGAGTATAGAACCAAGACGTAAAACTCCTTAATCATCATCTGAAAAGTCTGCAACATTAACGTTGCAGCCCGAAACGGGTCAGCACATGGAATATGCTGGCAAAGTAACACATAGAGAGTAATGGAATAATCAGGCTATTCTATATGCATATTTGCCTGGTGGAAAGCTCTATGGTTACAGTTTTGTGGAAAGCCAATTTTTCCCTACTGAAAAAGGAATAAATTTTATTTAACTATCATGGTGGTTGTTAAACATTGAGAATGGTTGACAGCATTCTCAATCCCAATTAAGCATCATCATTAAACAAAACCCAACAAAATTAATTTTAGAGTAACATGTTGAGATTCACATGATAATCCGAGTACTAGATACTCAAGATGTCCATAACTGGGGACATGGCTAACCATGATTAGTTTATACACTCTGCAGAGGTTTGCGCACTTTTCCCCACAAGACTCGATCTCCTCCGTTGGATTTCTCGCACTACACGGTGTTTGAGAAACGGATGACCGAGACATAGTCTTTCAAAAGTGCTAGCACCTTACGAACGGGTAGACCGTACCAACCTACATCCCCTACATCTGCTAGTCTACCACTGTAAGAGTTCGCACAACTTAGTCAACTATGCTAGATCCCATAATAGCTTGTGGCTGCACACGGAAGTTTCTAGCATGAATAATCTCATGATCCCTTTGAGCCTGGGTGGCGGTCCATAAAGAAAAACAGGCAATCGCTGGAAAACCAAGATGCTTCAATCCACCCAGATGTGTATTTAAGTTGCCACCTTAAGTGAACCATTAATTAACAATCTCACATCTGTCATGGATACACTCACCCAATCCACGTCTACTAGCATAGCATGGCATAATAAGCAAACGTAGAAGTAACTCCCAAAGGTTTGATAATAACATGTAATAGGTACTACCTCAACTACTTCACAAACCCACAATTTAATTAGATCCTAATCAAGCAATGTGTGAGGATTGATCTAATGCAATAAAACTGGGTAGCTGGAAAGCATGATCAAAGTGTTACTTGCCTTGCTGATGATCCGGGAAACCTAGCGATTCGAAGTAGCAAGCGGCGCACTCCGTGTACTCTATCGCAAACAAACAAGCATACAATAAGTACTCAAATAATGCACAGGTAAAACTCACATAAGATATCTAAACAGAAAGTTCAACTTAAGAAGTCCGGTTGGCAAAAAGAATCAAAACGAACGAAGCAATGAAAGACAAACGGCAAAAGAAACAGGCTTCATTTACTATTCTGGATCTAGGGCAAATTTTACAGTGGCAAAAACTTGTTTAAGTTGGTTAAGTGGAAAGAGGGTTTCGAGACAAAACTCCAGGCGCTTGAATCGCCTGATTCCGATAAACGAGCGAAAAGTTAGACTAAAACGACGAATGTTCGTTAAAACGAACGAACGGGCGAACGCTCGCTAATTAAATAAACCGGAAAAACCGATCTATTTAAAAAAATTGAAACTAAAAAAATGAGCAAAACCGTCGGAAAAACCGAACGGTTTTTTGAGAAACCGGAGGCGGAAAAAAACTACCTCCGGTGACTCCGGTGGCGGGTCCGGCGGCGCGGCGGGGCGGCGGCAGCGCGGCGGGGAGGCGGCGGCGCGGCGGGGCGGCAGCGACGGCGCGGGCAGGCGGCGGCACGGGCACGGCGGCGGCGGCTAGGGTTAGGGTTAGGGGGGGCTGGGCTTCGGCCGGGGCCTCGGGGCGCTATAAAAAGGCCCGGCTAGGAGGAGTCCTAGTCGGTTACGGCCCAAGGTCGGTTCAGACCTTTTTTTAAATAATTACGCTCGGGAGAAAAACAAATGGAATACTAAACGGACTCCAAAAATCCCGAAATAAATTTTCCCGGCTTCTAAAATCAAGCCGCACATGATGAACATTTATTTGGGGCCTAAATGGAATTTTGAAAAACACGCATTTTTCCTAAATTTAAATAAAATAGCAAATAAAACCAAAATAAATTTTTATTTGATTTTTTATTAAATCCTCAATATTTCTTTATTTTGGGAAAGTCATTTTATTCCCTCTCTCATATTTTCGTTATAGAAATAATTGAAGACAAAATAAATCAAATCAAATGATCCTATTTTCAAAATTCGAGACAACTCAAATATGAAAATAACGAAATCCCCAACTCTCTCCGAGGGTCCTTGAGTTGCATGTAATTTCTAGGATCAACCAAAATGCAATAGATATGATATGCAATGATGATCTAGTGTATAACATTCCAAATTGAAAATTTGGGATGTTATAAACCTACCCTCCTTAAGATGAATCTCGCCCTCGAGATTCGAGTTGGCTAGAAAATAGGTGAGGGTGGTCTTTCAGCAAATCTTCCTCTCGCTCCCAGGTGGCTTCATCCTCCGTGTGGTGGCTCCACTGAACCTTGCAAAACTTGATAACCGTACTGCGGGTGACTCGACTGGCATATTCTCGAATCTTAACTGGTTTCTCCTTAAGTCAAATCACTTTCCAACTGAATCGCTTCTAGTGGTACTTTATCTCTCAGCGGTATATCAGCCATCTCTGCGTGGCACTTCTTCAACTGGGATATGTGGAACAAGTCGTGAACTCCCGACAATCCTTCGGGCAATTCCAACTTATAGGCTACCTCTCCCATAAGCTCCAAAACTTTGTATGGGCCAACAAAACGTGGCGCTAACTTTCCCTTAACTCCAAAGCGCTTAAATCCTCGAAGTGGTGATACTCGAAGATAAACTCGGTCTCCGACTTCGTAAACTGTCTCCTTGCGTTTAGAATCTGCATAACTCTTCTGCCTGGACTGAGCTACCTTGAGCCTATCGCGAATCAATTTCACTTTCTGTTCAGAGTCCTTTATCAAATCCGGTCCAAACAACTGGCGGTCTCCAACTTCATCCCAAGAGAATGGGGTCCTGCACCTCCTTTCGTACAAGGCTTCGAAAGGGGCCATCTTCTAACTGGATTGATAGTTGTTGTTGTAAGAGAACTCTGCATACGACAAATTCTCGTCCCAACTAGATCCATAATCTAGCGCACAAGCTCTTAGCACATCCTCCAAAATCTGATTGACTCTCTCAGTCTGTCCATCTGTCTGCGGGTGGAAAGCTATGCTAAACTCCAGTTTGGTTACCAAAGTTTCATGCAACTGATTCCAGAACTTTGAGGTAAATTGGGTTCCTCTATCTGATACTATGCTCCTTGGAACTCCATGTAGACAAACGATTCTGGTCATACATATCTTTGCCAACTTTGCACTGGTATAAGTAGTCTTCACGGGAATGAAATGAGCTACCTTGGTCAAACGATCGACTACAACCCATATCAAGTCATAGCCTGAACGTGTTCTGGGCAATCCTGTAATAAAATCCATGCCTAGCTTATCCCACCTCCATTCGGGTATCGGCAATGGTTGTAGCAATCCTGCTGGCTTCTGATGCTCTGCCTTTACTGTCAGACATACGTCACAAACTGCTACATATTCCGCAATATCCTTATTCATTCCGGTCCAACAGAATATATCCTTCAAATCCAAATACATCTTGGTATTTCCTGGGTGAATCAAATATGGGGAATGATGGGCCTCTTGTAAGATTAACTTCCTGATCTCCGAATTGTTTGGTGCATAGACACGGTGTTCAAACCATAAGGTATCATGCTCATCCTCACGAAATCCCTTAGCCTTTCCTTTTCTCATTTTCTCCTTAATAGAAACAATCTCCTTGTCGGTCCTTTGGGCTTCTCTGATCTTATCCATCAAGGTACACTAAATCTCCAGTGCTGCTACATAGCCTTTCGGGACTATTTCCAAACATAGCTCTCGAAGATTTTCGACTAACTCCCTTGGTAAATCTCCCATCATTAGGGTGTTGACATGACTCTTACGGCTTAACGCGTGAGCTACTATGTTAGCCTTTCCGGGGTGATAATGCAATTTCATATCATAGTCCTTGATGAGCTCCAACCATCTCCTTTGTCTGAGGTTCAACTCCTTCTGTGTGAAAATATACTTCAAACTCTTGTGATCCGTGTACACCTCGCAATGGTTTACAATCAGAAAATGTCTCCAAGTCTTCAATGCATGCACTACGGCTGTAACTCCAAATCATGCATAGCGTAATTCAACTCATGGGACTTAAGTTTTCGTGAGCCATATGAAACAACTCTTCCTTCCTACATAAGCACTGCTCCAAGTCCTCGATGTGAAGTGAGGGAGTCCAGGATTAGGGGGTGTCCGGGTAGCCGGACTATACCTTCGGCCGGACTCTTGGACTATGAAGATACAAGATTGAAGACTTCGTCCTGTGTCCGGAAGGGACTTTCCTTGGCGTGGAAGGCAAGCTTGGCGATACGGATATGTAGATCTCCTACTATTGTAACCGAATCTGTGTAACCCTAGCCCTCTCCGGTGTCTATATAAACCGGAGGGTTTTAGTCCGTAGAGGAACAACAATCATACCATAGGCTAGCTTTTAGGGTTTAGCCTCTCTGATCTCGTGGTAGATCTACTCTTGTACTACCCATATCATCAATATTAATCAAGCAGGACGTCGGGTTTTACCTCCATCAAGAGGGCCCGAACCTGGGGCTAAAACATCGTGTCCCCTGCCTCCTATTACCATCCGGCCTAGACGCACAGTTCGGGACCCCCTACCCGAGATCCGCCGGTTTTGACACCAACATTGGTGCTTTCATTGAGAGTTCCTCTGTGCCATCACCATCAGGAAGGATGCCTCATGCCTTGTTTAAAGACGACACCATTGCTAAGGGAGCTTTGGCTGTCGGCTAGACTCTTAGGCTAGGTGGTTTCCTATGACCACCCATTCGGCTGCTGCGCTGACGATGACCTCTCGGGTCATCGTAAGCAATCTTCACGCCAGCTCAGAATTCGCCGAGCAGCTAGATCCAATGGAGCTCTCTTCCCTGAACGATCTCTTGGATCTCTTCACCGCCCTCGGAGTCGCTACGGATAACATCCAGATTGGGTCTAAACCCGATCTGAGAGAGATTAACTCCCCCCAGGTTACCCATCATGTTGCCGTGGTAGTGGGACAATGTGGCGACCCTTCATCTATCTTAAGGACTAGATATGTCCGGATTCCCGATCCCTCCAAGTCGGATACCCGCGGAGGGGAGGACATCACCCAAGACCTGAACTTAAATTCAGGTGACGGGCTAGATTCATTGGACAACGTCCAAGAATCCAAACTTCCGAGTTCGGAAACTCCTTGGCCCCTGGGTCTCAGATTGGGTGAGGTTTCGGACTTGATTTCACCCACCCACCCGTACATAAGCGATCTATTCCAAATTAGGCAAGAGCCCGAAGAAACAGTACATCATTACTGGGCCAGATACCTCCTGGTTATGAACAGGATAAAGGACTGCCGCGAGGAAGACACAATTTTATTCTTCTGCAATAATTGCACGGACAAGGGAATCCTCAACACCATAAGTCTCCGTGATATTACACGCTTCGCTGACTTGGCGTCCATAGTACGAAAGTACTGTGCGATGGAAAGCGCCTGGAAAACCGAAATAAAATTTTGGGACAATCCGGCCCTGAATTCAAACCCAGTCCGAAACAAAAGGGTGCATCATCACCAGACACCCGGGTTCAATACCAAAAAGCAAAAGCCCTCTGCAGGGCACGGAACCGTACTGGAAGGATGGCTTAATGGACCCTGTAAAATCCACAGTGCAGAGGGCGCCACACCAACACACAGCCTTAGAGCATGTTGGATACTCCGGCAGGTGGCAAAAATTGGCAAAGATCTTCTAATTCCAGAAGCCACAGAAAGCCACCCCAGAGAAACCAGTACGGTATCAATAGTCTTCGAGACTTTCGCATCAAATAATATGCGAAAAAGAACACTCCGCGGCCTTGCCGAAGTCTACCAAGTAGCAACAATAAACCCATGGAGTGACACGGCTATTACTTTTAGCGCCAGTGATGAACCTAAATTCCGAACAGCCCGAGCACCGGCCGCATTGGTCCTCAGTCCAATAGTGGACGGCTTTCGTCTTACCAAGGTACTCATGGATGGCGGCAGCGGATTGAACCTCATTTACGAGGAAACCCTTAAAAAAATGGAAATAGACCGGAACTGCATTGAGTGAAGTGGCACAACCTTTAGAGGAATAATCCCTAGTCGGGAAGCGCGCTGTACAGGAAAAATCACACTAGATGTGGTGTTAGGCACGCCGGATAATTACAGGTCCGAAGAGGTCACGTTCCAGGTGGCCCCGTTTAGTAGCGGATATCACGCTCTGCTAGGGCAGGAAGCGTTTACAGTCTTCCAAGCAATAACCCATTACGGGTACATGAAGCTCAAGATGCCCGGGCCTAATGGAATCATCACTCTCGTTAGTGATCCGGACAGAGCACTCCATGCCGAAAACAAGACAGCCGCACTGGCCCTCGAGGCACTATCCGAAGCCCTAGCGGCTGAGGAACTAACTGCACTGCGCTCCACGGTAAATAGGGACTATGTGATACTCGATAAAAGATACAAGTCCACCTCCTTTAAACCGGCAAACGAAATAGTCAAATTCCAGGTCCATCCAACGGACCCCAATAAAACAGCTTCCATCGGGGCACAGTTAAACCCTGATATAGACGCCGCACTGCGAGAGTTCCTACGAGAGAACTGGGACATTTTCGCCTGGCACCCTTCAGACATGCCAGGAATCCCACGCAGGCTGGCCGAACATAGCTTAAATATCCTAAAAGGATTCAAGCCAGTCAAACAAGCTCTTCGGCGTTTTTCCGAACCTAAGAGACAGGCCATGGGAGAGGAACTAGCCAAGCTATTGGAGGCCGGATTCATCAAAGATATAAAACATCCGGACTGGCTAGCAAACCTGGTGATGGTACCAAAGAAGGACAAATCCGGATTTCAAAGACCTTAACAGGGCTTGCCCAAAGGATTCCTCCCTCTCCCCCGCATCGATCAAATTATCGACGCTACCGCAGGACACGATTCGTTGTGTTTCCTCGACGCATACTCCAGCTACCATCAAATAAAGATGGCAGAGTCAGACCAAGCCGCGACGGCATTCATCACACCATACGGCCCATTCTGCTTCAACACAATGCCCTTCGGGCTCAAAAATGCCAGCAACATATCAGCGCATGATTCAGACATGTCTGGCAAACCAGATTGGCAAAATAGTGGAGCCATACGTAGATGATGTGGTCGTTAAAACAACACATGTCGAATCTCTAGTAGACGAATTGAGGCTAACATTCGATAACCTCCGAACATACAACATCAAGCTCAACCCGGGAAAATGCGTTTTCGGCGTTCCAGCCGGAAAGCTCTTGGGCTTCATTGTATCCGGTAGAGGAATTGAAGCAAATCTAGCCAAGATCCGAGCTCTGTCACAATTGGATATCCCGAAGGACCTCAAACAAATACAAAAATTAACAGGATGCGTGGCGGCTCTAAGCCGCTTTATCTCCCGCCTAGGAGAAAAGGCCCTACCCCTTTACCGCCTCCTTCGGTGCACCGAACACTTCGAGTGGACGGATGCAGCCACGGCCGGACTCAACGAAATAAAATCCATCTTAGCAACAAACCCAGTCCTGGCCGCACCAAACATTGGCGAACCAATGCAATTATACATCACAGCAACCCATCAGGTCGTAAGCGCAGTGCTTGTCATCGAACGAGAAACGGACGGACACAAATTCCCCCTTCAAAAGCCGGTCTAATACGTGTCCACTGTCCTTACTCCGTGCAAGTCACGGTACCCGCATTATCAAAAGATTGCATATGCGGTATTTATGGCATCCGGGAAGCTGCGACACTACTTTCAAGAGTGTTCAATAACAGTAGCCTTGGAAGTGCCACTTAACGATGTTATAAACAACCGCGACGTGACGGGCCGGATTGAAAAATGGGCGATTGAGCTCCTCCCGTTTGGCCGACTTCGTCGCAGAATGGACGGAGGCCGAAGTCCCTAAAGAGTACGGCTGAGGGAGTCCTGGATTAGGGGTGTCCGGATGGCCGAACTAGACCTTCAGCCGGACTCCTGGACTATGAAGATACAAGATTGAAGACTCCGTCCCGTGTCCGGAAGGGACTTTCCTTGGCATGGAAGGCAACCTTGGCGATACTGATATTTAGATCTCCTACCGTTGTAACCGACTCTATGTAACCCTAACCCTATCCGGTGTCTATATAAACCGGAGGGTTTTAGTCCGTAGGACAACATACACATCAACAATCATACCATAGGCTAGCTTCTAGGGTTTAGCCTCTCCGATCTCGTGGTAGATCCACTCTTGTACTACCCATATCATTAATATTAATCAAGCAGGACGTAGCGTTTTACCTCCATCAAGAGGGCCCGAACCTGGGTAAAAATTCGTGTCCCTTGCCTCCTGTTACCATCCTGCCTAGACGCACAGTTCGGGACCCCCAACCTGAGATCCGCTGGTTTTGACACCGACATTGGTGCTTTCAATGAGAGTTCCTCTTTGTCGTCGCCGTCAGGCTCGATGGCTCCTACGATCATCAATAGCGATGCAATCCAGGGTGAGACCTTGTTCCCCAGACAGATCTTCGTCTTCGGCGGCTTCGCACTGTGGGCCAATTCACTTGGCCACCTGGAGCAGATCGAAAGCTACGCCCCTGGCCGTCAGGTCAGATTTGGAAGTTTAAACTACACGGCTGACATCCGCGGGGACTTGATCCTCGACGGATTCAAGCCATTGCCGAGCGTGCCGCACTGTCCCGACGAGCATGATCTAGCTCTGTCGCCGAACAGTGCCCTGAAGGCCGCACCCGCATTGGCTCCGATCCTTAATTCGGAGCCAACTGCGATTGGACGCCGCCTCGGGGGCTGCAATCCCAACGACGATTGAGCCGAACACCAGCCCCGCACTCCGCGAGACTCGTGACTCCAAGGAGCCGGACTCCTTTTCGGACTCCAAACCCTCCGCGCCCCGGCCAATCGAATCCGATTGGGCGCCGATCATGGAGTTTACTACCGCGTACATCTTTCAGCACTCGCCTTGTGGCGATATTCTGAAATCACTAAAGTCTCTCTCTTTATCAGGAGAGCCCTGGCCGGACTACGGCCAGCAAGGTTGGGATTCGGACGATGTAGAAATTCAAAGCCCACCCACCACCCACTTTGTAGCCACTGTTGACGACTTAACCGACATGCTCGACTTCGACTCCGAAGACATTGACGGTATGAACGCCGATGATGGAGATGATGAAGAACCAGCGCCTACTAGGCCCTGGAAAGCCCCCTCGTCATATGACATATACATGGTGGACGCACCAAAAGATGACGACGAGGAACGGAAGGACGCACCGAAGGCTTGTTCCCCCGAAAAGCAGTCAAAGCGGCGACGCAAGCGCCGCCCCAAATCCCGCCTCGACAGAAATAGCGATCACACAGACCCAGCGCTGGAGCAGGGCGAACCGCTGCCGGACAACGGCAATCCGGATAATCAAACCGAACAAACAAATCCTATCAAGGATAATGGCCCGGACGACATAACGCCGGACAGACACCCGGAGCAGCATACTGCCCGTAAAAGGCTTGTTGCCACCGCCAGGAGCCTGAAAAAACAGAAGCAAAGGCTCAAGGCCGCGCAAGACACACTCCAATTCAGATGGAGTAAAATACTCAGCACAGCAGCAAGGTACGGAGACAATCGCCCCTCCAAGAGCTACCCAAAGCGGAAGTTGCTGCCCGAATTCGATAAGGAGGCCTCAGAACCTCCACAACCAAATATCAAAGTAGCCACCTGGTCGGGTAGACGACCCCTCTACCAACACAGAGCGGCATACAACGCCACTCACAATACAATACGCGACCCATGCGAGGGCTCGCACCCAAAGGATGGCGCAGAAAGATCCATCTATGGACCACGCAAGCGCGCCCCAGCATACAATGCAACACAAAAAACACCCGAGCAACGCGGTACACCCAGCTATAGGGGTGTCGCACACCCCCTGTGTTTCACCGATGAGGTGCTGGACCATAAATTTCCAGAGGGATTCAAACCCGCAAACATAGAGGCATACGACGGAACAACAGAACCCGGAGTCTGGATTGAGGACTACATCCTTCACATCCATATGGCTCGCGGAGACGATCTCCACGCCATCAAGTACTTACCCCTCAAGCTCAAAGGGCCAGCTCGTCACTGGCTCAAAGGCCTCCCCGAAAGCTCCATTGGAAGTTGGGAAGAACTCGAAGACGCCTTTCAGGAAAATTTTCAAGGGACTTATGTCCGACCTCCGGATGCGGATGATTTGAGCCATATAACTCAACAGCCCTGAGAGTCAGCCCGAAAGATTTGGAACAGGTTTCTTACTAAAAAGAACCAGATTGTTGACTGTACGGACGCCGAAGCCTTGGCAGCTTTCAAGCATACCGTCCGTGACGAATGGCTCGCCAGACACCTCGGCCAAAATAAGCCGAGAACGATGGCCGTATTAACAAACCTCATGACCCGCTTTTGCGCGGGTGAGGACAGCTGGCTAGCCAGATGCAGCACCAGCGACCCCAGTACATCCGAAGTTAGAGATGGAAATGGGAAATCACGACGCAACAGCAATAGCAAATGCCGGATTAAAGAAGATAGCATGAAGGGGACGGCAGTAAATGCCGGATTCAAAAGCTCTCGACCAGGTCAAAAGTCACCCCCTAAAGGCACCAGGGACGAACTGTCCAGCCTCAACAAAATTCTGGACCAAGTGTGCCAGATCCATAGTACCCCTAGTAAACCCGCTAATCATACCCACAGAGAATGTTGGGTCTTCAAGCAGTCCGGCAAGCTCAATGCCGTACACAAGGGGGAAGATACACCAAGTGAAGATGAGGACGAGCCTCCCAAACAAGACACGGCGGAACCAAAGAAATTTCCACCAGAAGTCAAAACAGTAAACGTGTTACACGTGATCAGGGGAAAAAACAACATGGCACTCCCAGGAAAACATACCCAAGTGCCTGTCACCGCGAAGTCTTGCCACCGGTCATCTCAACCGATCACTTTCGACCATCACGATTACTCAGCAATTATCCAGCACACAGGATGGGCTGCCCTGGTATTAGACCCAGTAATTGACGGATATCACTTCACACAATTCTTGATGGACGGCGGTAGTAGCCTAAACCTAATATATCAGGATACAATCCGCGGGCTGGGGTTAGACCCAACACAAATTCGCCATGGCAATACTACTTTTAAAGGAGTAACGCCAGGCCCAAGGGCTCGTTGTACGGGCTCCCTCTCATTACAAGTTACATTCGGCTCCCCCGATAACTTCCGTCGCGAGCATTTAACTTTCCACATCGCTCTGTTTCAAAGTGGCTATCAAGCATTGCTCGGATGAGAAGCTTTCGCTCGCTTTAATGTAATACCACACTACGCCTCCCTCACACTCAAGATGCCCTGTCCACGTGGCATCATTACAGTGCACGGAGATATCAAGCGCTCTCTGCGCGTCGAAGAGAGTGAGGCTGCCTTGGAAGCCGAATATTAAAGACGTCCGGACCATCGATCGAGTCCGGCGCCGCTATTTACACCGAGTAAGTGATCACACCCCTATTTGTTAATACACGGGGCTCAACGCGCGCAGACAAGTGGCAATTTCTTATCATCTTCAATTGTACATGGTTTCTTTAAAAACTATATTTTTGCACGGCAACTTTTTCACCTAAATTCCTCTGTTTTACAGACGATCATCGTGCTACACCCGTCCATGATACAGCACAACGGAGACATAGGCGCAGACGTGCAACAGGGACCCGCTCAAAGGATTCTTTTTAGATTAAGACCCTGTGTAAACCTTTTTTACTGTCTCTTGTTGATACATATCCACCGTTGTGAAGGATGCTGACGTCTTGGCATGTGGCCACGCTAGAACAATGCACGTACCTGGACACAAGGGGCTTCTTACAAAGGCCATCATTTAGGCCCGGTTTATACCACAAAGACCGAATACCTTAGGGAGTGTTCGGCGTCGCGAGTTTGGCCCTATATGCATCAGCTCCGAATCATTGTCTTTGGTCAAATGTTGGGTTTGCCCGGCTCCTGTGATTTGGTACCTTACGTTCCGCTTTACCGGCTAAGGTAGCACCAGGAGAACTACTGCAATTGTGCCCTGGTTCATCCGGACGAGCACCTCAGTAGAGAAAGCCGAAAATTGACTGTCATGATATAGCGTGAGACTGGTCAACCACTCGATGACCTGTGGGAATGTTAGAATTCCTCCGCCTTAACGAAGGGCCATTTTTCCGGCCAGGCATGTACGCACCCCAAGATCGGGAGAGTGCGGAGCCACCAGGGGCTATCTAGTAGCCCCACTGTCAAACTCCTATGGCTAAGTGAAAGTGTTAAAGCATTATAGTCCGGTTGCCTCGCTCGCTCCGCTATCACCTCCTTAATAGGACCAAGACGTTGGGTTAAGTGTGAACGCGTGTTTTTGCTAGCACCTCCGCATTACATGCGTGGGGGTTGAAGCTGACGACTTCAATCTTTCAGGTTATACACACGTATACAAAAACGGCCGCCCAGGAGGCATCATATTACTTTTAGGCAAAAGTATAAAAATAGCCTTATAAAACTCTATAAAAGCATCTCGCTTACAATGAGATTACATATCACTCAAACATAATATTTTTTGAGCACTGGGTCTCTACCAAATGGACACCCTCAAGAACTTCTTCAAAGTAGTGCTCAGCAGCCTTTCGACCTATGGCCGAATCCCGCGCTGCAACATTGGTAGCATCCATCTCTGCCCAGTATGCCTTGACATGGGCAAAGGCCATCCGTGCGCCATCTATGCACGCCGACCTCTTCATCGCATTAATGTGCGGCACCACATCTAGGAACTGCTGCACCAAGCTGAAATAGCTGTTCGGTTTCAACCTTTCCGGCCATAGCTGATCCACAACGGACCTCATGGCGAGTCCGGACAACCTATTTAGTTCAGCCCATTCGGCTAATTGGTCAGTCAATGAAAGTGGACGCTCGGGAGTATGGAATTATCTCCAAAATAGCTGGTCTACTCCATGGTCCGTTTGACCCTGGAAGTACTTGGCCGCATCGGCAACGCTCACCGCCAAATCCATATACACATCCTCCGAGCTCCACAGCCGATCCAGAGGGGCATACCGTGGATCTCCGAACTTCCTCTGCAACATAAAGGATTTCCCAGCTACAATATCCCCGGCTTCCCGCAGCTCCTCCTTCTTTGACCTCATAGCAGAGCGGAGGTCTTTTCTCGTCGCAGCAGCCTTCTCAAGGTCCGATGCCTCCGCCTGGTTTTCCTTTTCAAGAACCCAGCAACGGTCGGCGGCGGCTTTTAATTCTATGGCCATCTTGGCCATCTTGTCTCGGCTTTCACCATGTGCGGCCTTCTCGGCTTGCAACTCTTCGGCCGCCTTCAGAGCAACCGCATTACCCAACCTCGTTTGCTCCTTGGCTCGGGCAAGTTCTGCCCGCAAGGCTTCAACAGTGGCAGCTCCATCTGTAGTCACAACATATTAAAGATACTGGCATTATGCTGCTCTTCCTATGTGATGTTTACCAGATAAAGACACTTACCCTGTGCCTCGTCAAGCCTTTCGTTAACAAGCTCGATGTCGGCGTATGCCGCATCCAACTGTCGTTCTAAATGGGCAAACTCGCTAGTCCGGCTAGCCACCGGAGCTTCCATCACCTCCACATAGAGGCGGTATGGTTATTACCTGGGAATTTGATCCTCTGTTCGTTGTCGTTTCCGACGACAACCAGAGTCTTAGGGGCTACTATCTACACAGAGCACACCTAGCATGTGCAGGACTATCATACATTCTTTTACGTACCTCAAAGCCTATCAGTAAACTCATAAAAGCTTCATGCAATGCGCTTTCGGTGGACGATATTCTCTCCATCACCGTGTTCATCAGCACACGGTGTTCATCTGAGATGGCCGCTCGCCCCACCAACTCCCTCAGAACATCCGATCGCACACTAGATGGTGCCGGACTCTTTTGTCTGCTCTCTTCGGGAGCCGGACACTGGGAGCTTCGGGGGTCAACGGGATTATCTTCTGGCCTCACCGGACTCGGAGAGGCCCTCCGCGACGACACTTCAGGGTCGCCCGCTTTCGGAGCGGAGGAGTCCGGAGGAGGCGTTTCGCTCTCCATCATCTCTAGAAGAAGATCCCCCGAAGACGAGCTCATTTGAGAGGGGCTAAGGCCCGAACAGCTAAGATATATGCGGTGGTTATTTTCTCAGAAGAAAAAGAACATATTTGTACTGTTAAAGTATTCCGGGTCACTTACGACTCGCGGGAGAATTGACCCCCCCGCGGACTTTGTGCGGCAATAGCACCCCCCAAGGTGGGACCCTCGGTGGGAGACTTCTTCTCCCATTTGGAAGCTTCGGCTTCCGAATCCTCGGGCACGGTCCTTTTCCTCTTCCGATCGTCTTCCTTCATGGAGACGCTCGCTCCCTCGGTTAGAATGCGCAGCGTTGGGGGCACGCGTTCGCCCTTACTGTCCTCCGCAGTATCTTCCCTCAAGGGATCCAGGCAAGGTGCGATCTGGAGCATCTTTTCCAGGACCGGATTTTCCAAACCCTTAGGGAGGGGGGGCGAACACCGAATCAACCTTGCCTTGCTAGCCAGTCCTAATCAGAAGGCGAATTCTCAGAAATAACTTCGTGACAAATGAGAGACAGTATGTTCAGCCGAAAGATTCCTTACCTGTCCGGCGGTGCGGGTACTACTCAAGCCCACGTCCTCGGTGATTTCCGGACACTCTGCCTAAGGCCCGAAGAATGACTTGTACATCTCCTCATGCGTCAAACCGAGGAAATTTTCAATGACACGCGGTCCCTCGAGATTGAACTCCCACAAGCGAAGGGGGTGGCGTTTGCAAGGTTGGACTTGGCGAACCAGCATAACTTGTGCTACCGCGACCAAACTGAAATCTCCATTGAAGAGATCTCAAATGCAGCTTTGCAGTATAGGCACATCCTTGGCTGGACCCCAGCTCAGACCCCTGCTGATCCATGACATCAGTTGTGGTGGAGGGCCCGAGCGGAAAACAGGGGCGGCCGCCCACTTGGCGCTTCTAGGAGCCGTGATATAGAACCACTCCTGTTGCCACAATTCAGACACCTCCGGGATGGAACCTTTGGGCCACGGAGCTCCCGTCATCTTGCATACTGAGGCACCTCCACACGCTGCATGTTGCCCCTCGACCATCTTCGGCTTCACTTCAAAGGTCTTGAGCCACAAGCCAAAGTGAGGGGTGACCCGGAGGAAGGCCTCGCACACGACAATAAATGTCATGATTTGAAGAAAGGAGTCCGGAGCTAGATCATGGAAGTCTAGCCCGTAATAATACAACAAACCCCTGACGAAAGGATCCAGAGCAAGGCCTAGACCTCGGAAGAAGTGGGAAACGAACACGACGTTCTCGTTGGGTTCGGGGGTAGGGACAACCTACCCTCGGGGAGGCAGCCGATGCAAAATCTCGGCGGTCAGATATTTGGCCTCCCTCAACTTTTTGATGTCTTCTTATGTGACGGAGGAAGGCACCCATCGGCCTTGAAGGCTAGATCCGGACATGACTAAAGGTTCGAAGCACCTGACCTGAACTTCGGGCTCTTGAGCTTGAGGTGGGGGAAGGATTTGATTGAGCACGGGAGAGAAAAATAAAAGCCTGATCCCTTTATAAAGAGGCTGAATATCAAGCGTCCTCTCCGTGTCCGCTTGGGCTTGCCTATAATCTAGGAATCCTAGAAGCGGTTGGGTTACCCACGCCCGTATTGATGAGAATCCCGGAATTAGGGGACACGATCTCTGCTTTAACAAGAACGTGCCAAGGAAACCACCTCGCATAACGCGCTGAGATAGGACAGTAAAACGGTTCGAATAAAAGCTTGGCCGTGGTGTGATGTCACACTATAGAATACATCAGCAGATTAGATTTCTGTAAATATTATTCTCTCTATGGCAATATGTGGAAACTTATTTTGCAGACCCGGACACTATCTTTGTGTTCAAAATCTTCTATGAAGTACTTGGAGGAGGAACCCGCCTTGCAATGCCGAAGACAATCTGCGCGCCGGACTCGTCGTCATCGAAGCCTGGTTCAGGGGCTACTGACGGAGTCCTGGATTAGGGGGTGTCCGGATGGCCGAACTATACCTTTAGCCGGACTCCTGGACTATGAAGATACAAGATTGAAGACTTTGTCCCGTGTCCGGAAGGGACTTTCCTTGGCGTGGAAGGCAAGCTTGGCGATACAGATATTTAGATCTCCTACCATTGTAACCGACTCTATGTAACCCTAACCCTATCTGGTGTCTATATAAACCGGAGGGTTTTAGTCCATAGGACAACATACACATCAACAATCATACCAAAGGCTAGCTTCTAGGGTTTAGCCTCTCCGATCTCGTGGTAGATCCACTCTTGTACTACCCATATCATCAATATTAATCAAGCAGGACGTAGGGTTTTACCTCCATCGAGAGGGCCCGAACCTGGGTAAAACTTTGTGTCCCTTGCCTCTTGTTACCATCCTGCCTAGACGCACAGTTCGGGACCCCCTACCCGAGATCCGCCGGTTTTGACACAGACAATGGCACATATTTAAACTGGGTGATGCACTTCGACAGCTCCAAAATGATGGCCGGTATAGGGGCTGGCATCGTTTTGACGTCCCCCACAGGAGACACAGTTCAATATGTACTCCAGATAATGTACACAGACTCCAACAATGCAGCCGAATATGAGGCCCTTTTACACGGTCTCGGGATGGCAGTATCCATGGGCATTCAATGCCTAGAAGTGCGCGGGGACTCGAACCTCGCAATATCCCAAATAAATGGAGACTTTGATGCCAAGGATGCAAAAATGGCAGCTTATCGCAACGCCGTCCTAAAAATGTCAGCTCGGTTCGAAGGGCTCGAATTTGACCATATAGCCCGGGAAAATAATCAGGCGGCAGATGTCCTGGCACGCATCGGCGCAAAACGCGATGTAGTCCCCCCCAACATCTTCTTGGAAAGGCTGTTCAAGCCGTCCATAGTATGGGAAGGGGAACCTGGAAATAACAGCCCGGACCCAACTGCACTGCCCGACACCGAACACTCTGACATAATTGGAGGCTCTGCCAATGAAATAACACCTTCAGCCCACGTAATAATGGCCGTCATCGCCCCGTGGACAGAACCATTCCTCGCGTACCTTACCAGGCAGGAACTCCCTGAGGACCAAAATGAGGCACGCTGCATAGTGCGGCGATCTAAAGCATATAAAGTCCATGAGGGATAGCTTTATAAGAAAAGCACTACCGGAGTCCTTCAAAGGTGCATCTCCGAAGAGGAAGGGCGGAACCTCCTGGCGGAAATTCATGCCGGACTCGGCGGACATCATGCTGCAGCTCGGTACCTTGTAAGCAAGGCCTTCCGTACAGGCTTTTATTGGCCGACGGCCCAGGCAGATGCCCAGGACTTAGTCCAACCATGCGTCGGTTGCCAGCTTTTTGCAAACCAAAGCCATATGCCACCCACCACCCTCCAAACTATCCCCATCACTTGGCCCTTCACGGTCTGGGGGCTTGACATGGTTGGATTCCTTAAAGGCGGAACCCACAAGAAAAAAAATACTTACTGGTCATGGTGGATAAGTTCACCAAATGGATAGAAGCCAAGCCTGTTAAGACGGCCGAATCCGGACCGGTGATAGACTTTATATCCGGGGTTGTACACCGTTATGGCGTCCCCCACAGCATCATCACTAATAACGGCACGAACTTTACGGCCGATGAGGTAAAACTTTGGTGCAAAAACATGGGCATCAAGCTCGATTATGCTTCCGTCTATCTCCCACAAACCAACGGCTAGGTCGAATGTGCAAATGGTCTTATCATGAGCGGCATCAAAACCATATTAGTGCGGTCCCTTAAGGAATCTAATACGCACTGGGTAGAGGAGCTTGACTCCATACTCTGGGGGCTGCGGACCACGCTGAATCGCACCACCGGATACACACCATTCTTCATGGTGTACGGCGCAGAGGCAGTTTTGCCCTGCGACATAATTCATGACTCACCTCGAGTGCGCATGTATGAAGAAAGAGAAGCCGAGCTCGATCGGCATGACAGTTTGGATGCCTTGGAGGAAGAGCGTGACGTGGCAAAAGCCCGTTCCGCATTCTATCAACAGCAGGCTCGAAGATACCAAAGCAGAGAAGTACGGGCCAAAAATTACAATGTTGGCGAATTAGTTCTATCCCTGCCGGACAAGAAAAAGGACAAACTCAAGCCCAAGTGGGAAGGTCCCTTCATAATCGACCAAGTCCTAACTGGTGGAGCGTACCGCCTGCGAGATGCATTGGATAACCGACTCGAGCCGAACCCATGGAACCCAGCCCGTCTATGAAGATTCTATGCCTAGCGTCGGACTCTATGTTCGTCTCCTTCCTCTGTCCATTTTTTATATACTTTATATCTTACATTTCTCTCTTTCTCTCTCTCTCTTATAGCCCTTAAAGGCTCATAAAGTGACGCGCTATTCGCGCTCATTAAACCTGGGGGCTTCTTTAAACAGAAGCATATTTATACGGGCTTCATGCCCAACACATGTGTCATATTTCCGCATGTACCTTTTATTCGCCATTATATGCATCGATATGACTTAAGTTTTGGCCAAGTTGGGTTGCCTGTCTCCTGTGCTTACCCCTACGTTCCCGATTGTTCGGCTAGGTGGTAAAGGGAGCACCTCTACGATTGCTACTGCCGGGTCAGCCGGATGTGTACCTCAGACTGCGTGCCGAAAGCTAGCGTTCTTAAGGGAATATTCTGTCGGTGAACTAAAGATGATCCTTTTTTTATATTTTATCTATATGCCCCCAGATGTTTTTCCTGCGTCTCTTTTCGCAGAATGGACATGCACTTTAGGGCATGCCTCCTAGGGAAAGGAACCCCTAACGGAACTATTCTCCCTGGAAGATGTTTCTTACTAACCATGTAATATAACATAACTAGTTGGGCACTTGTCTGTTCAAGCACTAATGACCCCTACGCCTGGTCTCCATACATACCCCGGTTCTTCTATAACCGCGAGGATATTCGGACACACTCTGGACCGTCAGGTCTCGAGGTTGAAGCAAAAAGGTCGGCCATGACAAACAATCTACAATCCGGCTAGAAGGCATTACACATGTCAATTAAATTACATAGTCAATCTAACTGATTGTATTCTTCTTCAATACCATCTAACAGGCTGTCTAGCTTACAGTCCTATTGGGAATACTTTGCAACCAGTTCTACTTGGCCGTATACTATGCTCATAGGGATCTCCTTCCCATCAGGCCCCACGGGTCCAACCTCGGCCATGTGGTTGGGGTCAGCCTTCATGTACCGCGTCTACACCATGGCCCAGGCCTCCCTGGCGCCTTGACGGCAGGCCGACATCTTCCACAATTGGAAGTGCCGCCGTGCTCCCTTCAGCTTCTCTACAAGCTCTCCAAGGCCTTCGGGCATGGAGACGGATGTCCACAAGGCCTGGGCGACGCCTTACATCACCTGCCAAATTCGCTCGTGCAGTTGTGAGAGCACGGGAAGAAGGTCACCCGTAGAACCGGGCATTTCCTCTGCAGGAGGACCTGTCAGCATACCTACAGACATTATTCTATTAGTCGACTTCCTCGACGAACTCTTTTTTATCAAAGTTCGTTTAAGCACTTACTAAATATGCCGCGTCGAAGCCGTTGATTCTCCTTAACGGAGTCCAACAGCTGGGCAGGAACATCCCTCAGTTCAACGCCCAGCTTCGTGTTGGCATCTTGGAGATCGTTCTTCTCCCGCCTCACCTTTGTCAGCACATTCTCACCTGCCTTCAGCTGGCGTATGAGATGTTGCATATCCGGATTAAATCCGGCGCCATCTGCAATCCCATTTGTCAGATTTACACCCATGCCGCACTTCGCAAAATACTTATCTTTCGAAGCGTATATTACTAGAGGGGGTCTCCTTAGGCTCCCCTGCTGCGGCTAATGCGGCCTCAAGTTGGGCTTTGCACCCTTCCAGCTCCTGGGACAGTAGGGTATTCTTTTCTGTAAGAACCTACATAACAAATGATCCTTAAATCAGTTATTCTAACTGTTTCAAGTCTCGGGGGATACTGGTATATATATAATTACCAAAATTTTCTTACCCGTATGTCTTTTACATATTGCTCCGTGGCTTTGGCTAGACCATTTTGAGCGGCACGGAGGTACGCATCTCCTGAATTGAAGGCATCTAATGCCTCTTGGGAGAAATAAGCGTCGCGAAGAACAGTTCGGTGATGCCTGTGGTTCATGGCACTCTCCACCTCGGAATTGGTGGCAGACAGCCTGTCCGCATCCTCTGTCGGAGGAGCGTCCGGTGCGCACCTTGTGTTCGCCTCCGCTGCCAGACCAGACTTTGGAGCCTGGCTGGTGGAGGCGCGATTGGCAACCTCTCCGGATATAGTCCGGCGAGGTCTTTTCGTCATGAAGAAAGCACGAGCGTTAATATGCCTTGAAGGAATAACACCTGGGAATAAGATGGCGCGCTATACCTTTGCGCCGGTGTCTCAGTCCGGACCGCACTTCTTTTCAGCCCGCGGGGCCTCGCCGCCCCTTGTTGGCTAGTCGCCACAGGCTCGGCCTCCCGTCTCAAGGACCTCCCCTGCAAAACATGGTTGTCATACGGCAGTCAAAAACACGCGAGGACAGATCCCTTTTCAAAGTGTTGGGACTTCGGTCTCAGTTACCTGTGAGGCTGGGAGTAGCCCTAGGTAATCCGCCGTAATGGCCACCAAGGCGTTGTCCTTGCTCAATTGATGAAATACCCCATCAATCAGCTCCACAGATAAGACCGGGTCCTCTTGAGAGGACGGGTCGAGGGACCGTCCTGGGTCCTCGGGTTGTGGAGGAGGGCTATTTATTTCTTTAACAGCCTGGCGCAGTTCCTGCATTGAAGTCATTAGACTGAATATTTAACGATGGGAATATGAAGCGGATGGGCAAGTAAAAGTGACCACTTACCCAGCTTGGGGGATTGTACATAGAAAATCCACCCTGTGGGTTGACGCGGAGAAATTCCTCCTCTTCTCCCTTGTACAAAGTGGACAAGATCTTTAGTAGAGCGGCAGCCGAATCCGGCCCCTTCCGGCCATAGCGGGTGGCGTCGTCATCCCCGTTGGAGTCCCACATGGGGTGGCCTCTATACTGAAGCGGCTGCACCCCTCGCATGATGAATTCGGCCATAACCCCGATCATGGTCAGTCCGGAATGAGCTAACAATCTTATCCGACCCATCAGGTAAAGAACGTCCTTGTCGCTTTCCCTCGGAGGGCTCCGTGGACGCCAGCTTCGGCGCTTCTTCAGGGGAGCACCGTCGAACTCAGGGAGGCCGATCCGGACAGGATCCGGAAGTGGGACATCCTCTATATAAAACCATTCCAAAGGCCAGTCCTCCGACGCCTTCTTTGGGGTTCTGGATAGATATCCGGTCCTGACGATGCGCCACACTTCGGCTCCGCCCACTTGATATATTGACCCCTTTATGTGAACGGGGCGCAAGGCAGAATAGCCTTTTCCACAGCGCGAAATGAGCCTCGCAGCCCAAAAACAGCTCGCAAAGGGCTATGAAGCCCGCGATATGCAATATGGAGGCAGGCATGAGGTTGTACAGCTGAAGGCCATAGAACTCCAGGAGCCCTCGGAGAAACGAATGAATCGGAAATCCGAGCCCTCTTATTAAGTAAGGGACAAGGCATACCCTCTCTCCATTGGAGGGATTGGGGGTGCTCTCCGCTTGCTCTCCGCCATTATAGGTGGCAAGTCCAGCTCGAACCGGGACCATATAGGCCGGAGGGAGAAATCCCTTGGTCTAGAGCGTCACTAGCTCGCTGTGCGGGATGGAGCATCTCTTCCAATCTCCAGGCTGAGGGCTGGAAGGGCGAGAGGAGGAGCTGCGGCGGCCGGCCATGATAGAATGGACCTCTGTTAGACACGCTCTGATGAATACTCGCGGAAGGGAGAAGATGTGGTTTGGATCTAAATTCTCGTCTCCTTCAATAGGGAGCTCATTTACGCGGCTAGGGGTGCAAATATGAAAACAACCTGACTTTTCGTATCCGTTTAACACGTGGAAGACGGCCATTATTGGGCGTAGAAGCCAAGGAGCGCTACATTTACAAGAAACCGGACATTATTCGACAGGTACACGGAATTTGAAGGAGAACCCGCCTTGCAATGCCGAAGACAATATGCGCGCCGGACTTGTCGTCATTGAAGCCTGGTTCGGGGGCTACTGAGGGAGTCATGGATTAGGGGGTGTTCGGGTAGCCGGACTATACCTTCGTCCGGACTCCTGGACTATGAAGATACAAGATTGAAGACTTTGTCCCGTGTCCGGAAGGGACTTTCGTTGGCATGGAAGGCAAGCTTGGCGATACGGATATGTAGATCTCCTACTATTGTAACCGACTCTGTGTAACCCTAGCCCTCTCCGGTGTCTATATAAACCGAAGGGTTTTAGTCCGTAGAGGAACAACAATCATACCATAGGCTAGCTTTTAGGGTTTAGCCTCTCTGATCTCGTGGTAGATCTACTCTTGTACTGCCCATATCATCAATATTTATCAAGCAGGACGTAGGGTTTTACCTCCATCAAGAGGGCCCAAACCTGGGTAAAACATCATGTCCCCTGCCTCCTGTTACCATCCGGCCTAGACGCACAGTTCGGGACCCCCTACCCGAGATCCGCCAGTTTTGACACCGACATGAAGCATCGAATACACCTCATAATCCTTGGTCTGGTCTGGCAAAATCAACACTGGTGATGTAACCAAACATTTCTTCAACTCCTGGAAACTAGCCTCACATTCCTCAGTCCATATGAACTTGGTATCCTTCTTCAACAACTCCGTCATAGGCTTCGCAATTTTTGAGAAATTCTCAATAAACCTCCGGTAGTATCCTACGAGTCCAAGAAAACTCCGGATCTCTCCAACTGTTGTTGGGGCTTCCCACTTGGTCACAGTATCAACTTTAGTGGGATCTACTGCTATACCTTCCCCAGATATAACGTGTCCGAGAAATCCAACTTCCTTCAACCAAAACTAACATTTGCTGAACTTGGCATATAGTTGATGTTCTCTGAGTTTACCAAGCACCAAACACAAATGCTCCTTATGCTCCTCTTCATTCTTCGAGTAAACTAGGATATCATCAATGAACACTATGACGAACTTATCCAAAAAGTCCATAAACACTTTGTTCATCATGTTCATAAAATATGCAGGTGCGTTAGTCAGACCAAATGACATAACGGTATACTCGTACAGCCCATACCTGGTGGTAAAATCTGTCTTGGGTATATCCTGTTCTCGAATCTTCAACTGGTGGTATCCTGATCGCAGATCGATCTTGGAAAATACCTTAGCTCCTTGCAATCGATCAATCAGATCATTGATCATCGTTAGTGGGTACTTGTTCTTGATGGTTACTTCATTCAAACCTCGATAATCAACAACCATCCTCAACGATCCATCCTTCTTTTCCACTAGAAGTACTGGCGATCCCCAAGGTGAAGAAATTGGGCAAATATATCCTTTATCCAGTAACTCCTTAATTTGCTTCTTGATTTCCACCAAATCCTTTGAAGGCATCCTATATGGTCTCTTTGATATTGGCCCTGTGCCTGGCAAAAGCTCAATCAAAAACTCAATATCTCTATCCGGTGGCATGCCTCGCAACTCTTCTGGAAATACATCCGGGAAATCCTTCACCACTGGTACTTCCTCCTGCACAACTCCTGTTAAACAATTTGCTTGAGTCCTCTTTGGCACATGTCGGGATACATACTTGATCCTTCTCCCTTCTGGGGTGGTAAGCAACATCGACTTACTGGCGCAATCGATGTTTCCACCATACATCGACAACCAATCCATGCCTAATATCACATCTAATCCTTGAGATTCCAACACTATTAGGTCTGAGGGAAATACGTAGTTACCAATCCTTAATGGCAACCGATCACACCATAGGCTAGCCATATATTCTGCTCCAGGCGAGGTTACTAACATGGGTGACCTAAGGGCTTGGGTTGGCAGTTTATACTTACCCACAAATCCCCTTGATATGTATGAATGTGATGCACCAGTATCGAAAAGAACAAGTGCAGTAAATGACTTAACCAAAAACTTACCGATTACTGCATCCGGCTGCTCTTCAACCTCCTCCATGTTAACGTGGTTCACCTGTCCACTGTTGAAATGGTACAGCTTCTTCCCAGAGCTTCCATTGCCATTACCATTCTGTGATTCAGGACATTCATTGGCATAATGTCCGGTCTTCTGGCACTTAAAGAAAGTTACTTGACTCAGGTCTCTCTTGGCTGGGGTCGATGGGTTGGTGCGGTTCTGGCCGTTACTTCCTCCATTCCCATTACCATTCTTGGTGCCATTGTGATTGCGCGAGCTACCTCCTCCATGGGTATGCTGAAAATGTCCTCCCGGTCTAGGGGTAAAATGTGGCTTCTGCTAAGCTCCTGAAGTGTACTTCCCTTGTCCATACTTCCTCTTGCGATTCTCAATCTGCTGCTGCTTCCCTTCAATCATAAGAGCATGATCTACCAACTCCTGGTAGTTGTTGAAGGTTTCTACCATCAACTGCATGCTCAACTCATCATTCAGTCCTTCCAGAAACTTCTCCTGCTTTGCTACATCCATAGCAACATCATCTGGGGCATAATGTGCAAATTTACTAAAGTCCTCCACATACTGGCCAACAGTCCGTCCTCCTTGGCGCAAGTTGCGTAACTCTCGCTTCTTCATGGCCATAGCTCCCGCTGAAACATGGGCAGTTCGAAAAGCCTGCTAAAATTGGTCCCATGTGACAGTGTCGACAGGGAAAGTGGCTGTGAAATTCTCCCACCATGATGTTGCGGGTCCTTCAAGCTGATGTGCGGCAAACTTCACCTTCTCCGCATTTGTGCATCCTGCTGTGGTAAACTCTCTAGCTGTCTTGCGGAGCCAATCATCTGCCACTATCGGCTCGGTGCTACTGGAAAACACCAGCGGATTCAGCCTAAGAAAATGGGCAAAGTGATCAACAGGTGGTGGTGGTGGTGGTGGGTTGTTGTTGTTGTTCCCCTGGTTCTGATTCTGGACTAGCAACTGCATCAATGTGTTCTACTGCTGGATCAACTGAGTGAGCTCCGGTGGAAAGGTAAATCCGGCGTCATGTCTCGGAGGCATATGAGGGTTTAGAAAAGATGAGATTTAAGAATAGGGAGGGGTCTATAGAGAAAACACTACCCATATGATCATGAGGCAAAAGCAAACAATTCACTTCATTCAATCAATCAAGCAAGGGCATACAATCAATCTAACTATCGCAAAAGTGCTCGGACTACTATATTTACATGGTGGACTACTACTACTGATCAGGTGGTCTCCTAGAAATATTCTTCAGTTGCAGACTCCATGATATCTGCTCCAGCTTCATCAACATAGTCATCATCGCTACCATCTGGATCCGAGTCGGTGTCGTTGATGATGATGTAGCCTTCCGAGCGAATCTCCTTGGGTTCTTCGTCTTCTTCTACTGGTGTAGGGCCTCCCATAAATATTCCGATCTTCATTGTTAGGTCGCCATTCTTATCCACTAGTACTTCGATTTCTTCTTCATAATCTTCACGTGTAGCCTTGAGTTCTTCCTCCAGTTCCTTGATTCTTGTCCTTGCCTTCTTCAGATCTATCATGTCGGCGCACATCTGGTTTTCATGACGTCGAATGTGCTAGTTTAGCTCCTGGATAAAAGCTGCAACTGATCTATCCTTCCTGGTGCTGATCATCTCCCAGTGCTCATCTCGGCGCCCACAAATATGCTACATAGTATCCTTAAGATCTTTGCGGTAAACTTCTCCAATGCGTCCCATGGCGATGTGAGCTGCCATGCTCTTTCCTAGACTCCAAGTTGGTGCATCAAAATAAAACTCTATGGGCTCAGTGACTGGCATGAACATCCTTCCTGGAACTTGAACTTGAATCATCCAGCGCTCCTCTTCAGGTAAAGTGGCGTTGTAGGTTCCGGTGAAGCTTGGCACTCCTATGTTCAGGTATCTAGTGACTTCCTTCAAGTGACGTCCAAAGGGTATATCTTCATCCGGTTGAGTGAACTTGTTCCTTGCATCCGCCATCCTAAACGAGTAGAAAAGATGAGAAGTCAGAAAAGAGAAGGCAGTGCGTAGTGATCTAGGTCTTTAGCTTAGTGGTCGTGTCCTACAGTCAGCGTGTGCTCTAATACCATCTTGTAGCGACCAGACCTCAAACGGTCCAATCTCTATGCTCAGGTGTCATCCCTGGATCAGTAATGCTGACACCACACAGTACTTGAAGGATTTATAACAGAGTAGCAATCACACACTTATTACATTGAGTGTCTCAAAAGAGAACTTATTACAATAAATATGGCTTAAGGCCATCTAATGACGATAACAGCGGAAGGCTTGGAAGATAAGTGAGTCCATCAACTCCAACGACATCACTGAGTATAGAACCACGACGTAAAACTCCTTAATCATCGTCTGAAAAGTCTGCAACATTAACGTTGCAGCCCGAAACGGGTCAGCACATGGAATATGCTGGCAAAGTAACACATAGAGAGTAATGGAATAATCAGGCTATTCTATATGCATATTTGGCTGGTGGAAAGCTCTATGGTTATAGTTTTGTGGAAAGCCAATTTTTCCCTACTGAAAAAGGAATAAATTTTATTTAACTATCATGGTGGTTGTTAAACATTGAGAATGGTTGACAACATTCTCAATCCCAATTAAGCATCATCATTAAACAAAACCCAACAAAATTAATTTTAGAGTAACATGTTGAGATTCACATGATAATCCAGGTACTAGATACTCAAGATGTCCATAACTGGGGACACGGCTAACCATGATTAGTTTATACACTCTGCAGAGGTTTGCGCACTTTTCCCCACAAGACTCAATCTCCTCCGTTGGATTTCTCGCACTACACGGTGTTTGAGAAACGGATGACCGAGACATAGTCTTTCAGAAGCGCTAGCACCTTATGAACGGGTAGACCGTACCAACCTACATCCCCTACATCTGCTAGTCTACCACTGTAAGAGTTCGCACAACTTAGTCAACTATGCTAGAGCCCATAATAGCTTGTGGCTGCACACGGAAGTTTCTAGCATGAATAATCTCATGATCCCTTTGAGCCTGGGTGGCGGTCCATCAAGAAAAATAGGCAATCGCTGGAATACCCAGGTGCCTCAATCCACCCAGATGTGTATTTAAGTTGCCACCTTAAGTAAACCATTAATTAACAATCTCACATCTGTCATGGATACACTCACTCAATCCATGTCTACTAGCATAGCATGGCATAATAAGCAAACATAGAAGTAACTCCCAAAGGTTTGATAATAACAGGTAATAGGTACTACCTCAACTACTTCCCAAACCCACAATTTATTTAGATCCTAATCATGCAATGTGTGAGGATTGATCTAATGCAATAAAACTGGGTAGCTGGAAAGCATGATCAAAGTGTTACTTGCCTTGCTGATGATCCGGGAAACCTAGCGATTCGAAGTAGCAAGCGGTGCACTCCGGGTACTCTATTGCAAACAAACAAGCATACAATAAGTACTCAACTAAT
This sequence comes from Triticum aestivum, assembly GCF_018294505.1. Lineage (NCBI taxonomy): Eukaryota > Viridiplantae > Streptophyta > Magnoliopsida > Poales > Poaceae > Triticum > Triticum aestivum. The sequence goes on from NC_057809.1 coordinate 175,586,699, forward strand.
GCACAGGTAAAGCTCACATAAGAGATCTAACCAGAAATTTCAACTTAAGAACTCCGGTTGGCAAAAAGAATCAAAATGAACGAAGCAACGAAAGACAAACGGCAAAAGAAACATGCTTTGTTTACTATTCTGGATCTAGGGAAAATTTTACATTGGCAAAAACTTGTTTAAGTTGGTTAAACGGAAAGAGGGTTTCGAGACGAAACTCCAGGCGCTTGAATCGCCTGATTCTGATAAATGAGCGAAAAGTTAGACTAAAACGAAAATCGGATCAGAAATCGCGATCAGAAAAATCACGGATTTAATCCGAGAAAAAGAAAAACGACGAACGTTCGTTAAAACGAACGAACGGGGAACGCTCGCTAATTAAATAAATCGGAAAAACTGATCTATTTAAAAAACCGAAACTAAATAAACAAGCAAAACCGTCGGAAAAACCGAACGGTTTTTCGAGAAAAACCGGAGGCGAAAAAAAACCGGGGCGGCGCGGGCAGGCGGCGGTGGTGGCGGCGCTAGGGTTAGGGTTAGGGTGGGGGTGCAGCTGGGCTTCGGCCGGGGCCTCGGGGCGCTATAAAAAGGCTCGGCCAGGAGGAGTCCTGGCCGGTTACGACCCAAGGTCGGTTCGGACCTTGTTTTTAATAATTATGCTCGGGGAAAAAACAAAAGGAATACTAAACGGACTCCAAAAATCCCGAAATAAATTTTCCCCGGCTTCTAAAATCAAGCCGCACAGGATGAATATTTATTTGGGCCTAAATGCAATTTTGAAGAACGCGCATTTTTCCTATATTCAAATAAAATAGCAAATAAAACCAAAATAAATTCTTATTTGATTTTTTTATTAAATCCTCAATATTTATTTATTTTGGGAAAGTCATTTTATTCCCTCTCTCATATTTTCGTAGTAGAAATAATTGAAGATAAAATAAATAAAATCAAATGATCCTATTTTCAAAATTCGAGACAACTCAAATATGAAAATAACGAAATCCCCTACTCTCTCCGAGGGTCCTTGAGTTGCGTGAAATTTCTAGGATCAACCAAAATGCAATAAATATGATATGCAATGATGATCTAGTGTATAACATTCCAAATTGAAAATTTGGGATGTTACAAACGCCCCTAGCTAGGAATAACAAACAAGGATAGATCTAGGTATTGCCATCTTTGGTAGGCAATTCTTCAATGAGGCATCTACCATCTTTAGGAATTTCTTTCTTTTTATTGATTATCAAAATTTAAGGCACAAGATCGAAAAAAATCATTTGTAACAAATGGTTCCTTAATGATAGCAAAAAGATTGGGATGAATACTTATAGATTTGAGATCCGCAGTTTCCTTACTAGAGGATTCACCCTTACTTTTAGGAACATACATAAACTTGGCAATTTTAGTGGGAGGACTTGGAGTATTTTTTACGGAAGAAAAGTGGTTCCCAAGTTGGTAATAATATCCTCAAGTTTATCGATTTTAGTGGAATCGTGATTTATTTTCTCATTAACTATGTGTTCCTTCTCTCTAATATTTTTCAAAGTGACTCCTACTTTAGATCCATATTGAGAGATTCGGTTGTGGATTTTTTTATCCAAATTTTCAATTATCGCTATGGTAGCAACCTTATTTTCAATAATTTCAAGTCTTTGCATTACATGCTCCAAAGTTAATACAGTTCAATTAACCAAAAGAGGGGGTGAGCCAAACAAATCTATCATAGCATTATAAGAATCAAAAGTATGGCTACCCCAGAAGTTCCCTCCAGTAATAGTATGAAGGACATATCTGTGCCAAGGAGTAACGCCTACATAAAAATTGCGAAGAAGAACAGAAGTAGATTGCTTCCTGGTGGATCTATTTTGAGCATTGCAAATTCTATACCAAGCGTCTTTTAGATTTTCCCCCTCCCTTTGCTTAAAATTTAGAATTTCATTCTCGGGAGACAATGGAGAAGATAAGGGACTAGCCATAATGACAAGAAAATGAACTAACGCACAAGCAAACAAAAAGCAAGCGGGCAAAAAGAGGCAAATAGAGAAAGAGAGGGAGGATAGAGAGAGAGGGCGAATAAAATGGCAAGGGTGAAGTGGGGGAGAGGAAAACGAGAGGCAAATGGCAAATAATGTAATGCAGGAGATAAGGGTATGTGATGGGTACTTGGTAGATTGACTTTTGCATAGACCTCCCCGGCAACGGCGCCAGAAATCCTTCTTGCTACCTCTTGAGCACTACGTTGGTTTTCCCCGAAGAGGAAGGGATGATGCAGCAAAGTAGCATAAGTATTTCCCTCAGTTTTTGAGAACCAAGGTATCAATCCAGTAGGAGGCTACGCGCCAGTCCCTCGTACCTACACAAAACAAATAAATCCTCGCAACCAACGCGATAAGGGGTTGTCAATCCCTACACGGCCACTTACGAGAGTGAGATCTGATAGATATGATAAGATAATATTTTTGGTATTTTTGTGATACAGATGCAATGTAAAAGAAAAGGAAATAACTAATTATTGGGAGATTAATACGATGAAGATAGACCCGGGGGCCATAGGTTTCACTAGTGGCTTCTCTCGAGAGCATAAGTATTCTACGGTGGGTGAACAAATTACTGTTGAGCAATTGACAGAATTGAGCATAGTTACGAGAATATCTAGGTATGATCATGTATATAGGTATCACGTCCGAGACAAGTAGACCGACTCCTGCCTGCATCTACTACTATTACTCCACTCATCGACCGCTATCCAGCATGCATCTAGAGTATTAAGTTAATGAAAACAGAGTAACGCCTTAAGCAAGATGACATGATGTAGAGGGATAAATTCATGCAATATGATGAAAACCCCATCTTGTTATCCTCGATGGAAACAATAGAATACGTGCATTGCTACCCCTACTGTCACTGGGAAAGGACACCGCAAGATAGAACCCAAAGCTAAGCACTTCTCCCATTGCAAGAAAGATCAATCTAGTAGGCCACACCAAACTGATAATTCGAAGAGACTTGCAAAGATAACCAATCATACATAAAAGAATTCAGAGAAGATTCAAATATTGTTCATAGATAGACTTGATCATAAACCCACAATTCATCAATCTCAACAAACACACCAGAAAAAGAAGATTACATCGAATAGTTGTCCACAAGAGAGGGGGAGAACATTGTATTGAGATCCAAAAAGAGAGAAGAAGCCATCTAGATAGTAACTATGGACCCGTGTGTCTGAGGTGAACTACTCACACTTCATTGGAGGGGCTATGGTGCTGATGTAGACGCCCTCCGTGATCGATGCCCCCTCCGGCGGAGCTCTGGAATAGGCCCCAAGATGGGATCTTGTGGATATAGAAAGTTACGACGGTGGAATTAGGGTTTTGGCTCCGTGTCTGATCGTTTGGGGGTAAGTAGGTGTATATAGGAGGAAGGAGTACGTCACTGGAGCAATAGGGGGCCCACGAGGGTGGAGGGCGCGCCTGGGGGAGGTAGGCGCGCCCCCCTACCTCGTGGCCTCCTCTTTTGTGTCTTGACGTAGGGTCCAAGTCTCCTGGGTCTTGTTTGTTGAGAAAATCACGTTGCCTAAGGTTTCATTCCGTTTGGACTCCGTTTGATATTCCTTTTCTTCGAAACCCTAAAATAGGCAAAAAAACAACAATTCTGGGTTGGGCCTTCGGTTAATAGGTTAGTCCCAAAAATAATATAAAAGTGGATAATAATGCCCAATAATGTCCAAAATAGTAGATAATATAGCATGGACCAATAAAAAATTATAGATACGTTGGAGACGTATCACCCTCGAAAACTGTTGCGATCCCCTATACTTGTGGGTTATCAAGACTACTTTCTGGCGCCGTTGCCGGGGAGCATAGATCTATTCTTTGAGTCACTTGGGATTTATATTTGTTGAACACTATGAGGAATTTGAAAGATGAAAGAATCAAGATTTTTCCCTCAACTATGAGCGGAGGTAAGGAATTACCATCTAGCTTTGCACTTGATTTACCTTCTATTTTGAGTAAACTTGCGACACCTACTCCTGCTATTGATTCTGATATGTCGCATGTTGTTGATGATGCCACTTCTGATATGCATGATGCTTATGATGAAACTACTTCTATGCTTGATAATACTGTGCCATTAGGTAAATTTCTTGATGAACAACTTGCTAGGGTTAGAGAGAATGAAATTAATGAAACTGATAATATTGATGAAAGTGATGATTAAGATTCTCCCCCTAGATATGAATTGCCACATGTTCCTGAGGGTTATGTTATGGATGAGGAAACTACTAGAGATCTTTTAGCTTGCAAAGATAGATATGATCTTAAGAAACTGTAAGCTAAGCTAAAAGAAAAATCTTTGAATGCTAGAATGAAATATGACCTTGCTTTTGCTACTTCACCTATCTATATTTCTGATAAGGATTATGATTTCTCTGTCGATCCTCTGATAATTACTTTGGCTGAATCTGATCCGTTTTATGGCTATGAGTATGAAACAATTGTGGCACATCTTACTAAATTGAATGATATACACCATATTCACTAATGAGGAAAAAATTCGTTACTACTATATCCTTAAGTTATTTCCATTGTCATTAAAGGGTGATGCTAAAATATGGTTTAATTCGCTTGATCCTAGTTGTGTGCGTAGTCCCCAGGATATGATTTATTACTTCTCCGCTAAATATTTCCCCACTCATAAGATACAAGCGGCCTTAAGGGAAATATATATTTTTTGCAAATTAAAGAAGAGAGTCTCCCACAAGCTTGGCGGAGGCTTCTTCGATTACTTAATGCTTTGCCAGATCATCCTCTCAAGAAAAATGAAATACTTGATATCTTTTATAATGGACTAACCGATACTTCTAGAGACCACCTGAATAGTTGTGCTGGTTGTGTTATCAGGGAAAGAACTGTTGAGCAAGCTGAATTGCTATTGAATAATATGGTGAGTAATGATAATGATTGGACACTTCCCGAACCAACTCCTAAGACAACTCTGAAGAAAAGGGGTATTCTATTTCTCAGTCCTAAAGATATGCAAGAGGCAAACAAATCTATGAAAGAAAAAGGTATTAAAGCTGAAGATGTTAAGAATTTACCACCTATTGAAGAAATACATGGTCTTGATAACCCGACATGGTTAGTAAAGGTAAATTGTCTCTGTAGATTTAATAAGGTTGAAATCCCATCTACTAAGTTTGCTAGCCAATGCTTGGATGAATTTGATAATTTTATTATTAAACAAGAAGACTTCAATGCTTATGTTAGTAGACAATTAAAACGTAATGCTTATATGATTGACCACTTGAGTGATTATATGTGTAGAGTTAAAGGTGAATTTAAACTTATTAGTAAACATGCTTCGTCTATGGTTACCACTCAAGTAGAACAAGTGCTTAAAGCACAATATGATTTTCTCAATGAATTAAATAATAAGAAAAATGATAATGATGTTAGAGTTGTGACTAGAGGGGGTAAAATGACTCAGGAAACTTTGTATCCTAAGGGCTACCCGAAGAGAGTTCAACAATATTCTCAAAGAACTAATATTGATACACCTAGTCCTTCTAAAAAGAAGAAAAAGAAAAATGATAGGACTTTGCATGCTTCTAGTGAACCTGTTGTTGACACACCTGAGAATCCCAATGATATTTCTATTTCTGATGCTGAAACACAATCTGTTAATGAACATGAACCTAGTGATAATGTGAATGATGATGTTCATGTTGACGCTCAACCTAGCAATAACAATGATGTAGAGATTGAACCTGTTGTTGATCTTGATAACCCACAATCAAAGAATCAACGTTATGATAAGAGAGACTTCATTGCTAGGAAGCATGGTACAGAAAAAGAACCATGGGTTCAGAAACCCATGCCTTTTCCTCCTAAACCATCCAAGAAAAAGGATGATGAGGATTTTGAGCGCTTTCCGGAAATGATTAGACCTATCTTTTTGCGTATGCATTTGACTGATATGCTTAAAATGAATCCTTATGATAAGTATATGAAAGATATTGTTACAAATAAAAGGAAGATACCGGAAGCTAAAATTTCCACCATGCTTGCCAATTATACTTTTAAAGGTGGAATACCTAAGAAACTAGGAGATCTAGGAGTACCAAATATACCATTCTCCATTAAAAGAAACTATGTTGAAACTGCTTTATGTGATCTTGGAGATGGTGTTAGTGTTATGCCTCTCTCTTTACACCGTAGACTTCATTTGAATAAGTTGACACCTACTGAAATATCTTTGCAAATGGCCGATAAATCCACTGCTATACCTGTCGGTATTTGTGAGGATGTGCCTGTTGTGGTTGCAAACGTTACTATTTTAACAGACTTTCTTATTCTTGATAATCCCGAGGACGGTAGTATGTCTATTATTCTTGGTAGACCCTTTTTGAATACTGCAGGGGTTGTTATTGATTGCAACAAAGGCAATGTCACCTTTCATGTTAATGGTAATGAGCATACAGTACACTTTCCGAGGAAACAACCTCCAGTCCACAGTATCAATTCTATTGGAAAATTTTCAATGATAACTATTGGAGGTTTTGAATTCCCTCTTCCTACTGTCCAGAAAAAATATGATATTCTTATTGTTGGTGACATGCATATCCCCATTGAGGTAACATAGTGTTATGCGAAAATTCTCCGGTTTCATGTTATTGGGAAAAAGTTTGTTAACAAGACTTGATCAACCTTGTTAATGGATTCCTTTTTGATGACCATGAGATGATGAAGTTAGAAAGCACAACTCCCTGTACCCTCCTTTTATTTTCTGTTATTTAGATTAAATAAAGCAAAAATAGTATTTTCTGTCTATTTTCTGAATTATCATTGCAATAAAAAATACCCCGAAAATAAAAGTTCTCCAAATGTCCTGAAAATGAAATATGATTTTTTATAGAATATTTAAGAATTATTGGCACTGAGAACACACCAGGGGCTACACCACCTGGCCATGAGGGTCCAGGGTGCGCCCACCAACCTGGGGTGCGCCCCCTGCCTCGTGGACCCCACATGGGCCTCCTCCACTTATTCTAGCACCCACACACTTCATCTTCCTCCAGAAAAAATCATCCCACAGCTCAAACCCGAGTTCTAGCTCATCTTGCCGCCATTTTCGATCTCCTTGCTCAAAGCTCCATTCACAAAACTGCTTTGGGGGATTGTTCTTCGGTATGTGACTCCTCCAATGGTCCAATTTGTTCTTTTCTAGTGCTTTATTTATTGCAAATTTTTGCTGCTTAGGTGACCCTATTCTAGAGCTTGCATGTCAAATTTATGTGGTCAAAAGTAGTTTTAATGCATGATATGGCCTCTAGGCACTTGTAGGGGTAGTTGCTATCAATCTTGTTGAGTTTGGTTCACTTTTATTTTGAGTCACCAAAAATTTCAGAAATGTTCAGAGGAGGAAAACGTTGAATAGATTACTGAGAGGCTCCTCGAGCCGAAGCTCGAAGGATAAGAAGAATGAGGAGAATAAAAAGCCCAAATACAATCTTCCTCGCACTGTGGAGGTTCGGCCATGTGAATAGCCATGCGATGAGTTCTTGAGAGCAGCCGAGTTTATGATGACTTTTATTATTTGGCTGAGAATGCGGGCCTCACCGACTTCCTCCATGACCAGCGCGAACAGTATCTCCTACTCACTAATATTTTCATGCAAAATATGTATTTCCATGCTAAGAAATCACCACCCTCAGTGGAGTTTCACTTATATGATGAGGTTAAGGAGATGTCACTTCTTGATTTTTGTCGCGTCTGCAAGATCCCCTTTGAGGGCAGCATCGAGGAACCACATCGTAGCGATGTGGATGGGTTTATTGATAGAATTACTGTAGGATAAACTAGGAAAATTTCAGATGCAAAAATTACAAGTATACATTTTCTAGTTCTTCGTTACTTTTGCGATATTTGCTAGTAAATGCTTAATTGGTCGCAGGAATAGTTGAAATCTTAGTGCTCCTGATATTGTCATTCTGCGCCATGCTTTGTTTCGTGATACCACTTTCAGCTTAGGCGCTATTGTTGCTAAACTATTAAATCTGAACTAAACAAAGGGTCCGATCTTCGGAGGCATCTTTGCTTCACGCCTTGCTGAACACTTTGGGATACCTATTAGGCATTATGAGAAAGAGGAAAAGTTGATGCCCCCTATTTTTATAGATTATAAGAGTACGGTAGCACATGATTTTATTGTTAAAGATAAGAAGAAGATGCTTAAGTATAAATTGATATTTGATAAAACTTACTGTGAAATTATTACCTTGCCTGCGCCCTCTCTGTTTAACATACTTTCAGGCACGTACCTTGTCTTACTAGAAGCCATTTATGCGTACCGGAGGCTAATACAAGCACCAGAGCCTAAGCCAAAGCCACCACTTGATCCTTATCATCAGTCAGTCTATTAGTGGGATCTGGAGGAGATTGCCAACCAATGGCACCATGAGCACCCTCCTCAGTACACCGGAGAGAGTAGCTTCGATCCATGGCCATAGACTAACTTAGGCCAAAAGCCTAAGCTTGGGGGAGTATGTATTTCTCACCGACATTACATTCATGTTCACACGCTCATTCTAGTTGTCGGTGCTCATACTTTTTCATTGTACTATCCATGCTAGTTTATTTTCTTTTCCAGCATTCTTCTTGTGTGTTTGAAAAACCTTAATAAAAACCAGAAAAAAAATTAGTTGTAGATTTTAGGTAGTTTACTTTCGATGCTTGTAGTAGTAGTAATTAAAAGAAAACCCAAAAATATTTCTCGTTCTTCTTTTGCTTGTTGGGAGCTTTCCCGTGTAAATAGTTTTATTTGTTTTCTTTGGTGGTCGAGAGGAGAAGACCATGATGAAAATGATGAGTGGCTCTCATATGCATTATTGTTGATCTAACCAAGAGCCCATATTACCTTGTATTAAATGCTTGCAGATTCTAGCTTAGTCCAATGCAGGTGCACTATTATTATTATCCACATCGTTCGGTCCTGCAAGTGAAAGGCAATAATGACGATATATGATGGACTGATTGAGATGAGAAAAGCTGGTATGAACTAGACCTATCTTCTTTTTGTAAATATGATAGGTTCATCATTCCTGATTCAGCCTATTATGAATGAAACATGTTTGCAATGACAATTATATATTATAGTTGCTCATGCCATGCTTAATTAGCTAGGAGTTTATAATGGTTTACCTTTTGTGCCAACATGCTATTAAAATAGTTGTGATGTGGTATGATAGAGTCGTATCCTCCTTTGAACAATTTGAGTGGCTTGACTTGGCACATGTTCACGCATGTAGTTGAAACAAAATCAACATAGCCTCCATGATATTTATGTTCATGATGAATTATATCCTACTCATGCTTGCACTCAGTGTTGATTAATTTTAATGCATGTTCATGACTGTTGTCGCTCTCTAGTTGGTCACTTCCTAGTCTTTTTATAGCCTTCACTTGTACTAAGCGGGAATACTTCTTGTGCATCCACTTCCATAAACCCCAAAGTTATTCCATATGAGTCCACCATATCTTCCTATAAGCGGTATCTACCTGTCGTTACACGTAAATTTGTATGTGCCAAACTCTAAACCTTCAAATGAAATTTTGTTTTGTATGCTCGAATAGCTCATGTATCAACTAGGGCTGTCTATATCTTCCGTGCTAGGTGGGTTATTCTCAAGATGAGTGGACTCCGCTCATCATTCATGAGAAAATGGCTGGTAACCGGGATGCCCAGTCCCATGCTTAAATTAAAATAATTGCAAACAAAACTCCCCCAGGATTGTTGATAGTTGGAGGCACCCGTTGTTTCAGACATGCCATGGATTGATGTTTGTTGGTGGTGGGGGAGTATAAACTTCACTTTTCTGTTTGGGAACCACCTATAATGTGTGTAGCATGGAAGATGTTGAGATCTCTTGGTTGTTATGTTGACAATGAAATTATGCCACTCAAAATATTATTCATCTCTATTTCAAAACTCAAGCTCTGGCACCTCTGTAAATCCCTGCTTCCCTCTGAGAAGGGCCTATCTATTTAATTTTATGTTGAGTAATCATCCTCTCATTAAAAAGCACCAGTTGGAGAGCACCACAGTTATGTGAATGCATTACTATTAATCTACATTGAGTATGACTCTGACTCGATCTCTTTTACTATGAATTGCATTGTTTAGTTAGTCCTGGATCTTCAGAGGTGCTCTGCATTTATGTTTTGCAGTCTCAGAAAGGGCTAGCGAGATACCATTTGGTTATATCATATTATGATTGTTTTGAGAAAGTGTTGTCATCCGAGATTTATTATTATTGCTCGCTAGTCGATTATGCCATTGATATGAGTAAACATGAGACCTAAATGTTATTGTGAATATGGTTAGTTCATAATCTTTGCTGAAAACTTTAATTCTGGCTTTACATATTTGCAACAACAAGATCAAACAGAGTATGTAAAAGTTTTTCTTTAACACTTTCAGTTTTTCAACTGAATTGCTTGAGGACAAGCAAAGGTTTAAGATTGGGGGATTTGATACATCTCCATGGTATCTACTTTTCAAAACACTTTTGACCTTCTTTTGGACTCTAACTTGCATGATTTGAATGGAACTAACCCGGACTGACGCTGTTTTCAACAAAATTGCCATGGTGTTACTTTTGTGCAGAAATAAAAGTTCTCGGAATGACCTGATAATTTATTTGCGAAAGAATCAACACTAGGGGGCCCACACCCTGTCCACGAGGGTGCAGGGCGCCCCCTGCCTCGTGGGCCCCCTGAGGCTCCACCGACGTCAACTCCAACTCTATATATTCACGTTCGGGGAGAAAAAATTCAAAGAAAAGGATTCATCGTGTTTTACGATATGGAGCCGCCGCCAAGCCCTAATCTTCATCGGGAGGGCTGGTTTGGAGTCCGTTCGGGGCTTTGGAGAGGGGAATCCGTCGCCATCGTCATCATCAAGCTTCCTCCATCACCAATTTCATGATGCTCATTGCCGTGCGTGAGTAATTCCATCGTAGGCTTGCAGGACGGTGATGGGTTGGATGAGATTATCGTGTAATCGAGTTAGTTTTGTCAGGGTTTGATCCCTAGTATCCATTATGTTCTAAGATTGATGTTGTTATGACTTTTCTATGCTTAATGCTTATCACTAAGGCCCGAGTGCCATGATTTCAGATCTGAACCTATTATGTTTTCACGAATATATGTGAGTTCTTGATCCTATTTTGCAAGTCAATAGTCACCGACTATGTGTTATGATCCGGTAACCCCGAAGTGACAATAATCGGGACCACTCCCGGTGATGACTATAGTTTAAGGAGTTCATATATTCACTAAGTGTTAATGCTTTGGTCCGGTACTCTATTAAAAGGAGGCCTTAATATCGCTTAGTTTCCAATAGGACTTCGCTGCCATGGGAGGGTAGGACAAAAGATGTCATGCAAGTTCTTTTCCATAAGCACGTATGACTATATTCGGAATACATGCCTACATTGCATTGATGAACTGGAGCTAGTTCTGTGTCACTCTATGTTATAACTATTGCATGAGGAATCACATCCGACATAATTATCCATCACTGATCCATTGCCTACGAGCTTTTCACATATTGATCTTTGCTTAGTTACTTTTCTGTTGCCACTGTTACAATCACTACAAAACCAATATTATTACTTTTGCCACCGTTACCGCTGCTTCAATATTACTTTGCTACTAAATACTTTGCTGCAGATATTAAGTATTTCAGGTGCGGTTGAATTAACAACTCAAGTGTTAATACTTGAGAATATTCTTTGGCTCCCCTTGGGTCGAATCAATAAATTTGGGTTGAATACTCTACCCTCGAAAACTGTTGCGATCCCCTATACTTGTGGGTTATCAGAGCCCAGTCTATTTCTTTTGAAAATGAGCCCAACTACTTATTTTTCTATGCCCTGATGGGCTGCAACTCTTTCAAGACGCCTGAAAATCTTGATAGTAATATGAAAATGGTTGTAAATATAAAAATAGATGACAAATTGGCAATTACTTTATAATTTCTGAATTTTTTCACATTTTGATATTCCTATTTCACTGGGCTTTAACGTAATTTAAATATATCTTCAAAGTACTTTAAATCTGGCTTGACATTTTGGTATTAAAAATAGTTTGGAACCCACAGAAATATGCGAAATTTCATTTAAATTTTTAACCCTGGCCCTTGCCAACAAAAAAACCGACTGCAATAAATTGCATAAGAAGTTGCAATGAGCTATATATAAATTATTTAAAAAATAGGGAATGGTCTGACTTGTGGGCCTATTAAGTTGACGCGTATGCAAGATTTTTTTGGTTATTATATACGTCAACAAATGATTCTAGCAGACATAACCGTTGGATGTCAATCCAACGGCCGTCATGTTTCTTCAATCTCTGATTTTCTTGCTCTAGCCGCCAAATCTAGCGTCGGCGGGACCGCCTACTCCCGCCTCTTGTGGTCGGCTGTGCTGCCGCGCAGGCCTCATGGACCCCCTACTACTCCCACCGCTGCCAGGCCATCCCTCTACTCACCAACATCCCTCCACTATTGTGGCTTCGCTGCCTCCGGGTCATTCCCTTCCTGGGTCTCGCCGTCGTCCATCGCGCTGGTGTTCTCGGCACGACGTGGTCAACCTTGTCAACAAACGACAACATTGGAAGAGGGACGTACATGGAGAGGCTGACAGTTGGGACCCACATGTTCCATGTGGCCGCACGCAAGCAAGTACCTCCCTATTATGCAAAAAAGAATGAATACTCCCACTGACAGCTCGGACCCACCAGCTATATCTTTGCACGCAAGGAAATGCCTCCTTATTATGCACGAAAAAAATGAATACTCCCCCTACTAGCTGGGACCCACCATAGTGGGAGGCTGACTTGTGGGCCTACTAAGTTGACGCGGACGGAGGGCTTTGTCAACTTAGTCAACAAACGATTCTATCACCAGTGAACATTGGATTGTTAACATCCAACGGTCGTCCTGCTTCTTCAACCTCTGATTTTCTTGCTCCAGCCATCCAAACCACCGCATGCTCTTGCCTCCTGTAGCCGGCTGTGTTTCCACGAACGCCTCATCGCCCCCTACTACTCCCACTGCTAGCCAGGCCCTGCAGCGACGGCAGCCTCACAATGCAGTCGAACCAGTGAACCCTCATACTCCTCTCCGCATGGGCATCCACTGCCGCGTATTCCCCGGCTCCGCGTCATCCCCTTCCTAGGCCTCGCCGTCGTCCACCGCCCAGGTGCTCTCGGCGCGGGATGGTCAACGTGGTCAAGGAATGACTTCCATCGGAAGAGTACTATACGTGGAGAGGCTGACAGCTGGGTCCACGACAGCAGCAAGGAAGTGCCTCCTTATTACACGCAAAATAATTATTCCTCCACCTGACAGCAGGGACCCACCGGACGGGCCACCGTAATTTGCAAAAAAAATGTTTCCCCCTGACTGCTGGGACCCACCAGCTACATCTTCGCATGGAAGGAAGTGCCTGACAGTTAGGTCCCACCTGGTCGAAGCATATGTAGCGTTGTCATTCTGGTCGCGAACGTGTACGTACATACTAATCGATCGGTCTGTCTACAGGCTGCAGCGATGAACCGTGGCCGTGTAAGGAAGGGCACGTGTCGTAGTATAGACACGCACATGTCGTAGTAGAGGCACGCACATAGCATGTACACGTACGTACAACGGCCAGGGTGCAAGAAAGTAAATACGGCCACGTACATACATATGGGCGGTGTCTCGAATGCATACTCGCGCATACGTACGTCCAGGGCTCGTGTACATGGCTGGGTCAGAAGGGAGAAACTACGTCATCGTCGTGTTCATCAAGAGGCAACGGAATGCGTCGTGTTCACGGGAGGCAACGGAATATGTGGTGTTCATCGGGAGCCAACCGGCTTGGACAGAACAGCCCATGGAAATGAGGCCTGGCATACCGCAAAACGGAGGAAACGACCTTATGTTCGACCCACCATGGTCGAAACGGGATCATGTTCATCAGGAGGGGTCTGGCGTACCGTAAAACGGAGGAAACAAACTTCGCTTGGACCTCCTACGGTCGAAACGGGGTCCTGCTGATCGGGAGGGGTGTGGCGTACCGCAAAACGGAGGAAACGGACTTGTGTTGGAGTGTTATGGTCAAAATGGAGGTCCTATTCATCGAGATGGGTGTGGCATACCGCAAAATAGGACTCCACGGGATACTGTTCATCTCCACCGTCGACCTCCTCCAGCCTCCATGGGCTACTGTTCATCCACCGTCGACCTCCTCCAGCCTCCATCTGCGACTGTTCATCCACGGGCTCCTGTTCATCCAGCCTCCACCACTCCTCCACCGGCTACTGTTCAACCAACCCTCTCCACGGGGTCCTATTCAACCACCCCTCCATGGGCTACTGTTCATTGATATGTCTCCAAAGTATCTATAATTTTTGATTGTTCCATGCAATTATATTATCTGTTTTGGATGTTCAATGGGCTTTATTATGCACTTTTATATTATTTTTGGGACTAACCTATTAACCGGAGGCCCAGTGCAAATTGCTGATTTTTTGCCTATTTCAGTGTTTCGCAGAAAAGGAATATCAAACGGAATCCAAACGGAATGAAACCTTCGCGAGGATCGTTTTTGTAACAAACAAGATCCAGGAGACTTGGAGTGGACGTCAAGAAAGCAGCGAGGAAGCCACGAGGTTGGAGGGCATGCCTAGGGGGACAGACACGCCCCCACCCTTGTGGGCCCCTCGCAACTCCACCGACCTACTTTCGCCTATATATACTCATATACCCTGAAAACATCCAAGAGCACCATGAAACCCTATTTCCACCAGCGCAACCTTCTATACCCGTGAGATCCCATCTTGGGGCTTTTTCGGCGCTCTGCCGGAGGGAGAATCGATCATGGAGGGCTTCTACATGAACACCATAGCCTCTCCGATGATGTGTGAGTAGTTTACCACAGACTTTCGGGTCCATAGTTATTAGCTAGATGGCTTCTTCTCTCTCTTTGGATCTCAATACAAAGTTCTCCTCGATTCTCTTGGAGCTCTATTTGATGTAATTATTTTTGCGGTGTGGTTGTCGAGATCCAATGAATTGTGGATTTATAATCAATATTATCTATGAACAATATTTGATTCCTCTCTAAATTCTATATGCATGATTTACATATCTTTGCAAGTCTCTTCGAATTATCAGTTTGGTTTGGCATGCTACATTGATCTTTCTTTCAATGGGAGAATTGCTTAGCTTTGGGTTCAATCTTGCGGTGCTCGATCCCAGTGACAAAAAGGGAAACGACACGTATTGTATTGTTGCCATCCAGGATAAAAATATGGGGTTTATATCATATTTCTTGAGTTTATCCCTCTACATCATGTCATCTTGCCTAAGGCGTTACTATGTTCTTATGAACTTAATACTCTAGATGCATGGTGGATAGCGGTCAATGTGTGGAGTAATAGTAGTAGATGCAGAATTGTTTCGGTCTACTTGTCACGGACGTGATTCCTATATACATGATCATGCCTAGATATTCTCATAACTATGTGCTTTTCTATCAATTGCTCGACAGTAATTTGTTCACCCACCGTAGATTATGCTATCTTGAGAGAAGCCACTAGTGAAACCTATGGCCGCCGGGTCTATTTTGCATCATATTATTCTCCCACCAACTAGCTATTTCCGTCGCCGTTTATTTTTCAATATTTACTTTTCAATCTATACAACAAAAATACCAAAAATATTTATCTTATTATCTTTATTAAATCTCACTTTTGCAAGTGGCCGTGAAGGGACTGACAACCCCTTTATCGCATTGGTTGGAAGGTTCTTGATTGTCTATGCAGGTACGAGGGATTTGCATGTAGTCTCCTACTGGATTGATGCCTTGGTTCTCAAAAACTATGGGAAATACTTATGCTACTTTGCTGCATCACCCTTTCCTCTTCAAGGGAAATCCAACGCATGCTCAAGAGGTAGCAATAAGGATTTCTGGCGCCGTTGCCGGGGAGGCTTACACCAAGTCAAGTCAAGATTTGATCTCCAGCCAACGTGCGGATTTCTAGCGCCATTGCCGGGGAGATCTATGCACAAGTCAAGACATACCAAGTACCCATCAAAAACTCTTATCCCTCACATTACATTATTTGTCATTTGCCTCTCGTTTTCCTCTCCCCCACTTCACCTTTGCCGTTTTATTCGCCCTCCTTTTTTCGTTCGCCTCTTTTTGCTTGCTTCTCACGTGTCCGTATGTTAAATCGTTTATTTTGCTGTTATGGCTAGTCCTCCTATCATTGTTAGTGCTCATGATCATGAAGTTCTTAATTTTAAACAAAGGGAGGGAGAAAATCTAAAAGATGCTTGGCAAAGAATTTGCAATGCTCAAAATAGATCCACTAGGAAGCAATATACTTCCATTCTTCTTCACAATTTTTATGTCGACATCACTCCTTGGAATAGATATATTCTTGATACCATCACCGGAGGAATTTTTTTGGGTAGCCACACTTTTGATTCTTATAATGCTATGTTAGATCGGTTTGGCCCACCACCTCTTTTACTTAATGGAACTATTTCAACTTTGGAACACGTAATGCAAAGGCTTGAAATTATCAAAAATAAAGTTTCCATCGTAGAGTTGATCAAGAATTTGTATAAAAAGATCCACAATCAAATTACTCAATATGGATCTAAGGTAGGAGTTACTCTGAAATTTTTTCGACAAAAAGAACCCATAGTTAATGAAAAGATAGATCAAGATTCCACTAGAATTGATAAACTTGAGGATATTATTACCATCTTAGGGTCTGCCTTTTCTACCATAAGAAACACTTCAAACCCTCCTATGACCAAATTTGCCAAGTTTATGTATGTTACTAAAAATAAGGGTGAATCTTCTAGTAAGGAAAATGCGGATCTCAAATCAATAAGTATTCATCCCAACGTCTTCACTATCATTAAGGAATCTTTTGCAACAAATGAATTTCTTGATTTCTTGCCTAGGAGTTTGATATTTAATAAAAGAAGAAAATTCCTAAGGGTTATAAGTGTTCAATTAAATAATTGCCTACCAAAGATGACAATACCTAGATCTATTCTTGGTTTCATGCCTAGCTAGGGGCGTTAAACGATAGCGCTTGTTGGGAGGCAACCCAATTTTATTTTTGTTTCTTGTGTTTTGTTCCTATTTAGTAATAAATGATTCATCTATCCTATGTTATGATTGTGTTTTTATGCTTTAATTAGTGTTTGTTCCAAGTAAAGCCTTTAGGATCTTCTTGGATGATTGTTGTTTGATCTTGCTGAAAAAAACAGAAAGTATGCGCTCACGAGAATAATTTTAAATTTTAACCAGGGAGAGATAAAATGCCAATTCCAACTGAAGTATATAAATATAAAAATTAGTTATGTCTTCCTAATTTGGTAGGATTTTTTGAGTTACAGAAGTATATGTTTGATACAGATTGCTACAGACTGTTCTGTTTTTGACAGATTCTGTTTTTCATGTGTTGTTTGCTTATTCTGATGAATATATGGCTTGGATCGGGGGGTATGAACCATAGAGAAGTTGGAATACAGTAGGTTTAACACCAATATAAATAAAGAATGAGTTCATTACAGTACCTTGAAGTGGTGGTTTGTTTTATTATACAAACGGAGCTCATGAGATTTGTTGTTGAGTTTTGTGTTGTGAAGTTTTCAAGTTTTGGGTAAAGATTTGATGGATTTTGGAATAAGGAGTGGCAAGAGCCTAAGATTGGGGATTCCCATGTCACCCCAAGGTAAAATTCAAGGACAACCAAAAGCCTAAGCTTAGGGATGCCCCGAAAGGCATCCCCTCTTTCGTCTTCGTCCATCGGTAACTTTACTTGAGGCTATATTTTTATTCACCACATGATATGTGTTTTTTTGGAGTGTCTTGTATGATTTGAGTATTTTCTTTTTAGTTTACCACAATCATACTTGATGTACACACCTTTTGGAGAGACACACATAAATCGGAATTTATTAGAATACTCTATGTGCTTCACTTATATCTTTTGAGCTAGATAATTTTTCTCTAGTGCTTCACTTATATCTTTTTAGAGAACGATGGTGGTTTTATTTTATATAAATTATTGATCTCTCATGCTTCAATTATATCATTTTGAGAGTCTAATTTTCTTTGTTTATAAAATTATTCCTAATATGATAGGCATCCAAGATGGGTATAATAAAAACTTTCATATAGAGTGCATTGAATACTATGAGAAGTTTGATACTTGATAATTGTTTTGAGATATGAAGATGGTAATATTAGAGTCGTGCTAGTTTAGTAGTTGTGAATTTTAGAAATACTTGTTTTTAAGTTTAAAAGTCATGTAGCATGCACGTATGGTGACCATTGTGTGACAAATTTGAAACATGAGGTGTTCTTTGATTGTCATCCTTATGACTGGCGGTCGGGGACGAGCGATGGTCTTTTCCTACCAATCTATCCCCCTAGGAGCATGCGTGTAATGCTTGGTTTTTGATGACTTGTAGATTTTTGCAATAAGTATGTGAGTTCTTTATGACTAATGTTGAGTCCATGGATTATACGCACTCTCACCTTTCCATCATTGCTGGCCTCTTCGGCATCGTGCATTGCCCTTTCTCACCTTGATAGTTGGTGCAAACTTCGCTGGTGCATCCAACCCTCGTGATATGATATACTCTATCACACATAAACCCCCTTATATCTTCCTCCAAACAGCCACCATACCTACCTATTATGGCATTTCCATAGCCATTCCGAGATATATTGCCATGCATCTTTCCACCATTTTCATTTATTATGACACGCTTCATCATTGTCATATTGCCTTGCATGATCATGTAGTTGACATCGTATTTGTGGCAAAGCCACCATGCATAATTTATTATACATGTCACTCGTGATTCATTGCCCATCCCGGTACACCGCCAGAGGCACCCATATAGAGTCGTATCTTGTTCTAGTATCGAGTTGTAATCATTGAGTTGTAAATAAATAGAAGTGTGATGATCATCATTAATAGAGCATTGTCCTAAAAAAAGACAAAAAAGGAGAAAAAAATAAAAGGGAGAATGCTACTATCCTTTTTTCCACACTTGTGCTTCAAAGTAGTACCATGATCTTTATGACAGGGAGTCTCTTATCTTGTCATTTTCATATACTAGTGGGAATTTTTCATTATAGAACTTGGATTGTATATTCCAACAATGGGCTTCCTCAAATGCCCTAGTAGGTCTTCGTGAGCAAGCAAGTTGGATGCACACCCACTTAGTTTGTTTTGTTGACCTTTCTTATATTTATAGCTCTAGTGCATTCGTTGCATGGCAATCCCTTCTCCTTGCATTGACATCAATTGATGGGCATATCCATAGCCCATTGATTAGCCGCGTCAATGTGAGACTTTCTGCTTTTTTGTCTTCTCCACACAACCTCCATTATCATATTCTATTCCACCCATAGTGCTATGTCCATGGCTCACGCTCATGTATTGCATGAAAGTTGAAAAATGTTTGAGATTACTAAAGTATGAAACAATTGCTTGGCTTGTCATCGGGGTTGTGCATGATGAGAGAATTTTTGTGTGACGAAAATGAAGCATAGCCAAACTATATGATTTTGTAGGGATAAGATTTCTTTGGCCATGTTTTTTTTGACAACAGCCTACAAGGCCTAAACAAGCTTACAGGTTGGGGCTTTCATTTAAAGCTAATTCTGCAAGCTCCTATGGGACGTTTGCAAAGATCTTGCTATCTCCCTTGCTTCTTGCATAAGCTGCCAGCTCATGGGCCACCTTGTTGATGTCTCTCCTGACCGCCGACCAGGTAATTGAACTAAACATAATGGCCTAGTTCTTGATGTCGTTTACAAAGTGGAATAGTCGCGATCTGTCCGGAATGGTCTTCTGCAAGCGGTTTCAAGGACAAACAGTCAGACTCAATAATGATTGGCCCACCATAGTGTGTGCTTAGCTCCTTCAGTCCCATCAACACTACCTCTGCCTCCGCTTCTTCTATCCCTGCGCTAGGTTTGATCCTTCGGCATACCGACATCGCGACCAAACCCTTGTAATCCCTTGTAATCATCCTAAGACATGTCATGTCTCTGTCACCCAAAAAGGATGCGTCGACATTCATCTTCCAACTATCAGGCGGTGGAGGGTTCCAGCGGGGGATCTCATTTGATGTGTGTGCCCGCCCACTTGGCAGCATTAGGAATAGGCTCAATTTGCTTGCAGCGTCCGGTTTAGGTCCCGAGGCAAGCATGATTTCCATCTCGTAACGCTGCGGGAAATCCACCGGCACAGACACCAAGGCTTTCCCATCGCCATGCATGCAATCTTCACGGAGGAACCACACTCTCCAGAACATCAGAAGAATCCTACCGCGGGTCCTCATATCACATGTGTCAAGGAGACACTGCAACCAATTAGGGCCAGTGTACGCAAAGGCTTTCTCACTTAGGATCTTCCACACTTTCTGAACTTCAGAACACAGAGCTCGGGCCTTAGTGCAGTTGATGACCGCATGGTATTCATTCTCATCTTCCTGCCCGCATATAGGGCAAGTAGCGTTGACCTCAAGAGTCCTCCGTTTTTTGTTTCTTGTAGTGGCCAGGGAACCTGTAGCTACCCTCCAGTTTAGGATTTTAATTTTTTGGGGAATCTTACACTTCCAAATCAAGTCCCAGATGCTACTGTTGCTCATCTCGCTAGCGGAGCTAGATGCGACAGGCCTGTCTCTATTCTTGATCTCCTCAGCCAGTTTATATGCACTCCTGACGCTGAACAGTCCCAAATCCTCATGGTTGCAGGCTATGAAATCACTGGTTTTCCTAGAAGGGAGCCTGATCTTGCAAATTTCCTCCGCATCATAAATTGGGCACACCTTCCGAATGAGATCCACATCCCACTCATTTGTATGTATTTTAATAAGTTGGTTTACCCATCTCGGTCTACATTTTTGTGTGAAAGAGGCAGCCTTTAGCCCACTCCTCCTCGGGATCCAGTTGTCTCTCTGTATCTGGATGCTTCTCCCATCTCCAACCCTTCACACTATACCTTCCTTCAACAGCTCTAGGCCGAACACAATGCATCTCCAGGCGGGCGACGCGTCTACTGCAAATACCGTATCCAAAAGGTTTCCATTTGGGTAATACTTCAATTTCAATACCCTAGCGCACAGACTGTCTAGATTTTGGATCAATCTCCACCCTTGTCTCGCAACCAATACTTGATTAAACGAATGCATATCCCTGAAACCAGACCTCCATTCCTTTTGGGTTTGGTCATTTGGTCCCAAATCATCTAGTGTACTTTCCTATGATCCTCCGTATCTCACCACCAGAAATCTCTTATGAGCTTCTCGTACTTGTCACAAAAACCTATTGGCATTTTAAAGACTCCCATTGGGTACGTCGGTAGGGCTTGGGCTACCGATTTCACATTAACCTCTTTTTCCGCAAAGGACATGAATCTTTTGTTCCAATCTAAACATCTTTTAGTAAATCTTTCCATGATCGGCTGGAAACTCCCATACTTCATTGTCCCCTCTGGAGTTGGCAGCCCCAAGTATTTACTTTCAAATTTCGTAGACACAACCCTGATGGTGTTCTTGATAGTTCCTTATGTCACGGGTGGACAAAGTACACTAAACAACAGCGAGCATTTTGATGGGCTGAGCAGTTGTCCTGTGCAATGCTGGAAATAATCCAAGGCATCCTTAACCACCTTTCTTCCTGATCTGTAGCATTGAAGAAGAGGAGGCCATCATTGGCGAAAAGTGAGATTTGATATCCCGGGGCTGCCTCTTGCAACCTTGAGAGGCGTTATGTTACCACTGTCTACTTCTCTTCTAAGTATGCTCACCAGGCCATCAGCCACCATAAGAAATAGGTACGGACTCAAAGGGTCGCCTTGTCTGAGTCCTCTCGACGGAGAGAAAGATTCCAACAGCTCGCCATTCAACTTAACCGAATATGTCATTGATTTGACGCAGCACATCACCCACTTAATCCATGTGTGATCAAAGCCCAATTTGTGGAGTGCCCCCTCCAAATACCCCCAGTCAACCCTGTCATAAGCTTTTCCCAAGTCTAACTTGTAGGCACAATGTGTGTTAAAACTGCTCCTGGAGTGGCTAATTTTGTGGCAACACTCAAACGCTATAATAGCATTGTTCGTGATCATCCTGCCTGGGACAAAAGCGCTTTGAGATTCTGAGACAATCTCATTCAAAAAAGGCCAGAGTCGATTGACAATGCACTTTGACACCACTTTGTATAAAATGTTACAGAGATTGATCGGTCGGTAGTCCTTCAGATATTAAGGGTCTTTGCCTTTTGGGATTAGGCAGATAACCGTGTCATTCACCCCGGGGGGCATAAGCCCCGACTTAAAGAAGTCCTTAACTGCAGGTATGACATCCTCCTTTACCAAGACCCAGTTTCGTTGATAGAATCTGGCAGGGAAACCATCAGCTCCTGGAGCTTTTAGGGGTCCTATTTGGAACAGGGCATCCGCAATCTCTTCATCTGTGTAGGCCTTGGTTAGGGATTCATTCATTTCTTTCGTCACTCTAGGAGAGATAAGATTCAGTAGTGTACTAGGATCAACTTCATTATCTGCAGTAAACAAGAGTTTGAAAGAATCTGCAGTCATTTTCTTTAGGTCATCACCTTTCTCGACCCAGCAGCCATCTTCCCTTTTTAGTATGCGAATAGCGTTCTTCTTCTGTCTCCAAGTAGCTTTCCTCTGGAAATATCTTGTATTTCTATCGCCTTCTCTCAGCCATTGGACTCTCGACCGTTGCCTCCACATTATTTCTTCCCGGAGCAACAACTCATCTAACTCGCTTGACAATTTTTTCAATCTATCTTCCCTGGAGTCCGACTACTGCTCCTCCAAAAGCTTGCTAATGCTGTCCCTAATCTATTTGGTTTTGCGGAGGACCGAGCCAAAGTTGTTCTTACACCAGCGGGTTAGAGACCCCCTCATTTCCTGCAGCTTGTTTGAAACTTTAGACAGATTCCTCGCTTTCCTTTTCCCTGTCCAGGTTTTCTCAATAGTCGTGTGTAGAGAGGGCAAGCGTTCCCACATTTGTTCATAGTGGAAACCACGCTTTCACTCACTACGCCCATAGCTGGCACCCATTTCCACCAGTACAGGAAAGTGGTCGGAGCGAGTTGAGCATATGTGGGTAACTGTGTGGCCATTGAAAAGGTCTCACCAAGCTTGTGAGGCCACAACCCTGTCTAATCTAGCTTTGATGTTCTTGCTCACCCCTTGCTTATTATCATAAGTCCAACTTGGACCTTTGTAACCCAAGTCATGCAGCTCGTAGAAGGAGAGGACATCTCTAAAGTTAGACATCTTCCTCTCTAACCTCTTCACATAGGAAAAATGCTCATGTTGCCACATGGTCTCATTGAAGTCACCCACCATTAGCCAGGGTTCATTTGATTTTGGTGCAATGTTTTGAAGCTGACTCCACATGAGATGCCGATCTTGGCCCTTTGGTACACCATACACAAATGTTCCCCGCCATTTAGGACTGTGGGGTTCAGATACAATCACATCAAAATACCTCGGCCCATACGACAAAACTTTTATTTTTATTGAATCGTCCCAGTACAGTGCAATACCAGCCCCTTTGCCCTTACCATCCTGGGTAAGGCAATGTTTCAAACCTAGTCTCAATTTCATACCTGTCTCGTTTATTCTCGCACTGTCTCGTTTCAGCTAGGAAGACGAGCTTGGGCTTGTGAGTATGCACTAGGCATACCAGCTCCTGAACTGTCCGAGGTTGCCCGAGCCCCCGGCAGTTCTAGCTTAGCACCTTCATGGTCTTTGGCAGGCGCCACCATCGGCACCTACCAGTGGACTGGCAGCCCCAAGGCCAATAGCTTCTTCTTCGTCCTTCTTTCCAATCTTGCTCATTCCTTCACTTTTCGCCGAGCCCTTAACCTTTTTGCTCTGATCAGACCCATCATCCAATGTGCCTAACCTCATTTCCTCTGTCCCTTCCTCACTTATGTCACTCCTTTTGCCCAGTACGGAAACCTGAACGACCTCCACATTGATAGCAGCCCCCTTTCCGTCAGTTTTAATTTTCTTCCTGTGAACATTCTCTTCACAGGGGTCACACCAGCTGCAGTTGCAGTCCCCCGTGTCTCCTCCTGATCCTTTGCCGTGGTTACCTCATGCTTATCTGTCGCCCGTGCTGCTCTTACCATGGGGGTGTTACCAGCGCCAAGCACAGCTGACAGGCCAAAACCAGGAGGGAATTCTGGGGTGGAACTCCCACTGATCTGCTCGTGTGCACCCTTCACAGTAGCCTGTATCTCAGCTTCTGGTTTCGCCCCCAACTCCTCTTCACGAGCCTGCTCCAACTGAATGTTCTTCAGAGTTTCTGCGCTAGGCCCCTCGCCCAACTTTATTGCACTCACCGCGGCGATGGCTTCTTGCACCAAAGGATCAACCAACACATCTTCAGGGATCCGGTTGTACTCTCTCATAGCAAGCCTCGCCGGAGCCGTCCTGATTCCATAGTTTACCTCTGACCCAAAGTGTATGAAGCGACGTGCACTGCATGCATCCGGCGCAACATACCCTCCTTTGCCATATTTCTTTTTAAAGGGGAGCCGCGCAGAGCTGCTGTAAACCTCATCTATTGGAGGTCCTCCGGCAGCTTTCAATCACACTGTCCATGGCCTATTCTACCGTAGTACATGCAGAACCTTGGCAATCTCTCATACTTCACCTCTAGGGTGTACATCTGTTTTTCCTCATCCACACTCAAAGCTAACTCACGAGTTTTTGTATCTCTCGTCAGAGGCCTATCAACATCATGTCTAATTCTAACCCGCAAGAAGTCACCCCAAACATTACCATCTCTATATGTGTCTACCTCAAGCACTTCTCCCAGCAAGGACCTAGCCTCCAAGCCACCGATTCCGAGAGCATGACGGGAGGGATGTTGAAGATCTTCACCCAAATGGGCATATGGGTGATCTCAACGTCCCCTGGAGGGACGCTCCCGTCGACGGCGACCATAAGGAAGGTGTCCCCTTGTACGACCAAGGGTCGTTGTTGATGATGAAACGCCTACCTCACTCTTGCTCCAATTCTAGTAGATACCTATTATTTTTCAACTGAGTATATTTCATCTTACCCCGCAATCCCCACATGTCCTTGAGCTCTCCAAACAGGCCTTCAGAGCTAAAGGCCTGGAGGGAGAAGAACAGGCCAACAGCTGGCCAGCGTGTCTTCATCGCCGCTCTCTCCTTCGAGAGGTCCAGGACCACCACATTAGGGGTCTGGAACTCCATGAAGCCCCGTCCATTGCTGTTGGAAGAGCCACCCTGGAGCAGCACCCGGTCTCCACCGCCCCGTCCCCCATTGGAGTCGAACTCTTCCGAGATGTACATCGGCCCCTTTTTCTTCGCTGGGTCTTGGTTCGCCATCTCTGGTGGTGGGTTTAGGGAGGATGCAAGGTATGGGAATTGTGATCCGCTCCCCGGTTCGTCTCCCTTTCTTATAGCTCTCTCAGCCTCTCCCATCCCTCTGCTTTGATCCGGATCCAGACCTTCCCTTGTATGCTGGTTATTTTGATCTGGTGGATCCCCCATTTGGGTCAAATCCCTATCAAAAGGCCCAGGATCACTCTTGCTTTCCCCAACTCTCTGTTACAGATTAACCCTCATAGCTGACAAACGGTCACACATCTGTGCCAAATCACTGCCTTCCTTCATATCAATCGGCCCAAGATCACTCCTCCTTTCCCCAAATCTCTGTTGCAGATTAACCCTCATAGCTAACAAACGGTCATGGATCTGTGACAAATCATTGCCTTCCTTCATGTGTTCATTCCCTTCCATGTTCCCCGAACGCGAATAATTCTTGTTGATTCTCCTCGATAGGTTTTGGATCTTCGCCCTAGTTTGCATCCAAGAATCGCGCAGCCCCAATGGATCCGTTGGTGCGAGCAAATCCCCATCGGGCCCTTTCCTTCCTGAGTGACTAAAACCCGCATCAATCTTATGAGGGATCGTGGATCGAGTGCCCTGACCTTGGATCTTTTCATCCACGGTCGCGAGTCGTGCGATCGCCTCCCCTGTCGCCTCCGTCATTTCCGCCTCACTCTGTGCTTTTTGAATATAGTATGCTTGAAGTATGCCATGTTATTTTGAGAAGACGTAATTGCTTAGTTAGTATGCTTGAAGTAGTATTATTTTTATGTCAATATTAAACTTTTATCTTGAATCTTTCGGAACTGAACATTCATGCCACGATAAAGAGTATTACTTTGAAAATTATGCCAGGTAGCATTTCACATAAAAAATTCTGTTTTTATCATTTACCTACTTGAGGATGAGCAGGAATTAAGCTTGGGGATGCTTGATACGTCTCCAATGTATCTATAATTTTTGATTGTTCCATGCTATTATATTATCTGTTTTGGGTGTTTAATGGGCTTTATTATTCACTTCTATATTATTTTTGGGACTAACCTATTAACCGAAGGCCCAGTGCAAATTGCTGGCTTTTTCCTATTTCAGTGTTTCGCAGAAAAGGAATATCAAACGGAATCCAAATGGAATGAAACCTTCGCGAGGATCGTTTTTGGAACAAACGTGATCCAGGAGACTTGGAGTGGACGTCAAGAAAGTAGTGAAGAAGCCATGAGGCAGGAGGGCACGCCCAGGGGAGCCAGGTGCACCCCCACACTCGTGGGCCCCTCGCAGCTCCACCGACCTACTTCTTTCGCCTATATATACTCTTATAACCTAAAAACATTCAGGAGCACCACGAGACCCTATTTCCACCACCGCAACCTTCTGTACCCATGAGATCCCATCTTGGGGCCTTTTCCGGCGCTCCGCCGGAGGGGGAATTTATCACGGAGGGCTTCTACATAAACACCATAGCCTCTTCGATGATGTGTGAGTAGTTTACCAAAGACCTTTGGGTCCATAGTTATTAGCTAGATGGCTTCATCTCTCTCTTTGGACCTCAATACAAAGTTCTCCTCGATTCTCTTGGAGATCTATTCGATGTAATTCTTTTTGCGGTGTGTTTATCGAGATCCGATGAACTGTGGGTTTATGATCAAGAATATCTATGAACAATATTTGATTCTTCTCTGAATTCTTATATGCATGATTTACAAATCTTTGCAAGCCACTTCGAATTTTTCAGTTTGGTTTGGCCTACTAGATTGATCTTTCTTGCAATGGGAGAAGTGCTTAGCTTTGGGTTCAATCTTGCGGTGCTCGATCCTAGTGATAGAAAGGGAAACGACACGTATTATATTGTTGCCATCGTGGATAAAATGATGGGGTTTATATCATATTGCTTGAGTTTATTCCTCTACATCATGTGATCTTGCCTAAGGCGTTACTCTGTTCTTATGAACTTAATACTCTAGATGCATGATGGATAGTGGTCAATGTGTGGAGTAATAGTAGTCGATGCAGAATCGTTTTGGTCTATTTGTCACGGACATGATGCCTATATACATAATCATGCCTAGGTATTCTCATAACTATGCGCTTTTCTATCAATTGCTCGATAGTAATTTGTTCACCCACCATAGATTATGCTATCTTGAGAGAAGCCACTAGTGACATCGATGGCCCCCGAGTCAATTTTCGATCATATTATTCTCCCGTCAACTAGCTATTTCTGTCGCCGTTTGTTTTGCAATCTTTACTTTTCAATCTATACAACAAAAATACCCAAAATATTTATCTTATTATCTTTATCAGATCTCACTTTTTGCGAGTGTCCGTGAAAGGACTGACAACCCCTTTATCGTGTCGGTTGTAAGGTTCTTGATTTTTTGTGTAGGTACGAGGGATTTGCGTGTAGTCTCCTACTGGATTGGTACCTTGGTTCTCAAATATTGAGGGAAATACTTACGCTACTTTGCTGCATCACCCTTTCCTCTTCAAGGGAAAACCAATGCATGCTCAAGAGGTAGCATTCATCCAACCCTCCACTGGCTACTTTTCAACCAGCCCTCCACGGGGTCCTGTTCATCCAGCCCTCCACGGGGTCGTGTTCATCCACCCCCAAGCAACTCGATCGGGGTCCTATTCATCCAGCGGCAACGGCGTCTACTACCACTGGGTCCTATTCATCCAACCCCCCACCAGGAACTATTCATCCACCCCCCAACAATGCTCACTGTTCATCAAGGGAAGGAGGCATTAGGGTTCAATCGGCTTTAGTTAGCAGCAGCAGCGAAGGAATCACTCGGGTTCAGTTAACAGCAAGGGATCGATCGTTCAGGTTCAGTAACGTAGCCAGTGCAATCGCTCGAGTTCAGTTATAGTCTAACGCCTTGCTCGGGTTCAGTTAGAGCGCAACGCCTCGCACACACGCACGTATGTACGAGAGAAACGCGCATTTCTCAGCCCCCGACCACGCACCATAACCGGGAACTCTCCCAATATTTTCCTTGCCCTCGCTTCTACCATGGTTTTTTCCATCATGGACGGCCCAAAGAATGTCATACAACTGTGTCTCTGGCCCGCCCAGGACTAAAATCCCATTTTTGTCATGATTTTTCGTCATATAAGTAGGAGCCCACCACATCTATGATGATACCGGGTTTTGTCACAATTATCATCATAGAAGTGTCATAAGCATGAAAGAAAAAAAATTCGTTCGGCCCAAAATGTCACGGATGTCTCTTTTTTGTAGTGCCTAACACAAACAGTTTTCAGGAGAAGGCCGTGTGTGATTGTTCATTGATCCAACACGATTTATTCCTAGAAACTGTGTGTGTTATTGAATGCATCACACACAGTGTTTTCTCAATAACCGTTTGCAATAGAAAAACCCAATTAGCTGGCTAATTATTCGATTATTAATAATCCATTTATTAATCTAATTGACATTTTTGTATTAAGCACACAATATATTTCATTTTCATAACTGAGATACATCAGAGTACAACATCATATAGCTTTAGCACTCAGCTACCCCATTACACAACTACACCAGCACCAAGTTTCACATGCAACATCTATAACCTTTCAAAATTAGCATCATAGATGGTACATAGACAGATGTATGTCATCTCGAAAACTGCTGAAGCAGAAGGCAAATATTGAGCCTTCATTGATGTTGAAGGTCTTTGTAACTTTAGGCTAATGCCTGTGGATGATTGATTGTCCATCCTTCGTCCTCTTTAGGAACACTTCAATATTGAACCGTGGGTGTTGTATGAATACCTTCCTCGCCTCCTGACCATACATGTGGTTTGAGAGGTAATCATCAGTGAACTGCTTTGGAAAGGCCTGAAAACAAGGATGTGCATAAATATCTTCTCTATATTAGAAATGGGGCACAGGAATAAAAAAGGAAAGGTATAATAGTTAGTACCATCCTGTAGTGAACTGATGTCTTGTTCATTATGCAGACAAAGATCTTGTTGTTTTTTGTTGTTAATTTCTTTATCCTAACAATCTTTATGAGTTTCTTGACTTGACTGATATTCATGGACAACTCATTTCCCCATATGCAAAAAGGGTCGAACAGTGGGTCAAAACCTCTGACAGCAGGACCTACATGTGCCAGACCAAATTGTTAAAAACCTAAATATTTGAAAGGTTCCTGCAATTGCACACTAATGTGCTATTAGACAACGAACCATGAACGTGCTAACCTCGATTGTAAACCTCAGTGCTTCCCATTGTTTCCCTACAACACATATAAGGTAGTTAGTCATCAGGTTAAGTAAGGGTTCGCATGCTATTAGTAAAATATGTTGATGAAAAATAAGCACATTGCATATTCATCAAAGTGATTCAAGCCACATGGAAAACCCATTTATCCAAACCAAGCATGATTAAGAAATAGGAAATATAGCACTTGTATATGTTTCTCGTGTATTAAATGCATGACAATTGGACATAGCATTGCAGAATTGAACCAAGCAGTTAACTAAACACCACAACAAGTGAACCAAAAATTAACTGAGGACCACATTGCACAATATCACATACTCCTAATAGAAGATCAGACAGTTAACAAAACCAAGCATGCTTAATAACTTGGAAATCTAGCAATTGTATTTGTTTCTCATGTATTTAGTACAGCCAAATTCAATTTATTCCTCACATGGTATACAATAACAGAATGCAGCCACAACAATTGAACATCGCATTGCAGAATTGAACCAAACAAAATAGTTAACTAAACACCACAACAAACAGTGGCAAATCTAGCATGACATTGAAGGGTAGGCTTAAACAAAAAGTTCCTAAGTCTAATTAGCAAATGCGTTGCAATTATTGCATGTAAACCATCAGAATATACTTGTAAAGTGGTATGTTTAGCTTAAATAGGATTTTGGAGGGTAGGCTTAAGCCTATTGAAGCCTCCCTAGTGGAATCACCACTGACAACAAATGAACCAAACGTTAACTGAGCATCACATTACACAATATAGCATACTCCTAATAGAAGATCAGATAGTTAACTAAACCAAGCATGCTTAACAACTTGGAAATATAGCAATTGTATTTGTTTCTCGTATTACACAGTACAATCAAATTCAATTTATTTCTCACATGGTATACAATAACAGAATGCACCCACAACAATTGAATATAGCATTGCAGAATTGAACCAAACAGCCAACTGCCTCGCATCGTCGGCGCACGAGGCGTCGATAGTGCCCTCGACGGTGAGGTGCTCCTCCAAGATCTGGGGGTCGACATGAATGACAACCATCGCGAACTCATCTGTGCGTGTGGCCGCGATTTTCTTCTCTGCTGCCAAATGCTCCTTGAGATCTAGGCTATACTACGTGCACCGTGGCTTAGGGCAGCGCTTATTTGGTGGAGGGGTCGGTGATTTGGATGGAAGGTGTCGCGCCGGTGGTCGGGGCATGTGGGATGTGGAAGGAGGAGGAGGATGGGGCTCGGGTGTGGAATACCTACCAGGATAGGCGAGGCCGAGCAGCGTGAAGGAGGGTCACTGGCGAGGAGGCGGCGATGCAAGCAAGGAGTGAAGGTTTCAACTTGGAAAGGAAGGCGGAAACAGGGGAAATGAGGCTTTTGGCAAGGGGGAGGGGCGGGGAGGTAGATATTTCTTCGGAAGCCGAAATTTTGGAATCACTTTAGCGAAAAAACTGGCGCGCAAAGTGTCATCAGACACGGTCCCTTATTCAGAACTGTGTACGATATGTGAACATCACAAACAATTCAGATAGCTTAACCCGTGTGTGATGAGTTTGAGCGTCAAAAATTTTAGTTCAAATTTCCCTGGTTACAGTGGTCATCTACGTCGTTGCATAATTTGGGTACACAAAGGAGACTACAGCACACCCACACTTCTTAATCGACCAAGTTCAGCAATTAAATAGAGCTAGCTGAGCTAAACATTACTCTAACAAATTAAAGACTGGCGCACTTAATTAAACAAATCAAAGAGTACTACTTCGGCTAGTGCTCATCGATCTCCACCGCCGCCTCCAAGTCCAGCTCGCTCCCGATGGTCTCCTGGGGAAGGGCTCCATGGCATCAATTGCACCATACTCGACAAGCATCTCGCCATCCGCATCGGGCTCCGTCATGGCAAGGTATGCCTCTTAGGATGGCTGCTTGAACTCTCTCGGCGATTTCCAACTCTTCGGCCATGGGTTGCCGACCATTATCGGAGAAGCTTCGTTCAATTTGTGCAGTGACCACCGCGAGCTGGGCATGGACGGCCTCGACATGGTGGTGGGTGGCCTCCATCAGGGCTAAGGCCGCCGCTATGGAACGAACAGCTGTTGTGCCGCTCTCGTCAGTTGCTATCCCTGAGGCATATGTTGTTGACGCCGCCTGAGAAGCAACAGCGGCTGTTTGGGCTGCCTTGGCCACCCGGACGCAGATTGCGGTCGCCCTCACGAAGCTTATCAGCATGCTTCTGGCGGCTGCGGCCGCGCTCTCACCGGAGTTGCCCTCACGACGCGGGTCCACGTCCCCATCTTTCACCAGCGACGAATGAACAACAAAATGATATTTGAGGAGCGTGCTAGTGTGCTTGACTCTCCGATGGTGCTCCAAGATATTTTGTGCTGCATCTCACACGGTTCGTGATAAGAAACTGTGTGTGATCTACTTGATTTTTCGTCTTGATTTGAATTACGTAATGGGGTCACAACTGCAAAGATGATTTTTGAATTGCTAGAACTATTATGTGAAGTGAACATGCAACTATAGGTGTGTCGTCAAAAAATTGGAATTATTCAGGGTTCGTTTGGACATTTTTATACATTAACTAGGTTTTGTA
This sequence comes from Triticum aestivum, assembly GCF_018294505.1. Lineage (NCBI taxonomy): Eukaryota > Viridiplantae > Streptophyta > Magnoliopsida > Poales > Poaceae > Triticum > Triticum aestivum. The sequence goes on from NC_057809.1 coordinate 175,619,016, forward strand.
GGCATTTCAGGTGCATAATTCAAATTTGAACTACATGCACATGCTCTAGTGCATATAAACGGGTTGAAAAAGCAAATGTGTGTCCTTGGTTGCATGCTTAGGTCCCATGCAAGAAATGGGAATGAATGTCATACACCCTGCCACCGTCACTCGGGCCCAAACATTGAGATACCTGGTTTTTAAATTCTAGTAAATCCAAAATTCGTCTGAAATTCATGAAACTTGGCATGCTATCATGGAACGACATCAACATGTCATGGTAACATTTTTGTCCCATTTGGGGCAGGTTTGGGTATAACCTTCTCCCAAATGAGAGCTTCTCACAACAGGCGTGATGGTTTCGGTAGGGAACGTGCCACCTTTGGGGACGAAACGATATCTGATGCCTCTTATTGCTTTAAAAAATTTATACTGTCAAAATAGAACAACAGGAGTGTTGTGTTTAATTTTGGAATTTTTCAGGGTTCATTTGGACATTTTTATACATTAATAGGGTTTTCCAAGCATTTTATGTGCATAATTCAAATTTGAACTACATGCACATGCTCAAGTGCATATAAATTGTTTGAAAAATCAAATTGGTGTCCTTCGGTGCATGCTTAGGCCCCATGCAAGAAATGGGAATGAATTTCAAACACCCTGCCACCGTCACTCGGCCGCAAACATTGAGATACTTGGTTTTAAAATTCTAGTAAATCCAAAACTTTTCTGAAATTCATGAAACTTGGCATGCTATCATGGAGCGCCTTCAACATGCCATGGTAAAAAAATTGTCCCATTTGGGGCAGGTTTGGGTATAAGCTTCTTAGAATCGAGAGCTTCTCACAACAAGCGTGATGGTTTCGGTAGGGAACGTGCCACCTTTGGGGATGAAATGATATTCGTTGGCCCTTATTGCTTTCAAAAAATTTCTAGTGTCAACATAGAAGAACAGGAGTGTTGTGTTTAATTTTGGAATTTTTCGGGGTTCATTTGGACATTTTTATACATTGGCTGGGTTTTCCAGGCATTTCAAGTGCATAATTTAAAATTGAACTACGTGCACATGCTCAAGTGCATATAAATTGGTTGAAAAATCAAATTTGTGTCCTTCGGTGCATGCTTAGGTCCCATGCAAGAAATGGAAATGAATTTCAAACAACCTGCCACTGTCACTTGACCGCAAACATAGAGATACTTGGTTTTTAAATTCTAGTAAATCCAAAACTCGTCTGAAATTCATGAAACTTGGCATGCTATCATGGAGCGCCATCAACATGCCATGGTAAAAAAATTGTCCCATTTGGGGCAGGTTTGGGTATAAGCTTCTCACAGACCAGAGTTTCCCACAACAAGCATGATGGTTCGGTAGGGAACGTGCCACCTTTGGGGACGAAACAATATCCGTTGCCTCTTATTGCTTTCAAAATTTTTCTAGTGCCAACATAGAACAACATGAGTGTCGTGTTTAATTTTGGAATTTTTTGGGGTTCGTTTGGATGTTTATACATTAACTGGGTTTTCCAGACATTTCAGGTGCATAATTCAAATTTGAACTAGATGGACATGCTCCAGTGCATATAAACTGGTTGAAAAATCAAAGACGTGTCCTTGGTTGCATGATTAGGTCCCATGCAAGAAATGGGAATGAATTTCAAACACCCTGCCACCGTCACTTGGCCGCAAACATTGAGATACTTGGTTTTTAAATTCTAGTAAATCCAAAACACGTCTGAAATTCATGAAACTTGGCATGCTATCATGGAGCGGCATCAACATGCCATGGTAAAAAAATTATCCCATTTGGGGCAGGTTTGGGTATAAGCTTCTCATAAACCAGAGCTTCTCACAACAAGCGTGATGGTCTCGGTAGGGGACGTGCCACCTTTGGGGACGAAACGATATCCGTTGCCTCTTATTGCTTTAAAAACTTTTCTAGTGTCAGCATAGAACAACAGGGGTGTTGTGTTTAATTTTGGAAATTTGCGGGGTTAGTTTGGACATTTTTATACATTAACTGGGTTTTCTAGTCATTTCAGATGCATAATTCCAATTTGAAGTACATGCACATGCTCCAGTGCATATAAACTGGTTGAAAAATCAAATTTGTGTCCTTGGTTGCATGCTTATTAGGTCCCATGCAAGAAATGGGAAAGAATTTCAAACACCCTGCCACCGTCACTCGGCCGCAAACATTGAGATACTTGGTTTTTAAATTCTAGTAAATCCAAAAGTCGTCTGAAATTCATGAAACTTGGCATGCTATTATGGAGCGGCATCAACATGCCGTTGTAGAAATTTGTCCCATTTGGAGCAGATTTCGGCATATGCTTCTCACAAACTAGAGCTTCTCACAACAAGCGCGATGGTTTCGGTAGGGAACGTGCCACCTTTGGGGATGAAATGATATCCATTGCCTCTTATTGGTCTCAAAATTTTTCTAGTGTCAACATAAAGCAACATGAGTGTTGTGTTTAATTTTGGAATATTTCGGGGTTTGTTTGGACATTTTTATACATTAACTGGGTTTTCTATTCATTTTGTGTACATAATTCAAATTGGAACTACTTGCACATGCTCCTGTGCATATAAACTGGTTGAAAAATCAAAAATGTGTCCTTGCTTGCATGCTTAGGTCCCTTGCAAGAAATGGTAATGAATTTCAAACACCCTGCCACCGTCACTCAGCCGCAAACATTGAGATACTTGGTTTTCAAATTCTAGAAAATACAAAACTCGTCTGAAATTCATGAAACTTGGCATTCTATCATGGAGCGGCATCGACATGTCATGGTAAATTTTTTGTCCCATTTGGGGTAGGTTTGGGTATAAGCTTCTCACAAACCAGAGCTTCTCACAACAAGCATGATGGTTTCGGTAGGGAACGTGCCACCTTTGTTTTTAAATTCTAGTAAATCCAAAACACGTCTGAAATTCATGAAAATTGGCATGCTATAATGGAATGGCACCCGACATGCTGTGGTATTTTTTGTGTCCATTTTGAGAGAAGGCGCACTCGAATAATAGCCAACAAAGGCATTTCGAAACAAATAGCTGCCACTATAACATCTCAAACGTTTTGTATAATTTAAAATGTGTGCGTTCTATTAACCATTCACGTGATGCCATGCCTCACTCTTTTAATGGCTAGGAGGTGTTGTGCGGACAGGTGCTTGAGTTCTTGACTAAACAGGAGGCGTGCAAGCTATACTCCAATGTGGAGGCTCACCGGGAAGGGTGTGAGCTGTACACCATGCATGCTCACTGGGAAGTGAGCCCTTTGACTTGCATGGTCACCTGCCTTTCTCACATCCTCTCCATTAATGGTGCGCAAGCCGTAGTTTAATACTGTTTTTAAATATAAAACACTCATCGTGAATGTTTTAGTTAGAACACTAGTATGCAAAACCGACAACTTCCCCATGAAGCCGAGGGAAAATGTGCCTTGTAGGATTTGTGCAGCTCTTGATCGCAAATGTTTTAGTTAGAACACCCGTATGCAAACCGACAGCTTCCCCAGGAAGCCATGATAAATGTGCCGAGTAGGATTTTTGAAGCTCTTAATCGCAAAAGTTTTATATAGAACACCCGTATGCAAAGTGAGAGCTATGGTCTTCCCCCTTAAGTCGAGGGAAAATTCGCAGCGTAGGATTTGTGCATCCCTTCAACGCAAATGGTTGTTTTGGATGACCCGTGTTCAACCACGTACAAACAATTTGGTAAATTTTGCATCTGTCATATTGGGTATGTTGCCATTTGTCAAACTGGAAAGGTTGACATTTGTTGATCTAGTAACATCGCCATTTGTCAATCCTTGTAACACTGCGTTTTGTCAAAATATGCAGCTAAAAATCACTAGCTCTGTCTAACTTTTGCAACTAAAATTCAGTAATTAAGCATAGATTTCATTCATAGATTAAGTAGTCCTTCTTAATTTATACAAACAGTTCAACTCGATAGCTGAATTGACCAAACTTTTCCTCAATTGTTGCCAACCACGTGCTAAAATAGCTAGTTCAACTATATATACTAGCTAATTTTAAGTACATTGTACAGTTCCACCACACATCTATAGTCAAATGAACTGAACAAAATAGCCCCTAAATACTACTACTATGGAGGAGCTTTGTGCTACTTCCGGTAGCCTCTCCTCTGCCGAGTGCGCTCAGTAAGAGGCAGAGGAGGAGGAGGAGCCTACCGATGAGCTGGACAAATGCAATACGGTGTGTGTCGCTGCTGCACGTTCGGCAACGCTCGCCAGCTTGAACGCCCACTACCGCTCCAGACCATCCCTCTCGAAGCGGGTGGACTGCTTGTAGATCTCCTTATTCCACGCCTCTGCGTCGGTGTGTGATGTGGCCATGGCTGCGGTAAGGCTCTTTGCGTGCTCGACGAGGCACTCCTCCTCCCGCAGGAACTCGATGTAGCGCGCAAGGTAGCTGACGCATGTGCGGGCCTCCACCTCCGCCTCCCTCCTTCGGGCGGTGGTGGCAGAGCGCGTGATGATCTCGGCAGTCGAGGGTGGGCTGGCGGACACGATGGCCACCTCCTTCCTTTGGGCCGCGGTGGTGGAGCGGGTGATGGCCGACAGTGGGGTGGCGACCACGACGGCCACCTCCCAACTTCGGGCCGCGGCGACGGAGCGAGCGATGGCCCTGGCTTTCGACGGTGGTGTGATGGCAACGGCGGGCAACAGCTGCCGATGGGCAGCGGCGGCAGAGCGTGTGGTGGTTGTTCCACGCATACCCAACACAAACGCCATGCGCACTACACTACGCCGGGGACTGAGCCGCCGCCGTGGTGTAGCCTCCCAGCTGGAGCTGTCCTCTGATGACGGCGGAGTGGCTGAGCGACGATGACGGACAGCTGCCATTGGCGATTGTGGGAGAAGCAGACGAGATAAGCTACATGGAGGGACGGTAAAATGCAACGCAGGACTCACCGGTCGTGAGGGTTTATATAGCAGGCCGATAAAGCATTGGGATTTTGGGGGATTTCACTGAGTCGGGCGGGAAGCTTGCGCGGGAACCTGCAAGGTTGCATGGGAACATGCTCACCGACGATTCATTGGCGCCACTTCGAGCCACCGCTTGGCCAAAAGAACACCCTCGCGCGCTGCGCAAGCTTGCGCTGTAAGCCGTCTGCGGCAGCGAGGTGAGAAGACATGCGAGAGGAGGACGAAAGGACACATACACATACAGTTAATACAAAAAAATTTTGCGATTTAATTACCTACTATACCCCCGTCTTGGTTTATAAGTAGTATTTAACTAATAAAATACGAATGCATGTCGCCAAAGATTATATCGTTGGATTCGTATTTGAACATAGTTTCCAGTTATACAATTTTTGTAACATGCATTAACAAATTTTTTGGAATATACCAGCAAGCGTATGCCTGCAACACACACGGCTTATTCCATCACAAACAACTCGGCTGGATCAACTGTATGCCACGTATCGCACACGGAACTCTAATCTGATACGTGCTTGATGTCTCCCTCATTGCTCGCACAGTTCATCTTATTTGCCACATATCACTATGTCGGCCTCTGCTCGCGTCCCTCAGCAAGCTCTGCTCGCAGTTTGGCTCCACAGTGCACCATGCTTGTCGTTAGGTGCCGTGGCACACTCTACTCGCGTCCATTGGCGCGCTTTGCTCGCGTCCGTCGGTGCGCTCGGCTTGTGGACAACTTTTCCTTGCGTGTTCAACTACTATATGCATATATATATATGGTTGCTCGTCGTTGAGGCGACTATGGAGCGCTCTGCTCGCATCCCTCCGTGCGCGCTCTGCCAGCGGTTGGGCGTGCGCACGATCACGTCGGGGGGGCCATATGCATGCGGTTGCGCCGCGCGCATTGCCACAAGATGCAGTTACGTGCAGCATGATGGAGTTACGCGCTGCAAATTATAACTGCCATCAGGGCCAGCCGATATTCCTGGCCGTCCGGCTTCCCCTTTAATTCCCATGGCCATCATAACCTTAGTCTCTTCAACCTTTGGATCATGCCCCACGACACAACAAGCACACCCACGATGACACATAGAGAGGGGATGTCTAGTGGCGCTCCCATGGAGTTAGGCGAGCATAGAGTGGAGACCCACATGAGGGAGACGGATCTCTCGGTGGTGTACACCATTGACCCGGCCATGGTAGACGACTACATCAACAGTGTTGAGAAGTTGCTTGCTCCAAACAAGTACAAGGTGGGCGGCATTGACCTCCAGTACACCGCCGGTCGTCCCGACATAGATCAGAAGGTTGCCATCACCCATTTATGCATGTGCCATCATGTCCTCATCTACCACTGCTGCATGGCCACAGAGCCTTGCGACCGTTTCAAGAGGTTTGTCAACAACACCGACTACAAGTTCGCCATAGTGGAAACCACCAATGATGTAAAAGCGCTTAGCGTTACGGGCTGGTCCTGCAAGAACCTTGTCGAAATCCATGACCACTACAGGGTGTAGGGCAGCACGAAGAAGGACTCCCTGTTCGAACTCGCCTTGGCCATCATCGACCCATACTAGGAAAAGATGAAGTAGGACGCCCAGAGAACAAGTCCCCTATCTTGGCAGAGGGCTTGGATGCAGCAACTGGATGAACCTCGCCCCAGGTTCGCGGCCGAGAGCATGTACACATGCTACGAGATGCACGGGCGGATCGTTGACATGAGGAAGTGCCTCATTACCCAAATCGACGAGCCCGGATCAAGCCACAAGCAGAGCAAGCGTCACAAGAAGTAGATGATGATCAGATGATCGTTTATGCTAGTTAATCATGCATGTATATAGTTTACTTTATTAGTGTGTGGAAATGTCATGTGTGTAGTAGCCACCTATGTAATTATGCATGTAATAGTTTACTTTGGTGTGTGCAAATGCCATGGTTGTAGTAGCCACCGATGTAAGTGGATGTTTAATTTGGTTATGCAACCATGTCCTTATAAGTGTGTGTGTGTGTGTGTTCTTCTGTATGCAATCCCATCGCACAACACACACGTCTTATTTATTATCGGTCTTTGCACAAATTTCCGATTACAGACTTGTTTGCCGCGTATCACACACATCTTGTTATATTGAACTATTTATGTTCTCTTGTCTCAACGCAAATAGTTCATCCGAGTGAACCACATGTCGTATATCGCACACACCTTGATCTGGCTGACCGTTTCTTTTGTGTTGCCTAATCACAAACAGTTCATCCGAGTGAACTGTATGCTGTATATCGCACACGCCTTCATCTGGTTGCCCGTTTATTTTGTTCCGCCTCATTGCAAACAGTTCATTGAACTGAACCGTATGCCCTGCGTCGCACACGCAACTAAAATCTGAACCGTGTTTGATGCATCCTCCATCGCAAACATTTTGCACCTTTTTGACAGTTCTTTTACACCATCGTTTGCGATTATTGCATCACACACAGTTTCGTCGAAGGGTCTCTGATTGTAGTGTCGCGTTAGCAGTATCATGCAGTAGTGCATCCAAAAGTAAGAGGGTGATTGCAGAACCTGAAGAAGTACAAGCGAAGTCCTTGAAAAAGGTGGTGCTACCGGATAAATCACATAGCACCCGACGTATATTGGCGATAGAACAAGCACCGCAAAACCTAGGATATCGTAACTATGCTGGTCGATGCTTTGCTCTTGTGAGTACCTATTGTCCTATCGATGTCCTTACATTCATACTTTGTGGATTATGTGACATCATTGTGCATTATAGCTTGCTTATTGATGTCTACTACACAACCTTCTTCTTGTAAACGTTGTTGGGCCTCCAACTGCAGAGGTTTGTAGGACAGTAGCAAATTACCCTCAACTGGATGACCTAAGGTTTATCAATCCGTAGGAGGCGTAGGATGAAGATGGTCTCTCTCAAGCAACCCTGCAACCAAATAACAAAGAGTCTCTTGTGTCCCCAACACACCCAATACAATGGTAAATTGTATAGGTGCACTAGTTCGGCGAAGAGATGGTGATACAAGTGGTATATGGATGGTTGATAAAGGCTTTTGTAATCTGAAAATATAAAAACAGCAAGGTAACTAATGATAGAAGTGAGCACAAACGGTATTGCAATGCGTTGAAACAAGGCCTAGGGTTCATACTTTCGCTATTGCAAGTTCTCTGAAAAATAATAACATAATTGGATCACATAACTATCCCTCAACATGCAACAAAGAGTCACTCTGAAGTCACTAATAGCGGAGAACAAACGAAGAGATTATGGTAGGGTACCAAACCACCTCAAAGTTATTCTTTCCAACTAATCGGTTGGGCTATTCCTATAAGTGTCACAAACAGCCCTAGAGTTCATACTAGAATAACACCTTAAGACACAAATCAACCAAAACCCTAATGTCACCTAGGTACTCCAATGTCACCTCAAGTATCCGTGGGTATGATTATACGATATGCATCACACAATCTCAGATTCATCTATTCAACCAACACATAGAACCTCAAAGAGTGCCCCAAAGTTTCTACCGGAGAATCATGACGAAAACGTGTGCCAACCCCTATGCATAGGTTCATGGGTGGAACCCGCAAGTTGATCACCAAAACATACATCAAGTGAATCACGTGATATCCCATTGTCACCACAGATACGCACGGCAAGACATACATCAAGTGTTCTCAAATCTTTAAAGACTCAATCCGATAAGATAACTTCAAAGGGAAAACTCAATCCATTACAAGAGAGTAGAGGGGGAGAAACATCATAAGATCCAACTATAATAGCAAAGATCGCGATACATCAAGATCGTATCACCTCAAGAACACGAGAGAGAGAGAGATCAAACACATAGCTACTGGTACATACCCTCAGCCCCGAGGGAGAACTACTCCATCCTCATCATGGAGAGCACCGAGATGATCAACATGGCCACCGGAGAAGGATTCCCCCTCCGGCAGGGTGCCGAAATGGGTCTAGATTGGTTTTTGGTGGCTATGGAGGCTTCTGGCGGTGGAACTCCTGATCTATTGTGCTCCCCGATCGTTTTAGGGTATATGGATATATATAGGAGGAAGAAGTACGTCAAGGGAGCCACGAGGGGCCCACGAGGGTGGAGGGCGTGCCCCCCTACCTTGTGGCTTCCTCGAAGCTTCCTTGACGTGGACTCCAAGTCTCCCGGGTTGCTTTCCTTCCAAAAATAAGTACCGTGAAGTTTCAGGTCAGTTGGACTCCGTTTGATTTTCCTTTTCTGCGATACTCTAAAACAAGGAAAAAACAGAAACTGGCATTGAGCTCTGGGTTAATAGGTTAGTCCCAAAAATCATATAATATAGCATTTAAATGCATATAAAACATCCAAGGTTGATAATATAATAGCATGGAACAATCAAAAATTATAGATACGTTGGAGACGTATCAGCATCCCCAAGCTTAATTCCTGCTCATCCTCGAGTAGGTAAATGATAAAAACAGTATTTTTTATGTGGAATGCTACCTAACATATTCATCATGTATTTCTCTTTATTGTAGCAAGAATATTCAGATCCATAAAATTCAAGATAAAAGTTCATATTGACATAAAAATAATAATACTTCAAGCATACTAACTAAGCAATCATGTCTTCTCAAAATAACATGGCCAAAGAAAGTTCATCCCTACAAAATCATATAGTTTAGTCATACTCCATTTTCGTCACACAATAATGCTCTCATCATGCACAACCCCGATGACAAGCCAAGCAATTGTTTCATACTTTAGTAATCTCAAACTTTATAAACCTACACGCAATACATGAGCGCGAGCAATGGATATAGCACTACGGGTGGAATAGAATATGATGATGGGGGTTATGTGGAGAAGACAAAAAGGAGAAAGTCTCACATCAACGAGGATAATCAATGAGCTATGGAGATGCCCATCAATTGATGTCAATGCAAGGATTAGGGATTGCCATGCAACGGATGCACTAGAGCTATAAATGTATGAAAGCTCAACAAAGGAAACTAAGTGGGTGTGCGTCCAACTTGCTTGCTCACGAAGACCTAGGGCACTTGAGGAGGCCCATTGTTGGAATATACAAGCCAAGTTCTATAATGAAAAATTTCCCGCTAGTATATGAAAGTGACAAAACAAGAGACTCTCTATCATGAAGATCATGGTGCTACTTTGAAGCACAAGTGTGGTAAAAGGATAGTAGCATTGTCCCTTTTTATTTTTTATTTTTATTTTTTTATTTGGCCCCCTTTTTTGGCCTTTCTTTTTTTCTTTTTTTGGGACAATGCTCTATTAATGATGATAATCACACTTCTATTTATTTACAACTCAATGATTACAACTCGATACTAGAACAAAGTATGACTCTATATGAATGCCTCCGACGGTGTACCGGGATATGCAATGAATCAAGAGTGACATGTATGAAAGAATTATGAACGATGGCTTTTCCACAAATACTATGTCAACTACAATATCATGCTAAGCAATATGACAATGATGAACGTGTCATTATAAACGGAATAGTGGAAAGTTGCATGGCAATATATCTCGGAATGGCTATGGAAATGCCATAATAGGTAGGTATGGTGGCTGTTTTGAGGAAGTTATAAGGAGGTTTATGTGTGAAAGAGAGTATCGTATCACAGGGTTTGGATGCACCAGCAAAGTTTGCACCAACTCTCAATGTGAGAAAGGGCAATGCATGGTACCGAAGAGGCTAGCAATGATGGAACGGTGAGAGTGCGTATAATCCATGGACTCAACATTAGTCATAAAGAACTCACATACTTATTGCGAAAATCTACAAGTCATCAAAAACCAAGCATTACGCGCATGCTCCTAGGGGGATAGATTGGTAGGAAAAGACCATCGCTCGTCCTCGACCGCCACTCATAAGGAGGACAATCAAATAACACCTCATGTTTCAAATTTGTTACACAACGTTTACCATACGTGCATGCCACGGGACTTGCAAACTTCAACACAAGAATTTATCAAATTCACAACTACTCAACTAGCACAACTTTAATATCACTACCTCCATATCTCAAAACAATCATTAAGCATCAAACTTCTCTTAGTATTCAATGCACTTTATATGAAAGTTTTTATTATATCCCTCTTGGATGCCCATCATATTAGGACTAGTTTCATAACCAAAGCAAACTACCATGATGTTCTAAAGACTCTCAAAATAATATAAGTGAAGCATGAGAGATCAATTATTTCTTCAAAATAAAACCACCAGCGTGCTCTAAAAAGATATAAGTGAAGCACTAGATCAAATGACAAACTACTCCGAAAGATATAAGTGAAGATCAATGAGTAGTAGAACAATTATGCAGCTATATGAAGACTCTCTAACATTTAATAATTTCAGATATTGGTATTTTATTCAAACAGCAAGCAAAACAAAATAAAATAAAATGACGCTCCAAGCAAAACACATATCATGTGGCGAATTAAAATATAGCTCCAAGTAAAGTTATCGATGAACGAAGATGAAAGAGGGGATGCCTTCCGGGGCATCCCCAAGCTTAGGATCTTGGTTCTCCTCGAATATTATCTTGGGGTGACTTGGGAATCCCCAAGCTTATGCTCTTGCCACTCCTTATTCCACAGTTCATCGAATCTTTACCCAAAACTTGAAAACTTCACAACACAAAACTTAACAGAAAACTCGTGTGCTCCGTTAGCGAAAGAAAACAAAATACCACTTCAAGGTACTGTAATTAACTAATTCTTTATTTATATTGGTGTAATATCTACTTTATTCCAACTTCTCTATGGTTCATACCCTCCGATACTACTCATAGATTCATCAAAATAAGCAAACAACAATGTGAAAACAGAATCTGTCAAAAACAGAACAGTCTGTAGTAATCTGGACGAAACGTATATTTCTGGAACCCCAAAAATTCTAAAATAAATTTATGTACCTGAGGAATTTATCTATTAATAATCTGAAAAAATAATTAACTAAATATAACTCTCCAAATAAAAATGGCAGCAATTCTCGTGAGCGCTAATGTTTCTGTTTTTTACAGCATGATCGCAAAGACTTCACCCAAGTCTTCCCAAAGGTTCTACTTGGAACAAACACTAATTAAAACATAAAACCACATATAAACAGAGTCTAGATGAATTATTTATTACTAAACAGGAGGAAAAAGCAAGCAACAAAAATAAAGTTGGGTTGCCTCCCAACAAGCACTATCGTTTAACGCCCCTAGCTAGGCATGATGATTTCAATGATGCTCACATAAAAGATAAGAATTGAAATATAAAGAGAGCATCATGAAGAATATGACTAGCACATTTAAGTCTAACCCACTTCCTATGCGTAGGGATTTTGTGAGCAAACAACTTATGGGAACAATAATCAACTAGCATAGGAAGGAAAAACAAGCATAACTTCAAAACTTTAAGCACATAGAGAGGAAACTTGATATTATTGCAATTCCTACAAGAATATATTCCTCCCTCATAATAATTTTCAGTAGAATCATGAATGAATTCAAAAATATAACCATCACCTAAAGCATTTTTTTCATGATCTACAAACATAAAAAAATTATTACTCTCCACGTAATCAAAATTCTTCTCATTCAGAATAGTGGGAGTATCATAAGAGACTGGAATACTATAAACTTTTTCCACATTAAAAGAGTAATGTTCAGAAAAGGAGTAATCATAATCATGACAAGTTTTATAAATATAATCATCACTACTTTTTATAGCATAAGTGTCATCACAATAATTATCATAAGTAGCAACTTTGTTCTCATCATAATCATTTGAAACCTCTTCCAAGATAGTGGAATCATTACTAAATAAAGTCATGACCTCTCCAAATCCACTTGCATAATTATCACAATAACATTCAACATCCGCCAAAATAGTGGGGTCATTACTTCCTAAAGTTGACACTCTTCCAAACCCACTTTCATCAATACAATCATCATAAGTAGGAGGCATGCTATCATCATAATAAATTTGAATATCAAAACTTGGGAGACTACAAATATCATCTTCATTAAACATAGCTTCCCCAAGCTTGGGACTAACATTAATTGCAGAAAATATATTCTCAAAAACATCATCTTCATCAAACATAGCATCCCCAAGCTTGGGCCTTTTCATATCATATGCATAATCACTCTCATCATTAATAGTATGGATAGCACCAATAGTATAGCAATTATCATATTCTTCCAAGCAAGTGCCAAAAAGATTTTCAAGATCATAAGAAGTATCATTATCTTCCACAATTATATTTCATGAGGCACAACAGTAATAGGAGCAGCATTATTTGGGAGAGATATCTCTCTCTTCCTTTTTCTTTTCTTCTTCTTCACCACATCATGTGTGGGTTCAATCCTCTTTTTGGAGCTCCTTATTAATGAGATTGGTTGAATAGGAGGCTCCTCCTTGTTACCTGATTCATCATAAGAAATAATAGGAGGGTATTGGGAAGTCTGTTCCCTTCCATTAGTATTCTCTTCACCTTCTATTTCTTTTCTTTTCTTTATGTACTTGGCAATATAAGGATTTTCAATACAATTCACCGCACAATACATATAAATTTCCTCTAGATCAAAGCCAAGAAGTTTATCACGAGCAAATACTGGAAGATAGTTAGTTATAAGTTTCATTTCTTCATTACCCATAAGCAAACTAAGTTCATTATGATGTGCAAGAGAAATCAAGTCATCACAATTTTTGGAAACGATTAGATCATGAAAGAATTTGCATCGGATGGTTAAATGACCATGTTCATTGCAAAGCCCACAAGTATGGCTAAGAAAATTTAAATCTTCAGCACAAACATCTAGCCTTTCTTGTAACAATTTAGTTTCTAAGTACTTATGCCTCTTGCAAAATCTATCTTCCCTAATTGGTGTGTACTTGCAAACCCAATGCACTCGACAAAAATTGACATGTTTATAGGACACATTTTCATCATAACTAGTGCAATCATCATTAGTACTATGGATATTCAAGGATTTCATACTAACAACATTGCAATCATGCTCATCATTCAAAGATTTAGTGCCTAACATTTTAATGCATTCTTCTTCTAACACTTTGGCACAATTTTCCTTTCCATCATACTCATGAAAGATATTAAAAAGATGAAGCGTACGAGGCATACTTAATTCCATTTTTTGTAATTTTCTTTTAGAAACTAAACTAGTGATAAAACAAGAAACTAAAAGACTCGATTGTAAGATCTAAATATATACCTTCAAGCACTCACCTCCCCGGCAACGGCGTCAGAAAAGAGCTTGATGTCTACTACACAACCTTCTTCTTGTAGACGTTGTTGGGCCTCCAAGTGCAGAGGTTTGTAGGACAGTAGCAAATTTCCCTCAAGTGGATGACCTAAGGTTTATCAATCCGTAGGAGGCGTAGGATGAAGATGGTCTCTCTCAAGCAACCCTGCAACGAAATGACAAAGAGTCTCTTGTGTCCCCAACACACCCAATACAATGGTAAATTGTATAGGTGCACTAGTTCAGCGAAGAGATGGTGATACAAGTGGTATATGGATGGTAGATAAAGGTTTTTGTAATCTGAAAATATAAAAACAGCAAGGTAACTAATGATAAAAGTGAGCACAAACGGTATTGAAATGCGTTGAAACAAGGCCTAGGGTTCATACTTCTAGTGCAAGTTCTCTCAAAAATAATATAATAATTGGATCACATAACTATCCCTCAACATGCAACAAAGAGTCACTCCAAAGTCACTAATAGCGAAGAACAAACGAAGAGATTATGTTAGGGTACGAAACCACCTCAAAGTTATTCTTTCCAATCAATCCGTTGGGCTATTCCTATAAGTGTCACAAACAGCCCTAGAGTTCGTACTAGAATAACACCTTAAGACACAAATCAACCCAAACCCTAATGTCACCTAGATACTCCAATGTCACCTCAAGTATCTGTGGGTATGATTATACAATATGCATCACACAATCTCAGATTCATCTATTCAACCAACACATAGAACCTCAAAGAGTGCCCAAACGTTTCTATAGAGAATAATGAAGAAAACGTGTGCCAACCCCTATCCATAGGTTCATGGGCGGAACCCGCAAGTTGATCACCAAAACATACATCAAGTGAATCACGTGATATCCCATTGTCACCACAGATACGCATGGCAAGACATACATCAAGTGTTCTAAAATCTTTAAAGACTCAATCCGATAAGATAACTTCAAAGGGAAAACTCAATGCATTACAAGTGGCTACGGAGGCTTCTGGCGGCGGAACTCCCGATCTATTGTGCTCCCCGATCGTTTTAGGGTATATGGATATATATATATACATATATATATTGGAGGAAGAACTACGTTAGGGGAGCCACGAGGGGCCCACGAGGGTGGAGGGTGTGCCCAGGGGGGTGGGCGCGCCCCCTACCTCGTGGCTTCCTCAAAGCTTCCTTGACGTGGACTCCAAGTCTCCCGGGTTGCTTTCCTTCCAAAAATAAGTTCCGTGAAGTTTCAGGTCAATTGGACTCCGTTTGATTTTCCTTTTCTGTGATACTCTAAAACATGGAAAAAGCAGAAACTGGCACTGGGCTCTGGGTTAATAGGTTAGTCCCAAAAATCATATAAAATAGCATATAAATGCATATAAAACATCCAACGTTGATAATATAATAGCATGGAACAATCAAAAATTATAGATACATTGGAGACGTATCACTTATCCACTGTTCGCTCCAAATTATCAGATCTATATTAATGCTTAAATTAATGTAGAATAAACCCAATGCTTATGAAGAAATTTAGTTCTGCATTGTTCTTGTAAGTATCTGCTGTCCTTCATCATTGTACTTATATTTGTCAGCTAGTTCTTCATGTACACTTTGCAGCTTATTTTCCCTTGTCCTCCATTTTTCTACACATCAGATCTACGTTTACGCTTGCCAAAATATTGAATAAAACCAATGTTACTGAAGAAGTTTAGCTCCGCATTGTTCTTGTTAGTGCCTTCTGCCTGTATGCTGTATTTACATTTGTACTGTGCATCTTATGTTAAATAATCGCCATTTGTTCCTATATTTTCACATCTATATTTACTCTTAACAAAATGTAGAATAAAGGCAATACTCTTGAAGAAGAGTGTGCGGTAAACCTCTTGAATTGCCCCCCCCCCATCAATATGGAAAAGGCCTTTATAGAGCCTGTCTTCACTACTAATGTAAGTTTGTCCTCCGCGAGCCTTCAAACATTCTTGTGTATATTTGGATAGCTAGGAGTGCAAATGCTGTTTATTTTTGTCGTCTGCATCAAATTGCTTGTTCAAAGTTTATAAAGTAGAAGTACATAAACATAAGTGTGTCCTTCTCAATTTCAGTCTTTAGTTGTACAATCTAGTTCCTTATTCGTACCATGTAAATTAAACTAAACATAGCAAGTTATCTTCTTTAGCACTATGTGTATGCTTGTGTTCTTGATCTGTAATCCAGTGGTGTGGTGAGACTACCAACAACAGCACAATATCATATCCTGCTATGTCTCAACTATGAACAATGCCATACTATATTAATGTTACTTAAATCGTTTTCTCTTTATTTACCAATCTGAAATGGTATAAATTGACAGTACACTCACCAGTCATGCTTATACATTGTTTAGAACTACATCTATGCTTGTGTTCTTGATCTGTAATCTAGTGGTCTAGTGAAGCTGGCCGCTTCTGCATAATGCCATTTCCTGTCGTCTTAACTATGAACAATGCCTATTATGTTAATGCTATTTTAAACCGTGTCTCTTTATTTCTGACAAAGAAATGGGGTGAATTGACAGCGCTGATGCTTATACGTGCAAGACCTGTTATCTACCTACTTGTTTCTCTTTCAGGGTGACAACACTACTTCTAGGAAGAATTGCCACAATGATAGTGAGACGAACCCATTGTTTGTCCCTCTAACACATATTCCAGAGGAGAAGGCAACACATCTTCAGTGTAGGGATACAACCACGAAGTCACATCTTGATGTAGTGTCAAACTTACTCAGTGACACAAGCTCGATGAAGTCGCCGCCTGAATCTGTTCGAATTCTTCAGTGTGAAATTCAAGCAGAAATACATGCTTCCGCTCAAATCCAACTGGAACTCCAATCTCTATGCAAGATTAACCGTAAGTACATGACGTTTATTGATGCCTTGGTGGATATGATCGCCAAAGAAGCGCGGTCTCATCAGGCTGCTAAGCTGCTTCCACTTCAGCTCCTAGGCCGGGCTAACCTTTCTTGAACTGTATTAAAGTGATGTCGGTTCTGTCTATTATTTTGTCCGCCTGTTAATTTCCACTGGTGGCGACCTACCCAGTTTATGTAATCTGCTCTCTTGTTGCCCTTTATTATCACTGGCGGCGAACTTTGATGCTAAGGGGATGTAATATGCTGTAATTTCTTTGTTGTATAGTCTAGGTTTATTCTTCGTCACGATGTTGTAATTTATTTGTTGTTTCTGCTGTCGTTGCTCTGAGAAAAGGTCGTAATATTCGATCGGTGCGCAATGAGCCAATAGGTTAGGTTTATAAAATCATAATTTCTGTACTAAAACTGGACGGTCGCCAATCGCTAGTACGGGCTAAACAGTGGGCCTACAATAATCTTGGGTCATTAGTTTGGTCTAGTCTTAATCTGGCCCACTATTAGTTTTGGGCCTTTAAAAGTCCAAGTAAACTGCTTGCCTTAATTGGGTTAAATAGGCTTTTAACAGATTGAAATGTTTTTGGGCCTTGGTTGAGCCAATTACATGACGGGCAGGAAACAGGCCGGATGTATAACGGGCCCAAATTAGGCCCATCACTCTGAAGGGCCTTTAACAGGCCAATAGGCAGTTTGGGCTAGAATGTATCCATGAAGACTACGGGCCGTTAAGAGGCTGATAGTAACTATGGACCATAATTAGGCCCAGGTGCAACTAGGGCCTTTAAATGGCCGAAAGTGAAACCAGGCCGAAAGAGACCCATATATAGATAGGGTCGCTGACAGGCCGAAACTAGTGTTGGAGCAAACTTATAAACGGGCCATTAAGAGGCCGAAGAGCAAATCAGGCCGCCAATGGCCCAATGGCACAATAGCTATTAAAAGGGTCATATCTGTTATGGGTCGTATCTTGGCCCAAGAAATAAAAGTCAGTTAACAGGTCGGATTAGGTGTGGACCGTAATTTGGCCCAAACTATTGCAGGCTTTTAACGGGCCGGATCTGACATGGGCCATAAACTAGGCCTAGAATACTGTAGTCATTTAACGGCCCGTATCTAATGTGGGCTATAATTTGGTCGAGAAAATGTTAGGCTGTTAACGGGCCGGCCCATTAGATCTGATGAAATCTTGTGGGCCTGTTCCTAGGCCGGCTTTTAGACCTATATGGGCCTCTATTGGGCCGTCCCACATGTCAACATTTCATTGGTGATTCTTGTAAAATGGACGGTTGACATCTATCCCAACGCTGAGCCGACACGTGGTTCGTCGATGAATGAGAATTTTACATGTGGAAATTTGCCATTGGTCTGGGCTGTTAATGGGTGATACGTCTCCAACGTATCTATAATTTTTTATGTACTCATGCCATGTTTATAATATTTTTACATGATTTTGGTATGATTTGGTTAGAACTAACCCGAACTGATGTTGATTTTAGCAGAACTACCGTAGTGTTGTTTTTGTGCAGAAATAAAAGTTCTCGGAATGTGCTCAAAATCAGTAGAGATTTTTTCTGGAAAATATAAAAAATACTCGAACGAAGAGTTACCAAAGGGGAGTCCCGTGGGCCCCATGAGGGTAGAGGGCACGCCCACCCCCCTAGGGCGCGCCCCTGTGCCTTGTGGACTTCCCGTGCCCCCCTGACTTGATCTCGGCGCCAACCTCTCCTATAATCCCCAAACCTCTAAAAAATAACCTAGATCGGGAGTTCCGCCACCTCAAGCCTCTGTAGCCACCAAAACCCAATCGGGACACCCTGCCGGAGGGGGGATCATCACCGGTGCCCATCTTCATCATCTCGGCGCTCTCCATGACAAGGAGGGAGTAGTTCACCCTCGGGGCTGAGGGTATGTACCAGTAGCTATGTGTTTGATCTCTCTCTCTCTCTCTCGTGTTCTTGATATGGCATGATCTTGATGTACCGCGAGCTTTGCTATTATAGTTGGATCTTATGATGTTTCTCCCCCTCTATCTCGTTGTGATGAATTGAGTTTTCCCTTTGAAGTTATCTTATCGGATTGAGTCTTTAATGATTTGAGAACACTTGGTGTATGTGTTGCATGTGCTTATATGTGGTGACAATGGGATATTCACATGATTCACTTGATGTATGTTTTGGTGATCAACTTGCGAATTCTGTGACCTTGTGAACTTATACATAGGGTTTGGCACACGTTTTCGTCTTGACTCCCCGGCACAAACTTTGGGGCACTCTTTGAAGTTCTCTGTGTTGGTTTGAATAGATGAATCTGAGATTGTGTGATGCATGTCATATAATCAAACCCACGGATAATTGAGGTGACATTGGAGTATCTAGCTGACATTAGGGTTTTGGTTGATTTATGTCTTAAGGTCTTATTTTACTATGAACTCTAGGGCTGTTTGTGACACTTATAGGAATAGCCCAACGGATTGATCGGAAAGAATAACTTTGAGGTGGTTTCGTGCCCTACAATAATCTCTTTGTTTGTTCTCCGCTATTAGTGACTCTAGAGTGACTCTTTGTTGCATGTTGAGGGATTGTATATGATCCAATTATTTTATTATTGTTGAGAGAACTTGCACTAGTGAAAGGATGAACCCTAGGCCTTTTTCGAAGCATTGCAATACCGTTTTTGCTCACTTTTATTATTAGTTACCTTGCTGTTTTTATATTTCAGATTACAAAAACCTATATCTACCATCCAAATTGCACTTGTATCACCATCTCTTCACCGAACTAGTGCACATATACAATTTACCATTGTATTTGATGTGTTGGGGACACAAGAGACTCTTTGTTATTTGGTTGCAGGGTTGTTTGAGAGAGACCATCTTCATCCTACGCCTCCCACGGATTGATAAACCTTGGGTCATCCACTTGAGGGAAATTTGCTACTGTCCTACAAACCTTAGCACTTGGAGGCCCAACAACGTCTACAAGAAGAAGGTTGTGTAGTAGATATCAACGGGTTATCGGATCCAAACCGGAACCCGATAGTTTAACAGCGACCTGTTACGGTGGATGCCACGTGCCGGTCACCCTTGATGAAAGCACTTCTATGATGCGCGATTTATCGTCATGGAAGTGGACACTTCCGTGATGATTATTTTGGTAATGTCATGGAACACTTCTATGACAGTAGATGTATGACTATCTTGATTCTGTCATAAAATCATCATGGATGTACATGGAGGACAAAAAAGTGACCTACTGTGACAAACACGTATCATCACAGAAGTGTATTTATTTTGTAGTGACACGGAGGACAAATTGCTTGTAGAGGGCGGAGTACACTCGGACGATGGTGTGCTGCCGACCTCGTAGAGGGCAACATTCACCTAGACGATGGTGTGTTCGGGAGTGGGGCATTCAGCCAAACGACGGCAAATAATGTGGCAAACGACGATGGCAACCAACTACTCGTCGACGATAGTGGCAGCATCCTCGCGGATTAAAACATGCTTAAGGCCAGTGGCATGAGAGCGACAACCAGCAGTACGGTGACCACCACATGCATGCACTCGAACACAGCGGCAACAAGCAGGACGATGGCAACTAGGTGCACGCATGAGCATCTCCTAGGAGCTAGGGCCGAACGACGAGGAAAGCATTCCCTAGGAGCTCTCAGTCAAGCACGAGATTTCTTGGGCCTCGGCGTCTCATCTATCCTTGCTAGTATGGGTTCTTTTCTCCTCTCATGAAATCGTCATGTGCCAATTATGCTAGAGTTGTATGTATGTAATATGTTGCAAGACCTGACCAATAAGCAGTTGTGGCTTAGGATGCCTTTGGAGACTCGTGGGAATGGTAAAATTCATTCAGACTATCATATGAGCATAGCAGACCATCATATGCTGACTATCATTCAGATTATAATGAAGGACAAATGAAGGTCTGGATGTCAAACAAAAAATATTGAATACCGAGTCAAGTAATAGCCAACCAGCAGATACAATAAAATGTCGTCAGACTCCGCTGACTTGACTTCTTTTACCATTCAAATTAGGTAATTATCTCTTGTAGATCAAATCATAATATTTCCCAAGTATCCAAAGGAATGCACATTGAGCCCATACCCAAACTACATATTATTTCCTAAGTAAAATCCTTTAATATCCCCTTCGTATGGCTCGGTCACTGCTAACTTTCCAACGCTTCTATTAACAGAAGGATTTTTTTTCAAGAATATTCTACTACGATTTTTCCTCAAGCAACTTTAATACCATAAAACTAGCAAAGGATATCCTTGTTTTCTGGATAGGTCTATCACACAAATAAGAACATTGTTAGCCAAAAATGACAGCTGCACTTAATTGTTTCCCTGAGTCCTAACTACATTTTTTTATCATAATGATTTTATGTTGTTAGCTTTAGACATTGCTGCATTGGTAATGTGTAATATAGGGGGGTGAGGGCAGTGTGTAATATAGATATACGCATCTGCATCTTTTAGCAAGTATATTCACCAACACATGTCCTGAGTTTTATGAAACTAGAATATATTGGTTACTAGCTAACTTACTCTAGCTGTGCGGTTCACCAGAGTTTCATGCCACTTATAGTTTATTATACAATATTAGAGTATCATGTTGTGACAAATGTACCTGCAGCTAGCATCTCACTGATCATTATTTATGACAGGTAGGATGAGTGAAAAGTAAGAAGCAAGTGCACTATATTGTACTACTTTGCCAGTATGCGTGTTCTTACTTCTTGAGATTTGTGTTACATATGAAATGAGATGGCCAAAGACAATATGCTGATAAATTGTTCACTGGTTGTATGCTATTTTTCTCATGCATGGTACAATGTTCTTTTTTATGAAATTAAGTTTGTAACCGTGCCTCTTTTCTATTCTCAACTAGATGTCCTACTTATTGCTGCCATATTCAAGTCAACAATACCACAAGCGTTGGTAAGGAGAACAACAAAAATTGAGACTCAAAAGATAGCCATATGTAATTAATAATAATGCATATAATATTTGAATTCATCTTATAGGAAATAAATTGTATAAAATTTTATTAATTTATTCCTACAAAGCGAAGAATCTACCAATCCATTCAAACAGAACTAAAATTATTACCAATGTATCAGCGGATATGAAGATCGTCTTCGGGCTGCTGTACGTGCTGCAAGATACCAGCAAACTTTGCGCCACTAGCATAGCCGAAATTTCATGCCGGGATCCTTGAGGAAGGCGACCTTGTTCTTCATCGGATCCAATTTGCAAAGGGATCAAACAAGTTGATGCCAAATTGGGAAGGCTCTTATCGGGTAGTGCGAGTCACCAGACCCGAAGCAGTCCGTCTGGAGCCCGAAGATGGCACTTCGGTGCAAAAGTCATGGAACATTGAGCATTTCCGAAAGTTCTATCCATGAGGTGTAGGTGCCGGGCCACCCGGCAACGTCTTTTGTACAAGTTTGTTGACAAGACATGTAATCCTTTGTACAAAGGCAGGTGCAGACCTTGTGCGTAATGAAATAAAGCTAAGTATTTCGCAACTCTTGTCAATTTACATGTTAAATTGTGCATGTTGTTGATATGCCTCCAACATACCTATAATTTTTAATTCATCCATGCTATTAAAGTATCAACCTTGGATGTTTTATACTCATTTGCTAGCAACTTTATATCATTTTTTGGGACTAACCTATTGACATAGTGCTTAGCACCGGTTGTTGTTTTTTGCTTGTTTTTTACTTTCCAGAATATCAATACCAAACGAAGTCCAAATGCCAGGAAACTGTTTGAAGATTTATTTCTGGACAAAAGACAACCAGGAAGCCAAAGAAGTGCACGGGAGGAGGCCCGTGGGTCCCACTAGGCATCAGGGCGCGCTAGAAGGCCCACGCACACCCTGGTGGATAGTAGGCACCACGGGAAGCTTCTCCACCACCATCCACCTCCATAAATACTCTAAAATCCCAAAAACCCTAGGGGAGACGATGAAACACTTTTCTAGCCGCCGCAAGTTCCAGAACCACGAGATCCTATCTAGAGGCCTTTTTCGGCACTCTGCCGGAATGGGCAATGATCACGGAAGGGTTCTTCATCATCCTTGTTGCCCCTCCAATGATGCGTGCGTAGTTTATCATATACCTACGGGTCCGTAGGTAGTAGCTAGATGGATTTTTGATCTTCAATACAATGTTCTCGATATTCTTGGAGATCTATTTGATGTACTAACTTTTTGCAGTGTGTTTGTTGGGATCCGATGAATTGTGAGTTTATGATCAGATCTATCCATGAATATTATGAGTCTTTGTTGAACTCTTTTATGCATGATCTTTATAGCATGTATTTATTCTCTGAAACTTTGGTTTGGTTTGGCCAACTAGATTGATTTTTCTTGCCATGGGAAGAGGTTCTTTGTGATGGGTTCGATCTTGCGGTGCTCAATCTCAGTGATAGAAAGAGACATGACACACATGTATCATTGCTATTAAGGATAACAAGATGGGATCTATTCCTACATGAATAGATATTGTCATCATTCTTATTGCATTACTCCATTTTTCCATGAACTTAATACACTAGATGCATGCTGGATAGTGGTCGATGTGTGGAGTAATTGTAGTAGATGCAGGAAGGAGTCAGTCTACTAATCATGGACGTGATGCCTATATACATCACTACTGCAGGATGCTGCTAACGCGACACATCGATCAGAGATCCTTTGAGAAACTATGTGTGATGCCATAATCGCAAAAGGTGCTATATGAAAACCGTCAGAAATGTATAAAACGTTTGTGATGACAGATGCATCAAACACGGTTCAAGTTTTAGTTGCGTGTGTGATGAAGGGCATACAGTTCAGTTCAATTAACTGTTTGCGATGAGGAGGAACAAAAGAAACGGGCAGCCAGATGAAGGCGTGTGCGATACACAACATACGGTTCACTCAGATGAAGTGTTTGTGATTAGGCAACACAAAAGAAATGGGTAGCCAGATGAAGGTGTGTGCGATATACAACATACGGTTCACTCGGATGAACTGTTTGTGATTAGGCAACACAAAAGAAATGGTTAGCCAGATCAAGGTGTGTGGGATATACGGCATGCGGTTCACTCGGATGAACTGTTTGCATTGACACAAGAGTACAGAAACGGTTCAACTTAACAAGACGTGTGTGTTGTGTGATGGGATTGCATGCAGTTCACTCGGCCCTTGTCGTTAGTGTGTGACCACTGTGGCAACCGTTCGCTCCCTAGGCGCCTCTTCGTGTACCATGGCAACCGTCCACCAACTCTTCGCCTTTTCCTCTCGATCTGGAACTGCTGCCGCACGCGAGCTCTTCCTCCCTCCTCCATTTGCCATTGTTTGATCTTCTTCTCCATGGAGGGAACAAGCCGGAAACAACCCCGTTATTCTTGCCCTAATCTGAATGATGATGCGGTGGAGGAACTCATTAATCGATGCGACGGTTTCGTTCAAGACCATTCGCGACTCAACTAATAACATCATTACAAGGAACCCAAGGGTTCAAGAGCGGTTTGATCTCCCCTATCTTCTTCGCCGTGACCCTGCTGACTGGCGCGGGGACGAGGGAAGCCTCGCCTTGTGTAAGTTGATGCCGCTTGATAATGATACGTATGATGTTAAGATGCCATCGCTTGAGGGCAAGGCTTGGGCAGGCGCAAATGGAGATTGGGTTGTTTATATTGGGTACAACTACGAGTGGGAACTTGTGCATGTGTACACCCGTCACCGGGTTCCACTTCGAAAAATCTCAGACAACTGCCCAGAGGTTGAGTACACCGGTATTCTACATGAGTTCAAATATGATCATGCTGACTGTCGTCTATGGAAGATAGCAATTTGTCGAGTTCCCAACCGCTCTTGGGGTTATAGGAATGCTTATGTTGTCACTATATTCGACGAGCTTGTTGTTGTCCTTCACGGTTCGACTCGATGGATATTGCTCAAAAATCAGTTTCGATACACAAATGAGTACTGTGATGCAATTCAATACGAGGATCTTGTGTTTGCTGCCACCACTCGTGGCACTGTTTTTGCATGGAATCCTCATGATTTCAGTACGTTTGTCTTCCCCGTAATTATAATTGTTTCATCCACATGCATGCGGGTTAGCTAGTTTCCCTCTACTAATTAACCTTCTTGTGTTTCCAAGGTCTTGTGAACATTCGACCACCTATACTTGAAAATTTTATTCACGAACATGAGGATGAGCAGGACCCATATACCCAGTGGCACCTGGCAACTTATTCCGATGGATCACCTCTTCTTGTCTTTATACATGGCATTGCTGATGTTACTAAGGAAGCATGTGTTGTATCGTATGGTCGTACTCTCCGAACCTATTCCAACATCTGTTGTAGGGTATTCGGGATGGATAGTAGTGTACTAGCGCCAACACCTTCTCCCTGGTTCAGTATTGAATGTCTTGGAGGAAACTCGCTCTTCCTTGGACAAAACTATCCAATGATGGTGGAAGGCGATCCAATTGTTGTTGACACAACGTTACTACCATTTATGAGAAGAAACTGTATCTATACCTCAGACATTACTATGCTTCCCTACCGCCCCAATATCGGTATTGAAATAGGCTGCTTCAGCCTGGATGATCAGTCCTGTGTTGGTCCCGAGAATGACAGTAGCTGGCCCTTCCCAAAGAAACACTTCTGGTTCAAAGCAAGTGTTTCCAACACCGACGAGTGGTTGATCTGAAGTTCATTTCATCGCTTTGTTATTTGTTGTGTGGGAAAAACTTTACTAGAATGTTTTGTTGGAAATGATCTATAATCCAACGTTTACCCTCGTTGTCGTTGTGGGTTGATGACTTGTTGTATGTAATCAATGGTACATTTGCATATGCGTCCATGAACTCATGCCTGCTAGTGGTGTCCATATGAACAGTGCTAGTGATTTTAGTTGCAAAAATTAGATAGTGCTAGTGATTTGTAGCTACATATTTTGACAAATCACAGTGTTACAAGGTTGACAAATGGCAATGTTACTAGATAAAAATGTCAATCTTTCCAGTTTGAGAAATTGAAACATACCCAAAATGATAGGTATGCAAATCTTACCCAATTGTTTGGACATGGTTGCACACGGGTCATGCAAAACAATCGTTTGCGTTGAAGGGATGCAGAAATCCAGCTCAGCACATTTTCCCTTGGCTTCCTGGGGAAGCTGTCGGTTTGCATACGGGTGTTCTAACTAAAATGTTTGTGATGAGGGTTTTATATTTAAAAACCGTTGAAGTTTTTTTCAAAATAAAATCATTTGATAAGTCTGTACATTAAGAGAGAAAAAGGCAAGTTCGTTCAAACCATATCTTTCATTCAGTCACACTGCGAATTTATATTAATATGATCGAGAATTCGAGATACAGTATTAAACCCCAAAAAAACTATTTCCTGCGGCGGCCCAGGCGGCGTGCCGCGCCGTCGTTGTCATTGTCGTCCTCCGGGACGCCGTTGTTGAAGTCTTCAAGGCAGCACAAAATGTTCTTCACTTGTAAATAAAACATCATGTTGTCATGCGATCGACAGGCGGGGCGCGGGAGGATGGCAACTGGCACCACTGAGAGGTAGTAGTCCACGACAACGTCCCATGCGGCTGAGGGGGGGGGGTGCACGGGCATGGGCACAGGCACGGGCGCGACGGGTGCAGCCAAACGCATGGGAACCGGTGCCGCAGTGGGTGGAGGGGTGCGCACGGGCGCGGCGGATGCAGCTAAACGCACGGGGGGCGGCGGCACGGTGGGTGGAGGGGCGTGCACGGGCACGGGCACGGGCGTTGGAGCTGGCATGTACACGAACTCACACGGGTTCGCGGAGACCTCGCTGACTCCTGCGGCTTCCAGCTTTGCGATAGTGCTCGGTGACCAGCCCGTCAATGCTACGGGGATGGTCGCTGGCGTGGGCGCGTGGATGGGAGCTGGGACGGGAGCGGGGGCAGCAACTGCCGCGGCCAGCTCATTCTGGGCCATGTCCATGAGGCCCCATTCCTCCTTATTTTCTATCTCCTCCAGCTCAGAGTCGACTTCACCAAACTTGAAGACTAGTGGCAGATGATCATTCTGCGCCATGGCGGTGGAGGTCTGCCGGGGTGGGTGGGGAATAGGAGGCAAATAGTAGGGTCACCCGTATTAAACAGTAGCTCGGGCGCCATTAATGGAGAGGTAGGTGGGCGGCCATGGAAGTCAAAGGGCTCGCTTCCCAGTGAGTCTGCGCAGCATAAAGCTCGCATGCTTCCCGGTGAGCCTACGCAATGGAGGATAGCTTGCACGCCTCTCGGTCAGCCTGCGCACCGAACTGCGCTCGCACGCCTCCCGTTCAGTCAAGGTCAAGCAGTTGTCTGCACGACACCTCCTACAGCCATTAAAACCAAGACACGTGGCGTCACATGAATGGTTAACAGAATGCACACGTTTTGAATTATACAAACATTTGAGATATTAAGTGGCAGCTATTTTTTCAAAATTCCATTGTTGGCTGTCATTATTCGAGTGCGCCTTCTCTCAAAATGGACACGAAAAATACCAGATCATGTTGGGCGCCATTCCATGATAGCATGCCAAGTTTCATGAATTTCAGACGAGTTTTGGATTTACTAGAATTTAAAAACCAGGCATCTCACTGTTTTGTCGGCAATCAACGGTGCCCTGGTGTTTGAAATTCATTCTCATTTATTGCATGGGACCTAAGCATGCGCTCAAGGACACAAATTTGATTTTTCAACCAATTTATATGCACTGGAGCATGTGCATGTAGTTCAAATTTGAATTATGCACATAAATGCATTGAGAACTCAATTAATGCATAAAATGTCCAAAAGAACCCCGAAAAATCACAAAAATTGACACAACACTCTTGTTGTTCTATGTTGACATGAGAAAAAATTTGGAAGCAATAAGAGGCAGTGGATATCATTTCGTCCCCAAAGGTGGGACGTTCCCTACCGAAACCATGATGCTTGTTGTGAAAAGCTCTGATTTGTGAGAAGCATATACCCAAACCTGCCCCAACGGGACAAATTTTTTACCACGGCATGTTGATGCCACTCCATGAAAGCACGCCAAGTTTCATGAATTTCAGACGAGTTTTGGATTTACTAGAATTTAAAAACTAGGCATCTCAATGTTTTGCGGCAATCAACGGTGCCCTGGTGTTTGAAATTCATTCCCATTTCATGCATGGGACCTAAGCATGCACCCAAGGACACAGATTTGATTTTTCAACCAATTTATTTGCACTGGAGCATGTGCATGTAGTTCAAATTTGAATTATGCACATAAATGCATTGAAAACTCAGTTAGTGCATAAAAATGTCCAAATGAACCCCCAAAAATCCCAAAAATTGAAACAACACTCCTATTGTTCTATGTTGACACGAGAAATTTTTTGCAAGCAATAAGAGGTAATGGATATCGTTTCGTCCCCAAAGGTGGGACGTTCCCTACCGAAACCATCATGCTTGTTGTGAGAGGCTCTGGTTTGTGAGAAGCATATACCCGAACTGCCCCAAATGGGACAAATTTTTAACACGGCATGTTGATGCCGCTCCATGATAGCATGCCAAGTTTCATGAATTTCAGATGAGTTTTGGATTTACTAAAATTAAAAAACCAGGCATCTGAATGTTTTATCGGCAATCAACAGTGCCCTGGTGTTTGAATTTGATCCCATCTCTTGCATGGGACCTAGAAATTCATCCAAGGACAATATTAGATTTTTCAACCAACCTTAGTGCATTGGAGCATGTGCTTGTAGTTCAAATTTGAATTATGCACATGAAATGCCTAGAAAACCCAGTTAATGCATAAAAATGTTTGAACAAACCCCGAAAAATCAAAAAAAAATTGACACAACACTCCTCTATCTTGACAATAGAAAATATTTGAAAGCAATAAAAGGCAATGGATATGGTTTCGTCCCCAAAGGTGGGACGTTCCCTACCAAAACCATCGTGCTTGTTGTGAGAAGCTTATATTCGAACCTGCCCCAAAAGGGAATTTTTTTACCATGGCATGTTGATGCCGCTCCATGATAGCATGCCTAGTTTCATCAATTTCAGATGAGTTTTGGATTTACTAGATTTTAAAAACCAGGCATCTCAATGTTTTGCCGGCAATCAATAGTGCCCTGGTGTTC
Source organism: Triticum aestivum (assembly GCF_018294505.1). Lineage (NCBI taxonomy): Eukaryota > Viridiplantae > Streptophyta > Magnoliopsida > Poales > Poaceae > Triticum > Triticum aestivum. The sequence continues at coordinate 175,648,294 of NC_057809.1, forward strand.
GAATTTCATTCCCATCTCTTGCATGGGACCAAGCAAATGAACCCCGAAAAATTCCAAGATTGAACACAGCACTCCTATTGTTCTATGTTGACACTAGCAAATTTTTGAAAGCAATAAGAGGCAACAAATATCGTCTCGGCACGAAAGGTGGTACGTTCCCTATCGAAACCATCATGCTTGTTGTGAGAAGCTCTGGTTTGTGAGAAGCTTATACCCGAACCTGCCCCAAATGGGACAGAATTTTCGCCACTGTATGTTGATGCCTCTCCATCATAGCATGCCAAGTTTCATGAATTTTAGACGAGTTTTGGATTTACTAGAATTGAAAAACCAGGCATCTCAACGTTTTGCCGGCAATCAACAGTGCCATGGTGTTTGAATTCCATTCCCATCTCTTGCATGGGACCTAGAAATTCATCCAAGGACTCACATGTGATTTTTCAACCAACTTTGGTGCATTGGAGCATGTGCTTGTAGTTCAAATTTGAATTATGCACATAAAATGTCTAGAAAACCCAGTTAATGTATAAAAAAGGCCAAACAAACCCCGGAAAATTCCAAGATTGAACACAACACTCCTGTTGTTCTATATTGATACTAGAAATTTTTTGAAAGCAATAAGAGGCAACAAATATCGTCTCGTCCCCAAAGGTGGTACGTTCCCTATCGAAACCATGATGCTTGTTGTGAGAAGCTCTGATTTGTGAGAACCTTATACCCAAACCTGCCCCAAATGGGACAAAATTTTCACCACGGCATGATGATGTCGCTCCATGATAGCATGCCAAGTTTCATGAATTTCAGACAAGTTTTCTATTTACTAGAATTTACAAATCAGGCATCTCAACGTTTTGCCGGCAATCATCAGTGACCTGGTGTTTGAAATTCATTTCCACCTCTTGCATGGGACCTACAAATTCACCCAAGGACACACATGTGATTTTTCAACCAACTTTGGTGCATTGGAGCATGTGCTTGTAGTTCAAATTTGAATTATGCACATAAAATGCCTAGAAAACCCAGTTAATGTATAAAAAGGCCAAATGAACCCCGAAAAATTCCAAGATTGAACACAACACTCATGTTGTTCTATGTTGACACTAGAAAAAATTTGAAAGCATTAAGAGGCAGAGGATATCGTCTCGTCCCCAAAGGTGGTATGTTCCCTATCGAAACCATCATGCTTGTTGTGAGAAGCTCTGGTTTGTGAGAAGCTTATACCCAAACCTGCCCCAACTAGGATAAAATTTTCACCAAGGCATGTTGATGCTGCTCCATGATAGCATGCCAGGTTTCATGAATTTCGGACGGGTTTTGGATTTACTAGAATTTAAAAACCAAGTATCTCAACGTTATCCCGGTAATCAACAGTGCCTTGGTGTTTGAAATTCATTCCCATCTCTTGCATGGGTCCTAGAAATTCACCAAAGGACACACATGTGATTTTTCAACCAACTTTACTGCATTGGAGCATGTGCTTGTAGTTCAAATTTGAATTATGCACATAAAATGCCTAGAAAACCCAGTTAATGTATAAAAAAGGCCAAACGAACCCCAAAAAATTCATTCCCATTTCTTCCATGGGACGTAAGCATGCACTGAAGGACACAGATTTGATTTTTCAACCAATTTGTATGCACCGGAGCATGTGCATGTAGTTTAATTTTGAATTGTGCACCTGAAATGGCTAGAAAACCAATTTAATGTATGAAATGTCCAAATGAACCTTGAATAATTCCAATTCTTTTACGACACACATACAGTTGCATGTTCACTGCAGATAAAAGGTCTAGCAATTCAAACACCGTCCATTGCTGCTGTGACCCCATTTTGTAATTCAAATCAAGTAGATCCCACACAGTTTATTCTCACCAACCGTGTGAAATGTAGTACAAAATGTCTTGGAGCACCATCGGTGTATAGTACGCCTATGGCTTACGCGAGAAGGTGCGTCGGCTACAGTCCACAACCGGCGTGTCAAGCACAGCCTATGCATCCCTCTCTGCTTCAGTACCTTGATTCAAATTTTCAGTAGCCTCAGCATTTTACTCCCGCCTCTACATCCCTCGCGATCTCAAAAATATCTGCTCGCCCTTGATCCAAATTTTTAGTAGCCCTGCCTTGTTACTCCCGCCTAGTAAAATTTTCAGTTGCCGCAGTATTTCCTCAAACACAACCTCCGCTCACACATACACACACAACCCTCGAAACCATTGGTAGGTCGCCGCCATTGCCGGAGCCTCCATCCTCAACCTCTGCCTGTGTGCCGGGGAGCTCGAGTAGCCAATGGCCAAAAAGAGGTTTATCGCGGCCTTTCCGCCCGACGCCGGCGAGGTGGCCGCCGAGGTGTCCCTGTCGTCCTCCACGGGCCCGATCCGCCATCACCGGTCCCCCGATTCGCCCACCACCGCGCCCCTACGCCGGTTCGAGGACTTCCCCGTCCTCCTAAGGACCCTGCTATAACAGCTTGGTTTTTGGCGCTTTTCTTTCTCTTTTAATTTAATTGGTTTTTGCTATGTTTTTCTTTTTGGAGTGGTTCTGTGGCCTTGTCACCTGGGGTATCATCCTCATTTCCTCTCCCAAGTGGCTCATCATCATAAAAACTTTGCCAAGATCATGTCACTCCACTGCTTGACCAAACCCTAATTTCTTTTTCTAGGGAATATTCCTTTTTCTATTAAAGGAATAACCCCATCCGCCCTAGGTTGTGAAGCAACCTATATTTATGCCCATCTATAAATCGCCAAATAATTCTTATAAATTGTTTGGTTCATATCTTCCTAAAATATGGCAAAATATTTCATTGGCCATATTTCTCATCATGCTCAATAAATTCATTTCCTATTCTGTCCTAAATGGCACATTGTGAAGCAAGTGCTATTTATCTTTTCCCATTTGACCCCAAACTTCTTGGACATCTTTTCATGTACAAATAATTGACCTGTGCCAAAATTCAACTTTATTTTCCTAGCCAAACTTCCTCAGTGATATTTCAAAGTTCCTGACTGAGTGAAGCCTTTGTGAAGGAAGTGCTATCTAGGGTTATCCAAATGAGTTGAAATTTTGCATACTAATTCATGTGCTTATATTATGACACTCCTCCAAATTTCATCTCCATCCCTTTAGATATGTGAGCACAGGACCAAATCTTTGCTTCTGTTAATATTCTCAGGTTGTGAAGCAAGTATAATTTATATTGCTTCAGAAATCCTAATAAATTACCAGATGGTTCTCCTACCCAAATAACTTCTCTACACAAAATTTAGCACCATTTCACCTAGCCAATATTTCACTAGAATTATTGCAAGATTCTAGTCAGTGAAGACGTTTCTGAAGCAAGTACCATTTTGGCTTGTCCAAATGGTATGCAATTTTTACAGCATCTCACTATGACCAATTCATTAGGCCTTGCCAAATTTCAGCTCAGGTTGATGCATAATCAGAGTGCATCATCCTAATCTAGTTTCAGGACCAGTTTATGTGCTTGTAAATGAACAACATTAAATCTTGGTCCTAACCTTCTCAAAGTTACCAGGATGAAAGTCCTTCTTGCCCTAAACCTCGCAGACAACTTCATTGCTCCCAATCACCTTCCTATTGATCACCAGTGTTCATCAAAGTTTACTTCAGTAAACTTCAGAGAGTGATTACCTTTTAACTAGAGCAGTTTTTATCAATCTACCACTGCTGTTGTAACCTACCCAGGGAGGACTTTACAAGCCCATCTCCCCCGCTACATGCCAGTGCACGCGGTGACCACGTTAATGGCACCACAGTGCACGCGCTCTGTGTGTAGTGGCCGCGTCCAATGGCCGTTTGTGCTTCGGCACCTCCTCCTCTCGTAATCTTCGCGCGCGTGAGCGTGTCCACAGCTAGCCTGCATCGTCGCCGTTCTCCTGGACCCCTCTCCCCCTCCGTTTGTTTCCTCATTGACGCTCACCGCCGAACGCACATGGGGGCACAGTGCTTCGTTTGGCTCCGAGCTCACCTCGGCCTCTTCCTCTCCTCTGCGGCGTCATCTACCACTCCGTGACCTCTGAAACAATGCCTCGTCGCGTTTCTCGCCCCTCCCCGTGACTGCTGCGGCTGGCAGCGCCTCGGCCGGATGTGCCCGGCGGCACCCGAGCCGTGCCTCTCGCCTCGGCTATAAGTAGACCTCCCTCGAGCCCTCCGAGCTCACCACCAGCCTCACAACCCTCCTCTGGTCCTCCCCAACCTCTTGCCTGAGCTTCTAGAGCTCTCCCCGACCCCCATGGCTGCCGTGTCCATCGCCAGCCTCCTCCTAAATTCATAGCGTGTGGAGCTCCTCCCCTCCCCGTTCCACCTCCAGTAGAGCCCTAGAACTCCGTCGGATCTCTGCATCCCCGCCTCGGTCGCCGGAGGCCCGCATTCCCCTGCCCGAACCCAACTGGAGCTACCATTCGCCGCGGCCTAAGGCCCATCTGTTCCCAACCTCCTCGCCGTCCGTGTACCGCCGGAATGAAGGCAGCGTTCTCTCCCAAGCCCGCCGGTGGTCTCAGCACCCTGAACGGTGGCCGGAGTCGGCTGGGCTCACACTGGCGCCAGCGACCCCTCCTCTGCGCTGCGTGCGAGCGTAGGGGGAAGAAGATGGAGGCGGGAGGAGAGGGCAGAGATGCGGCGGGACCCGCGCGTCAGCCGCACAGCATCCCGGGCCCCATAGCCACGCTAGATAAGTGGGGACGTACTCCAGGGAGTACGCCTTCGCTAACCGAAAGCACATTATGCTTCTTCTTAGAGCCAAAATACGCTTTCTGTTCTAGAAAACATATTTCCTGAGAAGGCGCTTGCTGTTTTTCTGGCTGAGGGCTTGTTTGTGATGATTTCATTGCAGATAGGTCCCTGGCAGAAAAACAGCTATAAATTTTCAACCACAACTCCAAATGAGGTGATTCCAAATCCCACTTCTTCTTCTCGTCGAGCCCATTCTGTTGATATCACTTTCACCATGTGTTAATATTCTGGAAATGACCTTTTTTCCCTTGCATGTAAACAGCCCCTCCGAGAGAGAAATGTTTCCAGCAAATCTTTCCGCGAGCTTCTCGCACTTCTTCCCGGTGATTTCTTCCACCCCAGGCAAGCCACAACCACCATTTGCATGATAGCCATGCTGTAGCATTGGTTTCCAACTTGAATCTTTAATAATTGTATGATTGTTTTGCAACTGTTGTCATTATGTCAGTTATGTTTATGGATCGGTGATCACCATCATGCTATGCTTGCACCTTGTTATCATGAACTACTTGTTAGTATTACTTTCATATTGCTATGCTTGATAGTAGTAGATGTTGGGTTGGTCATGTTCTTCGGTGCATGACTAATGTCGGTTATCGAGTACTATTAATATGCATTGTTCCTTTGCTGCTAGTTGATTAAGTGGCTACTCGGTTATGTTATTGATGTGTGCTTGCATGGTACTTATTGTTGATGATAATGGTCCTGTTATGCTATGAATAGTGTTGTACTGGTAATATTCATGCTTGTCATTATGCCATGCTCAGTTGGAGATGATTCATTGTTAATATGGTGGATAGTTATGTTGCACCCATGCTTATGTTGATATCATGCTCATGCATTGTAATTGCATCATGTTATTTTATCATGGCTCAGCATATTGCATTCCAGTTTAACCTAATTAAATTGAACTTGAACAACTGTTGGCTGAGTCATGGTGCCACCATATCGATCTGACCAGTGCAACCACGTTTACCTTTATGGGAAGGTCCTAACTGGGTCTATTGTCGTGCCTCTCGCCGGTGCCTCCAGCGAGGGAAGGTTATGGACGCGCGCTACCCTGATCAGGTAGGTGGACATAAGCCTTGTGTGCCCATTGTTGTTGTATGGATCCTTGTCCCTGTGTGGGATGTTTTGCCACGATGGTGGCCGTTGGTGTCTATGGTAGTCATGGGGCCACCCAGGACTAGCCCAGTGGGGAGTGAGTCGGAGTGGCCGGGAGAGTGTCATGGCAGTAGGACGGTTTTGTCGGAACACCGTTGGTCCACCCGAATGGGAGTGCGAGGCCATGGGTTCTGTAGCGTGGGTATAGTGTACTAACCTCTGCATAGTGTATATTAAATCTATCAATAGCCGTGCCCGCGGATAAGGCCCCAGTTCGTGTCGGTCACACTGTGAGTCAACAGTAATAATAATAATGTGCTTAATAACAACCCCGGTTTGATGAGGAGATAAGTTTGTTGTGATCGCCGGAAGGATCATCGTTTGAGACCAAGTGTTGTTCATGGTTGTGATCGCCGGAAAGATCATCATTTGAGACCAAGTGTTAGTCATGGTTGTGATCGCTGGAAAGATCATAGTTTGGTTACGAGGTAACCCATTGAGCCCAGAGTGGTTCCGTTTGTGATCTGTGAATGATCACCATGGTATCGAGGATACCGAGTTGTTGGATATTCATGATGTTGTCCAAGAATCGTGGGTAAAGATCAAGCTCCTTGTGGTCATTTAATGATTACTACGGTATTGTTTATACCAAGCTTGATTTGATCTTGAGATGATCGTGTGATGTCCGAGGTTGGTAAGTGCTGCATGTGATGGTTACGAGATAATCTGATCAGAGTAAATTAGTGCATGATAATGTCATCATGTTGCATGCTAGTATCATCAGATTTATATGTTCATGCCATGCTCATATTGTTCTAGTTGTACCATGTTCATGTTGTTCATGCCATGTTATCCTGATGATCTCATGATAATTCCTGCTTAACCTGTAATTGCCATGTTGTTGCTTGTCTTGAATGCTTCTGGTTATTGTGAGCTTGCAAGTACATTCAATGTACTGACATGGCGTGTCATGCCAGTTTGTAGGTCATGCCGGATTTGATTGCTTGCTTGTTGTGGTTTCCGTTCATGCGAGCTAGGATAAGCGTTCCAGCCAGAGTCCCTGCGGAGTGGAGTTCATCACCGTCGCCGTTGTTCCGCTGCTTCGAGTTGTTCTTCTGGTTGGATAGAGCAACTGAGGATGGCGTAGTGTCACCGTGCCGATGTTATTCATTGTAATATTGGAGACCTTGTATTCATATTCGTGTAATAATAGAAAGCTGGTTTGTTCTATGCTAAGCAGTGCCGTATTCCAGAAGACTTCTCCTCGATCTCGGGGCTGGAATACGGGGCGTTCTGGTTTCTTTGAGACGGGGTGCCACAGCGCTTGGTATCAGAGCCAGGATCAGCTGTAGGACGCCCTAGTCAGCGCAAGCGGTAAAAACCGGTAGAAATCGGTAGTTTAAAGTCCGGCTTGTTTATTGCTTTTGATTGCTGCATTTGTTTGTTGCATAGCATGCATATAGCCTTAGTATTTGTTGCTAACGGTTTATCTGGTAAGTGTAGCTGGCATCGGTTCAGATCCACTACAGCTCAGCATTTGCATTTCTCCAGCTTTTCTTTTCTTGCTCGTTCTTCGGTGTTTGGTGTCATTTCTGTCCAAGCAGAGTCATGCCAAGTGATCCCGACACCGTTTGCAAAACTGGTGCTCAGGTATCTCGCTGATATCCTCCTTTCAGCCCCGCCTATCATTTCAGTGATGGACATGCTTCTATCCCGAATCGCTCTTCATTTTGTTACGTTGGCAACCCTTAATGATCTTAGTTATCAAGAAAGGGCAATGTCAGCAGCCTCAGTTTTCCCCCGCTATCCTATTCCTTGGACGAGTACAGATCCTTTTTTCCATCCGCTTGATAATAATGTGGTTGCGACCTTCGTGTCCCACTACAGGTTTATCGAGTGCGTCCTCGCCTCCGAGCTAGTCCAGGTTGCTGCCTGGCTAAGCTAGCACTTGGTGTAGCGATGTTTACACTAATTCTTCCACACATTTATTCATTCTCGTGCACACCATCACAACATGCTAGATCGGAGAACCGGAGATCCTACGAGATTTGTGTGCTTAAGTAGGCATGCATATGTTGTGTGACTAGCAGTAATATGTGACTTGTTTGAGTGTGTAGTGATTGTTGTTGTGTGCTTTTGTTTAGTGAGTTTTCATTTGCTTCTTTCTTTTTGGGCCCTGGTGTTACATTATTTTTCCACTATAAAGAGTTGATCATCAACCAACACCGGACTCAAAGAAGCAACATAGAGTTCAAATATTTGGAAACTCAGCTAAATAGAATGGAATTCTCAGACGACTGCAGTGAAATGGGGAATATCTGATCTTGAGGCTGATAATCAATTTTGCATTAGTGTGCACTCCTCACAACAGTACTGATAACTGATACGTCTCCAATGTATCTACTTTTCCAAACGCTTTTGCCCTTGTTTTGGACTCTAACTTGCATGATTTTAATGGAACTAACCCGGACTGACGTTGTTTTCAACAGAACTACCATGGTGTTATTTATGTGCACGAGAAAATGTTCTCGGAATGACCTAAAACTTCATGGAGACATTTTTTAGAAAATAAGAAAAATACCTGCCTAAGATGAAGGCTAGGGGGGCCACCACCTTGCCACGATGGTGGGGGGCGCGCCCGCCCCCTAGGGCGCGCCCCCTACCTCGTGGGCCCCCTGTTGCCTCTCTGACTCCAACTCCACCTCCATATATTGATTTTCGGGGAGAAAAAATCAGAGAGAAGAAATCATCGCGTTTTACGATACGGAGCCACCGCCAAGCCCTAAAACCTCTCGAGAGGGCTAATCTGGAGTCCGTTCGGGGTCCGGAGAGGGGAATCCATCGCCATCGTCATCATCAACCATCCTCCATCACCAATTTCATGATGCTCACCATCGTGCGTGAGTAATTCCATCGTAGGCTTCCTGGACGGTGATGGGATCTATCATGTAATCGAGTTAGTTTTGTTAGGGTTTGATCCCTAGTGTCCCCTATGTTCTGAGATTGATGTTGCTATGACTTTGCTATGCTTAATGCTTGTCACTAGGGCCCGAGTGCCATGATTTCAGATCTGAACCTATTATGTTTTCATCAATATATGAGTGTTCTTGATCCTATCTTGCAAGTCTATAGTCACCTATTATGTGTTATCCGTTAACCCCAAAGTGACAATAATCGGGATACTTACCGGTGATGACCGTAGTTTGAGGAGTTCATGTATTCACTATGTGTTAATGCTTTGTTCTGGTTCTCTATTAAAAGGAGGCCTTAATATCCCTTAGTTTCCGTAAGGACCCCGCTGCAACGGGAGGGTAGGACAAAAGATGTCATGCAAGTTTTTTTCCATAAGCACGTATGACTATATTCGGAATACATGCCTACATTATATCAATGAACTGGAGCTAGTTCTATGTCACCCTAGGTTATGACTGTTACATGATGAACCGCATCCGGCATAATTCTCCATCACCGATCCATTGCCTACGAGCTTTCCATATATTGTTCTTCGCTTATTTACTTTTCCGCTGCTATTGCTATCATCACTACAAAATACCAAAAATATTGCTTTTACTACTATTACCTTTTGCTACCATTATCACCACTATCATATTACTTTGCTACTAAACACTTTGCTACAGATATTAAGTTTCCAGGTGTGGTTGAATTGACAACTCAGCTGCTAATACTTGAGAATTTTCTTTGGCTCCCCTTGTGTCGAATCAATAAATTTGGGTTGAATACTCTACCCTCGAAAACTGTTGCGATCCCCTATACTTGTGGGTTATCAAGACCATTTTCTCGCACCGTTGCCAGGGAGCATAGCTCTATTCTTTTGAGTCACTTGGGATATATATATATATATATATATATATATATATATATATATATATGCTTATCATTATGAAGAACTTGAGAGATCCGAAAACCAAGATCTATCCCTCAACTACGAGGGGAGGTAAGGAACTGCCATCTAGCTCTGCACTTGATTCACCTTATGTTTTGAGTAAGCTTGCGACACCTACACCTGCTTCTGCTATTCGTTCTGATATGTCGCATGTTATTGATGATGCCACTTCTGCTATGCATGATACTTATGATGAAACTACCTCTATGCCTGATACTCCTATGCCACTTAGTGATTTTCTTGATGAACAACTTGCTAGGGCTAGAGAGATTGAAAATATTGAATCTGATGATACTAATGAAAGTGATGATGAAGAACCACTTGCTATTCCTAAGGGTTATGTATTTGATCAAGATGCTTCTTTAGCTATTTTAGCTTGCAGAAATAGAACTGAACTTAAAAAATATTAGCTAAATGGAGTAAGCAATCTCTAAATGATAGAATGAAACCTGACCCTGCTTTGGCTACTTCACCTATCTTTGTTACTGATAAGGATTATGAATTCTCTGTTGATCCTGATATAATTACTTTGGTTGAATCTGATCCTTTTCATGGTTATGAATCTGAAACTGTTGTGGCACATCTTACTAAATTGAATGATATAGCTACCTTGTTTACTAAAGATGAGAGAACTCGTTACTTTTATATCCTTAAAATATTTCCGTTCTCATTAAAGGGTGATGCTAAGATATGGTTTAATTCTCTTGATCCTAGTTGTGTGCGTAGTGCCCAGGATATGATTTATTACTTCTCTGCTAAATATTTCCCTGCTCATAAGAAACAAGCTGCTTTAAGGGATTTATATAATTTTGTGCAAATTGAAGAAGAGAGTCTCCCACAAGCTTGGGGGAGGCTTCTCCAATTACTTAATGATTTGCCTGATCATCCTCTTAAGAAAAATGAAATACTTGATATTTTTTATAATGGACTAACCGATGCCTCCAGATATTACCTGGATAGTTGTGCTGGTTCTGTTTTCAGGGAAAGGACACCGGATGAAGCTGAAATTCTATTGAATAATATGTTGACAAATTAAAATAATTGGACACCTCCGAAGCCAATTCCTGAGCCTATTCCTAAACCAACTCCAAAGAAGAGGGGTATTCTATTTCTCAGTACTGAGGATATGCAAGAGGCAAAGAAATCTATGAAAGAAAAAGGTATTAAAGCTGAAGATGTTAAGAATTTACCTCCGATTGAAGAAATACATAGTCTTAATTTATCGCCTGTTGAAGAAACATATAATCCAAATCCTTTACCTATTGAAGAGACTCATGGTCTTGATAACCCGACACAGGTAGTGAAGGTAAATTCTCTCTATAGATATGATAAAGCTGGAATCCCTTTTACTAAAATTGCTAGCCCATGCTTAGATGAGTTTGATAAATTTATGGCTAAGCAAGAATATTTTAATGCTTATTTTGGTATACAATTGAAATACAATTCAAATATACTTGGACACTTGGGTGATTATATGGCTAATGTTAAAAGTGAACTTAAACTTATTAGTAAACATGCTTCTATGGTTACCACTCAAGTAGAACAAGTACTTAAGGCTCAAAATGATTCGCTCAATGAATTGAATAGTAAGGATAATGATAATGTTGTTAGAGTGGCTACTAGAACTGGTAGAATGACTCAGGAACCTTTGTATCCTGAAGGCCACCCTAAGAGAATTGACCAAGATTCTCAGAAAAATAATATAGATGAACCTAGCTCTTCTACAAAGAAGAAAAAGAAAAATGATAGGACTTTGCATGCTTCTAGTGATCCTATTGTTGAAACACCTGAGAATCCAAATAATATTTATATTTCTGATGCTGAAACTCAATCTGGTAATGAACCTGAAACTAATGATAATGTTAATGATAATGTTCATGCTAATGCTCAACCTAGTAATGATAATGATATAGAAATTGAACCTACTGTTGATCTTGATAACCCACAATCAAGGAATCAACGTTATGATAAGAAATATTTTGTTGCTAGGAAACATGGTAAAGAAAGAGAGCCTTGGGTTCAGAAACCCATGCCTTTTCCTCCTAAACCATCCAAGAAAAAGGATGATGAGGATTTTGAGCGCTTTGCTGAAATGATTAGACCTATCTTTTTGCGTATGCGATTAACTGATATGCTCAAAACTAATCCTTATGCTAAGTACATGAAAGATATTATTACAAATAAAAGAAAGATATCGAAAGCTGAAATTTCCACCATGCTTGCTAATTATACTTTTAAGGGTGGAATACCAAAGAAACTTGGAGATCCAGGAGTACCCACTATACCATGCTCCATTAAAAGAAACTATGTTAAAACTGCTTTATGTGATCTTGGAGCCGGTGTTAGTGTTATGCCTCTCTCTCTATACCGTAGACTTGATTTGAATAAGTTGACCCCTACTGAAATATCTTTGCAAATGGATGATAAATCAACTGTTGTGCCTGTCGGTATTTGTGAGGATGTGCATGTTGTAGTTGCAAATGTTACTATTTTAACGGACTTTGTTATTCTTGATATTCCCAAGGACGATAGTATGTCTATTATTCTTGGAAGACCCTTTTTGAATATTGCAGGGGCTGTTATTGATTGCACTAAAGGCAATGTCACTTTTCATGTTAATGGTAATGAGCACACGGTACACTTTCTGAGGAAACAACCTCAAGTTCATAGTATCAACTCTATTGGAAAAATCCCATCGATTATATTTGGAGGTTTTGAATTTCCTCTTCCTACTGTCAAGAAGAAATGTGATATTCTTATTATTGGGGATGTGCATATCCCCGTTGAGGTAACATAGTGTTATTCGAAATTTCTTCGGTTCCATGTTATTCGGAATGAGTTCGTTAACAAGACTTGATCAACCTTGTTAGTGGATTCCTTTTGATGATCATGACATGGATGAAACTAGAAGGCACAACTTTCTGTACCCCACTTTTACTTTCCGTTATTTACATTAAATAAAATAAAAATAAATATTTTTTTGTCTGTTATCTGATTATCCGTGCAATATAAAAATACCTCGAAAATAAAAGTTCTCCAAATGCCCTGAAAATTAAATATGATTTTTTTAGAATATTTGAGGATTTATGGAACAGAGAACACACCAGGGGGCCAACCACCTTGCCACGAGGGTGGAGGGCGCGCCCACCCCCCTAGGGCGCGCCCCCTGCCTCGTGGGCCCACGGTGGTCCTCCTCCACTTATTCTTGCACGCACACACTTCATCTTCCTCCCCAAAACACGAATAACCAGCTCAAACCCGAGTCCAGGCTCGTTTTGCTGCCATTTTTGATCTCCTTGCTCAAAGCTCCTCTCACAAAACTGCTTGGCGAGATTGTTCCTTGGTATGTGACTCCTCCATTGGTCCATTTAGTTTTAGTTTTAGTGCTTTATTCATTGCAAATTTTTGCTGCTTAGGTGACCCTGTTCTTGAGCTTGCATGTCAAATTTATATGGTCAAAAGTAGTTTTGATGCATGATATAGGCCCTAGGCACTTGTAGGAGTAGTTGCTATCAATATTACTAAGTTTGGTTTACTTTTATTTTGAAGTTAGTAAAAATTTCAGAATTTTTAAGAAAATGATGAGGAGACTTTTGAGGGGCTCATCAAGCCAAAGATCGAAGGAAAAGGCACCGAAGCCTAAGTATAATCTGCCTCGCACCACGGAGGTTCGGGCGTGTGAATGGCCTTCCGAGGATTTCTTAAGAGCAGCCGGGATTTATGAAGATTTTCATGAGTTGGCTCAGACTCATGACAAATGCGATCAGTATCTCTTGCTCACAAATACCTTTGTGCAAAACTTTCATTTTCATTCTAGGAACTCACCACCTATGGTGGAATTTCATTTATATGATGTGCATAAGGAGATGTCACTTTATGATTTTTGTCGGATCTGTTTAGTCCGTTTTGGGGGCAAGACAGAAGAACCACATCGTGATGATGTGGAGGGATTTATTGACACTATCACTGTAGGGAAACAAGGAAGTTTTTCGATGCATGAATCACTAGCATACATTTTCCTATTTTATGCTACTTTGCATTATTTGGTAGTCGTTGCTTAATTGGTCGCGGAACCTGTGGAAACATGAGTATCCCTGATATTATTATTTTGCACCACGGTCTATACGGTGATAACTCTTTTAGTATGGGCAATATTATTGCCAAACGGTTAAGTCTGAACCGAACCAAGGGCCCCATCTTTGGAGGCATCTATGCTACACGCCTAGCTGCACATTTTAACATACCTATTAGGCATGCTGAGAATGAAGAAAAAGTGCTGCCCTGTGTTTATCTAGATTATAAAAGTATGGTAGCACATGATTTTATTGTTAAGAATAGGGAAGGAGAGCTTAAATATCAATTGTTCATTAATAAACATCATCCTGAGACTATTAACTTGTCCGCTCCTTCTTTGTTTGATTTAACTGTAGGCACGTACCTTGTTTCGTTGACGGCTATCCACGCCTACCGGAACCCTGCACCAGCCGAGGAGCCAGAGCCGGAACCACAATTTGATCCTTCACGATAGTCTAATTACCAGTGGGATCCGGAGATGATTGTCAGCCAGTGGCAATCTGAGCCTTCTTCTTCCTCATCACAATACGACCCCAACAACTATTATTATGGATATCCGCCAGGCCAGCCGTGGTCATAGACCAACTTAGTCCAAAAGCATAAGCTTGGGGGAGTACGTATTTCTCACCGACATTACATTTATGCTCACACACTCATTGCTAGATGTCGGTGCTCATACTTTTTCATTGTATCATCCATGCTAGTTTATTTTCCTTTTTATGCTTTCTTCTTGTGTGTTTAATAAACCTTAAGAAAAACCCAAAAAAAATTAGTTGTAACTTTTAGTTTGTTTAATTTCCATGCTTGTAGTAGTAATTAAAAAGAAAACCCAAAAAGATTTCTTGTTCTTCTTTTGCTTGTTGGGAGCTTTCCCGTGTAAATAGTTTTATTTCTTTTCTTTTCCTTGGGGGTCAATAGGAGAAGACCATGATTAAATTGTTGAAGTGGCTCTTATATGCATTATTGTTTATCTGACAAAAGAGCCCATATTGCCTTGTCTTCTCCTGTTTACTAAATGCCTACAGATTCCAGCTTAGTCCAATGCACGTGCACTATTGTTATTATTCACATCGTTCGGTCGTGCAAGTGAAAGGCAGTTATGATGATATATGATGGACTGGCTGAGATGAGAAAAGCTGGTATGAACTCGACCTCTTTTGTTTTTGTAAATATGATTAGTTCATCGTTCCTGATTCAGCCTATTATGAATAAACATGTTTGCAATGACAACTAGAGATCATAGTTTCTTGTGCCATGCTTGATTAGCTATGAGTTATAATGGTTTACCTTGCATGCCAAAATGCTATTGAGATGGTTATGATGTGGTATGATAGGGTGGTATCCTCCTCTGAATGATTTAAGTCACTTGACTTGGCACATGTTCACGCATGTAGTTGAAACAAAATCAACATAGCCTTCACGATATTTATGTTCATGGTGGATTATATCCTACTCATGCTTGCATTCAGTGTTGATTAATTTTAATGCATGTTCATGACTGTTGTCACTCTCTAGCTGGTCGCTTCCCAGTCTTTTGCTAGCCTTCACCTATACTAAGCGGGAATACTGCTTGTGCATCCAAACTCGTTAAACCCCAAAGTTATTCCACATGAGTCCACTATACCTACCTATATACAGTATCTACCTACCGTTCCAAGTAAATTTGTATGTGCCAAACTCTAAACCTTCAAATAAATATATTGTTTTGTATGCTCGAATAGCTCATGTATCAACTAGGGCTGTCTATATCTTCCATGTTAGGCGGGTTATTCTCAAGAGGAGTGGACTCCGCTCCTCACTCACGAGATAAATGGCTGGTCACCGGGATGCCCAGTCCCATGCTTTATGCAAACTAAATCAAAATAATTGCAAACAAAACTCCCCCTGGGACTCTTGTTAGTTGGAGGCACTCGTTGTTTCGAGCAAGCCATGGATTGATGCTTGTGGTGGAAGGGGAGCATAAACTTTACCATTCTGTTTGGGAACCGCCTATAATGTGTGTAGCATGGAAGATATCGCCATCTCTTGGTTGTCATGTTGACAATGAAAGTATACCGCTCAAAATATTATTCACCTCTGTATCAAAATCGAGCTCTGGCACCTCTACAAATCCCTGCTTCCCTCTGTGAAGGGCCTATCTATTTACTTTTATGTTGAGTCATCATCCTCTTATTAAAAAGCACCAGTTGGAGAGCACTGTTGTCATTTGCATTCATTATTGTTAGTTTACATTGAGTATGACTTGACTGGATCTCTTTTACCATGAATTACAATGTCTAGTCAGTCCTTGGTCTTTAAAGGTGCTCTGCATTTATGTTTTGCGGTCTCAGAAAGGGCTAGTGAGATACCACCTTGTTATATCATATTATGATTGTTTTGAGAAAGTGTTGTCATACGAGTTTTATTATTATGTCTTGCTAGTTGATTATGCTATTGATATGAGTAAACTTGAGACCTATGCGTTATTGCAAATGTGGTTAGTTATAATCTTTGCTGAAAACTTGAATGCTGGCTATACATATTTACAACAACAAGAGCACCGAGTTTGTAAAAGTTTTTCTTTATCACTTTCAGTTTGTCAACTGAATTGCTTGAGGACAAGAAAAGGTTTAAGCTTGGGGGAGTTGATACGTCTCCAACGTATCTACTTTTCCAAACGCTTTTGCCCTTGTTTTGGACTCTAACTTGCATGATTTGAATGGAACTAACCCGGACTGACGCTGTTTTCAGCAGAACTACCATGGTGTTATTTATATGCAGGAGCAAACGTTTTTGGAATGACCTGAAACTTCACGGAGACACTTTTCAGAAAATAAGAAAAATACCTGCCAAAGATGAAGGCCAGGGGGGCACCACCTTGCCACGAGGGTGGGGGGCAGGCCTGCCCCCCTAGGGCGTGCCCCCTACCTCGTGGGCCCATGTTGCCTCTCCGACTCCAATTCCACCTCCATATATTGAGTTTCGGGGAGAAAAAAATCAGAGAGAAGAAATCATTGCGTTTTACGATACGGAGCCGCCGCCAAGCCTTAAAACCTCTCGGGAGGGTTGATCTGGAGTCCGTTCGGGGCTCCGGAGAGGGGAATCCGTCGCCATTGTCATCATCAACCGTCCTCCATCACCAATTTCATGATGCTCACCTCCGTGCTTGAGTAATTCCATCATAGGCTCGCTGGATGGTGATGGGTTGGATGGGATCTATCATGTAGTCGAGTTAGTTTTGTTAGGGTTTGACCCCTAGTGTCCACTATGTTCTGAGATTGATGTTGTTATGACTTTGCTATGCTTAATGCTTGTCACTAGGGCCCGAGTGCCATGATTTCAGATCTGAACCTATTATGTTTTCATCAATATATGAGTGTTCTTGATCCTATCTTGCGAGTCTATAGTCACCTATTATGTGTTATGATCCGTTAACCCCGATGTGACAATAATCGGGATACTTACCGGTGATGACTGTAGTTTGAGGAGTTCATGTATTCACTATGTGTTAATGCTTTGTTCCGGTTCTCTATTAAAAGGAGGCCTTAATATCCTTTAGTTTCCGTAAGGACCACGCTGCCACGGGAGGGTAGGACAAAAGATGTCATGCAAGTTCTTTTCCATAAGCACGTATGACTATATTCGGAATTCATACCTACATTATATCAATGAACTGGAGCTAGTTCTGTGTCACCCTAGGTTATGACTGTTACATGATGAACCGCATCCGGCATAATTCTCCATCACCGATCCATTGCCTACGAGCTTTCCATATATTGTTCTTTGCTTATTTACTTTTCCACTGCTATTGCTCTCATCACTACAGAATACCAAAAATATTACTTTTACTACTGTTACCTTTTTCTACCATTATCACCACTATATAATTACTTTGCTACTAAACACTATCCTGCAGATATTAAGTTTCCAGGTGTGGTTGAATTGACAACTCAGCTGCTAATACTTGAGAATATTCTTTGCTTCCCCTTGTGTCGAATCAATAAATTCGGGTTGAATAATCTACCCTCGAAAACTGTTGCGATCCCCTATACTTGTGGGTTATCAATAACTCAAGTCTACATCAGTACAAAATCCTCACAGCAGTAATGATCAATTCAACAACAAGACAAGTCAGGTACAAGAGCAATAGTATATTTTCAGTCAAAGGTATGGATCATATACAAATTTTTTGCTCAGCAATGCATGATGCTTAAAATATGTTATATCCAAAATAAAGTCAAAATGTGATATGCTCAAGGCAGACAGTCAAACAAATTTTCTCATGCAAACAATTAGCCCCAGAATATTATGGGTGTGTGTGTAGATTTTAGTCTGAATATTAGTATGAAGCTTTGGATGTAAGAAATTCAGTCTTCCCACACGTTATCGGAAGAAATTTATGATGAAAGGCTCCTCAAATTTTCTCAGCATGATATGTGAAAAATTTCCGGTCCGAGATACCCGATCTTTCTCAGCAAGATACCTCGATAAAAGCTTCTGACAGACGGAAATGAATTTTTCTCAACAAGCCAACCCGAGGAGAAGCTTCTCAAGTACGGAACTTAGGCTTCTCCAGCACAATAATCAGACCAAGCTTCGTGTGTAAGCTATAGAGCCTTCTTCTGCATGATACCCAGACAAAAGATTGGAGCAGAAGATAAAAAGTCCTCCTCAAAAAGCTACTCGGATGGCTTCTCTCATAAGCCATTCAGTCTGCGTCAGTATCATACTAATACACCGTCCTCAGAGGTTATATGGTATGTTGCCAATGAATGGCAGTACAGCTCAAGAATCAGACTCGCAACATTTTGTCGGAAGCACAAATCCGCCAGGACATGTGTCTTTTTTAGAAAGCCAGTGTTTGGTTGCATGTGATTCTTATATATGGTGAGCATGTATCCCAAGTCATATTAGTCACTCATACGACATTGCGACAAGGATCCAACAGATATACCTAAGGAAAGTAAAGATCCCCCAACCTCATGAATCATGCAAATGAATATAAGAAGAGATACACATCTTATACAAGGATCTATAAGATTTGGTTAAGACATCACCGAATCAACGGTCTTGCCAGTGGCCACCAAGGCCAATATTCCCTCACCAACAAGGAGATCTCATGAACTCTTGTATGGTTGGCCTCCACAATGAGCTCGGTACAACTACAAACCCCGGTATATGTCATATGTGTTCGGACCCAGGTTAAAAACAGGCACAAGGAATGACATCAAAAATATTGCACTAATCACGTCCCGGGTCATACGAAGAATCAAGGACAGGTGTGGCCAAGATATTTCAGTAAGGTATCCTAACAAAGAAAATCATGACCGTTAAAGGGTGAGACTGACAGCAAAGGTATGATGATTTTTGCACGACCATCAGGGTCCGGATACCCCAAATCAGTTGGAGGCCATAATTCCATATGGATCCACAAAGGCATACTCTCAGCAGCCTACTCTGTTTTACAAGGATTTCATATCCCGCTGAGCCGCTGGGAATGGTTAATATGGAAAATCCAAATAGGTATACCGACAAAATGAGGAAGTCAAAAGCCGAACAATCAGCTCAGACCCGGTATACTCACCGACGGAATCAAGTACACAGTCAGTCTGATAGGAAAAAAAGCAATTGTCTGTCAGCCCCTGTCAGACCAGTCTCAACATGTAAATATTTGAGGTATGACACAGCTATAACTCCATACCCTTCTATATTGCTCAAAAAAAGGGCAATCTGTGGTACATATCTCATGCTCGAGCCAAAGGGATAAATCAAATTAAATCAGTACCACTTATGAGCAGTCAGATTCCGTCAGAATATGGCCATGATTAATTCTCGGCATTTATTGAAACTAGAAGGCCTGCATTTATTTGAAGCAACCCCATGAAAGAAGTAAAAGGTTTTCATGACCAAAAGAAAATTTATGCTTATCTCCATTGGATATCACCACAGGTATGGAGAATCAACATCAGTAAAAAGAAATTGGTACATGAGCAAAGACATGTCAGGAATTGAGGAAAGGTGAAGCAAACCACCCGAGAGCAAGGGAAGAAAATCATATGAAATTCTTCGGGGAACAATAAATAAAGGAAAAAGGATACCCGAGTTGGAAACAGTGTCCTAAAGTCATACTTGTTCCCCGAGAAACCAAATCTCGAGGACGAGATTTCTTTAAGGGGGGAGGTTTGTAACAGCCTCGTTTTTGGCCCTTTTCTTTCTCTTTTAATTTAATTGGTTTTTGCTCTTTTTTTTCTTTTTGGAGTGGTTTTGTGGCCTTGTCAGCTGGGGTATCATCCTCATTTCCTCTCCCAAGTGGCTCATCATCCTAAAAACTTTGCCAAGATCATGTCACTCCACTGCTTGACCAAACCCTAATTTCTTTTTCTAGGGAATATTCCTTTTTCTATTAAAGGAATAACCCTATCTTCCCTAGGTTGTGAAGCAACCTATATTTATGCCCATCCATAAATTTCCAAATAATTCTTATAAATTGTTTGGTTCATATCTTCCTCAAATATGGCAAAATATTTCATTGTCCATATTTCTCATCATGCTCAATAAATTCATTTCCTATTTTGTCCTAAATGGCACATTGTGAAGCAAGTGCTATTTATCTTTTCCCATTTGACCCCAAACTTCTTGGACATCTTTTCCTGTCAAAATAATTTACCTGTGCCAAAATTCAACTTTATTTGCCTATCCAAACTTCCTCAGGGATTTTTCAAAGTTCCTGTCTAAGGGAAGCCTTTGTGAAGGAAGTGCTATCTAGGGTTATCCAAATGAGTTGAAATTTTGCACACTACTTCATGTGCTCATATTATGACACTCCTCCAAATATCAGCTCCAGCCCTTGAGCTATCTGAGCACAAGACCAAATATTTGCTTCTGTTAATATTTTCAGGCTGTGAAGCAAGTATAATTTATATTGCTTCAAAAATCCTTATAAATTACCAGATGGTTCTCCTACCCAAATCACTTCTCTCAACAAAATTTAGCACCATTTCACCTTGCCAATATTTTGCTAGAATTATTGCAAGATTCTGTTCAGTGAAGATGTTTGTGAAGCAAGTACCATTTTGGCTTGTCCAATTGGTATGAAATTTTGAGAGCATCTTACTATGACCAAATCATTAGGCCTTGCCAAATTTCTGCTCAAGTTGATGCTTATTCTGAGTGCATCATCCTAATCTAGTTTCTGGATCAGTTTGTGTGATTGTAAAGCAACTACAGTAAATCTTGGTCTCAACCTGCTCAAAGTTACCAGGATGAAAGTCCTTCCTACCTTAAACCTCGCAGACAACTCCATTGCTCCCAATCACCTTCCTGTTGATCACCAGTGTTCATCCACGTTTACTGCAATAAACTTCAGAGGGTGATTACCTTTTAACCAGAGTAGTTTTTATCAATCTGTCACCGCGGTTGTAACCTACCCAGGGAGGACTTTCCACTAGACAACATGTTCAAGCCCATCTCCCCCGCTACATGCCAGTGCACGTGGTGACTGCGTTAATGGCACCACAGTGCATGCACTCTGTGTGTAGTGGCTGCGTCTAGTGGCCGTTTGTGCTTCGGCACCTCCTCCTCTCGTCATCTTCGCGCGCGTGAGCATGTCCAATAGCTAGCCTGCATCATCACCGTTCTCCTGGACCCCTCTCCCCCTCCGTCTGTTTCCTCACCGACGCTCGCTGCCGAACGCCCATGGGGGCACAGTGCTCCGTTTGGCTCCAAGCTCACCACGGCCTTTTCCTCTACTCTCCGGCATCGTCTACCCCTCCGTGACCTCTGAATCAATGCCTCGTCGCATTCCTCGCCCCTCCCCATGAGTGCTGCGGCTGGCAGCGCCTCGACCGGACGTGCCAGGCAGCACCCGAGTTATGCCTCTTGCCCCGGCTATAAGTAGCCCTCCCACAAGCCCTCCGAGCTCACCACCAGCCTCACAACCCTCCTCTGGTCCTCCCCAACCTCTCGCCCGAGCTTCTAGAGCTCTCCCCGACCCCCATGGCCACCGTGTCCATCGCCAGCCTCCTCCTAAATTCACAGCGTGTGGAGCTCCTCCCTTCCCCGTTCTACCTCAAGTAGAGCCCTAGAACTCCGTCGGATCTCCGCATCCCCGCCTCGGTCGCCAAAGGCCCGCATTCCCCTGCCCGAACCCAACCGGAGCTACCATCCGTCGTGGCCTAAGGCCCATCTATTCCCACCCTCTTCGGCGTCCGTGTACTACTGGAATGGAGGCGGTGTTCTCTCCCAAGCCCGCCGGTGGTCTCAGCACCCCGAACGGTGGCCGGTGTCGGCCGGGATCACGCTGGCGCCAGCGACCCCTCCTCTGCGCTGCGTGTGAGCGTCGGGGGAAGAAGATGGAGGCGGGAGGAAAGAGAAGAGATGCGGCGAGACCCGCCCGTCAGCCGCACAGCGCCCCGGGCCCCACAGCCATGCTGGATAAGTGGAGACGTACTCCAGGGAGTACGCCTTCGCTAACCGAAAGTGCATTCTGCTTCTTCTTCGAGCCAAAATATGCTTTCTGTTATGGAAAACGTATTTCTTGAGAAGGTGCTTTCTGTTTTTCCGACTGAGGGCTTGTTTGTGATGATTTCACTACAAATAAGTCCCTAGCAGAAAAACAGCTATAACTTTTCAACCACAACTCCAAATGAGGTGATTCCAAAGCCCACTTCTTCATCTCGTCGAGCCCGTTCTGTTGATATCACTTTCACCATGTGTTAATATTCTGGAAATAAACTTTTTGCCCTTGCACGTAAACAGCCCCTCTGAGAGAGAACTGTTTCCGGCAAATCTTTCCGCGAGCTTCTCGCACTTCTTCCTGGTGATTTCTTCCACCCCAGGCAAGCCACAACCACCATTTGCATGATAGCCATGCAGTAGCATTGGTTTCCAACTTGAATCTTTAATAATTGTATGATTTTTTTGCTACTGTCGTCGTTATGCCGGTTATGTTTATGGATCGATGATTACCGTCATGCTATGCTTGCACCTTGTTATCATGAACTATTTATTAGTATTACTTTCATATTTCTATGCTTGATAGTAGTACATGTTGGGTTGGTCATGTTCTTCGGTGCATGACTAATGTCGGTTACCGGGTACTGTTAATATGCATTGTTCCTTTGCTGCTAGTTGATTAAGTGGCTACTCGGTTATGTTAATGATGTGTTCTTGCATGGTACTTTTTGTTGATGATAATGGTCCTGTTATGCTATGAGTAGTGT
This sequence comes from Triticum aestivum, assembly GCF_018294505.1. Classification (NCBI taxonomy): domain Eukaryota; kingdom Viridiplantae; phylum Streptophyta; class Magnoliopsida; order Poales; family Poaceae; genus Triticum; species Triticum aestivum. The sequence goes on from NC_057809.1 coordinate 175,671,328, forward strand.
TGTACTGGTAATATTCATGCTCATCATTATGCCATGCTTAGTTGGAGATGATTCATTGTTGATATGGTGGATAGTTATGTTGCACCCGTGCTTATGTTGATATCATGCTCATGCATTGTAATTGCATCATGTTATTTTATCATGGCTCAGCATATTGCATTCAAGTTTAACCTGATTAAATTGAACTTGAACAACTGTTGGCTGAGTCATGGTGCCAGCATATCGAGATGACAAGTGCAACCACGCTTACCTTTATGGGAAGGTCCTAACTGGGTCTATTGTCGTGCCTCTCGCTGGTGCCTCCAGCGAGGGAAGGTTATGGGCGCGCGCTACCTGATCAGGTAGGCGGACATAAGCCTTGTGTGCCCATTATTGTTGTATGGATCCTTGTCCCCGTGTGGGACCATTTTGCCACAACGGTGGCCATTGGTGTCTTTGGTAGACACGGGGCCACCCAGGACTAGCCCAGTGGGGAGTGAGTCGGAGTGGCCGGAAGAGTGTCATGGCAGTAGGACGGTTTTTTTGAAACATCGTTGGTCCACCCGAATGGGAGTGTGAGGCCATCGGTTCCGTAGTGTGGGTACAGTGTACTAACCTCTGCATAGTGTATATTAAATCTATCGATAGCCATGCCCGCGGATAAGGGCCCAGTTCGTGTCGGTCACACTGTGAGTCAATAGTAATAATAATAATGTGCTTAATAACAGCCCCGATTCGATGAGGAGATAAGTTGGTTGTGATCGCCGGAAGGATCATCGTTTGAGACCAAGTGTTGGTCATGGTTGTGATCGCCGAAAAGATCATCATTTGAGACCAAGTGTTGGTCATGGTTGTGATCGCAGGAAAGATCACCGTTTGGTTACGAGGTAACCTGTTGAGCCCAGAGTGGTTCCGTTTTTGATCCGTGAATGATCACCATGGTATCGAGGATACTGAGTTGTTGGATATTCGTGATGTTGTGCAAGAATCATGGGTAAAGATCAAGCTCCTTGTGGTCATTTAATTATTACTACGGTATTGTTTATACCAAGCTTGATTTGATCCTGAGATAATCATGTGATGTCCGAGGTTGGTAAGTGGTGCATGTGATGGTTACGAGATAATCTGAGTAGAGTAAATTGGTGCATGATAATGTCATCATGTTGCATGCTACTATCATCAGATTTATATGCTCATGCCATGCTGATATTGTTCTAGTTGTACCATGTTCATGTTGTTCATGCCATGTTATCTCGATGACCTCATGATAATTCCTGCTTAACCTGTAATTGCCATGCTGTTGTTTGTCTTGAATGCTTCTGGTTATTGTGAGCTTGCAAGTACATTCAATGTACTGACCTGGCGTGTCATGCCAGTTTGCATGTCATGCCGGATTTGATTGCTTGCTTGTCGTGGTTTCCGTTCATGCGAGCTAGGATAAGTGTTCCAGCCAGAGTCCCGACGGAGTGGAGTTCATCATCGCCGTCGTTGTTCTGCTGCTAGAATTTTTCCGCTACTTCGAGTTGTTCTGCTCCTTGCATTGAGCACCTGAGGATGGCGTAGTGTCGCCATGCCGATGTTATTCATTGTAATATCGGAGACCTTGTATTCATATTCGTGTAATAATAGAAAGCTGGTTTGTTCTATGCTAAGCAGTGCCGTATTCCAGAAGACTTCTCCTCGATCTCTGGGCCGGAATACGGGGCGTTCTGGTTTCTTTGAGTCGGGGTGCCACAGCGGCATCCGACGAAGTCCTATCTCAGGGTCCGGCAGCGGCGGTGGGGGACGTGGGTCGCCGAGATTACAGATCGAGAGACCCACACCCGCCGGTGGCTCGGTAGCTTCCACACGGCTGAGCTCGCGGCCATGGAGTACAACCGCTACCACGGCGCGGCAGCTAGGCTCAATTTCCCCTTCGGCACATGTCCGGTCCACCTCGTTCCGCCGGAGGCAGGGGTGGTGAGCTAGGCTATGGCGCGGGAGGACCGCGAGGCGTGGGAGCGTCTCGAGGCCAAGGCCGCCGACGAGGCCTACATGCAAGAGCTTCGCGAGAAGCACCCGGAGCTCGTGGAGGCGGAGCGGGCGATCTTTGCCGGCGCGGTGGGCGCGAGATTATCGCGCTCTCCTCCGATGACGAGGTAAAAGGTGGCGAGGACAGCGGCGCGGAGGGCAGCGAGGTTATCGCGCTCTCCTCTGATGACGAGGTCGAAGGCGGCGGCGACGGCGGCACGGAGGGCGTCGAGGTGGGCCCCAGGATGAGGAGATCGACGTTGACGAGTGGAGGAGTGCCTTCCCCAACGACCCCAAGGACGGTACTGGCCCGGACCCGGCTTGCGGCACACCGTACATGACGAGGAAGGATTGGCTCGACCTCTACTTCGACTGAAAGTAGTTTAGCTTAGTTTAAATTTATGTTTTATGTTCGGTTATGCAAAACTATCTATGTTTATGTTTGCTTGCATGCTACTTTCAGTTGAACCTGCTTTGAACTTGATCAAATTGAAGTTTACAACCTTAAGTTTTGGGGATCGACTAGAAAAGGCCAAAAATTGCTGGAGCATATATATATCCACTAAGGGTTTTATTCCTTTAACTTTTTAAGGATCGCCTAGAGATGTCCTAATGACTTGTTTATTTCAGTTCTTCACAATGCGATACTCTATATGTGCAACTATTTGCTATGTAGTTCAATTTCATCAATAACAGTTTCAACAATACCACTATGAATTACGATATTTGGTTGTAGTTAAGGATATTGCAGTTAGCATGCCTTTTCATTTTTCAATTGTTGTTTAGCAACAAGCATTGTACTGAATGACTAAATATGCAATCCCAGGGTACATAGCAACAAGGAAGAGTGTTACCTGAATGTTTTGATGATGTCTAGATATACATGTAATAAAATCTTATATAATGGGATGGATGGAATTTTGTACTACATCATTTTTCAATTGTTGTTTAGCTTCTAATATTAACTTGGTGCTTTTAGGTACATATATCATTGCCAAAGATCCACACTTCGACCCTTTCTGCGCATGGGGCAATGAGATATTCATGAACCAGCATCAAGTGAGGAAACTGATAAAGATTGTTACTAAAATGGGTCAAAAGATGTCAATCGAACTATTTTTTACACTTTATGCAAGACAAGAGTGAACTGCAGGATGGTAAGTAAGAACCCTGTAGACTTCTTTGTGTTAGATGACAATATCTGAATCTTTTTTCTTTTGAGTGGATCCTGATGCAGTTTACTCAAGATTACCTCTCAAACTACATGATTGGCAGCCGGCCATCACAAGGAGTTGGACTAGAGTCCTATATGCCTTCTGCATCCAGGAGAGCACAATAGGGCAATTCCGCTTCACCCTGTTCAGCAACTGGAATGACTTCCGCCTCTTTCTTTACCCTATCTAATTGCACAAGTATAGAACCCTGGTACATCATTCTTTATTTGGTGCTTATGTAATTCTTAAACATATGTACCTGTGAATCAAATAATGCATTGGTTGTTTGAACCCGATGGATATGAATAAAGCTATAGCCTACTTTCAAGTTTAAATTAGGTACAATTTTAAATAGCAGCAATTAAATTAGGGCGAAATTATGCTGTGCAGGTCATTACGGCACACACGGTTGGTAAAACACAAACGTTTGCGATATACACCATAATCCGAGACGGTTCACAGAGAGGAAACATGTGCAAGCATGCACACAGTTGCCGTTCGCAAAGCGTGTGTGATGTCAGACACTATCACATACGGTGCGGAAAAACTAAATGTGTGTGATTGTCTACCTATCATACACAGTTTATAATCATGAACTGTTTGTGATGTGCCAGGCATCGTAAATCTCCCGTGCCTAGAATCTGTCTAGAAAGTTCCCGTGCCTAGAATCTGCTTGGTTTTAGGCAGAACCACAAAACTTCGACTGTGATGACAATGCGAGAACAAACTAGTAGCAAGGATGAAGCGTTTGGGACATTCGAGATATAGGAAACGGTTATATAGGGACAACTGTATGCATCAAGGCTCCCTATCCCCGACGGTTTCTGGGTCGTGTGGGAAGGACCCCCCCCCCCTATCGCGCACACTCAGTTGGAGATGGTTCCAAATGCTGTCGCGGAAAGGGGAAAAACCGTTTGTTTAGGACCGACGCGCACCAGTGCATGATCATTGCCTTGGATATCATCATAATTATTTGCTTTTCTATCAATTGCCCAACAGTAATTTGTTTATCCATCGTATGCTATTTTCTCGAGCGAAGCCTCTAGTGAAATCTACGACCCCCCAGGTCTATTTCCTATCATATTAAAACTAAAAATACCTTGTTGCACTTTTTTCTTATTTATTTTACTTTATGTTTTAGTTAGATAAATTTATCAAATCTCATATAATTTAATTTATCTCAATACGGAAGAGGGATTGACAACCCCTCTTACGCGTTGGGTTGCAAGTTTGTGTTGTTTGTGTGTAGGTGCTATTTCATAGTGTTGCTTGGTTCTCCTACTGGATTGATAACCTTAGTTTCATAATTAAGGAAATACTTATCGTTGATGTGCTGCCTCATCCCCTCCTCTTTGGGGAATTACCAACGCAAATACAAGAAATCAGTCGTATGTGATATTGTGATTCATTTTGCCTTGTATGAAATGATTAACGAGCCTCCAATGTCTCCAGCCTCCTCTTTTCTCTTCTTTATTTTTCTCGAGGGATAGAAGGTTTCCTTGCGTGCAAGTTTCCTGTGGGGAGTGATGGTGTGGATACCACCAAGAGACATTCAAGTTATCATTTTATGACAAGAAGTACAACAAAGAAAAAGTTAAGTTGAAAAACTTTGAAACAAATTCTTTGTTGTCCAAAGCAATTTCTCCTTGAACGATTTTGACCTTTGTATGAGAAACTTGCACGCTAAGGAACCTTGTCGTGATCAAGCGTGCTCTTATTTTGTTTCGAGTTCGCTCAACAATTTAAGTAGTTGCGTTGTGACCATCAAGCGTAACCTTTCCGGTAGCGGCACTTCCGACAGGCTGCTAAGGACCCGTTCCTCAAGTGCCCGTGGCAAGAGTGTGCGCATCGGCAAGTTTCCGGCAAGCGTAGGGTATAAAAATCATGCAAAGATAGAATAAAACAAGGGAGATATCATACATACATTCATCAGCACCAGGTTATATTACATCATAAGACAAATGCAATTCTAACTTACGATGAATTTGTCTTTCACATGGACTACATTGGCGGCGAGATGATACAAGGAAATTAGTGCCTCCACTGGCCTTCTGTTCTAGGCATTTGGCCAACACTTTTGGTGATGGGTGCGACAAGCTCTTCGGCGGCCTTGGTGTTGGCTCCCTTCGGCAAGCTGGTGAAGACCTTGGTGAGATCAATTCCAGGATTTTGGTGCACCACTTTGACGAGCACCTTGAAGAGGACGTCCCGGCAAAGACTGCGGGATTCACTGACAAGATATGCATCTCGAGTTTTGTGGTGCTTCTCCAACGCCTTGACAAGACTTTCAAAGAATAAAGTGATTCTGGAGCTTGCAGCATCCCTTTCATTGGTAGAGAAGCGGTATTCCGACAAGCCCATGGCGGATAGCTGTGTAGTGAGGTTCTCCGCAATTGCCACAAGAGGGTCAGTCCAAAGCTTGTTGGTTCCTTTGAGCTCGTTGAAAGTGTTTGCAGCACTCTCAAGCAAAGCCTTCTCGTTCTGGAGGTCCTTCCTCAAGATCTTCTCCCGCTCTTCGGCACCCTCAAGAGACTTTTCCAAGGAATTCAGCCTTAGTTTGAGGTCATCAATGATGTCCTTAGCCTTGGTGAGTTCTTGGTTCTTGGAGGATATTGAGATTTGCATCTCCTCTAAGGCGTGAGCCGTCTTTTCTCTGTCTTCTTTGAGCGTCGAGACTTCCTTGTTGTTGACGGAAAGTTCTTCCTCAAGTTTCTTCACCTTGCCCTCCAGTTCATTCTTGGTGGTCTCTGCATCTTCAGCAGCATTGACGGACTCTTGAATCTTGTCGGCATGATCCACATCTGGAGCTTTTTGTGCTTTCGCTCGAGTTCTTGAGATTTCTATGCAAGAAGGGCTTGGACTTCTTCATCCTTGCTGCGAAGCTTAGCGGCAAGCACTTCTTCGCGAAGCTTGGACTTCTTCTTCATGAGCGTCGAGGCTTATCTTGTGCTCGTTCAACTTTGCATTGGCTGCTACTATCCTTTGTGCGGCCTCTTCTTGTTCCTTGTTGGCTTCAGCCTTCTCTAAGACATGTTTTTCCCACTCGATGACGAGCCCCTCTGGCAGTCCTTCAAATCTTGGAGGCACTCTGCATACCAGATCTCCATCTCCTCTACACGCTTCTGCAACTCCTCGTCTACCTTGCCGACAACAACTTCCATGGAGTCCAAGCTTTCCATTGGGCTGCGGTAGTGTGCTTGGAGTTTCTTGAGTTATCATCCATGGCCTTGAGGAGATGCTCTTCTTTGGATCTACTACTACTGATGCATGGTTGGTCAACAACTTCAAGCCCAATAGCAGTGATGACCTTGTCATAAAAAATGTCTCCTTCAGTGGGCGCGTCAACGCTTGACATCCATGGGATGTTGATAAAAAGGTTGTCGTCAATCTTCCAATACCGCACTGTGCATCGGCTGAGTTAGAGCAACAAGGAGGGAGAAGAGCTAGTTGTAGCACTCCAAGAAAATTGGTGTCACATGGGACTCGCACCAGTTTGTACTCTACCATTGTACTACTCCTACTACTCTACACTACTAATATGAGGCCATCCAATTGTGTCCCGACAAAAGACTGCGGACACCGATTATTCATTGGTATTTCAATTTGTTTTCACACATCAAAATATCCCTGAAAACAGAAACACACAGCAAAATGTCGCGGTGAATGAGGAATTTGAATGTGCTGGGCGGGGTGGGGTGGGGCTGGAAGTTACTGGGACATAAGGGAAATTTTGCAGGTATTCGACACCGAGGTATTTCTATTCGAAACACAAAGGCTTGTTTTTTTTACGAAATGCAGAGGCTCGGGTTTTGGCGCCAAACTACCAATTTTGCAAATATTTCTCATCATTTATTCTCAAATGAGGCGCACCAGACGGCGTCCAACCACACCAACCTCATGTGGTTGCCTAGTGGCGTGTGACGTGAATGGTTGTTCTGCCGCATGCCACCCCAATACTAGCACTATTACAGTACAATAACAATGTGTATGAAAAATAGACATCAAAAGCATACATTTAAAAATTATATTAATCAGGTACTTAAAAAATGTTAAACATGTATACAAAAATATCCCTGGTGTATGAAAAATATCTACAAGGTGTACGGAAACAAGTAGACATAAAACAATATTAATTATGTATTTGAAAATGGTCAAAAGGTTATAAAAATGTTTTATATTTATACCAAAAATGTATAATGTGTATGAAAAAGATAATATGCATGAAAAACATATATTTGAAAAAAATGTTAATCATGTATTATAAAATATTCAATGTGTACACAAAAAGCTTCAGTTGTATATCAACAATGTTCCATGTATTTGAAAATGTAAACATGTCAAAAAAATATTCCTATTTTCTATGACAAGAAAAGGAAAACCCCAACCATGCAAAAAACATATAAAGATGAAAACTGTGAAAAAAATTAAAATAAAACCTAAAGAAAAAACTCAAAGAAAATCAATGCAAAAGAATGGAAAGATGAAAACCAATAAAAACACAAAGGAAAAATGAAGAAAACCGAGAAGGAAACTAAGAAAACAAAGAAAACAAATAACAAGTAAAACAAAAAAGCAAAGTAAACAAACAAACAAAAATGAAAAATGGGAAAAGAAAAACAAGTGATCAAGAAAGAAACAAAGAAAACCGATAAAAAGTTAAGTAGACAGAAAGAGCCGAAAAGCCAGGGGAAGAAATAAGAAAAAAAAACAAAAAACAAAGAAAATTGCAGCAACAAACACAACAAATAGTGAGCGTGAACGTAAATAGTCATGGATTGGGCCCGTGGGTGGCAAGGACCCGCGTTGGGCCCATACGAGACAACATGTGTCATGCATGAGGTCATCATCTATTGATAATTTAATTTGACGTCCAATTTTGGTAGTGATTTAATGGCCTTGCCTGATTCATTTAACCTTACACCTTTTTTGGTACTAATCAATGGCCTGCCAGTTGGAATTGCCGGTGTCATATTAAAAATGTACCATTTTTAGAAGCAAATACACTAAAAGACCAATTTTTTTAATTTTTTTAATACTTTCCAACTTTCTCTTATACTAATAAATGCGTACGTGTAATGCACATTCATATTTGGTAGAATATATTTTATGTGAGATATTTGGTAAAATATTAATTGTATGATGATATTAGGTAATATATTAATTGCACGATAATTACGTGATTATCACTTATATTGATATTTTGTATAATATTTATTGCATGCAAAACATATTGAGCAATAGACATTAAAGCAATTTAGGCCGTTGGATTGAAAATAAACTGATGGCTAAGATTAGTTGGATTGCCTTCGGGTCTTTTTATTTTGATGATATAGATAATAGACTAGTGTAACCAATGTTTTTTTGTCTCACGGGCTAGGTCAGGTTTAGGTTGGGCTTTCAAACTCCTGACCTAAATGTCAAGCCTAAGCCCAACCTATTATGAAACATCAGAATAATGGTGTCTCCTATGAAAACATATTCCCTCAAAAAAAATCAAAACATACTAATTTCCTTCAAAATAAAAACATGTTAATTTATTGTTTTTTAAAATAAAAACTACACTATAATGGTTATATTTTAGAAAAGGAAATTCTAGTGCGAAGGCGTTCGTGCAGATGCGTCAACACGTGGTGGTGCCATTGTCGTATGATCAACTGTGGAGGCCGTGTGTGTGCAGCATGCCAACTAGTGTGGATCTAGTTAGCGGGGGGAAGGGAAATTTGTGGAATCGCCACACACTATTGTTAACCTGGAGCGGGTATAACATCCAATCCTCGCACCCATAGCTCTTCTCCTCGGCCTTGCCCCAACATCTGTTGCCTCTAGATCACGCCACAGAAGCACGCTGGTGACGCGGTTCCACCAAGGAATCAACACCGAGTAACCGCCCAATCCTCGTTGCCTATGGATCCATCATCTCCGATAGAGCATCAAGCATGTGCAACCACCCAATTCAGCCTAGCCTCCCGCTATGACCGCACGCAATCAAAGTCATCTTTGATAGGAGATCAAGCCCATGCAATGATGCATTCGTCAAGGTCGATGGATGAGTTGCAATACTCCATTTTTCATGTGATTTGAGGTATGGAGGGGGCTCATGGCGCATGCTTGATTTATGGGGCAAAAAGAGGAGGTTAGGTTTGGATGGGGAGGCTAGGCCTGCAGAGATTAGGTGATTTTGGGAGAGGTTACGGTGTTGTGGGATGTTGAATCTTTGATGGGTACGTTTGGTGCGCATATTGATAGATCCAAAACAAGGGGTGAATTTCGGTTTGTCTAGTTGCACATTTTTCAATTTTGGAGTTGATGGAGAGACGAAGGTGGTGGGAAGTTGATGCACCTGAATGTCACACACGCACACCTAAACAATACGCAACTGGTTCAATTACACGTCAGGACGATTGTTTTACAGGACATGAACCGCTTGTGATGTTCTTTTTGTTAGGGGGCCACATGTTTCATCATTTTATGTCTATTGTAGTATGGCAGCATAGTACACGCGTGGATATTTGATGCACCAGATTTTGTTGATGTTTACATTCTGTAGGGGACACCTTTCACACCTTGAGGTGGCTTGATTTGGTGACCTTATGTGACAAACTTTAGCAATCTATAATGATAACTTGTTACCGGCTGCCAACGTGTTGTTCTTTTACCACTTGTGTTGCCATAGATGATAATGTGGCTACCATGATCGGTATATTAAAATGACATGTTCTTTATTATGTAGTTGCCATTACTCTTTTCAATTTTACCACGTATGCTTATAGTTTGTCCTTGTTGTTTCTGGAATTATGAAAATGGGTATACCAAGTTGCCAGGATGACATGCTTTTATGCTATATAGTATGTTTTTATCTCAACAATTTACCACATTGAACTTTTTGCTCATTGTTTCCTTGTTTTCGTTTTTCATGTAGGGTTTATGGCAAAGAAACAGAACGCAGACTCAACATCCACATCCCCTAGCATTTTTCCATTTGAAACCTGATAACAAGTTAGTTTCTTTCCTCACCCTTATTTATTACTACAACACTACATACTTGCCCAATTACATGGCCCGTTCCATGCCTCCACGCTCTCTGGCGCATTCATTTGGGTCCATGTATAACAGATTATCACAGTGTAGTGTTGTAGCACGCACATTCTTGCGAAAACTTGATTTTTAGGTATTTTAGGCTTTTATCAGGCTTCCATCCGGCTCAGAATCTTGTTGCCTTGTGCTCTGGGTAGAAACTAGAGCCCAAACCTGACCTAACCGTTGGGTTTTCAAGTTTGGTGCAAAAAATGTAAGAATGAGAATGACACTACTCTCTTCATATCTCTGGATGTTTCACATCAGAATCTTCAATCGTACTTCTGTCTTGAGTAGAAAAATAAGGACACCCAACCCTGGATGTTTTGATCGACCTGTGGTCCAAGAGGCGCCCTTTCCGGATAAAGACATCAACTTATCCGTGTCTAGGTTTGGAGACTTATGCTTGTAGAACATCTAACATGTACAACTGATCCAGGTTGGGCGAAAGTTTTACGAACTAATGATTCTTCCCTAAGGTATTACGTAACTTTTCCATGATATAAACATATATAGATTTGCAAAGCCATAGCACCCGAGGACGAACCTAAAACCTGTCCGTGCTTGGGGTTGGATCTTCCTATCTAACCTACTCGATAGTATGGTGTTTACATATCATTGCATTTTTCAACCTTCCTCAAAATGTTAGAGTAGAATTTGGGCCAAGACCTTAGGTTAGATCCCAAACCACCAAGGGTGTGGGTCCACCCATGATCCCCACCAATGTATGCAATTGGTACTATGTTACTTCACTCACATCTTTGCCAACCTCATCTTACTCTACTTTTTTTGTTTTGTTATGACTTACGAATTTTTGAAATTACAACTGGTAACTATTACAAAACCTAATATAATATAAATATAGCAAAGGTACTATATACTGAACATAACTAGTCAATTTAAACATGGTGGCCCACCAATCGTAGGCAATGTCACGTATGGCAACGTTAACCATATTTTGCAGCATCATATATTGTCGGAATTTGCAGAAACCGTAGCATATCTCCTCCCTTTGTGCTGCCACCCTCATCCCACCCATTTCCTCATTTGGGGAAACCCTAGCATATTGCATCCCCTTTGTCCCACCACCCTCCTCCCACCCATTTCCACATCAAGTGATTTTTATAAAATGTCACTGTAACTAATCAATGTTACAGATGAAACATAATAACTATACAAACTGAAAGGGGTTTATGTTTTTCTGCTGCCATTAGATACACTCATCGTTCCTCCTAGCCCACCCATGCTTTATCTCTACACTTTGACTCGCCTCCTTGCCTCCTCGCCACTCTGCTTCCTATGTGTACCCATCTAGCACTATGTCTATCACAAGGGACACCTCCATAGTAGTCTATGTTGCTATTGTGTCCTTTTATGTCAACAATCTTTCATTGAACAAACCTACGACTGGGAACGATGATCTATTAACCTCAACATAGATCCACCACCACCTCTTTCTAGTCAAATATTTTCCTTCTAGACCCACCACTATGCCATGACCTCTCACCACTCTAACAATATACCTCATACGCCTACATGCCCATCCACATCCTCCATGATGATAGACGCTTCGCTTTGTTGTTCCCGCGTTATCCCGCATTGACCATTGGTGTTGAAAATTATGACCTAAATTGTAAACCTTGTAAAAGAATCATTGAAGGGTCTACGATCACTGTACGTGAAACGACGGTTGTCCATCAATTTTACATATGGTGAGTATTCAGGAATTTTGTTTTGTTTCTCTTTCTGAACTAGGCAATAGAGATCTTCTACAAGACATCAATATAGTAAGGACTGCTTATTTTTCACATCCAAAGGTTCAAATCAATCAATACCAATTCCTATTGTCAGTAGTATTTGTCTCCTCGAGGGAAATTTTTGCATAGGCTAAAAAATTCGGGATCTCTCTTTCCCTTGTGTCATACCCACATTATGCACAACAGAGCGGCAAGGTATTGCGGTAGGTCGATGGGATGGTGACTGGTTGTGTGTATCCATACATCGCCCTTCTCATTACAAACCCAACCACTTATTACCCATTATAGTCTAGCGACTTGAGTTGAGATCAAGGAAGGGCGGAGGTCAATTTGGGGTGGGATTACATCAAGGTGCTGGTAGTTCTAGCACAACTCATCCCGCCAGTAGCGGTCGAGGAACTGGAACCTCTCACTTAGGAAAGGAAGTCAGGTGAGCTACAATAACCTGACTTTCCTTCCCTCTAGTGTCGTTAAGAATAATTATTTCAAAATTTAGAAGACTGATTCCAACTTTCGAGCCATTCATTTCATTTTTTATCATGCCAATTCCAATTTTTTCAAATGGTCCATTTCAATTTCAAAAGTGTTCCGCCTTGCTTTCCCCCTTTTACACAAGGAGAGCACGGTCGTACAAAAAGCAATGAGATATTTTTTAGATGATTCTTTTTGTTTGAGAAGTTGTGGTCCCTCCTGGCTGTCCCTAAACCCTCATGAACAGTAAATTCAAAAAAATGAAAGAATAATCAAAAGAATCTGAAATTTCGTGACTTCTCAAACGTTTTGGTGCTTGCAAATTTTCGTCGAGAAATATCATCTGATGAGCTCTACACACGAGAAAAAGACAGTGTTCAAAAGGTGCTCAAACTCTGGAGTGAAATATTCTTTTGTAGAGCTCTTCGAATATTTTTTTCCTATATGCAATCTTGCAAACACGTACAAAGTTTGAGCGTATTTGATTCAGGAAATTTCAGTTTTTTTATTTTGTTTTCTATTTTTTAATATATTGGTCATTAGGGTGTAGGACACCCAGGAGCTAAAAAAATGAAAAATGTGAAAGAATGTATAATTGCCTTGTTACAAAAATGGAATAGTCATGCGAAAAATGAATCATGTGAAAAATATACGTCTTCACTAGTCTTGTTTTCGCCTTCACTAGTCTCTCCTCGTGCTTTTCTTTCCTTTTGAACCCCTTCCCTATCCTCCCAACTACTATATATATGAAGCGAATACCCTCCCGTTCCATTTCGCACATCTAAAATCGCCCCGCCGCCACTTCCAGCGGAACGACGTCCTTCCAGGTAGCACAGATGTCAATCGCTCGTTTTATACATGCCAACGATCCTAGCTTCCTAGATCTCGTAGCGCTCATATACGTTTTATACATGCCAACAATCCTAGCTTCCTAGATCTCGTAGCCCTCATATAGTTTTGCTTGTATCTGATGGGTATAGAAACAGAGAGCAACGTCGTCGTCAATGGGCATGCTGTTCGGGCGGCGCACCCCGGCGTGGCTGGGGCCGCTGCTCGGCGCGGAGTTCTTCAAGAGGTGCGCCGATCACCCCTATCAGGTCAAGAACGAGTGCAACCATTACTGCCTGGACTGCGCGGGCGAGGACGACGCCGTCTCCTGCACCCTGTGCGTCTCCGGCCACCGCAACCACCACGTCGTCCAGGTACGTAATTAGCGCGTATAAGCTAGAGCATACTCACGTCTCAGGCAATCGCTAACAACGGCGGCGGCGGCCGCCGCGCTGTGGATGGATGCAATTGCAGATACGGAAGTCGTCGTACCGCGAAGTGATCCGGGTGGCGGAGCTGAAGGCGGTGGCTGACATCTCCCTGGTGCAGACGTACGTCATCAACTACGATAGGGTGGTGTTTCTGAACCGGCGGCCGCAGGCGCCGCAGCACAGCGTCAAGTGCGTCGGCCCTGCCGGGGCGTGCCGGGAGTGCGGCCGGGGACTCGTGGACGCCAACTTCCGTTTCTGCTCACTGAGCTGCAAGGTACATGCATGCACGCGTACTCTCATAATTGCCTTCCATGTTTGTACGTTCGCTGTGAGGACACCACGTGGCTAATACTGGAGTATATATCAGTTAATTGAAATCGATCTTTGAATTGGACGGACAAGATCCGACGTTAGAAGGTATGTAAACTTTTTGTGAAACGTTCGCTTATCATTTTTGTAAAAAGAATACTAGTGGATACGGCCGGGATGCTGATCTGATTGACGGCTTTGACGCCGCCCAGCTCACGCTGGGCTCGCACGCTGCAGCCTCCAGGCTCCCACGTATTAGCTCGCACGCGATCTAGCCTGCGATCCGATCTGTCCCGAGCACGACGGCCATGGCGCATGACCCATGTCTCGATCAACATGCCCTTGTCAACAGCCGGAGAGAGGCCAACATCACCATGTCAGACATGGTGGCGACGCTCGGCGCCGACCGCCCCACGTCGTTCCACAGCCGCAGCACAGTGTCCTCCTCGGCGGTGTCATACCCTGTACATTCCTAGCTTCGCGTCCACCGCATGGGTAGTGGCGTCATTAGGCAAGTGCCCCGGCATCCAGTCCGCGAGCACGAAGAGGTCAACTTGGCCAAAGACTTCCTCCTCCATGGGCAAACCTCCAGGAGGAATCGTGCCGAAAGAGAACACGTCTAAGAGGGGCGTCGCCTGGAAGGTGTGCATTAACTCCGGCGCTAGGTACCCCATGGTACCAACTACGGGCGTGCTTTGTGGATCGGCGCCGTGGTCGTAAAATCTCGCGCGAGACCAAGTCGCCAAGCACATTGCCCGGCCGACTTTGATGCATGTCTCGGTAGATGAGGACCTGCTCCAGGTTCTCATGCATGTAGAAGCAAGCACGAAGGCACGCCTTCACCTATAGGCCAGGCGCCTGAAAATTATTTTGCTTCCAGTCGATTCACTAGCCCGCACTGTTCGTCTTCTTCCTCGTGTCACCCCGTCCCTATGAAAAGCCCCACCAACGCCGGCCGGACGGCTACTTCCTCACCCACGCCCCGCGGCGCTGTCCCATGCGTCTTGCCGCCCTGCCCTGGTCGAGCCACCCCCTCCATCGTGCTGCCGCCTATCGCGGCCGCAGCCATCCCTCTAAGGCTCATCCTTATCCAGCGCCGGCGAGCACCACCCAACCCGCCCAATACTAAGTTTCACAAACAACCGTGGTGATTTTTTTAAAAAATAATTTGCAAACAAACATACGGTGTGATTTCATTAACATTTGAAACATCTTTTTTTTGTCAAGCCTCCTCAACAAGGATGTGGGTGATGAGGTGCATCGGTGTAGATGTTTGATGGTTTCAGCGCGGATAATGTTTATGACGAAAAAGTAAAATGTGAAATGGGCGCGGCGGCGCCCCTCTGCTGCTCTCCCCCGGCGCCTCTCCCAGCACTGCTCCTATGCCACACCACCTCCCTCCTCCTACGCCCTTCCTCCCACCAGGTGTCTCTCCAACTTTTTTGGGTCCCTCGTCTTCTCCGACCTCGATTTACCCCGGTCCAAGATCTGCTGCGGTTGCTCCTTCGGTTGGCCTCCGACCGCCGGCGGGCGGGGCACCTCATCGGCTCCGGAGTGTGATCGTCGGGCGCACCCCTCTCGACGAGCCGTCGCGCTGGGAGCGCGATGCCATCTGCACTTCTATGTCCGCCTGGCGCCGCGCGGTCTCGTCGCCCACCCCGGCGTCATCTACCGCTCCGGTGGGGATCCTCCGTGCCCCTTCTACTCCAGGGGCTCCGGCGCGGCAAGGCCCGCGCAAAGCAGTGCAGTTCAACCTGCCTCCATCGACGTCCGTCAGCTCCCAGGAGGCCCACCTCCTCTCACGCCGCCAAGACGCTTCGTTTCCTCCACGCTTTTCGGCGTGCACGGACCCGGCCGCCGCTGCCTCGGAAGATGGATGGACTACAGTTATGTCTCGCCGCGCGCGACGTGAGGCCCGAAGGGTCGCGGCTCCACTCAGAGGGAGCCGTCGTCGTCTCTTCTCCTCTGCCCGAGGCGTCGGCCCTCCATCTCCTTCGTCTACAAAGGCTAGGGCCAAGGTCTGCTTCCGCTGCAGCTCTCCTAGCCACCTGGTCGCCTCTTGCTCCCACCCACGAAGCCGCCGCTCCCAGCGGCAACCTCCTCCAGCTAGCAGGACGCGGCTGCCGTGCGCGTCCTCTCCACCTTCGGCGACCATGTCCTTCCTCGGCCACCCTTCCACGCGCGAGGAGGAGGACACTTGCTACATCGCGACTTCATACGATCTCGACCGCGAGCGCCTGGACTGGGAGAGCACCGCCATCGTGGCGTGGGCTATCGCTGCGCCGTCGGGGACGGACCGCACCGATGTCGACGACGTCTTCCGTCGCAAGTTCCGCCTGCGGGCGTCGGAGCTGATGGTGAGCTCTCACTTCCCGGAGCAGTACCTCGTGAAGTTCTCCTCCGCCGAGCTGCGCGACGAGGTCATGCGTACGGAGCGTTGCAATTTCAAGCTCGACGGCCTCGACATCCACTTCCGGCCGTGGCGCGCCGTCTCTCACGCCTACAACGCCGACCTCCACTTCCGCGTCCACGTGGTCGTTGACGGCCTTCCTCCTTTCGCTTGGAGGCCGGAAGTGGTGGACCAGATCGTGGGCCGCAAGTGCGCGGTCCAACGCCTCGACGACGGCTTCACTACCATGGAGGATACCTCCTCCTTCGGCTTTTGGGCATGGACGCCTTCTCCTCATCGCATCCCCAAGGTGCTGTGGTGCACGCTGGTGAACAAGGGTGCGGGTGGCCTCTCCTCCAAGGTCCGCATCGAAGAGGATCGCCCTGATCAATGGAAGAGAGGCGTCTCGTACCGCGTCCTGCTCCATGTCGACCGCGTCGAGGATTTCACTGAAGCTCCGGTCTTGGACGGCGGTGAGCCGCTCACCAACTTCAGGCCCGTTTCGCACTCCCTGCCGCAATGCAACCTAGGCACCATTGACGGCCGGCCCGTTGGTGAGGGCTCGGGTTCCATCCTTCCGGCCCCCATCCCAGCTTTGGGCGAACTCGGCCCAGCCTACCATCGACGCCACGACGACGAAGATCGTTTTGGGCGGGCCCCCTCTGTCGCTCGTGACGAGCACGTCAAACAGCCTCAAGCACGGCCGCGGGAGGAAGAACGACGCGCGTCTCATCGCTCCCTCTCCAGGGCCACGGAACGACGCCGTTCACGCTCTGTGGAGACGAAAGATCGTCGTCGCAGCCGCTCATGGCACGGCTCTCGCTGCAATGACAGGGTGACTCGCAAACGCCACCACCGGGAAGACGACGATGACGAGGAACGTCGGGGACCTCGCCGCGAGTCCTCACGTCGCAACTCCTCTCGCTCCTCCCGCGCCAAGTCCGTGGGCCATCACCGGGACGAAGGGAGGGGTCGCTCCTATGGCCGCAGTTCGGGTCGTTCCTCTGGCCACCATGTGGGTCACCGTCGCCACATCACCGAGCAGCGCAATCCTGCTCCTAGCAGCCTGGCCGGAGACTCCCTAGCGCGGATGAAACTCTCCTCCGTCATTGCATATGACGCAGCTTGCACGGACTGGACGTCCACTATCAAGGTGTTGCCGCCGGCCTTCACCATGGGCTTCTCGCGGCTCGCCTCTTCCCCACCACAAGCGCACATCGAGCCTCCCCTCCCTAGCGCTTGGCTGGATGACGTGATGGACGACTCGGCAACGCTCCCCGCCTCGCCAATCCTACACGCGGCTCGGTCTCCGCTGTTCCCACCGGCTGTGGTGCCGGAGTCTTGGGAAGACGCCACCGGGGACGTCGCTGAGGACGAGGCCAAGCAGGTCCTTGGCGACCCCGTGGCCGAAGAGCGCGCTCCATCCCCCGACAACAACCTTTTTGTGCGCCCTCAGGCACCTCTCCGGCCGTGCCCTGCGCCTGCACTGCTGACGCCTACGCTACCCAAGGTGCATCCCACTTCTATTACCAGGCGTAGTGCCCGTTTGATCAACAAGCCAAAGATGCACGCCATGGATAAGGCCGTCCATGTCCTGAACATCAAGATGGGTGTTGCTTCTGAAGGAGTCCCTCTGCTGGATGCGAGGAAGGCTTATGTCGACAAGTTCAGCACCCCGCTTTCGGACAAGGCGATTGAAGCTCTAGCCAAGCTCTTCAAACTCAACATCCGCAGCATGTCCGAAGCGGACGAGTCGCTCATTGCCATGGGCGGTCCAGGAGGGTGTGAGCTAGATGCCCAGGACGTGACTGTTTAGTTCCTTGCTTTCCTGCTGCGTTTCTCGTCTTTTTCACTTTGTGGACAAGTCTCTGTGTTCGTCTGTTAAGCTATCACCTCACCTCGGTTGTTGTCACTATGTATGGACCTGATCTCTCCATCATTGACTGGAATACCCGTGGGCTAAACGACCAAGGTCGCAAAGACACCGTCCATGCCTTCCTCGCAGATACTCGCTGTCATATCGCTTGCATTCAAGAGACCAAGCTCGACCACATCGATCAACAAACGGCTTCTTATATCGGCGGTCTTAGTCTTCGCTCCTTCGCTCACCGTCCGGCCATCGGCACCCGGGGCGGCATCCTCTTACTCTGGAATGAGGATCATGTGGAGGTCTCCAATGTTCACCTCGGCACTTACTTGATCTCGGCTAGCGTCTCCATTCGCGCATGTGGTACCTCCTTCAAGCTCACTACGGTCTACGGCCCTACAGATCATGCCGAGAAAGAAGCCTTTCTCTTAGAAGTTATCGCTGCCAAGCCTTCTGACGACTCAAAATGGCTCATCATTGGGGATTTCAACCTTATCTACCAAGCGGAGGATAAGAACAACAACAACCTAGACTTCCGCTTGATGGGTCTCTTCAGAAGAGCTCTCACCAACTGTCAGCTTAAGGAGCTGAAGCTGCAGAACCGGAGGTTTACTTGGAGCAACGAAAGGGAGACCCCTACTCTTGTGCGTCTGGATCGGGCTTTCTGCAATGCTGCTTGGGACCTCATGTTCGAGAATCATGTGCTACATGCCCTGTCCTCATCCCTCTCGGACCACTGCACCCTCCTCCTTTCCAACCAGAGTGGCCCGCAAAAACCGCCTGTCTTTCGCTTCGAGTCCTTCTGGACCAAAATGCCGGGGTTCAGGGAGGTGGTCCAACAAGCTTGGTCTGCGCCCTCCTCGCACTCTCAACCGGTCCATGTCATCAATCACAAGCTCAAGGCCACGGCACAAGGGCTCAAATCTTGGAGCAAAGGCCTCTTTTCTGATGGCAATCTACAACTCCTCATGGCCCTGGATGTCATTCTGCAGCTGGATATTGCTCAAGAGTCCCGCGCGCTCTCCCAGGAAGAAAGATGGCTCCGTGCTAACCTGAAACGTCGGGTTAAAGGTCTCGCTGTTCTGGAAAGATCCCGCAAACGTCAAGCCTCCGGGATTCGCTACCTCCGCGAGGGCGATGCCAACACCAAATTTTTCCATCTACGAGTTAATGCGAGGAAGCGCAAAAATCACATCTTGAGACTCAAGCATAACACTGGCTGGGCTGTGACTCACGATGATAAAGCCGGGCTGATCTTCGACCACTTCTCCCGCGCTCTAGGTCGGCCTCCTCCTCGTACGCTGGACTTCAACTGGGACGCCCTGAACCTCACCACCCACCCTTTGGAGGATCTGGGCCTGCCTTTCTCTGAGGATGAGATAAAGGAGGCTATTGATGACATGCCCGCGGACAAGGCTCCGGGCCCTGACGGTTTTACTATCGCCTTCTTTCGCTCTTGCTGGGATATAATCAAGGATGACCTTATGTCCGTCATCAATGCCTTTTCCGAGCTTTCTGCGTCCAATTTCCACATCATCAACACAGCCAATGTCGTGCTTCTGCCTAAAAAGGACGGTGCGGAGTCCATATCGGATTTCAGGCCCATCAGTCTCATCCATGTGGTTCCGAAGATCATCGCCAAAGCTATGGCACGACGTCTTAGCCCGAAGATGAACGACATTGTTTCCCGCAGTCAGAGCGCTTTCATCAAGTCTAGAACTATCCACGACAATTTCTTGTACGTCAGGAACACCGCCCGCCGGTTACATCGCTGCAAAACTCCGTCACTTCTGATCAAATTGGACATCGCCAAGGCCTTCGACACTGTTCGCTGGGATTACATGCTGGATCTTTTGCAACGCCTCGGCTTTCCTCAAAGATGGCGGGCCCTCCTGACGACTCTCTTCACCACGGCCTCCTCTAGGGTTTTGCTCAACGGAATCCCTGGGAGGGACATCATGCATGGACGGGGTTTTCGTCAGGGTGATCCCCTCTCGCCCCTCCTGTTCGACATCGCCATCGACCCACTTCAGAGACTTCTGGAAAAGGCTACGGAATCCGGCTTGCTGTCTGCTATGCCTGGTGGTATTCAGGGCCCCAGGGTCTCCCTATATGCGGACGACGCTGCCATTTTTCTATCCCCCACGACACATGATGTGGAAGGCCTTGCTTCCATTCTACAGAGTTTTGGGGTAGTCTCTGGCCTCGTGACAAATGTGACCAAGAGCTCCATCGCCCCCATCCAATGCGCCAACATTAACTTGGAGGAGATTCTGGCGAACTTCCCAGCGACTACAACCCCCTTCCCCATTAAGTATCTGGGGTTGCCCCTCTCCCTCGGAAGACTTAGGCGTGTGGACCTTCAACCCTACATCGACAAAGCGGTGGCTCGTCTTAGCCCGTGGAAAGGAAAGTTCCTGAACCGTGCCGGGTGCACTGCTCTGGTTAAGTCCGTGCTCTCCTCCATGCCAATCTTCCTGCTGACGGCTTTAAAGGCTGACAAAGGCATCCTCAGGGCCTTTGCGAAGATCAGTCGTGGCATGCTCTGGGCCTGTAAGGAGGCGGTTAGTGGAGGGAAATGCAAAGTCAACTGGCAAAAGGTCTGCCGCCCCAAGGAGCTCGGTGGTTTGGGGGTTCTGGACCTGGAGAGGTTCTCCCGGGCCCTGAGGCTTCGCTGGTTATGGTATGAGTGGAAGGCTCCTGAGAAGCCATGGGTGGGCTCTGAAACACCCAACGACGCCTCCGACCTTGACCTCTTCAATGCGGCTACTCGCGTCACCATCGGAAACGGCGCCAAGGCCTCCTTCTGGTCGTCTTCATGGCTCAATGGTGCCCCGCCAAAAGACCTGGCTCCCCTAATTTTCAAGGCTTCCAAGAGGAAGAATCGGACGGTCCAGGACGCTCTCGCTGATAACAACTGGATCTCGGACATAGCGGTGGATGCGTTCACGGCCGATCACATGGAACAATACGTCCGCCTCTGGGAGCTCTTGTCGGATATCCAGCTTCAACCTGACACTGAGGACTCCATTACCTGGTCCTTGACCCCTAATGGGTGCTACTCGGCCACCTCCGCCTACAAGGTCCAGTTCCTTGCCTTTTTGCCCTGCCAGTTCGGGAACATCGTGTGGAAGACCTGGGCCCCTCCAAAGTGTCGTTTCTTCGCCTGGCTCGCTGTCCAGAACCGTTTATGGATCGCCGATCGCTTGGCGAAACGCGGATGGCCGCACCAACCTACTTGTCAGCTCTGCCGTACCTCCCTTGAGATGGCACGGCACATTCTTTTCGAGTGCCGCTTCTCCAGACGTATCTGGACGGCCGCGGCCTCTTGGCTGTCTTGTCCAGACCTCATCAGCAGCATCGGGGAGGGTAGGCCTAAAGTCGTGGACTATTGGTTGGCCGTTTCGAAGTCCACCACCTCCTCCCCAAATGGCTTGCGCTCAGCTATCACGCTCATCACTTGGGAGATCTGGAAAGAGAGGAACGAACGAGTTTTCAACAACAAGTCCTCCCTGCCATCGGTTGTCATGCATAAGATTAGGGAAGAGGGGAAGGACTGGATCCTCGCCGGTGCTAAAAATCTGGCGGAACTTGTAGGCTGATTCTCTTCCCCCTGTATCGGGGGCGGTGGTCGCCCCCTTCCTCGTTCTTTTTGTTGTTTTTGGCTCTTGCCATACCCCCGTTTGCTTCTCCTATATCAATATAAGGCAAAAGCTTTTTTGCCCGTTTCAAAAAAAAAAGAATTGTGATACCACGAGCAATTACTTAGTAAAGTAGCGTTATCTGTAAAGTCAGGACCATCTACTTAGCTCACTCATTATTTTTCCAGGATAGGGAAATTGAAGGAAAATTTCACAACACCCAAATTCCATGCCAAAATGTGATTGTATGCATCATGTACAAAAAAATGCATCCTAATAAACATGTCCATATTTTAGTACCAAATTAACTTTAAAAGTCACAACTTATTTTCCCGTGATGTATATCCATACAAAAAATTAATTCCTGGCGGGATGCGATCGTTGCCGTGGTAACCAAGGACATCAAGTGTCGGCGAAGCGGTACAACGCTATATACGATCTGGAATATTTGAAACGAGCGTAACCGGTGCATTTTCAGGTGGCCGCCCTGCCATTCGAGGATACCAAGCAGTGGCAGCTGACATGACCGGGCTCATGCCACGGTGAGAGTTGGCTAGGTTTCTCGGACATTTTAGCTTACGGTCCGGTTTGCCAGCAAGTTCTCTTTAAAAAATTTCATCAACTTTGTACATATTACTTCATTCTTTTCTATGTGAAAAGGCAGTGCTCCTATCGGTTTCTCCACACACAAAAAAACAATTTCTTTCATACTTTTCTTTTATAAAAATAACAAATGTTCAAGTATGGATAGACACCCCCCCAAGTGATAAACCGCATTATATTCCTGGAGTAGTTTAGTTTTGTCATTATTTGCTTTAAACTTCTAGAAAACCATATATCGCTTGTTATGACACCATGTATATCCACAGAAAAAACACCTTTTTCATTACTTTTATTTATTAATATACATATTCAGTATCGCGGGTGGACATTCTCCAATGTGATAAAATGCAGTATATTCTTGGATTAGTTTATGTTATGTCACATTTGCATGCACTAGCTAGCTACTCTATATACTTTACTGATGCAAATTTATGTTTTTTTAATGTCAGCTTGATGGAATGGTGTCGGATCCCCATTTGACATTCATGATTGATCCGAGGCGCAGCCGGGGAAATTTAGGCTCAAACACAAAAGATGAAGGCGAGGCCGATGATCTGCCGGGACCTAGCGACCCTCCGCCGCGATGGATCAGCTACCGCCGCCGGCGCCGCAAGGGTGTCCCTGAACGGGCACCCTTGTATTGATCTTGGTTGTTTTTGGTCAGTTGTCACCAATTTCGACATTGTTTTCATTTCTGCGTCATTTCAAGAACAACAGCGTTTTTCATTAGAGACATGTTGATCTTTTCCCTCTCATGGTCTAGAGATGGGAAAAGACTGATATTTCCATTGGCTCAATAATGGTGAGGTAGCTGCCTCGAAGATACATTATGCATGCTGTAATGCCCGTGTCTCGTACTTATTTGTAATATTGTGGATGCTCCATTGCAATTGTCTTGGTATTTTTATTTTATAATGGATCCTCGTGTTTGATATTTTATTTCAGATAATTTTTTGTTGCACTTAAACTATTGTTTTAATTTCTTGTTCAAAGAAAAATTGAGCTTAGTTTACTGAGTCAGAATTGTCCTGCAGTGCAGCTCCCCTGCCCACGCCCGCCATCCAGTTTTGTATGAATAAGTGCTTTAAAGATGCAACAAATCTATTAAATTAACGCATATTGTTGTGGTCTAAACTTAACGAACGTATTTTAGAAATATGATCATTTACAATGGTGAAAAAAGGTAACGTATTTTATTTTGCTTTCGCACATATTACACATAGTTATATTTTGTTACCAAAGTCTACAGTGAAATACTTGATGCTTTAATTAACTTATACATAGGATTTAATTTTGAACTTCTGTAAACATTCTTGCAAACTCCTCTCTTCGGGAAACCACCAGTGGGGCTAAGGTGCTAGAAGATGTGATAGTTGATATGACAAAGTGAGCCAAAAAAGGGAGATAATGACCGAAAACAACATTTTAGGAGGAGCGGTTTTTTTTTTTACTTTGTTGTGATGTGACTCTAACTCTAGTAGTTGGTAAACTCGTTTAATTATCTGTAACAGTACAAATTCACAATTCTTTAGTTTTTTCTTTTTGAAAAAAGAGAGCTCTCACAATTCTTTTTTTTTTTGTTTTTTTTTTCTGGGAGCTGTCACAGTTCTTTAGTTAAGTAAGGACATTCCCAAATAGGTCTATTTTTCTAGCACTGCTAGCCTTTGGTTGGTTATACGATGTTTTGTTCCATATAAGTTGCATCGACAACGGTTCGTCCGTTCAGACATGGTTTTGCCCGTGGGTTTTAATTTCGATTCGTATATGGAAACTAGGTGATACTTAATCTACTGAATGCACACAAAAAGTATTCTACAATATCCTGACATAACAATTCTGTTACTTATGTAAAGGATGTTGAAGTACCCACCTTTTGGGGCATCGCCACGTGAGACGTGAGAGTGAATCCATGTTGTCCGTTTCACACGCGCCTCCCGCCGATGCCTCCCGGGCACGCTCCATGTCGTCCAATCATTGAGGCTGCCTCACACCCGACCGATTTTCCTCAAGCTCCATGATACATGGGCCGCGGGCGCGCTCGGCACAGCTTTATGTGGTGCTTTTCATCGCCCCTACATGCACCGTCTCACGCGCGGCACGTGCCGCATGATCTCGGGTCATCCATCCGCACCGTTTGTGTTGGACCAGGCTAGTTCGGCCAAATGAGACAGGTGCACACATGCATCCGGCTCAGAGTTTTGAATGCTCGGCCTTGTCATGTGAGGGGCTTGGTTGGCCGCCTTTGTTTGCATAAACCCGGATCGCCTTGCTACATGCTCGAGCGCTATGTGGCACTTTCACCCATGTTATTCTTGCCCGGACCCTTATCTTCACGGGCCCTGGTCAGCAGGCGCATATGGGGTGCTTTGTTGGGTAAATTATCTAGATGTTGCATGCTGCTAGTTGTTTAACGGAATGTAGCCTGGGATGGCTGGCCGGTGGAGTCTGCATTTGTTGGGGTGGTCGGTTATGATGGTTGAGGAAGTTTGCCGTGGGGGTGTGGTTACTATTCGGTTTGCCAGCTAGATTCATTCATCCATGTATCCCTTTTTTGCGTCGTTCATGTATTCTTTATCATCTTCTTGAACATGCTGACATGTTTTTAGCCAGATATGCGTCTGTGTGCTAGGCGACGGTTCTGATGGTTGAG
Source organism: Triticum aestivum (assembly GCF_018294505.1). Classification (NCBI taxonomy): domain Eukaryota; kingdom Viridiplantae; phylum Streptophyta; class Magnoliopsida; order Poales; family Poaceae; genus Triticum; species Triticum aestivum. Next base: position 175,696,551 of record NC_057809.1, read on the forward strand.
GTCATTCTTCATGGCAGTGTGGTTGGGTGGCCGGTTCAGATGGTGCTGGTTTGGACGGGTAGCTTTTGTCTTGGCTACATCTTGCGTCGTGCCCGGTGGGCTGGGGTGGGACGGGACATCTAACGATCCTCCTCTTTTCATGCGCTCGGCTTTGCCTTATTTGTACGTGGCGGGCTAGCGTGCGATGGGACATGCAACGTTAGTTGCCAATGCGAATTTTTTTGATACTCTTTACCCTTTACCTATAGGTGTTGCTGGCATGGGTGTGCCCATACATTGCGGATGTTGGCGTTTGATATGCTAGTAAAAGTGCGCCGTCTACTCGGTCCTTTATCACCCACTTGCTCTGCGGCTAGCCAATGTTATCCTTGTGGTCCCGCATGCCAGTGTGTGCATGAGGTTTACTTCGAGTTAGTGCATTTGATGCCGCTTTCTTCCCCATGTCCTTTTCGTACCACCCCCCGCCTTCTCCTTCATGCTCACGTCCAACAAAGAAGGCAGGCTGCTTCCTCTTTCTTCATTTCATTGGAAACTGACGGTGTCTCGGCTAGGGGGGCTCTCATCATGACGACCCGCCTTGGTGGGCTGGGGCCAAGGACACCCACCTTAGTTCCATTCGGGGCCATTTCGGGTGGTCCATGAAGATTACAAGGAAGATCCAGAAGACTTGATGTATACTCCAAGACGTTAGATCCATGGAAAACATATCTCCTTATGACCCACAATGATAGGATATCAATGGTAGTTCTCTCGATAAGTAAGAGTATCGAATCCAACGGGGAGAAGAAGGAATTGACAAACGGTTTCAACAAGGTATTCTCTGCAAATGCTGTAAAAGAGTAGTAACGGATAGTTTCGTAGCAAGGTAATTCGTAGAAAGTAATAAGGTGCAGAAAGGGACCAATCCTTATATTGCAAAGGACAAGTTGGAAGTAGTTCTTCTATTAAGCAAAGAGTTCTCGAGGACACATGGTAATTTTGTCTAGTCATGTTCATCATGTTTGCTGATTCGCGCTCACTACTTTGATAAATTGTTATGTGGGTGAAACGGTGCTAGGGTGTTGTTCTTAATTGAACAAACAACCTTCTCAGGATTACCTCCTCTCGCAAGTATCCGCAACTACAAAAGAATAATTAAGATAAATCTAACCATAGCATGAAACATATCGATCCAAAGCCCCTTACGGAACATCAAATAACTAGGAGTTAAGCTTCTAATACCCTCACAACCTATCATATACTTACTACTCCTCAATGCCTTCCCCTAGGCCCAGGCATGTTGAGGTTTCATGTAGTCGACATTCACGCGAGACTACTAGAGGAAGAACAACATAACACATCATCAAAAAATTGAACGAATACCAACTTCACATGGTTACTTAAAAACAAGACTTCTTCAATGTCCTAAAGAACAAACAGAACAACTCACAAGTCATATTCATGTTCAAGACCAGGGGAGATAAATATATGATTAACTGAACATATGATTTTCCACCAAATAAACCAACTAGCATCAACTACAAGATCTAATCAACACTACTAGCAACCACCAAGTACCAATATGAGGATTTGGACAAAGAATGAATACAAGGGATGAACTATGGTTTGGAGATGAGATGGTGCTGATGAACATGTTGATGGAGAGATGAGAGGAACGTTGGTGATGATGATGGTTTTGATTTTCCCCTCCCGGAGGGGAGTATGCCCGGCGGAATCGCTCCGCTAGAGAGGAAAAGTACTCTTGCCCAAGTTCCTCCTTGAGACGGTGGCGCTTCGTCCCATAAGTCTTCTTTTGATTTTTTAGGGAAAATGGCCTCACATAGTAGAAGATGGGCACCGGAGGGCTTCTGTGGGCCCCACAAGGCAATAGGGCACGCCTAGAGGGGTACGGTGCGCCCCTACCTTGTGGGCCCATGGTTGCTCTTTTTTGGTACTTCTTTCTTCGAGTATTTTTTTATATATTTCAAAATAATTCTTTGTAAAATTTCATGTCATTTGGAGATCCGAAGAATAGCTATCTCTACTATAGCTCTTTTAGGTCCAGAATTCCAGTTGTCGGCAATTTCCCTCTACATGTATATATTGCATATTGAGAGAGAAAAGACATTAGAATTACATCATAAAGTGAAATATTGATTTAAAATATTATAAATAACAGTAGGAAAACATGATGCAAAATGGATGTATCAGCTCCCCAACCTTAGACCTCGCTTGTCCTCAAGCGAATGCCGAACTCGATAATCATGGCCACATGTTTATAGAGAGAGTTGTCGATAAAACAAAATACAGACATCGTAGCATCATGGTCATTATTATAACATCAATTATTCATCATAAAATTTCTCATGATCAAGTAATAATTCATCCACAAGCCAAAGTATAAACAATAAACTTTCTTGAAAACTAACAAACTATGTTTTAGTCATTGAAGCAATTATAATTCATCATATTTCCAGAGAGGGTCTATGTAAGAGCTCCCGATTTAGCAAATTCCACATACTTAACCATCATATAGTCTTCTATGATTTCCAACACTCAAAGCATATTTTTAGATAAAACGTTTCAACCAGGCACATAGGAAGATGGGGGTCTAATGTGTCACCTCCCAACTTATTTATCTTAGGGATAATGCCAACAATAGTAACTCATGATCACCAATATTCAACTCGATATATGTGCCTTGATCATTCTCTACCACATGATGCTTGCCATGTGGAGAATAACTGAGGTTGGAATAACAATAAATACTATTGACTCATAAATAATAGGAAGGACTAAACATTACAAGATATGCCCTTCACGGAGGGAAGCAAAGGTTGTCATGCGCTTTTTATTTGAATGTGCACGATCTTAATGCAAAGGAATGTCACTTTACATTGCCCCTTGTGATAGCAACATTTATTATGCAGTCCATCGCTTTTATTGTGTTACCATCACAAGTTCGTACAAATATTATTTTCCCATATTATACATATTTAGGAGCAATTTTTATTGCTTTGCACCGATGACAACTTACTTGAAGGGTCTTATGCAACCCATGGGTAGATATGATGGACACTCATGACAGGAAACTAGGTTTAAGGGATTTTGTATGCACAAGTAGTATCTCTACTTAGTACAAAATTTTGGCTAGCAAAACATTATGAGAAAGCACCACATGTTTAATGATCCATGACAATATAACATATATGTGAATATAAGCAAACATAACCCATGATGTTGTCTTCCTTGTCCAACATCAACTATTTGATCAAGCTTGAAAATAATTAATGGGGGCTTGCTACTTGTGAGCTTCGCTGGAATTTTCCCCGCAGAGGAGAGGAGATGCAGTACAGTAGAGATAAGTATTTCCCTCAGTGAGACCTAAGGTTTATCAAACCATAAGGAGAATCACGCAAAGCCTCATGAACAACACATGTACACAAAAGCAAATACTTGCACCCAACACGAATAAGAGGGTAGTCAATCCCATTGGTCGTTACTTGCAAGGATTAAATCTTGAAGTGGTAGATAGATATATTACAAAGATAAAATGAAATAAAAAAATTGCAACAAAGTATTTTTGTGTTTTTATATATGATAAAGGTAGACCCGGGGCCATAGTTTTCACTAGAGGCTTCTCTCTCGAACACATAGCATACAGTGGGTAAATTTTTTATTGTTGGGCAATTGATAGAAAAACGCATAGTTATGATGATATTCAAGTCAATGATCATGCATATAGGCATCACATCTGAGACAAGTAGACCGACTCCTACCTGCATCTACTACTATTACTCCACCCATCGACCGCTATCGAGCATGCATCTAGGGTATTAAGTTAATAAAAACAGAGTACCGCCTTAAGCAAGATCACATGATGTAGACAAAGTAAACTCAACAAATATGAATAAACCCCATCATTTTACCCTTAATGGCAAGAACACAAATACGTGTCTTGTCCCTTTATATCACTGGGATAGAGCACCGCAAGATTGAACCCATCACAAAGCACCTCTCCCACTGAAGATAAATCAATCTAGTTGGCCAAACCAAACGGATAGATCAAAGAGAAATATAAAGCTATAACAATCATGCATAATAAAGTTTAAAAAAGCCTCCATTAATATTCATAAATATTCAGGTCATAAACCCACAATTCATGGGATCCCAACAAACACACCACAAAAGAAAAATACATCGGATAGACACTACTAGGGAAAAGCCTAGTAGTAGCGCGGGTTTAATGCCTACTAGTAGCGCGGGGAACAACGCTACTAGTAAGGCGCTACAACTATTACTTAGCAGTAGCGCGTGCGGCACACGCTACTGCTAAGACATATAGCCGCAGCGCGTGTTTATTCCAGCGCTACTGCTAATCTCACTAGTAGTAGTGTGTTTCCTGTCCATCGCTACCAATTATGAGGTTGTTATATCATTATGTTCATAACAGTGTCGGAAATGAAGGTGGATTAGGTTCAATTGGAGGCAACATGTGGTGCATGTCGAAAGTATACTACTAGTTTGGACTAGTAGTACTTTCGATGTGCACCACATGTTGCCTACACTTGAATCTAATCCGCCAACACAAGCTATGTAATCATCATCATAGTCATTACCACCAACACTAGCTATTTAATCATCATAGTCATAGTGTAGCACATCATCATCTTCAAACTCATTCTAGCTAGCTAATCACCACCAACACTAGCTACGTTAGCTATCTAATCACCACCAACACTAGCTAATAATAATCATCATAGTCATTACCACCAAGACTAGCTATTTAATCATCATAGTCATAGTGTAGCACATCATCATCTTCAAACTCATTCTAACTAGCTAGTCACTCCTACTGCTCTCTCTTAGGTAAAATAGAATAAAACATGTGTACCACTCCTGCTTCATCATATTGGATCATGCAGATGAACCTGTCTCCTAATTGTGGGCTGCGCTTCTGATTGTTGCCCCGTAGTACCTCTCTGCGATCCTTCACAATTTTGCTCCAGTCTTTGACTATTAAGACTTCCTTGCTTTGAGAAATCTTGAATGCACTAAAGAGCAATGTAGGATGTCTTGGTCGTAAACTAACAATTCTCATGCGACCTTTAGTCTCGATCCAATGAGGCACAACATTCATCGGGAGTCCCTGTTGAAGAACATCGTAGTAACATACTTAGAAATGAAGTTTAGCTTAAAAATAATGTATGCAAAAGATGCATTGAGGATAAATAGTAAAAACCTTACCATCTTTCCTAAATAGATGTGACCGTAGTTGAATACAAACACTATTGGTCGCATGTTTTGAGTACTAAGATTTTTAAGTCCAGGAAATAATTTGACTTGACAGCATCAAGATCCTGAAGCCATGAAATATAATGACTTATCTCCTCGCAATTTAGTTCAGCCCCGGGATAGTGGATGGTCATGTCTACCAAGCATCGGACATGTTTGCTTGAATGGAAATAAGCTGTCAATAGAAAATAGTTGTCAACTATTTTTGAATAAACAATATCCAAGACATAAATATGGTTGAGAAACTCACATAATGGTAGAACTGGAGGCGTCTGCACATCGACCCAGATGTTGATATTATCTTCGGAACCAGAAGTAAAAATTGTTGTGGATAGGGATCCTGTAAAAACATCTTTTGAGGAATGGGCCAGACCCGGCCATTTCTCAAGAACACTAGCTAAGGGCCCTGATACTACCACTTGGATCTGGAACCTACATGCTGATGCTCACGATTTCGATAGTCATACTGGTGATTTGGAGGAGATTTCTCGAAAAGTCTTTAGTGCTCATTTCGGGCAACTTTCCATTATCTTTCTTTGGTTGAGTGGCATGTACTTTCATGGTGCCCGTTTTTCCAATATATCATCTTCTGGACGAATATCAAAGGTGATAACCATATCAGGCTCAAATGCATAAGTCTTGCATAATACTTGCCAAGTTTTGCATTCAAAATAGGTGTAGGTGTCTGCGTTTTATAATTTTGTGTGGAAAGTATAACCATGCTCGGTCTTCAAGTAAACTCTCTTTACCTCCATAGTTTTCATAGGACTGAAACCTATCTTATCCAAGACAAAAACTCTTGCATGGCAGGGGATATGCTAGTAGAATAGTAAAAAATTAAAATTATAAGTTGAAGCAAATGAAGCAGAAGTCATGCTTAATTACGAAAAAAGACTTGTTGTTATGACTTACTGTATCCACCTCGAAGTTCTCATCCAGCTTGATGTTGAAGCGCCTATCATCATCTAGGAAGATTCTGTCACATAGGTCATGCTCGTCTTTGCAGTATTCGCAAATACCGAAATCCTTTTTGTCGTCACACATTTCCTATGTTCATAGTTGAAACATTAATTGAAAATCGATAGAAGGAAACTACCATGATACTCAACACACAAATCTGGGGCACTTGATATTTCCTACATATTCTAGCACAAGTCATGCTTAAATTCACGAAAAAATCTGGCATGACCTTTGCTCAAATAGGACATATCGAGCGTCTGAAATTTGCCGGAATGGAAATGAATCAACACTCCGGCAAAAAATAGGCCACTCTGATTTTCCCAGTGATACAAAGATGTTCATGCTTAAACTTGCAATTCCATCCGGATCAATTATCATAAGCATTCGCACATGAGCTCACCGACTAAATGCCATAGTTCTGCTATATTCAACACACCGAGGAGTGGATAAAGAGGAGGTGGTCTTTAAGCTCACCGACTCGGGTGTAGAGGAAGTAGAGGTAGCTCGGATGACGATCACTCCAAGGAGAAACTACTCTACAAAGCCTGCATATTCCACTGAGTAAAATTTTAATTAGTTCATCAAATCTCATATAGCATTCTGTGATGACAAAGTGATAATGACATAAATTCAACTAGTTCTATTAATTCAACTAGTTCAACTAAGCACTTACTAAAAATAAACTAGTTCTATTAATTTTCTTACTAAAAATAAACTGGTTCTATAGTAAAATTTTAATTAGATCATCAAATCTCATATACCTAAATTTTGTTACTAAAAATAAAAAAATTCTATTAATTCAACTAGTTCAACTAAGCAGTTACTATAAATAAAAATAATAAATTTTCTTACTAAAAACAATAAAAAACTAAATTATACAAGAAAAGTACAAAAAAGTTTAGGGTTTGGAGAGATGGAGGGAGGAGGGAGGAGGGAGGAGGAGGAGGAGGAGGGAGGAGGGAGTAGAAAGGATGAGGAGGGGGAGGAGGGAGGAAGGGGTGACCGGAGGAGGAGGGAGAAGGAAGGAGGAGGGGGCGGCTAGAGGAGGAGTGGATGGGGGAGGATGTGGAGGTAGGAGGGGCGGCCGGAGGAGGGAGGGGGAGGAGGGGGCGGCCGGAGAAGGAGGGAGGAGTGAGGAGGGGGTGGCCGGAGGTGGAGGAGAGGGGCGTGGTAGGGAGGAGGAAATACCTCAGTGGAGGAGGAGCAGGAGCGTCAATGGCGACGGGCGACGAGAGCTTGTCGGGGAATGGCGGCGGTGGTGGACGACGGGGGGTGCGAGGGAGTGAGAGTGGAGAGGGAGAGTGGGGTGGCCTGTTGGGTGCGCGTATACACGTTGAACTTAGTAGTAGCATGGGATCGTATAACGCGCTACTGCTAAAATCCATGGCAGTAGCACACTCTGAAAATGCGCTACTGCTAAGGCTAAGCATGTAAAAAAATCAAAAATACATTAGTCATCGATGATCTTTTTTGTGTAGAATCTAAATTGTAAATAGGAATCGCCCCTAGTTTTTAAGAACCGGCGAAGATTCCTATTGCAGCCATAGATCCTACACATAGAGTTCAGTGAAGACCAAGTGCTTGTGATGGTTTGAGAAATAAGGCATGTAAGGTGGTAAACACCCTGTTCGCTTAGCATTATGGGACTAAAGTTAGAGGATGAGACTTTAGCAGTAGCGATGGTTGTAGAAAAGTGCTACTGCTAAGAACTTTAGCAATAGTGCTTCTTTTGGAAAGGCGCTACTACAACACATGGTTTGGGGGCGATGCCCTTAGCAGTAGCACACTTCTCCTCCAGCGCGCTACTGCTACCTGTGTATTAGCAGTGTGATGTTTTGAAGCGCGCTACTGCTAAGTAGCAGTAGCGTATGTTTTATTGCCACGCTGCTGGTATGATTCTGTATATAAGGTTTTTCCTAGTAGTGAGAACTCCAAGAACATCGAGGAGAACATGGTATTGAAGATCAAATAGAGAGAAGAAGTCATCTAGCTAGTAGCTATGGACCCATAAGTCTATGGTAAACTCCTTATGCATCATCAGTAGGGTAGCAAGGTAGATGTAGAACCCCTCCATGATCGATCCCCCTCCGGCAAAGTACCAGAAAAGGCCTTTTAATAGGATCATGGAAGAACAGAAGCTTGACGCGGCGGAAAAAGAGTTTCGGGTGGCGCTGTTTTGGTCTCCCAATATTTGAGAAATTATAGAAGTGGAATTAGGTCAGACAGAGCCTCGTGGGGCCCACAAGGCAACATGGTGCGTCGGGTTGCCTTGACATCTCCTCGTACATCATCTGGTCTCCCCCCGAAGCTTCCAGATGTCCAGGAAAAATTTGCTAAAAAGTTTCATAGTGTTTGGAGTCCATTTGGTACCGATTTTCTAGAAAACCAAAAACAAGCAGAAAATAACATCTGGCATTAGGTTAATAGTTTAGTCCCAAAAAATTGATATAAAATAACATATAAAACATCCAAGATTGATACTATAATAGCATGGAATAATCAAAATTATAGATACGTTGAAGACATATTAGCATCCCCAAACTTAATTCTTGCTCGTCCTCGAGTAGGTAATGGATAAAAACATAACTTTTGATGTGGAATGCTACTAACATGTTCATTAGTAATCACTTCTATGGTATGATATTAGGATACAAGTGATTCAAAGCAATAGTATATAATTTGATATAAAGACATCAATACTCAGGCATACCGACAAACAAGCATGCCTTTCAAATAAAAATGCTAAATAACGCTATCCCTATGAAATAATATAGCCTTGTCATGATCGGTCTTCCTAACACAATGTATTAATCATGCACAACCCTGATGACAAGCCGCGCAATTAGTTCATACTTTTTAACGTGCTTCAACTTTTTGAATTGTCACGCAATACATGAGTGGGAGCCATGGATATAGCACTATGGGTGGAATAGAATGCGCTGAGATCAATAAGAGGAAGTCAAAAAGGAAGATAGTCTCGCATCGACGCGGCTAATCAACGGGCTATGGAGATGCCCATCAATTGATATCAATGCAGGAGTAGGGATTGCCATGCAACGTATGCACTAAGAGCTATAAGTGTATGAATGCTCAAACTAAAAACTAATTGGGTGTGCATCTAACTTGCTTGCTCATGAAGACCTCAGGCATTTGAGGAAGCCCATCATCAGAATATACAAGCCATGTTCTATAATAAAAAAAATCCCACTAGTATATGAAAGTGACAACTCAGGAGACTCTCTCTACGAAAATTATGGTGCTACTTTCAAGCACAAGTGTGGAAAAGGATAGTAGCATTGCCCCTTCTCTCTTTTTCTCTAATGTTTTGTTGGGCTCTTTTTCGCCTCTTTTTTTCGTATGGTTTCTCATCCCGACTTGTGGGGGAATCATAGTCTCCATCATCATTTCCTCACTGGGACAATGCTCTAATAAATATGATCGTCACACGTTTCTTTACTTACAACTCGATAAAACTGAAACATATGACTCTACATGAATGCCTCTGGCAGTGTACCAGGATGTGCAATGATCTAGCATAATATATATAAAAAATGATGAACGGTGGCTGAACCAAAAATACTATGTCAGCTATATGATCATGAAAAACAATATAACAATGATGATGTATGTCATAAAACAGAACAGTGGAAGTTGCATGGCAATATATATCGGAATAGCTATGGAAATGCCATAATAGGTAGGTACGGTGGCTGTTTTGAGTAAGATATAAGGAGGCTTATGTGATATAGAGCGTATCATATCACGGGGTTTGGATACATCGGCAAAGTTTGCACCAACTCTAGAGGTGAGAAAGGGCAATGCACGGTACCGAAGAGGCTAGCAAATTGCCGAAAGGTAAGAGTGTGTATAATACATGGAGTCAAATTAGTCATAAAGAACTCACATACTTATTGCAAAAGTCTATTAGCCCTCGAAGCAAAGTACTACTATGCATGCCCCTAGGGGGGTAGATTTGTAGGAAAAGTCCATCGCTCATCCCCAACCGCCACTCATAAGGAAGACAATGAATAATAAATCATGCTCCAACTTCATCGCATACCTAGAGACTATACGTGGATGATTCAGGAATCATAAATCTTAACACCAATATTCTTACTAAACACAATCATTCACTAGTACCTTCCACATATCACCATCTTAATATCACAAATTATTGCGAGGAATCAAACATATCATATTTAGTGATCTACATGATGTATTTATTATATCCCTCTTGAATACATATCATATTAGGACCAATTTCATAACACGTGCATATTACCATTGCTATTCATTGAACTCTCAAAAAGATATACGTGAAGCATGAAAGTGAAACTGTTTCTTTAGAATATAACAACCATCATGCTCTAAAAGATATAAGTGAAGCACTAGTGCAACTTCCTAGCTCAAAATATATAAGTGAAGATCAAAGAGTATTCTAACAAATCATGAATAAATGTGTGTCTCTCTCAAAAGGTGTGCTGAGCAAAAGATGATTGTGGCAAACTAAAAATCAAACAAAGCAAAAACTACTATGGCACAAGATGCTCCAAGTAAAACTCATATCATGTGATGAATAAAAGTATAGCTCCAAGTAATATGACGATGGTTTGTAGAAAAAAGAGGGTATGTCTTCTGGGGCATCCCCAAGCTTAGACGCTTGGGTCTTCCTTGAATATTACCTTGGGCTTCCTTGGGCATTCCCAAGCTTAAGGTTTTGTTGGGATTTCCACCGAATATTACCTTGAATATTGCTACTTGCGAGTTGCGTTGGGATTTCCCCCGAAGAGAAGAGGAGATGCAGGAAAATAGAGATAAATATTTCCCTCAGTGAGAACCAATGTTGATCGAACCAGAAGTAGAATCACGCAAAGGCTCGTGAATAGCACCTGTGCACACAAAAGCGAATACTTGCACCCAACATGAACAAGAGGGTTGTGAATCCCCTTAGCGGTTACTTGCAAGGATTAAATCTTGTAGTGGTAGATAGATAAATTACAAATATAAAATAAAAGAAAATAAAAATTGTAGCAAAGTATTTTTATGTTTTTATATATGATAAAGGTAGACCCGGGGGCCATAATTTTCATGAGAGGCATGTCTCTCGAACACATAACATACGACGGGTAATTTTTTTACTGTTGGACAATTGATAGAAAAACGCATAGTTATGACAATATTCAAGGCAATGATCATGTATATAGGCATCACATCCGGGACAAGTAGACCGACTCCTACCTGCATCTACTAGTATTACTCCACCCATCAACCGCTATCCAACATGCATCTAGGGTATTAAGTTAATAAAAACAGAGTAACGCCTTAAGCAAGATGACATGATGTAGACAAAGTAAACTCAACAAATATGAATAAACCCCATCATTTTACCCTTAATGGCAACAACACAAATACATGTCTTGTCCCTTTATATCACTGGGATAGAGCACCGCAAGATTGAACCCATCACAAAGCACCTCTCCCACTAAAGATAAATCAATCTAGTTGGCCAAACCAAATGGATAGATCGGGGAGAAATACAAAGATATAGCAATCATACGTAATAAATATTCAGATCATAAACCCACAATTCATCGGATCCGATCAAACACACCACAAAAGAAGATTACATCGGATATAACTCCAAGAACATTGAGGAGAACATGGTATTGAAGATCAAATAGAGAGAAGAAGCCATCTAGCTACTATCTATAGCCCCGTAGGGCTGGGGTAAACTACTCAAACATCATCGGTAGAGCAGAAAGGTTGATGTGGAACCCTTCCATGATCGATTCCCCCTCCGGTAGAGTACCGAAAAAGCATCCAGATGGGATCGCGGAAGAACTGAAGCTTGCACGACAGATAATGTCTTTTGGGTGGCTCTCTATTGGTTTCCTAATATTTGAGAATTTATAGAAGTGAAATTAGGTCAGACAGAGCCTTGAGGGGCCCACTAGGCAACTGGGGGCGTCCACCTTGGGCGCACTGGGCTGCCTTGACATCCCTTCGTACATCCTCTGGTCTCCTACTGAAGCTTCCATGTTCTCTTATGTCTAGAAAAAATTGTCAACATTTTTCATAGAGTCTGGACTCCATTTTCCATTGATATTTTAGAAAACTAGAAACAAGCAAAAAACAACTGACATTGGGCACTTGGTTAATAGATTAGTCCCCAAAATTGGTAGAAAATATCATATAATTGCGTATAAAACATCCAATATTGATACTAAAATAGCATGGAACAATAAAAATTATAGATAGATAGGAGACGTATGAGGGTCATAAGCATAGAAGATGTCCAAGATAGTATATTTATATGTGAAACCTCTCTTCCTTATTATTCCTTAATGAATTGCATCAATGACCAATGCTATGCTTGTTAACTTCCAATAATTTTCCAATCATACCTTTGATATGTGAAGTCATTACTCCTCATGGGATTAGCATATGAACTTTTATTATTGTTGCTAAGATGGAAACAAGAAAATAAAGCAAACAAAGCTCATACTACTCATTATTATATAACTCTCACAGATGATTACATAGATAGAACAATCAAGAAACAAGCACTCAAAAACTACTTCATACTAATACTTTATCTTCTAGATCAAAAATAAATAGGGATCAAACTAAGATAAATAATGATGATAAAAGTGGTGGTGATACGATACCCAAGGCACCTCCCCCACGCTTGGAACAAGACACGGGTGGTACCCATACCCGTGTACTCAAATTTCTATCTTTGGTGAATGGTGGTGACGAAGTGGTGGGCTTGTCCTTTATCTTCCGAGCTGCTAGGAAATTCATCTTTTCAGTGATCTCGCAAAGAGCTCGGTTCTGCTCCTCCATGGCAGTAACTTCTTAAGTGAGTGACGTGTTTTGAGCACAAAGCGCATCAACAACCTTTATTGCATTAATATGACACAAAGAGAGATCAAGATAAATAGTGTAGAAAGTGTCTCCCTCTTCCATAGCCTTGAAGGGGGCGGGTACTGGTTTGTTTCCTCCATCTCCCTTGATCTCGCCACTGATGGTTTCCATGTTCTCCTCATGGCTTGTGGTATCTTCTTCGCATGTCGACTACTCATAGTAAACCCCATTGTAAGAGCATTTACCTGGAGCTGGTCGGATGATGTGCTCCTTGGCAACGAGCTTCGGTGGAGCCATAGGGGACTTGGAGATCTAAAATCCTGCTAGAAAAATTCCCCGAAACAAGAACATAGGAGAAACTTGCGATATAGAGGTCAAAACCATGAGGAGCTTATATAATGAATGTTTATCTTGCAGGAAAGCATACGAGAGGAATACAAAGTGGGGAAGGTGCATGAGGGGCCCACAAGGCACCAGGGCACGCCTAGGGGGATAGGGCCGCCCGCCCGCCTTGCGCCCTCCTCGTGAACCTTCTCGACTATTTCTTATTTTCCTAATTTTTCTAATATTCCTAAACTGAAAAAAGTATTTTTTATGGAATTTTTGGAGTTGGTTCACTTACCGTATCACATAGCCATTCCTTTTTAGGGATTCTGGAGTGTTTGGGAAGGTCTCTTCAAAATATTCCTCTGATGTAATTACTTGAATAATGTTGGTTTCAACATTAATGGGGTACCTGTAATATAATGTTTAATTCTTTGCCCATTAACCACCTTCAGATTGTTTCCTTCGGTGTTATTGATCTTTATAGCTCCAGGACGGTAAACTTGTTTGACGATATATGGGCCTTCCAATTAGGAGAGAAGTTTTCCTGCAAAGTGTCTAAAGCAAGAATTGTAAAAGAGAACTTTGTCAATCATATTAAATTCTCGTTTCCAAGTTCTATTGTCATGCCATATTTTAACTTTCTCTTTAAATAATTGGCATTTTCATAAGCTTGTATTCTCCACTCATCTAGAGAACTAATACCAACTAACCTCTTTTCACCGGTAAGTTTGTAATCATAATTAAGTTCTTTAATTGCCCATTAAGATTTATGTTCCCACTCGAGGCAAATGACATGTTTTTCGATAAACCATATTATACGGGGACATACCCATATGATTTTTATAAGCAGTTCTATATCCCATAGTGCATCATCTAGTTTCTTAGACCAGTTCTTTCTAGATTTATTAACAATCTTTTGAAAAATTAATTTTGCATCTCTATTGCTCAATTCAACTTTCCCGCTAGACGGAGGATGATAAGGTGATGCTAATCTATGGATTACATCATATTTGGCTAAGATTTTATGGAATGCACCATGCATAAAATGTGAACCACCATCAATCATTAAATATCTAGGAACTCCAAACCTTGCAAAGATAACTTCTTTAAGAATTTTAACAGATGTGTTGTGAGCAACACTACTAGTTGGGATAACTTCTACCCACTTAGTGACATAATCGACAACAACTAAAATATGAGTATAGCCATTAGAGGAAGTAAAAAGTCCCATATAATCAAAATCCCAAACATCAAATGGTTCAATAACAAGCAAATAATTCATAGGCATTTCTTGACGTCTACCAATATTACCAATTCTTTGACATTCGTCATAAAGAGGACATACTTACTGCATCATTAAAGAGAGTAGACCAATAAAAACCAGATTGTAATACCTTATGTGCAGTTCTATGTCCAGCATGGTGTCCTCTGTAAGCATTGGAGTGGCACTTCTTTATGATTTGTTCCTACTCATACTTAGGTACACAACATCCAACAACACCATCTACTCCTTCATTATATAGATGTGGGTCATCCCATCAGTTAGGTCTTAAATCAAAGAAGAAAATTTTCTTTTGTTGATATGTGTAATTAGCTGGTATCTATTTAGCAACAATGAAATTAGCATAATCTGCACACCAAGGATTATCACAAGAAGTGGATGCATTTATTAAAGGTAATTTCTTAGGAAAACTATCATTAATAGGTAGTGGGTATATGCAATAGGATTTTTGGTCCCTTTTTAGTTTCTACGAACAATATGCAAATCAAACTCTTGCAACAAAATAACCCACCTAATCAATTGAGGTTTAGCATCTTTCTTATCCATGAGATATTTAATAGCAACATGATTAGTGTGAATAATAACTTTAGAATCAATAGTATAAGGTCTGAATTTATCACAAGCAAACACAACTGCTAAAATTTCTTTCTCAATAGTGCATAATTTCTTTGAGCGGTATCCAAGTTCTTATTAGCATAATGAATAACATTCAATTTCTTATCAACACTTTTTCCTAGAACATCACCAATGGCATAGTCGCTAGCATCACACATAATTTCAAAGGGTTGGTTCCAATCAGGTGGTTGTACAATGTGTTAGTTATTAGGGCTTTCTTAAGTATTTGAAAGGATTCTACACATTCATCATTGAAAACAAATGGAACATCTTTTTGCATGAGATTAGTAAGAGGCCTAGAAATTATAGAGAAGTCCTTAATAAATTTTTGTAGAAACTAGCATGACCAAGGTAACTTCTTATATGTTTAATATCTTTAGGACATGTCATTTTAACATTGCGTCAACTTTAGCTTTGTTTGCTTCAATGCCTCTTTCAGAAATTTTATGACCAAGGATTATGCCTTCATTCACCATAAAGTGTCACTACTCCCAATTCAAAACAAGATTATTCTCTTAACATCTCTACAAACCTTATCAAGATTGCTCAAGCAGTCATCAAAAGAAGTTCCATAAATGGAAAAATTATCCATGAATACCTCAACAATTTTCTCACAGAAATAAGAGAATATAAGATTCATACATCTTTGAAAGGTAGCAGGTGCATTAGATAAACCAAAAGGCATACGCCTATAAGCATATGTAAGTTCCAAAAGGACAAGTAAAATTAGTTTTCTCTTGATCTTCTTATGACACGGGTATTTGAGAGAAACCAAATATCCATATAGGAAACAAAAGTGTGTATGGTGACAAACTTTCTAGAATTTGATCAATCATAGGCAAAGGGTAATGATCTTTCCTATTAGCTTTATTTAATTTTCTGAAGTCAATTACCATCCTATAACCGGTTATATTTCTTTGTGGGATAAGTTCATTTTTTATCATTATGAACAATGGTGATGCCACCTTTCTTAGGGACACAATGAACAAGACTTGCCTATCTACTATGAGCTCTATGAACAAGACTTGCCTATCAGCTCTATTTTCTTACCACATCCTTCATCTTACGATTCAAGCGACATTGATGATCGTCTAGTTTAGCATCATGCTCCATACTAATCTCATGTTGACGCAGAGTAGGGATAATTCCCATCATCAAGAGTATATCCAATCGCAGCACAATGCTTCCTCAAAGTTTTCAATAATCAATTTTCTTCGTGCACTGAAAGGTTAGCATTGGTAATAACATGATATATTTTTTATTCATCAAGATAAGCGTATTTCAACGCATCTCAGAATTTCAATATATATAGATTAATTGCATATCAGGATGTATTGTTCCATCCGACGCATAACGATTAGCAACCAATTTTTCCATAATACATGAAGGGATTTCATAATAAATATTTTTAGTACGCTCAGTATGTTGAGGAGTATCTCTTACCACTTCTTGTCAAGGTGAAGATTGTTGGGAAAGGCAGTAGAAAACAAAATTTTCTATGCCTACGCACACCAAAGATCAATATGAAGATGCATAATGGGTTTGGATCACGGTCGTTACCGTCACCGAGTTGCAGCGGAAGAAGAACATGTCGGTGTAGGTCATACTTGGTGTCCCTTGAACCACCGACGAACAATCCTGTGAACCACCAATGAACAGCACTCTAAACGAAGACCGAAAACATGTCCTACCTTCTTGGTTGGAAGCATGCAGCCTTCACGATCAGGCAGCGCTTTGCCATCCAGAGCTAATCGTCCCCGGAGAATTATAGGGAGGAGATTAGAAACACACAAGACTTCTAATTATGTGGACAATAG
Organism: Triticum aestivum; assembly: GCF_018294505.1. Classification (NCBI taxonomy): domain Eukaryota; kingdom Viridiplantae; phylum Streptophyta; class Magnoliopsida; order Poales; family Poaceae; genus Triticum; species Triticum aestivum. Next base: position 175,713,693 of record NC_057809.1, read on the forward strand.
GATTATCCTAGATCTAATTAGTCAACTAGTACCAACTAGAACTAGAACTAGAAGAACTAGAGGAGGCTCCAAAACTTGTGTGTCTCAAAGGACAAAATCCTCTAGTATATATAGGATAGAGGGGAGAGGAGGGGATGCCACCGACGGGAAAGGAGTCCCCCTTGGGGTGCCGGCCTAAGGAGGCGAGGAGGAATCTTCCCCCTTCTCCAATTTGGCCTCCTTCATTAGGGAAGGAGGTGCCTGCTACCTATTGAGCACTGCATTGGTTTTCCCTTGAAGAGGAAAGGGTGATGCAGTAGAGCAGTGTAAGTATTTCCCTCAATTTTTGAGAACCAAGGTATCAATCCAGTAGGAGACCATGCGCGAGTCAGCTTGTACCTACACAAACAAATAAGAACCTCACAACCAACGCGATAAAGGGGTTGTCAATCCCTTCATGGCCACTTGCAAGAGTGAGATCTGATAGATATGTTAATAATAAGATAAATATTTTTGGTAGTTTTATGATATAGATTGAAAGTAAAGATTTAAAAATAAAATAGATTGGAAACTTGTATGATGGATAATAGACCCGGGGGGCATAGGTTTCACTAGTGGCTTCTCTCAAGATAGCATAAGTATTACGGTGGGTGAACAAATTACTGTCGAGCAACTGATAGAAAAGAAAATAATTATGAGAATATCTAGGCATGATCATGTATGTAGGCATCACGCGTCCGAGACAAGTAGACCGAAACGATTTTGCATTTGTTACTATTACTCCACACACCAACCGCTATCCAACATGCATCTAGAGTATTAAGTTCATAAGAACAGAGTAACACCTTAAGCAAGATGACATGATGTAGAGGGATAAATGTTGGGGAACATAGTAATTTCAAAATTTTCCTACGCACATGCAAGATCATGGTGATGCATAGCAACGAGAGAGGAGTGTGTCGTCCACGTACCCTCATAGACCGTTAAGCGGAAGCATTATAACAACGCGGTTGATGTAGTCGTATGTCTTAACGATCGACCGATCCTCAGTACCGAATGTACGACACCTCCGCGTTCAGCACACGTAGAGCTCGGGGAAGAGTTTTGTTAGCACGACGGCGTGGTGACGATGTTGATGAAGCTACCGTCGCAGGGCTTCGCCTAAGCACCGCTATGATATAACCAAGGTGGAGTATGGTCGAGGGGACACCGCACACGTCTAAGAGATCAACAGATCAATTGTTCTGTCTGTGGGGTGCCCCCCTGCCCCCGTATATAACGGAGCTAGGGGGAGGCAGCCGGCCAAGGAGGAGGGCGCGCCAAGGGGGGGCCAGGAGTAGGACTCCCTCTTTTCCTAGTTGGAGTAGGAGAGGAGAAGGAAGGGAGAGAAGAGAGAAGGAAAGGGGGGTGCTGCCCCCCTCCTTGTCCAATTCGGACTAGAGGGGGAGGGGGCGCGCGGCTGCCCTTGGCCGCCCCTCCTCTTCTCCCACTAAGGCCCATTAGGCTCAATATACTCCCCGGGGGGGTCCGGTAACCCCCCGGTACTCCGGTAAATGTCCAAAACCTCCCGGAACCTTTCTGGTATTGAAACACAGTCATCCAATATATCGATCTTTACGTCTCGACCATTTCGAGACTCCTCCTCATATCGGTGATCATATCCGGGACTCCGAACTACCTTCGGTACATCAAAACACAAAAACTCATAATACCGATCATCACAAAACTTTAAGCGCGGGGACCCTACGGGTTCGAGAACTATGTATACATGACCAAGACATGTCTCCGGTCAATAACCAATAGCGGAACCTGGATGCTCATATTGGTTACTACATATTCTACGAAGATCTTTATCGGTCAAACCGCATAACAATATATGTTGTTCCCTTTGTCATCGGTATGTTACTTGCCCAAGATTCGATCGTCGGTATCCCAATACCTAGCTCAATCTCGTTACCAGCCAGTCTCTTTACTCGTTCCGTAATACAACATCCTGCAACTAACTCATTAGTCACATTGCTTGCAAGGATTATAATGATGTGCATTACCAAGAAGGCCTAGAGATACCTCTCCGACAATCGAAGTGACAAATCCTATTCTTGATCTATGCCAACTCCATGAACACCATCAGAGACACCTGTAGAGCACCTTTATAATCACCCAGTTATGTTGTGACATTTGGTAGCACACAAAGTGTTCCTCCGGTATTCAGGAGTTGCATAATCTAATAGTCATAGGAACGTATATAAGTCATGAAGAAAGCAATAGAAGTAAACTTAAATGATCAAGTGCTAAGCTAACGGAATGGGTCAAGTCAATCACATCATTCTCTAATGATGTGATCTCGTTAATCAAATGACAACTCATGTCTATGGCTAGGAAACTTAACCATCTTTGATTCAACGAGCTAGTCAAGTAGAGGCATACTAGTGACACTTTGTTTGTCTATGTATTTACACATGTACTAAGTTTCCGGTTAATACAATTATAGCATGAATAACAAACATTTATCATGAAATAAGGAAATAAATAATAACTTTATTATTGCCTCTAGGGCATATTTCCTTCAGTCTCCCACTTGCACTAGAGTCAGTCATCTAGATTACATAGTAATGATTCTAACACCCATGGAGTCTTGGTGCTGCTCATGTTTTGCTCGTGGAAGAGGCTTAGCAGCGGGTCTGCAACATTCAGATCCGTATGTATGTTGCATATCTCTATGTCTCCCACCTGGACTTTATCCCGGATGGAATTTAAGCATCTCTTGATGTGCTTGGTTCTCTTGTGAAATCTGGATTCCTTTGCCAACGCAATTGCACCAGTATTGTCACAAAAGATTTTCATTGGACCCGATGCACTAGGTATGATACCTAGATCAGATATGGACTCCTTCATCTAGACTCCTTCATTTGCTACTTCCGAAGAAGATATGTACTCCGCTTCACACGTAGATCCTACCACGACACTTTGTTTAGAACTGCTCCAACTGACAGCTCCACCATTCAATATAAACACGTATCCGGTTTGCGATTTAGAATCATCCGGATCAGTGTCAAATCTTGCATCGACGTAACCATTTGTGATGAGTCCTTTGTCACCTCCATAAACGAGAAACATATCCTTAGTACTTTTCAGGTATTTCAGGATGTTCTTGACCATTGTCCAGTGATCCACTCCTGGATTACTTTGGTACCTCCCTTCTAAACTAATAGCAAGGCACACATCAGGTCTGGTACACAACATTGCATACATGATAGAGCCTATGGCTGAAGCATAGGGAACACTTTTCATTTTCTCTCTATCTTCTGCAGTGGTCGGGCATTGAGTCTTACTCAATTTCACACCTTGTAACACAGGCAAGAACCCTTTCTTAGCTTGATCCATTTTCAACTTCTTCAAAACTTTATCAAGGTATGTGCTTTGTGAAAGTCCAATTAAGCGTCTTGATCTATCTCTATAGATCTTGATGCCCAATATATAAGCAGCTTCACCAAGGTCTTTCATTGAAAAACTCTTATTCAAGTATTCTTTTATGCTATCCAGAAATTCAATATCATTTCCAATCAATAATATGTCATCCACATATAATATTAGAAATGCTACAGAGCTCCCACTCACTTTCTTGTAAATACAGGCTTCTCCAAAAGTCTATGTAAAACCATATGCTTTGATCACACTGTCAAAACGTTTATTCCAACTCCGAGAGGCTTGCAATAGTCCAAAAATGTATCACTGGAGCTTGCACACTTTGTTAGTACCCTTTGGATCCATAAAACCTTCAGGTTTCATCATATACAACTCTTCTTCCAGAAAACTATTCAGGAATGCAGTCTTTACATCCATTTGCCAAATTTCATAATCATAAAATGTGACAATTGCACATGATTCGGACGGACTTAAGCATCGCTACGGGTGAGAAGGTCTGATCGTAGTCAACTCCTTGAACTTGTCAAAAACCTTTTGCAACAAGTCGAGCTCTGTAGACAGTAACATTACTGTCAGCATCAGTCTTCTTCTTGAAGATCCATTTATTCTCGACGGCTTGCCGATCACCAGGCAAATCAACCAAAGTCTACACTTTGTTCTCATACATCGATCCCATCTCAGATTTCATGGCCTCAAGCCATTTTGTGGAATCTGGGCTCATCATCGCTTCCTCATAGTTCATAGGTTCGTCATGGTCAAGTAACATGACCTCCAGAACAGGATTACCGTACCACTCTGGTGCGGATCTTGCTCTGGTTGACCTACGAGGTTCGGTAGTAACCTAATTTGATGTTTCATGCTCATCATCATTAGCTTCCTCACTAATTGGTGTAGGTGTCACATGAACTGGTTTCTGTGATGAACTACTTTCCAATAAGGGAGCAGGTATAGTTACCTCATCAAGTTTTACTTTCCTCCCACTCACTTCTTTCGAGAGAAACTCCTTCTCGAAAAAGGATCCATTCTTAGCAACGAATGTCTTGCCTTCGGATCTGTGATAGAAGGTGTACCCAACAGTTTACTTTGGGTATCCTATGAAGACACATTTCTCCGATTTGGGTTCGTGCTTATCAGGTTGAAGCTTTTTCACATAAGCATCGCATCCCCTAAGTTTAAGAAACGACAACTTTGGTTTCTTGCCAAACCACAGTTCATAAGGCGTTGTCTCAACGGATTTTGATGGTGCCCTATTTAACGTGAATGCAGCTGTCTCTAAAGCATAACCCCAAAACGATAGCGGTAAATCAGTAAGAGACATCATAGATCACACTATATCTAGTAAAGTACGATTACGACGTTCGGACACACCATTACGCTGTGGTGTTCCGGGTGGCGTGAGTTGCGAAACTATTCCACATTGTTTCAAATGTAAACCAAACTCGTAACTCAAATATTCTCCTCCATGATCAGATTGTAGAAACTTTATTTTCTTGTTACGATGATTTTCCACTTCACTCTGAAATTCTTTGAACTTTTCAAATGTTTCAGACTTATGTTTCATTAAGTAGATATACCCATATCTGCTCAAATCATCTGTGAAGGTGAGAAAATATACCCGCCGCGAGCCTCAACATTCATCGGACCACATACATCGGTATGTATGATTTCCAAAAAACTGTTGCTCGCTCCATTGTTCCGGAGAATGGCGTTTTAGTCATCTTGCCCATGAGGGATGATTCGCAAGTACCAAGTGATTCATAATCAAGTGATTTCAGAAATCCACCAATATGGAGTTTCTTCATGTGCTTTAGACCAATAAAAACCCAAACGGCAGTGCCACAAATAAGTTGCACTATCATTATCAACTCTGCATCTTTTGGCTTCAACATTATGAATATGTGTATCACTACTATCGAGATTCAACACAAATAGACCAATCTTTAAGGGTGCATGGCCATAAAAGATATTACTCATATAAATAGAACAATCATCATTCTCAGATTTAAATGAATAACCGTCTCGCATCAAACAAGATACATACATAATGTTCATGCTTAACGCTGGCACCAAATAACAATTATTCAGGTCTAAAACTAATCCCGAAGGTAGATGTAGAGGTAGCGTGCCGACGGCGATCACATCGACTTTGGGACCATTTCCCATGCGCATCGTCTCCTCGTCCTTAGCCAGTCTTTGCTTAATCTATAGTCCCTGTTTCGAGTTGCAAATATTAGCAACAGAACAAGTATCAAATACCCAGGTGCTACTGCGAGCTCTTGTAAGGTACACATCAAAAACATGTATATCACATATACCTTTGTTCACCTTGCCATGCTTCTTATCCGCCAAATACTTGGGGGCAGTTCCGCTTCCAGTGACCAGTCCATTTGCAGTAGAAGCACTCAGTCTCAGGCTTAGGTCCAGACTTGGGTTTCTTCTGTTGAGCATCAACTTGTTTGCCGTTCTTCTTGAAGTTCCCTTTCTTCTTCCCTTTACCCTTTTTCTTGAAACTGGTGGTCTTGTTGACCATCAACACTTGATGCTCCTTCTTGATTTCTACCTCCGCAACCTTTAGCATTGTGAAGAGCCTGGGAATCGTCTTATCCATCCCTTACATATTATAGTTCATCACGAAGCTCTTGTAGCTTGGTGGCAGTGATAGAAGAACTCTGTCAATGACACTATCAACCGGAAGATTAACTCCCAGCTAAGTCAAGTGATTATGGTACCCTGACATTCTGAGTATATGTTCACTGACAGAACTATTCTCCTTCTTGCAGCTGTAGAACTTATTGGAGACTTCATATCTCTCAATTCTGGCATTTGCTTGAAATATTAAATTCAACTCCTGGAACATCTCACATGCTCCATGACGTTCAAAACGACGTTGAAGTCCCGGTTCTAAGCCGTAAAGCATGTCACACTGAACTATTGAGTAGTCATCAGATTTGCTCTGCCCGGACGTTCATAACATCCGGCATTGCTCCATCAGCGGGTTTGGCACCCAGTGGTGCTTCCAGGATGTAATTCTTCTATGCAGCAATGAGGATAATCCTCGAGTGATGGACCCAGTCCGTGTAATTGCTACCATCATCTTTCAACTTTGCTTTCTCAAGAAACACATTAAAATTCAACAGAACAACAGCACGGGCCATCTATCTACAATAACATAAACAAGCAAAATACTATCTGGTACTATGTTCATGATAAATTTAAGTTCAATCAATCATATTACTTAAGAACTCCCACTTAGATAGACATCCCTCTAATCATCTAACTGATCACGTGATCCATATCAACTAAACCATAACCGATCATCACGTGAATGGAGTAGTTTTCAATGGTGAACATCACTATGTTGATCATATCTACTATATGATTCATGCTCGACCTTTCGGTCTCAGTGTTCCGAGGCCATATCTGCATATGCTAGGCTCGTCAAGTTTAACCCGAGTATTTTGCGTGTGTAAAACTGTCTTACACCCATTGTAGATGAATGTTGAGCTTAGCACACCCGATCATCACGTGGTGTCTCGGCACGGCGAACTTTGGCAACGGTGCATACTCAGGGAGAACACTTTTACCTTGAAATTTAGTGAGAGATCATCTTATAATGCTACCCTCAAACAAAGCAGAATAAGATGCATAAAGGATAAACATCACATGCAATCAATATAAGTGATATGATATGGTCATCATCATCTTGTGCCTTTGATCTCCATCTCCAAAGCACCGTCATGATCACCATCGTCACCGGCGCGACACCTTGATCTCCATCGTAGCATCATTGTCGTCTCGCCAACTATTGCTTCTACGACTATCGCTACCGCTTAGTGATAAAGTAAAGCAATTACAGGGTGATTGCATTGCATACAATAAAGCGACAACCATATGGCTCCTGCCAGTTGCCGACAACTCTGTTACAAAAGATGATCATCTCATACAATAAATATAGCATCATGTCCTGACCATATCACATCACAACATGCCATGCAAAAACAGGTTAGACGTCCTCTACTTTGTTGTTGCAAGTTTTACGTGGCTGCTACAGGCTGAGCAAGAACCGTTCTTACCTACACATCAAAACCACAACGATAGTTCGTCAAGTTAGTGCTGTTTTAACCTTCTCAGGGACCGGGTGTAGCCACACTCGGTTCAACTAAAGTTGGATAAAATGACACCCGCCAGCCACCTGTGTGCAAAGCACGTCGATAGAACCAGTCTCGCGTAAGTGTACGCGTAATGTCGGTCCGGGCCGCTTCATCCAACAATATGGCCGAACCAAAGTATGACATGCTGGTAAGCAGTATGACTTGTATCACCCACAACTCACTTGTGTTCTACTCGTGCATATAACATCTACGCAATAACTTGGCTCGGATGCCACTGTTGAGGAACGTAGTAATTTCAAAATTTTCCTACGCACATGCAAGATCATGGTGATGCATATCAACGAGAGGGGAGAGTGTTGTCCACGTACCCTCATAGACCTTTAAGTGGAAGCGTTATAACAACGCGTTTGATGTAGTCGTACGTCTTCACGATCGACCGATCCTTAGTACCGAACGTACGTCACCTCCACGTTCAGCACACGTTCAGCTCGGTGACGTCCCGCGAACTCACGATCCAGTAGAGCTCGGGGAAGAGTTTTGTCAGCATGATGGCATGGTGACGATGATGATGAAGCTACCGTCACAGGGCTTCGCCTAAGCACCACAACGATATAACCGAGGTGGATTATGGTGGAGGGGGGCACCACACGGCTAAGAGATCAACAGATCAATTGTTGTGTCTGTGGGGTGCCCCCAGCCCCCGTATACAAAGGAGCTAGGGGCGGCCGGCCAAGGAGGAGGGTGCTCCAAGGGGAGTAGGACTCCCTCTTTTCCTAGTTGGAGTAGGAGAGGAGAAGGAAGGGAGAGAAGAGAGAAGGAAAGGGGGGCGCCTGATACATCTCTAACATCTCTATAATTTTTGATTGCTCCATGCTATTATATTATCTATTTTGGATGTTAATGGACTTTATTTTATACTTTTATATAATTTTTGGGACTAACCTATTAACCGGAGGCCCAGCCCAAATTGTTGTTTTTTTGCCTATTTTAGGGTTTCGCAGAAAAGGAATATCAAACGGAGTCCAAACGGAATGAAACCTTCGGGAACGTGATTTTCTCAACAAACATGATCCAGGAGACTTGGAGTGGGCGTCAAGAAACGATCGAGGAGGGCACGAGGCAGGGGGGCGCGCCTACCCCCCGGTACTCCGGTAAATGTCCGAAACCTCCCGGAACCTTTCCGGTATCCGAACATAGTCATCCAATATATTGATCTTTACATCTCGACCATTTCAAGACTCCTCGTCATGTCCGTGATCATATCCGGGACTACAAACTACCTTTAGTACATCAAAACACAAAAACTCATAATACCGATCGTCACAAAACTTTAAACATGCGGACCCTATGGGTTCGAGAACTATGTAAACATGACTGAGACATGTCTCCGGTCAATAACCAACAATGGAACCTGGATGCTCATATTGGTTCCAACATATTCTATGAAGATCTTTATTGGTCAAACCGCATAACAATAGACGTTGTTCCCTTTGTCATCGGTATGTTACTTTCCCGAGATTCGCTCGTCGGTATACCAATACTAGCTCAATCTCGTTACTGGCAAGTCTCTTTACTCGTTCCGTAATTCAACATCCCGCAACTAACTCATTAGTCACATTGCTTGCAAGGCTTATAGTGATGTGCATTACCGAGAGGGCAAATACCTCTCCGACAATCGGAGTGACAAATCCTATTCTTGATCTATGCCAACTCCACGAACACCATCGGAGACACTTGTAGAGCAACTTTATAATCACCCAGTTACGTTGTGACGGTTGGTAGCACACAAAGTGTTCCTCCGGTATTCGGGAGTTGCATAATGTCATAGTCATAGGAACATATATAAGTCATGAAGAAAGCAATAGCAGTAAACTTAAACGATCAAGTGCTAAGCTAACGGAATGGGTCAAGTCAATCACATCATTCTCTAATGATGTGATCCCGTTAATCAAATGACAACTCATGTCTATGGCTAGGAAACTTAACCATCTTTGATTCAACGAGCTAGTCAAGTAGAGGCATACTAGTGACACTTTGTTTGTCTATGTATTTACACATGTACTAAGTTTCCGGTTAATACAATTCTAGCATGAATAATAAACATTTATCATGAAATAAGGAAATAAATAATAACTTTATTATTGCCTCTAGGGCATATGTCCTTCAATAAACTCATGCAATATGATGTAAACCCCATCTTTTTATCCTCGATGGAAACAATACAATACGTGTCGGTTCCCTTTCTGTCACTGGGATCGAGCACCGCAAGATTGAACCCAAAGCTAAGGACTTCTCCCATTACAAGAAAGATCAATCTAGTAGGCCAAACCAAAACTGATAATTCGAAGAGACTTGCGAAGATAAACCAATCATACATAAAAGAATTCAGAGAAGATTCAAATATTGTTCATAGATGAACTTGATCATAAACCTACAATTCATTGGATCTCGACAAACACACTGCGAAAGAAGATTACATCGAATAGATCTCCAAGAGAATCGAGGAGAACTTCGTATTGAGATCCAAAGAGAGAGAAGAAGCCATCTAGCTACTATCTATGGACCCGAAGGTCTGAAGTAAACTACTCACACATCATCGGAGGGGCCATGGAGTTTATGTAGAGGCCCTCCGTGATCAATGCCCCCTCCGGCGGAGCTCTGGAAAAGGGCCCAAGATGGGATCTCTTGGGTACAGAAGGTTGCAGTGGTGGAAATAGGGTTTCGTGGTGCTCCTGGATGTTTGCGGGGTATATGGATATATATGTGATGAAGAAGTACGTCGTTGGAGCCACGAGGGGCCCACGAGGGTGGAGGGCGCGCCTAGGGGGGTGGGCGCACTCCCTACCTCGTGGCCTCCTCGATTGATTCTTGACGTCCACTCCAAGTCTCCTAGATCACGTTTGTTACAAAAATAACGCTCCCGAAGGTTTCATTCCATTTGGACTCTGTTTGATATTCCTTTTCGGCGAAACTCTAAAATAGGCAAAAAAACAGCAATTTGGGTTGGGCCTCCGGTTAATAGGTTAGTCCCAAAAATAATATAAAAGTGTAAAAATAAGCCAATTAACATCCAAAATAGATAATATAATAGCATGGAGCAATCAAAAATTATAGATACGTTGGAGACGTATAAAGCATCCCCAAGCTTAATTCCTGCTCGTCCTCGAGTAGGTAAATGAAAAAAACAGAATTTTTGATGTGGAATGCTTCCTAACATATTTCTCAATGTAATTTTTCTTTATTGTGGCGTGAATGTTCAGATCCGAAAGATTCAAGATAAAGCTTTAATATTGACATAGAAATAATAATACTTCAAGCATGCTAACTAAGCAATCAAGTCTTCTCAAAATATCATGGCCAAAGAAAGTTATCCCTACAAAATCATATAGTCTGGCTATGCTCTATCTTCATCACACAAAATATTAAATCATGCACAACCCCGATGACAAGCCAAGCAATTGTTTCATACTTTTGATGTTCTCAAACTTTTTCAATCTTCACGCAATATATGAGCGTGAGCCATGGATATAGCACTATGGTGGAATAGAATGGTGGTTGTGGAGAAGCCAAAAAATGAGAAGATATTCTCACATCAACTAGGAGTATCAATGGGCTATGGAGATGGCCATCAATAGATATCAATGTGAGTGAGTAGGGATTTCCATGCAATGGATGCACTAGAGTTATAAGTGTATGAAAGCTCAACAAAAGAAACTAAGTGGGTGTGCATCCAACTTGCTTGCTCACGAAGACCTAGGGCAATTTGAGGAAGCCCATCATTGGAATATACAAGCCAAGTTCTATAATGTAAAATTCCCACTAGTTTATGAAAGTGACAACATAGGAGACTCTCTATCATGAAGATCATGTTGCTACTTTGAAGCACAAGTGTGGTAAAAGGATAGTAACATTGTCCCTTCTCTCTTTTTCTAATAAATTACAATTCATGTGTGTCTCTCTCAAAAGGTGTGTACATCAAGGATGATTGTGGTAAACTAAAAATCAAAGACTCAAATCATACAAGACGCTCCAAGCAAAACACATATCATGTGGTGAATAAAAGTATAGCTCCAAGTAAAGTTACCGATGAACGAAGACAAAAGAGGGGATGCCTTCCGGGGCATCCCCAAGCTTAGGCCATTTAGTGTCCTTGTATTTTACCTTGGGGTGCCATGGGCATCCCAAGCTTAGGCTCTTGCCACTTCTTGTTCCATAATCCATCAAATCATTACCCAAAACATGAAAACTTCACAACACAAAACTTAACAAGAGAATCTCGTGAGCTCCGCTAGCAAAAGAAAACAAAAAACCACTTCAAGTTACTGTAATGAACTCATTATTTATTTATATTGGTGTTAAACCTACTGTATTCAAACTTCTCTATGGTTTATAAAATCTTTTACTAGTCATAGTTTCATCAAAATAAGCAAACAACACACGAAAAACAGAATCTGTCAAAAACAGAACAGTCTGTAGTAATCTGTAACTAACGCCAACTTCTGGAACCACACAAATTCTAAAATAAATTTCTGGACGTGAGTAATTTATCTCTTAATCATCTTGGAAAAGAACTAACTAAATATTACTCTCCAATAAAAAATGGCAGCAATTCTCGTGAGCGCTAAAGTTTCTGTTTTTTACAGCAAGATCAAAAAGACTTTCCCCAAGTCTTCCCAACGGTTCTACTTGGCACAAACACTAATTAAACACAAAAAACACAACCAAAACAGAGGCTAGATAAATTATTTATTACTAAACAGGAGCAAAAATCAAGGAATAAAAATAAAGTTGGGTTGCCTCCCAACAAGCGCTATCGTTTAACACCCCTAGCCAAGCATAAAAGCGAAGATAGATCTAGGTATTGCCATCTTTGGTAGGCAATCCATAAGTGGCTCTCATAATATATTAATATGGTAATTTAATTTTCTTTCTAGGGAAGTGTTCCATGCCTTTCCTTAACAGAAATTGGAATCTAATATTCCTTCCTTCATATCAATAATTGCACCAATCATTCTCAAGAAAGGTCTACCAAGAATAATAGGACATGAAGGATTGCAATCTATATCAAGAACAATGAAATCTATGGGCACATAATTCATATTTGCAAAAATAAGAGCATCATTAATATTTACCATAGGTTTCCTAATAGTGGAATCTGCAAGGTGCAAGTTTAAAGAACAATCATCAAATTCATGGAAAACTAGCAAATCACACAAAGTTTTTGGGATCGTGGAAACACTAGCACCCAAATCACACAAAGCATAGCATTCATGATCTTTAATTTTAATTTTAATAGTAGGTTCCCACTCATCATAAAGTTTTCTAGGGATAGAGACTTCCAACTCAAGTTTTTCTTCATAAGATTGCATCAAAGCATCAACGATATGTTTAGTAAAAGCTTTATTTTGACTATAAGCATGAGGAGAATTTAGCACGGATTGCAACAAGGAAATACAATCTATAAAACAACAATTATCATAATTAAATTCCTTGAAATCCAAGATAGTGGGTTCATTGCTATTTAAAGTTTTAACCTCTTCAATCCCACTTTTATCAATTTTTGCATCCAGATCTAAAAACACCGAATTTTTGGGACGCCTTCTAACTAAAGTTGACTCATCTCCAGTCCCATCATTATGAAGATTCATATTGAAAAACAAAGATTTAATAGGGGACACATCAATTACTTTTAGATCTTCATCCTTATTATCATTAAAATTAAAAGAACACGCTTTCACAAAGCAATCTCTTTTTGCATGCATCCTAGCGGTTCTTTCTTTGCACTCATCAATGGAAATTCTCATGGCTTTGAGAGACTCATTGATATCATGCTTAGGTAGAATTGATCTAAGTTTCTAAGAATCAACATCAAGAGAAATTCTATCCATGTTCCTAGCCAACTCATCAATCTTAAGCAATTTTTCTTCAATCAAAGCATTGAAACTCTTTTGCGAAGTAATAAATTCTTTAATACTTGATTCAAAATCAGAGGGAATCTTATTATAATTTCCATAAGAATTGGTGTAGGAATTACCATAATTATTAGAGGAATTACTAGGAAACGGCCTAGGATTAAAATTACCTCTATACGTGTTGTTATCAAAATTGTTCCTACCAACAAAATTCACATCCATAGATTGATTATTATTCTCAATCAAAGTAGACAAAGGCATATCATTAGGATCAGTAGGAGCACTCTTATTAGCATTAATCTTTCCACTCTCATTAGGATAAGTTCATCCATCTTTCCATTCAAAACATTAATCTCTTCAATTGCATGCACTTTTTTACTTGTAGATCTTTCCGTGTGCCATTGAGAATAATTAACCATAATTTTATCTAGGAGTTTGGTAGCTTCTCCTAAAGTTATTTCCATAAAAGTGCCACCCGCGGCCGAATCTAAAAGATTTCTAGAAGCAAAGTTCAGTCCGGCATAAATTTTTTGTATAATCATCCAAAGGTTCAAACCATGTGTAGGGCAATTACGTATCATTAATTTCATCCTCTCCCAAGCTTATGCAACATGTTCATGATCAAGTTGCTTAAAGTTCATAATATCGCTTCTAAGAGAGATGATCTTAGCGGGAGGAAAATACTTAGAGATAAAAGCATATTTGAACTTATTCCATGAATCAATACTATTTTTAGGCAAAGACGAAAACCAAGGTTTAGCACAATCTCAAAGTGAGAACGGAAATAGCTTAAGTTTAACAATATCATTATCCACATCTTTCTTCTTTTGCATATCACACAAATCAACAAAGTTGTTTAGATGGGTAGCAGCATCTTCACTAGGAAGGCCAGAAAACGGATCTTTCATGACAAGATTCAGCAAAGCAGTATTAATTTCACAAGAGTCAGCATCGGTAAGAGGAGCAATCGAAGTGCTAATAAAATCATTATTGTTGGTATTGGTAAAGTCACACGATTTAGTATTATCTTGAGCTATCGTGACAAGCAAGAAATCCAACACACAAGCAAACAAGAAACAGGTAAAAGAGGCAAACTAGAAAAGAGAAGGGGAATGGAAAGAGAGGGCGAAAGGAAAAGGGGGCGAATAAAACGGCAAGGGTGAAGTGGGGGAGAGGAAAACGAGAGGTAAATGGAAAATAATGTAATGCGAAGGATAAGAGTTGTGATGGGTACTTGGTATGTCTTGACTTGGCATAGAACTCCCCGGCAACGGCGCCAGAAATCCTTCTTGCTACCTCTTGAGCACTGTGTTGGTTTTCCCTTGAAGAGGAAAGGGTGAGGTAGTAGAGCAGCGTAAGTATTTCCCTCATTTTTTGAAAACCAAGGTATCAATCCAGTAGGAGACCACACGCGAGTCACCTCGTACCTACACAAACAAATAAGAACCTCGCAACCAACGCGATAAAGGGGTTGTCAATCCCTTCACGGCCACTTGCAAGAGTGAGATCTGATAGATATGATAATAATAAGATAAATATTTTTGGTATTTTTATGATATAGATTGAAAGTAAAGATTGCAAAATAAAATAGATTGGAAACTTGTATAATGGAGAATAGACTCGGGGGCCATAGATTTCACTAGTGGCTTCTCTCAAGATAGCATAAGTATTATGGTGGGTGAACAAATTACTGTCGAGCAATTGATGGAAAAGCGAATAATTATGAGAATATCTAGGCATGATCATGTATATAGGCATCACGTCCGAGACAAGTAGATCAAAACGATTCTGCATCTACTACTATTACTCCAAACATCGGCCGCTATCCAGCATGCATCTAGAGTATTAAGTTCATAAGAACAGAGTAACGCCTTAAGCAAGATGACATGATGTAGAGGGATAAAATCATGTAATATGATGTAAACCTCATCTTTTTACCCTCGATGGCAACAGTACAGTACGTGTCGGTTCCCTTTCTGTGACTGGGATCGAGCACCGCAAGATTGAACCCAAAGCTAAGCACTTCTCCCATTGCAAGAAAGATCAATCTAGTAGGCCAAACCAAAATGATAATTCGAAGGGACTTGCAAAGATAAACCAATCATACATAAAAGAATTCAGAGGAGATTCAAATATTGTTCATAGATAAACTTGATAATAAACCCACAATTCATCGGATCTCGTCAAACACACCGCAAAAGAAGATTACATCAAATATATCTCCAAGAGAATTGAGGAGAACTTTGTATTGAGATCCAAAGAGAGAGAAGAAGCCATCTAGCTACTAGATATGGACCCAAAGGTCTGAAGTAAATGTAACACCCACAATGCGGCTATATCTCCCACGTGTCGGGGCACGACTTAGACGCATAGCCGCATGGTAGGTTTGTCGCGAGAGGGGTAATCTTCACACAATCCTATGTACTGAATAAGAAAGGGATAAAGAGTTGGCTTACAATCGTCACTTCACACAAATACAAGTAAATGTACATCATCCAGAATACAAACAAGGTTCGACTACGGAACCAAAACAAAAGAAGACAACCCAAATGCTAGATCCCCGATCGACCCGACTGGGCTCCACTACTGATCAACTGGAAACGAAACAACATAACGAACATGATCTTCATCGAGTTCCCACTTGAGCTCAGTTGCGTCATCTGCACTGGTATCATCGCCACCTGCAACTGTTTGGAAGTATCTGTGAGCCACGAGGAATCAGCAATCTCACACCCGCGAGATCAAGACTATTTAAGCTTATGGGTAAGAAAGGGGTAGTAAGGTGGAGCTGCAGCAAGCACTAGCATATATGGTGGCTAACACACGCAAATAAGAGCAAGAAGAGAAGCAACACAACGGTCGTGAACTAGAAGTGATCAAGAAGTGATCCTGAAACTACTTACGTTCAAGCATAACACAAGAACCGTGTTCACTTCCCAGACTCCGCTGGAAAGAGACCATCACGGCTACACACGCGGTTGATTCATTTTAATTAAGTTAAGTATCAAGTTCTCTACAACTGGATATTATCAAATTCCCATCTTCCCATAACCGCGGGCATGGCTTTTGAAAGTTCAAAACACTGCAGGGGTGTCCCAACTTAGCCCATCACAAGCTCTCACGGTCAACGAAGGATATTCCTTCTCCCGGGAAGACCCGATCAGACTCGGAATCCCGGTTACAAGACATTTCGACAATGCCAAAATAAGACCAGCAAGATCGCCCGATGCGTCGACATCCCGATAGGAGCTGCACATATCTCATTCTCAGGGCAACACCGGATGAGCACTCTGTACAACTAAAACCAGCCCTCAAGTTTCCCTGAGGTGGCGCTGCAAAGGACTCTAGTTCGGACCAACACTTAGAGAAGCACTGGCCCGGGGGGGTTAAAATAAAGGTGACCCTCGGGTTGGCCGACCCGAGGGAAGGGTAGGTGGTGGCGAGGCAAATGGTAAAACCAAGGTTGGGCCTTGCTAGAGGAGTTTTATTCAAAGCGAACTGTCAAGGGGTCCCCATAACACCCAACCGTCTAAGGAATGCAAAATCAAGGAACATTACATCGGTATGACGGAAACTAGGGCGACAAGAGTGGAACAAAACACTAGACATAAGGCCGAGCCTTCCACCCTTTACCAAGTATATAGGTGCATTAAAGTAAATAAGAGATATTGTGATATCCCAACATATCCATGTTCCAACAAGGAACAAACTTAATCTTCACCTGCAACTAGCAACGCTATAAGAGGGGCTGAGCAAAAGCGGTAACCTAGCCAAACAACGGTTTGCTAGGAAAGGTGGTGAGGGAGTCCTGGATTAGGGGGTGTTCAGGTAGCTGGACTATACCTTCAGCCGAACTCCAGGACTATGAAGATACAAGATTGAAGACTTCGTCCCGTGTCCGGATGGGACTTTCCTTGGCGTGGAAGGCAAGCTTGGCGATGCGAATATTCGAGATCTCCTACCATTGTAACCAACTTTGTGTAACCCTAACCCTCTCCGGTGTCCATATAAACCGGAGGGTTTTAGTCCGTAGGACAACTTCATCATACAACAATCATACCATAGGCTAGCTTCTAGGGTTTACCCTCCTTGATCTCGTGGTAGATCTACTCTTGTACTACCCATATCATCAATATTAATCAAGCAGGATGTAGGGTTTTACCTCCATCAAGAGGGCCCGAACCTAGGTAAAACATCATGTTCCTTGCCTCCTGTTACCATCCGGCCTACACGCACAGTTCGGGACCCCCTACCCGAGATCTTCCGGTTTTGACACTGACATTGGTGCTTTCATTGAGAGTTCCTCTGTGTCGTCGCTTTTAGGCCCGATGGCTCCTTCGATCATCAACAACGATGCAGTCCAGGGTGAGACTTTTCTCCCCGGACAGATCTTCGTCTTCGGCGGCTTCGCACTGCGGGCCAATTCGCTTGGCCACCTTGAGCAGATCGAAAGCTACGCCCCTGGCCATCAGGTCAGGTTTGGAAGCCTAAACTACACGACTGACATCCGCGGGGACTTGATCTTCGACGGATTCGAGCCACAGCCAAGCGCGCCGCACTGTCTCGATGGGCATGATATAGCTCTGCCGCCGAACAGCGCCTTGGAGGCCGCACACGCATCGGTTCCGACCATTGATTCGGAGCCTACTGCGCCGATCGAGGATCAGCGGTTGGACGCTGCCTCAGGGGCTGCGATCTCAGAGGCGATCGAGCCGAACTCCAGCCCCGCACTCCGCATGGCCCGTGACTCCGAGGAGCCGGATTCCTCTCCGAACTCCGAGCCCCCCGCGCCCCTGCCGATCGAATCCGATTGGGCGCCGATAATGGAGTTCACCGCCGCGGACATCTTTCAGCACTCGCCCTTCGGCGACATCCTGAATTCTCTAAAGTCTCTCTCTTTATCAGGAGAGCCCTGGCCGGACTACGGTCAGCAAGGTTGGGATACGGACGATGAAGAAATTCAAAACCCACCCACCACCCACTTCGTAGCCACTGTCGACGACTTAACCGACATGCTTGACTTCGACTCCGAAGACATCGACGGCATGGACGACGATGCAGGAGACGAACAAGAACCAGCACCTGTAGGGCGCTGGAAGGCCACCTCGTCATATGACATATATATGGTGGACACTCCAAAGGATGGAGATGGCGATGGAACAGCGGGGGACGATACCTCTAAGAAACAGCCCAAGCGCCGGCGTCAGCGGCGCCGCTCTAAATCCCGCCAAAGCAAAAACGGTGATTCCGGCACGGGAGATAATACTACTCCGGATAGCGCCGAAGAACACCCCCTCCAGCAAGATTCAGCACAGGAGGACAGAGAAGCCAGCCCTCACGAGAGGGCGGCGGACCAAGAGGTTGAGGACGATAATTATACGCCTCCCTCCGAAGACGAGGCAAGCCTCGACGACGACGAGTTCGTCGTGCCAGAGGATCTCGCCGAACAAGAGCGTTTTAAACGCAGGCTTATGGCCACGGCAAGCAGCCTCAAGAAAAAGCAGCAACAGCTTAGAGCTGATCAGGATTTGCTAGCTGACAGATGGACTGAAGTCCTTGCGGCCGAAGAGTATGAACTCGAACGCCCCTCCAAGAGTTACCCAAAGCGCAGGCTGCTACCCCGACTAGAGGAGGAAGCACCTACATCACCAGCGCATGACATGGCCGACCGGCCACCTCGTGGCCGCGACAGAGAGGCCTCTTGGCCCTCCACTCAAGCCATGCCCCGACGCCGCGTCAAGCATACTAAGGCACGGGAAAATGCGCCCGACCTGCGCGACATACTGGAGGACAAGGCAAGGCAAACAAGATCGATCTACGGATCGCGCAGGCGCCCCACGGCACGTGACGGTGATCGTCACTCCGGATGCAATAAATCCGGCCGGGCCGAACTCAACAGACAAAGCTCCTTCGAGCTGCGTCGTGATATAGCCCAATACAGAGGCGCCGCACACCCACTATGCTTCACAGATGAAGTAATGGATCATAAAATCCCTGAGGGCTTCAAACCCGTAAACATCGAATCGTACGATGGCACAACAGATCCTGCGGTATGGATCGAGGATTATCTCCTTCATATCCACATGGCCCGCGGTGATGATCTACACGCCATCAAATACCTCCCACTCAAACTTAAGGGACCGGCCCGGCATTGGCTTAACAGCTTGCCAGCAGACTCAATCGGTTCTTGGGAGGACCTGGAAGCCGCATTCCTTGACAACTTCCAGGGCACTTATGTGCGACCACCGGACGCCGATGACCTAAGCCACATAATTCAGCAGCCAGAGGAATCGGCCAGGCAATTCTGGACACGGTTCCTAACAAAGAAAAACCAGATAGTCGACTGTCCGGACGCAGAGGCCTTAGCGGCCTTCAAGCATAATATCCGTGACGAGTGGCTTGCCCGGCACCTGGGACAGGAAAAGCCGAAATCTATGGCAGCCCTCACGACACTCATGACCCGCTTTTGCGCGGGAGAAGACAGCTGGCTAGCTCGCAGCAACAATTTAACCAAGAACCCTGGTAATTCGAATACCAAGGACAAAAGCGACAGGTCGCGTCGGAACAAACAAAAGCGCCGCGTTAACAGCGACAGCAACGAGGATACGGCAGTTAATGCCGGATTCCGAGGCTACAAATCCGGTCAACGGAAAAAGCCATTCAAAAGAAATACTCAGGGCCCGTCCAGTTTGGACCGAATACTCGACCGCTTGTGCCAGATACATGGCACCCCCGAAAAGCCAGCCAATCACACCAACAGGGATTGTTGGGTGTTCAAGCAGGCAGGCAAGTTAAGAGCCGAAAACAAAGACAAGGGGCTGTATAGCGACAACGAGGAGGAGCCTAGGCCGCCGAACAACGATGGACAAAAGGGATTTCCCCCGCAAGTGCGGACGGTGAACATGATATACGCAACCCACATCCCCAAGAGGGAGCGGAAGCGTGCGTTACGGGACGTATATGCGATGGAGCCAGTCGCCCCAAAGTTCAACCCATGGTCCTCCTGCCCGATCACCTTTGATCGAAGGGACCACCCCACTAGCATCTGTCACGGCGGCTTCGCCGCATTGGTTCTAGACCCAATCATTGACGGATTTCATCTCACAAGACTCCTCATGGACGGCGGCACTAGCCTGAACCTGCTTTACCAGGATACAGTGCGAAAATGGGCATAGATCCCTCGAGGATCAAGCCCACCAAAACGACCTTTAAAGGCGTCATACCAGGTGTAGAAGCCAACTGTACAGGCTCAGTCACACTGGAAGTGGTCTTCGGATCTCCGAATAACTTCCGAAGCGAGGAGTTAATCTTCGACATAGTCCCGTTCCGTAGTGGCTATCATGCACTGCTCGGGCGAACCGCATTCGCAGAATTCAACACGGTACCGCACTATGCATACCTCAAGCTCAAGATGCCAGGCCCTAGAGGAGTAATCACGGTCAATTGGAACACTAAATGCTCCCTCCGAACGGAGGAGCACACGGCAGCGCTCGCAGTAGAAGTACAAAGCAGCCTCTCTAGGCAGTTCTCCAGGTCGGCCTTCAAAAAACCGGACACTGTCAAGAGCGCCTGGAGTACCCTACAATAGGACCGCCTGGCAGGTTCTGAGCTAGCATAGCAATGCGGCCCCAACCCTAGCCCTCACGATATAGAAAAACAAGTGCTTCGCGTACATAACTATGCTCTTGAAATACCATCAGCATAGGGGAAGGGGCACTATCACGGCACGCCCGAAATACGGCTTAAACCGCACCAGGGGCTGCCAGATTCCTTTTTTTCTTTTTTTTCCTCTTACTCTCAGGACTCCATACTTTGGATGACCCGTTTGGCAATTCAAATGCCGCACAAACGATGCAAGATCCAGGAAAGCAGACAAGCCACGCCGCATTATGGAACTCCCAGGTGGTCTCTATTGCGAGCAGTATACCTGTTTTTAATACAATTCCGCGGCCTGCCCCTGGCCAGGACATGTTAAATAGTCCAATTTCTTTTGCTTATCGCACTATTTGTATCGTTCCGCTTTCATAGCAGCCTTTCTATAAACAATGCATAGCTTTTTGTCTATTTTTTGCATTATCCTCTTTTTATATATATGTTTATCAATAACATGTTGCATCCGTACACTGTGGTACGGCAAAAATACGCCAGGGGCTTCAGTACCCATCAATATGGCGTGAGAAGTCCGTACACTTTCACAAGTGCGGCACCCCGAACTTATAGCACTATATGCATCGGCTCCGAATCATGATTTGGGTCAATAGTTGGGTTTGCCCGGCTCCTATGTTTTGGTGCCTTACGTTCCGCTATATCGGCTAAGGTAGCACTAGGAGAACTACTGCGATTGTGCCCCAGTTGAGCTGGGCTGAGCACCTCAGTAGAGAAAGCTAAAACTGACTGTCATGATGAGGCGAGAGACCGGTCGCTGTTCGAGAGGTTTTTCGAGTCCTTAAAGACTTATGCCGCTTCGAGCGAGGAACCGGCTTTGTCCGGCCAAGGCGTGGATAGCGCCCCGAACTCGGTCTTCCGAATACTAGGGGCTTCGCCGAAATTTAAAATTATAGAGTTCTATGGCTAAGTGAGAGTGTTCAAGCATTATAGTCCGATTGCCTTGTTCGTTGTGCTGAGCGCCTCCCTCGACGGACCCAATCATGGGAAAAAGAGCGCTCAGGTTTATCCCGAACACCCCAGCACTAGTGGCATGGGGGCAGAAGCCGACGACTGGCCATCTCTCAATTTTTTGATAAACGGCCGCACAGAAAGTAATATTTTAAATTCAAGCATTGCTTAGCGCATATGAACAAGTTTTCAGCGCACAGGATAACACGAGCGAGTTCATTCAAAAATTACATCCTTGGTGCATTCATCCGCCATAAGGCGGGCACCGGCCAGAACATCCTTGTAATAGTTCTCGGGCTTGCGATGCTCCTTCCCCGGCGGCGGCCCGTCCCTCACAAGCTTCTCACCGTCCAGCTTACCCCAGTGCACCTTTGCACGGGCAAGGGCCCTACGGGCACCTTCGATGCAGACGGAGCGCTTGATGACCTCGAGCCTTGGACAAGCCTCCACCAGCCGCCGCACCAGTCCGAAGTAGCTCCCAGGCAGGGCCTCTCCAGGCCACAGCCGAACTATGAAGCCCTTCAGGGCCTGTTCGGCCGCCTTGTGGAGCTCGACCAGCTGCTTCAGCTGGTCGCTCAAGGGCACAGGGTGTCCGGCCTCAGCGTACTGAGACCAGAACACCTTCTCCGTCGAGCTGCCTTCCTCGGCTCGGTAGAATGCGGCGGCATCGGATACGCTGCGGGGAAGATCTGCGAATGCCCCTGGAGAGCTCCGGATTCGGGTAAGTAACAAGTAGTTTACTTTTATATGTCTGCTTTGCATAGAGAATGCCTTACCCGCCGCTATCTTTTTCACCGCATCCAATTCCTGGAGGGCCTTCTGGGCTTCGGCCTTGGCAGATTTGGCAGTTTTAAGGGCCGCAGCAAGCTCGGACGCTCGCGTCTTCGAGTCGAGCTCCAAACTCTCATGTTTTTTCATGAGGGCCTGAAGCTCTTGTTGCACCTCGCCGACCTGCGCCTCAAATTTCTCCCGCTTGGTGCGCTCCGTGGCCGCTCTCTTCTTGGCCTCGGACAGCGCCTGCTTGAGGGTCGCCACCTCAGTTGTGGCCCCTACAATAAGCAGTATACTCCTGTCTTTTTTGCAATTGCATCTTCTTATAGGCATTTTTTCTATAAGGTATATCTTACCTTCTTTCTCCTCGAGTTGCCGTTTGGCAAGCCCGAGCTCTTGCTTGGTCCGCTCGAGGCCCTGGTTCAGGGCACCCACCTCCGCAGTCAGTGTGGCGGTGGCCAGCAGCGAAGCCTGCATACGTATATTAACTCCTTTTTAGTTAGACTCCTGCGATATTTAATAGATCCTCTATTCGGCTTTTCTTTCCGAACGCCAAACAGAGCATCAGGGGCTACTTTCTATGCGGTAATATTTTTACATATTTCTACTTACCTCGAAGCCTGTTAGAAGGCTAGCACAAACTTCAGTCAGTCCGCTTTTGGCGGACCGAACCTTCTGGACCACCGTACTCATGATGGTACAGTGCTCCTCGTCGATGGAGGCGCCCTTAAGCACCTCTAGTAGATTGTCCGGCGCCTCCGGTTGGACGGAGGACGCCGGCTCAATAGGCTTGCTCCTCTTGGCAGGAGTTCGCCTGCCGCGGTCCGGAATCATTGATGATTCCGGCGCGGTGTCCGGCTTAAAGCCGGACTTGGAGCCCTGGGGGGTCTTGTCCCCTTTACTCCTGAAGTCCGGAAGGTCGCCTCGCGGCTCCTCCTGGACCATCTCGTCTTGCCCCGGAGCTTGTCGTGACGCCACTTCGGCGTCATCCGCAGCACAGGGGGAGGCAGCGGGCGGAACTGAATTCACGTCCGATGAATCCAGGGAGCCGCTCGACAACTCGTCGAGCCCGTCCTTGGGCGGGCTGCATGATTATATTCGACATTAGGGAAAGCTGCGCAACAAAAGGAATATCATGAGTTACTCTGGTATCCGAACACTTACGATTTCGCCGGACGCTTGGCCCTGTCCGGCCACTCCTCTTCGTCCTCGTCGGCGTCGGGGGCGTAGTCCGGCGGAGGGGTTTTCCTCTTCTTGGACCCTTCGGCCTCCCCTACTAGGGCGGCCTTCCTCTTCTTTCCTCCCCCCGCTGGAGGGGGAGAGGTCTCTTCTTCCTCCTCCTCGTCTTCACGGGAGGAGTGCGTCTCGGACTCATCGGACGACGAGTCCGACACCACCATATGCCGGGAACTCTTTCGAGTCCCCGTGGCCTTCTTCTTCTTGGCCTTCTTCTCCGGCACCACATAAGGTGCCGGAACCAGCAGCTTCACTAGGAGAGCAGGGGCTGGGTCTTCGGGCAAGGGAGCCGGACAGTTAATCAGTCCGGACTTCGCCTGCCAATCCTGTCAAAGGTGAGGGAGTTTAGATCCCGCATAGAGTCAAACTATGAAGAAAACTTAACATCCTGTAAAAGATGAAAATATTTTACCTCGCCAGCAGGACGCTGCGAGCTGAATCCGCGGTCTTCGGAGGCGGATGTGGGAGCCTCGGCGCCTTTGGTTAGCCCCTTCCAGACATCTTCGTACGTCGTGTCGAAGAGCCTGCTCAGAGTTCGGTGCTGCGCCGGGTTGAACTCCCACAAATTGAAGTCCCGTTCTTGACACGGAAGGATCCGGCGGACGAGCATGACCTGGACTACGTTGACAAGCTTGAGCTGCTTGTTCACCAGGGACTGGATGCATTTTTGCAGTCCGGTCACCTCTTCTTCGTCGCCCCACGACAAGCCCGTCTCCTTCCAGGACGTGAGCCGCGTAGGGGGTCCGGATCGGAATTCAGGGGCTGCGATCCACTTCGGATCGCGTGGCTCGGTGATGTAAAACCACCCTGACTGCCACCCCTTCAAGGTCTCCACAAAGGAGCCCTCGAGCCATAGGACGTTGGCTATTTTGCCCGCCATGGCACCTCCGCACTCCGCCTGGTTGCCGCGCACCACCTTTGGCTTGACGTTGAAGGTCTTGAGCCAGAGGCCGAAATGGGGGAGGATGCAGAGGAAAGCCTCGCACACGACGATAAACGCCGAGATATTGAGGATGAAGTTCGGGGCCAGATCATGGAAATCTAGGCCATAGTAGAACATGAGCCCGCGGACAAATGGGTGGAGAGGAAAACCCAGTCCGCGGAGGAAGTGGGGAAGAAATACTACCCTCTCATGGGGCCTTGGGGTGGGGAGAAGCTGCCCCTCCTCAGGAAGCCGGTGCGCGATGTCTTTGGACAGGTATCCGGCCTTCCTTAGCTTTTTGACATGGCCCTCCGTGACGGAGGAGACCATCCACTTGCCTCCCGCTCCGGACATTGTTGGAGAAGGTTGAGGTAGGAAGTGCGGGCTTGGGCGCTGGAGCTCGGGTGCGCAGAAGATGGATAGGCAAAGGAGGAAGAAGGCGTAGGTAAAAAGGTGGATCCTTATCCCCTTATATGAGCGGATGCGACTATGCGTCCCCACCAGCCTAGTAAAACTCGCTTGCCTCCCAAGCGCCGTGATAAATGGCGCGGTTGGGTTACCCACGTCCGTATTGATGAGAATCCCGTAAATGGGGACACGATCTCTGCTTTGACAAGACGTGCCAAGGAAACCGCCTCGCAAAACACGCTGAGGTGGAAAAGTGAAAACGATTCGAATAAAGGCTTGGCCGTAGTGTGATGTCACGCTGCGGAATACGTCAGCAGATTAGATTTGTGTTAATATTATTCTCTCTGTGGCAATACGTGGAAACTTATTTTGCAGAGCCGGACACTACTCTTGGTGTTTACAAACTTTTATGAAGAATTTGGAGGAGGAACCCGCCTTGCAATGCCGAAGACAATCTACGCGCCAGACTCGTCGTCATTGAAGCCTGGTTCAGGGGCTACTGAGGGAGTCCTGGATTAGGGGGTGTTCGGGTAGCCGGACTATACCTTCAGCCGGACTCCAGGACTATGAAGATACAAGATTGAAGACTTCGTCCCGTGTCCGGATGGGACTTTCCTTGGCGTGGAAGGCAAGCTTGGCGATGCGGATATTCAAGATCTCCTACCATTGTAACTAACTTTGTGTAACCCTAACCCTCTCCGGTGTCTATATAAACCGGAGGGTTTTAGTCCGTAGGACAACTTCATCATACAACAATCATACCATAGGCTAGCTTCTAGGGTTTAGCCTCCTTGATCTCGTGGTAGATCTACTCTTGTACTACCCATATCATCAATATTAATCAAGCAGGATGTAGGGTTTTACCTCCATCAAGAGGGCCCGAACTTGGGTAAAACATCATGTTCCTTGCCTCCTGTTACCATCCGGCCTAGACGCACAGTTCGGGACCCCCTACTTGAGATCCGCCGGTTTTGACACCGACAGGTGGGTTAGAGGCTTGAAATGGCAATATGGGAGGCATTATATAGCAAGTGGTAGGTAATGCGGCATAGCAATAGAGCAAGCAACTAGCAAGCAAAGATAGAAGTGATTTCGAGGGTATGTTCATCTTGCCTGAGATCCCGCAAGGAAGAAGAACGGGCCCATGAGGAAGACAAACGGACGAAGTCGAATGAATCCTCACAAACGCGACGTTATCGGAACCAACCCGAAGAAGCAACACCGGAAAGAAGCAAACAATCATGGTAAACAACCATTACATAATCATGGCATGATGCACAACCAAGTATGATGCATGTCCGGTTTAAAGAGGCATGGCATGGCAGAACGCACAAACAATCCTACAAATTAAGTGGAGCTCAATATGCGACTCCATTTCATATTGACGAAACACCACATGACTTATTTAGTTCTTTCTCGTTTTTGTACCCAACAATATTAAATGTTGTTAAACATGGCAAGAGGTGAAGCATAATAAAACTACTTAACTAGGCAAGTTTAAATGAGGCCGGAACAACAAACAACAAGTCCGAAAAATCCTCATGTGCATATTTTAGATTTGGTACTGTTCTGCCATAAACCATATTTTAGAGTTCTTAAACATGCAAGAAAAGTGCACCATGTTAAACTAGGCATTTTTCTACCCCATTTACATATAAATTTTATTTCAAACTGAGCTACGGTTATTTAGTTATGAGTTAAATCATTTTAACATGGCAATTAAGCAAATAAATGCGAACAATATTTTAAACATTTTAAACATGCATGAAAGTTGGAGTTTACAAAACTAGACAAAATTCTAAGCATGTTTCATATATAAAACATTTCAATCCGATGCACGGTTGTGCAATTATTAAATGCATGATCAACAAGGGTTTTTCTATAAAAACTGCAGTCTCTCGAAATTAGAAAAAATCGATGAAAGGAAAAAAACCCAGAAGAGGGCCGAAACTGGTTGGCGGCTCATCAGAGAGGAGGGGCTGGCGCTCACCTAGCTGAGCCAAGCCCAGTTCGGTGGGAGGAGGCCGGGCAGGCCGGTTGCTGGGCCTTGGAGCAGCTCGGCCGGTCCAACGGTGCTAGCGATGCAGGGGGTTGAGGCGCTCGTCCTCCTCGTGCCTGGCGCAGGCGCAGGAGCAGGAGATGGGGACGGTGGTGCCCGAAGTCAATGGCAGGGCAGCGGCGACTCCGGCAGGTGAGGGCGGCGGGGAGGACCCGAGAGGAGCGGATCCGTGTGGATCTGGCCTCGAGGGTTCCATTCCAGGTGACGACGAGGTTCACTAGCGTCGGACGGGGCAACACAGGCGGTAGGGAGCAATAGCGGGTGCTGGGAGGCTCGGGCGATGGCGTTCGACGAGGCCGACGAAGCGGTGAACTTGCACGGCGACGGACAGGTCGAGCTCGACGGAAAATGGCACTCTGGCGAGGTCCGCGAGGCACGCTGCTGACGGCGGAGTCCTAATCCCGAACGAGAATGAGGCGGGAGGCGCACGGGGTGCGGGGCGAGCCTCCTGCGGCACGGGTGGAGGTTTAATGGCGACATGGCAAGTAGGGAGAGGTGGAGGGCGAGGCTGGCGGCAGCGCTGGCGTGCGGGGAGGCGACAAGTGGCGGCGGAGCAATGGTTGGGCATGGATTTCGAGGTGGCGGCGCCGGATCCAAGGAAGGTGGGCTAGGGGGTTAGGGTTTAGACTAGGAATGACCAAATTTTGAAGGGAGGGGTGCTTAAATAGGGTAGGCGGGTCTAGGGTTAGGGGAACTAGTCCGTTTTCGGACCATTTGATCTCGATCGGATGGTTCAAAAAGCGAGGAGGGGTTTGGTGTGCTGTGCGGAGAGGGTTAGACGGACAAGGTCAAGTGTGCGGTTGGACTGAGAAGAAAGAGGAGGAAAGCAACCCGGCAACTGTTTCCAGAGACCGAAAACGTCCGACGATAGACTGGCTACTATTGCCGCTATAGTTATCCATTGGGGTGTCAAATAGACTCCGAATGCGATGAAACTTGGCAGGTGGCCTATCTACACTAAAACAACACCGCATGTCAACTTTCATCCCATTCCGAGAACATTTTCCAGCCACTTATAAAATACTATTTCGGACATGTCGCGGGCGCGTGCAAGTGTGTCTGGGCTCAGAACGGACAACGGAGAGAACGAGGAGATTGGGACGGATGCAAGTTTTGAAAACATGCAGATGCAATGCGGATGATGACATGGCAAGAGGCAACACGCAAGCAAATTACAAGACAACAACAGCGAATAACTGGAAGACACCTGGCACATCGGTCTCGGGGCGTTACAACACTCCACCACTACGAGAGGATCTTGTCCCGAGATCTAGGATGGCACCAGAGGGAAACAGAAGAGGAAGAGAAGAGGTAAAACTAAGTTGCTTCTTTGACAAACAAGTGAAACCAAAGAACCTTGCGAGGTTGAACAAATTGAAAGAAAGAATACAACAAAGATGAATAAAGTTGAAAACACTCTGTTAGGAAAGAGGAACAAGGAACATTACTAGAACCTTTTAGGTTGATAGACATAAGAAAAAGGTTTGCAACGGACAAGAAGTACAAGCAAGCACTCCAGTTGAAACGAGATGTATAAGGAACAGCAAAGATCAATTACGACAACACTCCGGTTGGACATGGAAGGTAAAGATATGAGCTTGGCAAAATGAAAGCACTTGGATGAGACCCCGGTTAGAAGAGGAACGATAGCCACAACACTCCGGTTGAAACAAGATAGAGAAGGAATAAGAATTCGACATGAACTTGAAAAGATGAGAGGATACTTGATGAGATCAACAACACACTGCCTCCGGAACTATTGAAAGAATGGCACAAGGGCTAAGAAAGATTTCGGACAACACTTCAGTTGAGAAGGGAGGCAAAACTAGATAAGATGAGAGAACTTGAATGAAGGACACGACACTCCGGTTGAATGGATATACAACGGAAAGAGCATGATCTTGGCAAAACGAGATGATAGGACGAAGAGAGCAACATCACCATGCCTCCTAAACAAATGAATGGAAAACTAGATGGTTGGAAAGAAAAGAACAGAGAAGAAGAATTACAACTCTCGCAAATAAAATTGAAAGAGCATGCTTACGAAGAAAAGGTTGAATGGAGTTGTTGGATTATCAACAACGAAAGCATAAGCTTGATGTGGGCTAATGGAAGACATCTCGAAACTAAGGTGAAATTCTGCCACTAACGAAAAACAATAGATTGGATTGATATGAACAAGGAGACGAGAAACTTATTTCACCGGGAGGATAAATGAAGAACTTGGGTCATTTATGAGCACCAAAGATAGCAACAATCCTTAGGGAAGGCTTAAGGTGAAACATGACACAAGATAACTCCAATGAAGAGATTGATGGGTTTCAAAGGATCTCATGAACGAATTGAAAATGATCGGTTTAAAATATGTCATTCCGGACAACTTGTCAATCATGAACACGAAGGAAAATTGTCAAGAAAGACATAACACCACCCAAAAAAGATAAGATAGAAATAATTTCACTTCGGAATGCAAGACGAAGAATACTTGAGCTCCTTTGAAAAGAATCTCGATCAACACTTCGAGAAGGAATTAAATCCTTGATGAGTCATCATGTAGAGCCTCCATGAAGAACTCCGGTAATAAAAGGATGATCAAACAGAATGAAGGATGAAGAGAATAATGTTGAATCCTTGCAATGATTAGATGGATCTTCGTGATGATGAGAGCTTGGAACTCTAGGAAAAAGAGAAGATGAAACAATTGAAAACAAGAATTTTTATGAACCTCCGAAATAATGAATTGAAATTATTCGACGAAACAAGAATAATAATTACATTATGCTTATCCTTCATCAATTTAGATTGATTACAAGCAATGGATTTGACATACTACTTATTCTCGTTGGAAAGGATTAAGGATAGATATAGCGTAAATTTGAGAAGGTCTTCAATGAACCACCGGTAGGATTTGGAAAGCACGAATGCATTGATATGAGAACATAGGAAGATGAGTTTTGAACGAACCACCGTAATAATTGAAAACGAACGAAGTAAAGGGATGAATCACCGGTAAGAATTTGAAAACGAATGAAGATACTTGGGGAAATTTAGATACAAGAGAATGAAGAGATCACGAGCTGATTTAGAGGAAACTTGAACGATGCACCGGTAAGATTTGGAGAACATAACCTGAAAGCTGGAATGAATATTATTTGAAAAGATGGACTTCGGAGGAAAGAAAAGGAAAGAACTCACGACATTTTCCGGATGGGTGAAAAGAAATTCTCACAATCGAAAACAATTATGAGAGGATGGCATAAATCTAGAACCATGGAACTTCAAGAAAACAGATATGATTGGAGAGAAACTCTTCTTCGGTCTTCAAAATTCGAGAATGACGATGAGAGACACCACCATGGATTGTTGAGATACTCCGAGATGAATATTAGAAAGGTTGAACCGATGATGAAAAGAATTTTAAAGATCTTTGAGAAAGACATTTGACTGATGACAAATCATTCTTACGTCAAACTTTGAAAAGACTTTGAGAGTTACACCGGCAAAAAATGGAAGAGTCAGGTAAGATCTTGGGAAAAGACCTGTGGGTTAGGGCCCACTCAAGAGAAACACCGTTGGAATGATTTGAAGAGATATTGCACTGGTAGAAATAAATGGCCAGAATGAGATAACAACCTCAAAATAACTTGAACGGATTGACAATGGCAACTAATCTTCCGAGATATCTTCGCACTCCGGAGCAAATGAATAGTGAGAGATGAATGATTAAGAGGTGCACCAGCATGAGAAAACATTTGAAACAAGGAAAAGATATAATCGACAAAGCTTGAATTAAATCCACCAGAGAAGCAAACGAGTGAAGAGTGACGAACTTGAGGCTTCCTTAGTATCTTCATGAGAATCAACGGATAAGAACATTGAGGAAAGAATGAAGAAACTTCACATCCATAAGATGTATACTTGATTCAGAAATCTGTGTCCTTGAAGGAAAATGGTGGGAGGGTGGGAAAAACAAAGGCAACTTGGAGACGGATGAAACAAACAACGTTGAGAAGACTTGAGTTGATCATGCGGATGTTGACAAAGATCGGATCCACTTGAATAGAAACACGCCGGTTGAAAAGGATTGACATGACAATCTCGATTATCATGAAGGATTAGTATTCACATAGAAATATGAGAATACCGCTTAGGAAAAAGGTATGGAATCAACACTTGACATCGAAGCAACTCGAATACCACAAACCAAAACAAAACAAAGGATTGGCTTACAGAATAAGCCAGAAACAAACATATGATAGACCCCATATCGTATCATGTGTCTATTGGAAAGATATCCTACGAGATACTTGAATTCCCACTTATAAACTCCCGAAACTTTCTGGTTATGCAATCAGGTGTTGGGGATACAGGGGAAGCATAATATCTCACCCAAAACTAGCAAATCCTACATCCAGCTGTATCCATCCTTCAACACATAACCAACAAACCTTCGGAAATCATTTACCTCAACCTTCTAAAAGCATCCGTTATACGAGTTATGGCAATACTCCCGAACACCCGCCCCAGTACTGGGTGGTGTCGAGGTTATCTCACCAACAACTACATAAAAGAGATTTTCAATGTCGGCAAACTCAGGTATTCCAGAACTGCAACGATAAAATTATAACGACAACACCTCGGAGCTCAACTCCCCGGGACACTGCCACAACCCCTAAATGTCAGGAGGCACCAAGAACAATGTTCTCGTCACAAAACCATCGGAACGATTCCAAGATACCCGCGTGATCCTAAAAAAATCGTGAAATTTGAGGAGAGAAGACTCAAAACTTCTACGTTAGGAGGCCTTACCAGAGCGACGAAGGGACTGAGGAGTAAAAAGAATCCTACTCTCTGATATATATATATATATATATATATACATATATATATATAATCCTAAGACTCAAAACATTTTGTTCTAGACTCAACAATGTCAGCGATTCGATCAAGCAGTGGGCTCCTAAGTCGGGGATGGCTCTGATTACCAACTTGTAACACCCACAATGTGGCTATATCAACCACGTGTTGGGGCACGACTTAGAGGCATAGCCGCATGGTAGGTTTGTTGCAAGAGGGGTAATCTTCACACAATACCATGTACTGAATATGAAAGGGATAAAGAGTTGGCTTACAATCGCCACTTCACACAAATACAAGTAAATGTACATCATCCAGAATACAAACAAGGTCCGACTACAGAACCAAAACAAAAGAAGACAACCCCAAATGCTAGATACCCAATCGACCCGACTGGGCTCCAGAACTGATCAACTGGAAACGAAACAACATAACGAACACGATCATCATCGAGCTCCCACTTGAGCTCAGTTGCGTCATCTGCACTGGTATCATCGGCACCTGCAACTGTTTGGAAGTATCTGTGAGCCACGAGGACTCAACAATCTCACACCCGCGAGATCAAGACTATCTAAGGTTATGGGTAGGAAAGGGGTAGTAAGGTGGAGCTGCAGCAAGCACTAGCATATATGGTGGCTAACATACGCAAATAAGAGCGAGAAGAGAAGCAATGCAACGGTCGTGAACTAGAAGTGATCAAGAAGTGATCCTGAAACTACTTACGTTCAAGCATAACACAAGAACCGTGTTCACTTCCCGGACTCCGCCGGAAAGATACCATCACGGCTACACACGCAGTTGATTCATTTTTATTAAGTTAAGTGTCAAGTTCTCTACAACCGGATAGTAACAAATTCTCATCTACCCATAACCGCGGGCATGGCTTTCGAAAGTTCAAAACCCTGCAGGGGTGTCCCAACTTAGCCCATCACAAGCTCTCACGGACAACGAAGGATATTCCTTCTCCCGGGAAGACCCGATCAGACTCGGAATCTAGGTTACAAGACATTTCGACAATGCTAAAACAAGACCAGCAAGACCGCCCGATGCGCCGACATCCCGATATAAGTTGCACATATCTCGTTCTCAGGGAAACACCGGATGAGCACTCCGTACAACTAAAACCAACCCTCAAGTTTCCATATGGTGGCGCTGCAAAGAACTCTAGTTCGGACCAACACTTAGAGAAGCCCTGGCCCGGGGGGTTAAAATAAAGATGACCCTCGGGTTGGCCGACCCGAGCGAAGGGTAGGTGGTGGTGAGGAAAATGGTAAAACCAAGGTTGGGCCTTGCTATAGGAGTTTTATTCAAAGTGAACTGTCAAGGGGTCCCCATAACACCCAACCATGTAAGGAATGCAAAATCAAGGAACATAACACCGGTATGACAGAAACTAGGGCGGCAAGAGTGGAACAAAACACAAGGCATAAGGCCGAGCCTTCCACCCTTTACCAAGTATATAGGTGCATTAAAGTAAATAAGAGATATTGTGATATCCCAACATATCCATGTTCCAACAAGGAACAAACTTAATCTTCACATGCAACTAGCAACGCTATAAGAGGGGTTGAGAAAAAGCGGTAAGCTAGCCAAACAATGGTTTGCTAGGAAAGGTGGGTTAGAGGCTTGACATGGCAATATGGGGGGCATGATAAAGCAAGTGGTAGGTAATGCGGCATAGCAATAGAGCGAGCAACTAGCAAGCAAAGATAGAAGTGATTTCGAGGGTATGTTCATCTTGCCTGAGATCCCGCAAGGAAGAAGAACGGGCCCATGAGGAAGACAAACGGACAAAGTCAAACGAATCCTCACAAATGCGACGTTATCGGAACCAACCCGAAGAAGCAACACCGGAAAGAAGAAAACAATCATGGTAAACAACCATCACATAATCATGGCATGATGCACAACCAAGTATGATGCATGTCCAGTTTAAAGAGGCATGGCATGGCAAAACGCACAAACAATCCTACAAATTAAGTGGAGCTCAATATGCAATGGCAAGAGGTGAAGCATAATAAAACTACTTAACTAGGCAAGTTTAAATGAGGCCGGAACAACAAACAACAAGTCCGGAAAATTCTCATGTGCATATTTTAGATTCGGTACTGTTCTGCCCTAAACCATATTTTACAGTTGTTAAACATGCAAGGAGAGTGCACCATGTTAAACTAGGCATTTTCTACCCCATTTACATATAAAGTTTATTTAAAACCGAGCTATGGTTATTTAGTTATGAATTAAATCATTTTCACATGGCAATTAAGAAAATAAATGCAAACAACAGTTTAAACATTTTAAACATGCATGAAAGTTGGAGATTATGAAACTATACAAAATTCTAAGCATGTTTCATATATAAAACATTTCAATCCGATGCACGGTTGTGGAATTATTAAATGCATGATCAACAAGGGTTTTTCTGTAAAAACTGCAGTCTCTGGAAATTAGAAAAAATCGATGAAAGGAAAAAAACCAGAAGAGGGACGAAACAGGCTAGCGGCCCAGCAGAGAGGAGGGGCTCACGCTCACCTAGCTGGGCCAAGCCCAGTTCGGTGGGAGGAGGCCGGGCAGGCTGGTTGCTGGGCCTTGGAGTAGCTGGGCCGGTCCGACAGTGCTAGCGATGCAGTGGGGTTGAGGTGCTCATCCTCCTCGTGCATGGCGCAGGTGCAGGAGCAGGAGACGGGGACAGCAGTGCCTGAAGTCAACGGCAGGGCAGCGGTGACTCCGGCAGGTGAGGGCAGCAGGGAGGACCGGAGAGGAACGGATCCGAGTGGATCTGGCCTCGAGGGTTCCATTCCAAGTGACGAAGAGGTTCACCAGCGACGGACGGGGCAACACAGGCGGCAGGGAGCGAGGCACAGGCGCTGGGAGGCTCGAGCGATGGCGTTCGACCAGGCCGACGAAGCGGTGATCTTGCACGGCGACGGACGGGTCGTGCTCGACGGAAAATGGCACTCCGGCGAGGTCCGCAAGGCGTGCTGCTGACGGTGGAGTCCTGATCCCGAACGAGAACGAGGCGAGAGGCGCACGGGGTGCGGGACGAGCCTCCTGCGCTGCGGGCGGCGGCGTGGTTCCGAGCCCGGGCGGGCTCCAGATGGGCCCGGCGGGCCTATGACGCGAGTGGAGGTTTAATGGCGACGTGGCAAGCAGAGAGAGGTGGAGGGCGAGGCTGACGGCGGCGCTGGCGTGCGGGGAGGCGACAAGTGGCGGCGACGCATCGATTGGACACAGATTCTGTGGTGGCGGCGCCGAATCCGAGGAAGGAGGGCTAGGGGGTTAGGGTTTAGACTAGGAATGCCCAAATTTGGAAGGGAGGGGTGCTTAAATAGGGTAGGGGGTCTAGGGTTAGGGGAACTAGTCCGTTTTCAGACCATTTGATTTCGATCAGATGGTTCGAAACGCGGGGAGGGGTTTGGTGAGCTATGCGGAGAGGGTTAGACGGACAAGGTCAAGTGTGCGGTTGGACTGAGAAGAATGAGGAGGAAAGCAACCCGGCAACCGTTTTCGGAGACCGAAAACGTCCGACGATAGACCGGCTACTATTGCCGCTATAGTTATCTGCTGGGGCGTCAAACAGACTCCGAATGCGATGAAACTTGGCAGGCGGCCTATCTACACTAAAACAACACCGCATGTCAACTTTCATCCCATTCCGAGAACATTTTCCGGCCACTTATAAAATACTATTTCGGACATGCCCCGGGCGCGTGCAAGTGTGTCTGGGCTCAGAACGGACAACGGAGAGAACGAGGAGACCGGGACAGATGCAAGTTTTGAAAACATGCAGATGCAATGCGGATGATGACATGGCAAGATGCAACACACAAGCAAATGACAAGACAACAACAGCGAATAACTGGAAGACACCTGGCGCATCGGTCTCGGGGCGTTACAGTAAACTACTCACACATCATCGGAGGGGCCATGGAGTTGATGTAGAGGCCCTCCGTGATCAATTCCCCCTCCGGCGGAGCTCTAGAAAAGGCCCCAAGATGGCACCTCTTGGGTACAGAAGGTTGCGGCGGTGGAAATAGGCTTTCGTGGTGCTCCTGGATGTTTATGGGGTATATGGATATATATATATATATAGGAGGAAGAAGTACGTCGGTGGAGCAACGAGGGGCCCACGAGGGTGGAGGGCGCGCCTAGGGGGGTGGGCGCGCCCCCTTGCCTCATGGCCTCCTCTATTGATTCTTGACGTCCACAGCAAGTTTCCTGGATCACGTTTGTTCCAAAAATAATGCTCCCAAAGGTTTCATTCCGTTTGGACTCCGTTTGATATTCGTTTTCGGCGAAACTCTAAAATTGTCAAAAAAAACAGCAATTTGGGCTGGGCCTCTGGTTAATAGGTTAGTCCCAAAAAAAAAATATAAAAGTGTAAAAAGTAAGCCCATTAACATCCAAAATAGATAATATTATAGCATGGAGCAATCAAAAATTATAGATACGTTGGAGGCGTATCAGTGCCTCCCCCACTTGGGGCTTTGTGGCCCAAGTTGCCTTCCACCTCTTAGCCTTTTTATGCCCCTTGATATTAATTTAAATATAAAATAGTTCTAAATACTTTCAAACCATTATGCATATAATTTAACATCCCCGGAAACATTTTCCACACACAAACACACACACACAGACATACATCGATACTGAAGCGTTTCAGGGTCACCGGAAGGGTACGATGACCCCGAAACGCTGATGTATCCTTTTGGAACTATTCCGAATATTAATGAATAAATTCCAAAAATACATTATCATCACTCCCGTCCTACTAACACTCATCCAATCGTGATTGCCATAATCTCATGACCTCGTAGGTTCGGTAACTCATAAACATGAATGAAACCGTTTGTTCAATGATCTATGGCGGGTGATACGTCTCCAATGTATCTATAATTTTTTATTGTTCCATGCTATTAAGTATCAATCTTGGATGTTTCATATGCAATTATATGTTATTTTATACTATCATTTTCTAGGACTAACCTATTAACCCAGTGCCTAGTGCCAGTTGCTCTTTTTTTTTGCCTATTTTTGGTTTTCTAGGAAATCAGTACCAAACGGAGTCCAAACTCTACTAAAATTTCTGATGCTTTTTTCTCGACAAGAGAGACCCTAGAAGCTTCAGGATGAGACCGGAAGGAAAACGAGGAGACAACAAGGAAATGAGGTGCACCCTCTGGGGGCGCGCCCTCCTACCTTGTGGGCCCCTCGTGGTTCCGTCTAACCTAATTCCACCTGCATAAATTCTCTAAAATTGGGAAACCAACAAAGAGCCACCCAAAAGACTTTTTTCGCCACATTAAGTTTTTATTCTTCTGCGATCCCATCTGGAGGCCTTTTCTGGTACTCTGCCGGAGGGGGGATTGATCACGAGGGCTTCTACATCAACCATGCTACCCTACGGATGATGGCTTAGTAGTTTACCACAAACCTATGGGTCCATAGCTAATAGCTAGATGGCTTCTTCTCTCTCTTTGATCTTCAATACCATGTTATTCTCGATGTTGTTGGAGTTCTATTCGATGTAATCTTATTTTGCGGTGTGTTTATTGGGATATGATGAATTATGGGTTTATGATCTGAATTTTTATGAATATTAATGGAGTCTTTTCTGAACTTTATTATGCCTGACCATTATAGTTTTGTATTTCTCTCTGATCTATCCATTTGGTTTGGCCAACTAGATTGGTTTATCTTCAGTGGGAGAGGTGCTTTGTAATGGGTTCAATCTCACGGTGCTTTATATCCCACTGATAGAAGGGGACAAGACATGTATTTCTATTTTTTCCATTAATGGTAAAACGATGGGGTTTATTCATTTTGATTGGGTTACTTTGTCTACATCATGTCATCTTCCTTAAGGTGTTACTCTATTTTATACTTAATACCATCGATGCTTGGTGGATGGCGGTCGACTGGTGGAGTAATAGTAGTAGATGCACACAAGAGTCGGTGTACTTGTCTCGGACGTGATGCCTATATACATGATCATTGCCTTGAATATCGTCATAACTATGAGCTTTTTTATCAATTGCCCAACAGTAATTTGTTTACCCAGCATATGTTATGTGTTCGAGAGAGAGGCCTCTAGTGAAAACTATGGCCCCAGGTTTACTTTTATCATATATAAAAGGGATAATTGGCTTTATGCCCTTAGTTGTGTCCCCTCGTTAGAATTTCCCCTAGTTTCTGAAAACATGTGGTCTTGCCCAACCCACTTTGGTGTCTTGTGCTTTTTCCCATTGACCATTTCACCATCACTTTTAAAAATTCATTAATTCATACTAAATCATAAATATGCAAATAAGATACCAAAATGTTTGGAAAAAAATCACCTGTATGTCAATGTCACTTGCATTCATGAAAAAAGTGTAGGTAAGTGCTCATCCGAGTTTTAGCTCTTATCACACCACCGTGAAAAGTAAAATCTAAAAAAATCAAAAAAAAGTTGGTGGAAAAGAATGACAAATGTTTTAAGTGCTTGCCATGTTTCATCAGGGAATGACATTCGTGGAAGTCGTGGCAAAAAATCCTATCAACAGTCAAAACTAGATTGTTTTTTGCCACGACTTCAACGAATGTCATTCCTTGATGAAACTTGGCAAGCACTTAAAACATTTGTCATTCTTTTCCACCAATTCTTTTTTTGTTCTTTTGAATTTTTTTAGATTTTATTGTTCATGGTGGTATGATAAGAGCTAAAAGTTAGATGGGCACTTACCAACCCTTTTGTCATGAATGCAACTGACATTGATATACATGTGTTGTTTTTCCGAACATTTTGGTATCTTATTTGCATTTTTCTAATTTAGTATGAATCAGTTATGAAGTTTTCAAAGTGACAGTCAAACAGTCAAAGGGAAAAGCACAAGACGCCCAAGTGGGTTGGGAAAGACCACGTGTTTTCAGAAACTAGGGGCAATCCTGACGAGGGGTACACAACTAAGGGTATAAAACCAATTATCCCTATATAAAAATATATAAATATCCTTGCTGCAATTTTATCTTTGTAATTTATTTATCTACCACTACAAGATTTAATCCTTGCAAATAACCGCCAAGGAGACTGATAACCCTCTTAATCGCGTTGGGTGCAAGTATTTGCTTTTGTGTGTGTAGGTGTTGTTCATGAGGCTTTGTGTGATTCTCATATTGGATTGATAACCTTGGTTCTTAACTTAGGGAAATACTAATATCTAGTGTACTGCATCTCCTCTCCTCTTCAGGGAAATCCCAACGTAGCTCACAAGTAGCAGGAAGAATTTCTGGCTCTGTTGCCAGGGAGACTTCATCAAAACCTATCCAGTACCTTCACACAAACTATCATGCACTTGCTCTTATTTTAATTTACCTTTTTATTTGGCCTACCTCTTGTTTTCATCTCCCCCACTTCTATTTTTTTACAAAAACACAAAAATATGTTTCGTTTGCTCGAATTTGCTATCATGTCGGAGTTTGAGAAAGTTGTTTTTGAAAGCGCTACTGATGATAGCACTAGTGAATCTTTTGAGGAAAAACTTAAATCTGTTGATCTTAGTCATGATCCTCCGGATACTAAGTCGCCCACCAGTTTCCAAACTAAAGTATATCATGTGGGTAGCAGGAATATTATTGGGAAGAATATTATTCTGGAATTCTTTAATTGCATGAGAGTCATACCAATAATTAGAGGATCTATTCTTGACAAAACAAATTGCTATATGGATGC
This sequence comes from Triticum aestivum, assembly GCF_018294505.1. Classification (NCBI taxonomy): domain Eukaryota; kingdom Viridiplantae; phylum Streptophyta; class Magnoliopsida; order Poales; family Poaceae; genus Triticum; species Triticum aestivum. The sequence continues at coordinate 175,753,702 of NC_057809.1, forward strand.
TATTGCTATGCTCGTGTTTAAGTTAGAAAGATATTTTTTGCATATTCATCCTGCCTCACAAAAGATATTTTATGAACTTCTGAACATGCACGATCCTAAGATTAAAAAGAATACCACTATGATCTTTATGCGAGAATTTGTTTATATAGTTCGAGAAGCTAGGGATATCTTTGATTTTTATAGGATAACTTTGAGAACCCTCCAATAGAAGAAAATACTTCATGATAAAGACACTATACATAGTTTGTAATCTAAGGATTATTTTTCTTATAGTGAGAATCTTAGGAGGAGAATCCCATATGCTAAAGTTATACAAACTTTGTACCACCATACTTGTGATAAATTAGAGTGGATTACTAAAGGGATTGATGAAGGATTTAATAATGAGTGGCTTGAGGAGATGGCTAGGGAACCTATTGATGATGAAAGATATGTTTTATATGAAGATATTTATGACGATGATCTGGAATTTGGAGTAATGAATGTTAAAATTACCGAACAAAGTCCTTTCTATGGTTTAAGTTCCCCTATGCCAGGAACATGAGAGTAGCGAGCTAATAAGGACAGTCTTGGAAGACTTGATTAAAAAGGACTTGGAAAGAAAAGATGATAATACTTGAAACAATGCCTAATGCCTAGAACTTATATATGTTGTCCTTGATGTTCTTGCCAATGATCCATTTTGCTTGTGTTTGCAAGCATAAAACAGGGGGCAACGTCATCAATGATGACATGAGGTTTAGCCGTGAGGCGGCGGCGGGGGAGGGGTGCACCCCCGCGTGGCTAGGGCTTCTGCTAGGTGCGGAGCTCTTCGAGCCGTGCGCCACTCACCCCTACCTGGTGAAGAACGAGTGCAACCATTACTACCTCGACTGCGTGGGAGAGGACGACGCCATCTGCTGCACCCAGTGCGTCTCCGCCCACCGCAACTACCACATCGTCCAAGTATGTAACGCATATAGGCTAGAACATTGACGTGTGTAGCTCAATATATTCAGTTCTTTGGTGCACACTAACGACGGCGGCGGCGTTGTGGATGGATGTAATTTCTGGTTTGAAAGTCTTGATACGACGAAGTGATCCAGGTGGCGGAGCTGAAGGCGGTGGTGGACGTCTCGCAGGTGCAGACGTACGCCATCAACTACGATAGGGTGATGTTCCTGAACCGGCGGCCGCAGGCGCCGCAACACGGCGTCAAGTGCGTCGGCCCTGCTGGCGCATGCCTGTAGTGCGACCGGGGACTCATGGACGCCAACTTACTCTTCTACTCATTGATCTGCAAGGTACATGTGCGTGTCTTACCATTGCCTATCTGGTGTGCTTATTACCTTCCATATTTGTGCGTTCTCTATGAGGGAACCACGTGGCTCGATACGATCACTTAACTGAAATCGGTCTTTGAATTGGATGGACAAGATCTAACATTAGAAGGTAGTATTACTTTTTGTGAAATATAGCACCATGTGGATGAATAGAGTAGTAAATGTCGTGGATGAAAGGTGCCTATCTTTTTTGGAAAAGAATACTACTCCCTCTGTCTAGGTGTGTCTGGCACCTAAGAAAATGTGCGTTGATAGGCTATCTCCCGGACCCAAAATTATTGTTGTAGCCAATCCCTGTTCAAGAATTCATCCGATTAACTAGTTAACTTGCCGATTAATCCCTACTCATAGGGTCCCCGAGTAGCCGATTACCCGATAAATCGTCCGATTATTTGATTAAATGGCCGATTAACTTGCCGATTAGCCTATTAATCCCCTACTCACCAGCCGACCGAGCAACTAGCAGTTAACGATTTCCTCAACAATTAAGGCAATTAAGACGCACCTAAATCGCAAAGTGACCTTTCTTAGGCGCCCGACACACCTGGATGGAGGGAGTAGTGGATACGGTCGGGATGCAAACCTAACCGATGGCCTTGATGCCACCCAGTTCACGAAGGGCTCACACGCTTTAAGCTCTCCCATGTATTAGCTCGCACACGATCTAGCCTGCGTTTCCATTGAGAGCATTGTTTTTCTTTTTCATCTCGGTGCCCACCCCACCAGCGCCGATTGCCCTCTACCCTCACCACCCATGGTTGGCAGTGCTATCTCGAGCGCCTTGTCGCTCATCTTGCTTGAGCGCCCTCACGAGCCTTCTATCTATTGGTCTCTCCTCCGGTGCCAGAAGTACCCCTGACAATGCTAAGTTTCACAAACATCTGTGTTGATTTAATTAACATTGAAAATGTAGCTTGTCTTTATGGATGTGTAATGAGATGCTTTGGTGTAGATGTTTGTTGGTTTCACTGGATAATGTTCGTAAATTAAAAAGTAAAATGTGGACAAAATCTGACGGCACGAGCAATACTTAGTAAAGTAGTTATATTCGTAAAGCCAAGGCCCTCTAGTTAGCGCACTCATTATTTTCCAGGTTAGGGGTATTGGAGGGAACTTCACAACACTCATATTCTAGGCAAAAATATGATTGTATGCATTATGCACAAAAATACATCCTAATAGACATGTGGACCATCCATGCTTGAAGTTCTATATGTTCCTAAGTGGCACATAATCTTTTGACACGGAGTCACCTCTTAATCGGTCACATCGCATTCCCTGCGAGCAGAGCATATTTTGATCCAAAAAGTATGAATATAATCTTCGGACTTTGGATGTTCTTTTTGACAACTCTATTACTAATATGAGCTCGAAGATCTACTAGCGTAGAATACATATGCAATATTAGGCGTTTGCTTTTATGGACATGAAATTTTGCTAAACATTTTTTTCTTCTTTTAGTAACTTAGACTTATCGGAGTATATATGAGCATCATGATCAATTATGTTTGCCACATTTGTATGCACTAGCCAGCTATTTTATAGACTTTACTAATGTAAAATTTTCTTTCTTGTTGATGTCAGCTTGATGGAATGGTGTCCGATCCCAATCTAACGTTGATTGTTGATCCAAGACGCAACTGGGAAGACTCGGGACTAGAAAAAGAAGAAGAAGATGAGGGCGGCGGTGGACTACCGGGGTCTAGCAACTGTCTGCCGGGATGGATTAGCTACCACCACTGAGCCCGGAAGGGCATCCCTGAACGGGCACACTTCTATTGATCTTGGTTATTTTTTGTTGGTTTTCACCAATTTATACATGGTTTTGCTTCTGCATAACGAAAATTTTCATTAGAGAGTTATTTATATTTTACCTCTCATAGAGATGCATCGAAACTGATATTCCGAATTCTTCAATAATGGTGAGATAGCTGCCTCAAAGATACATTATGCATGTTGTAATGCAATCGTTTGGTGCTTACTTAAAGTGTTGTGGATGCTCTATCGTCAATGTCTTGGTACTGTTATTTTATTGTGGATTCTATAATATTGTGTTGACATATGTTTTAGATAAAAAAATCAACATAAACATTTTTGTTGTTTTTCTTCAAAGAAAATTTGAGCTCGCTTTACCCTTCGAATCAGAATAGTCCCCCGGCACTGCTCCTTCCCACTCACCTGCCATCCAATTCGTATGAATAAATGCTATAAATATGCAACAAATTTCTTAAGCTAACTATATAGGTTGTGGTACAAATTTAACACAGGTTTTCTATTCAAAAATATGGTCATTTACAATGGTGCAAAAAGTAACATATTTGATTTTGCATAGATTATAAATAGTTACATTTTGCTAACAAAATCTACATCGAAATACTTTAGGCTGTAACATACATGTAGGATTTAGTTTTGGACTTATGTAGAATATTTTGCAAATTCCGCCCATCCATGGGTTGAATTGTCCCAAGATGTGATAGTTGATATGACAAAGTGAACTAAAAAAGTTGCGGAGAAAATGAATGAAAATGATGCGGGGCATTCCGAAGGAGGTCTCGTCTTCTAGCACGGGTAAGTTTTAGTTGGTTACGAGTGATGTCAACATGGTGTGAAGCATAAGTTGCATGAATAAAGGTTCATTGTCTAGACATGGTTTTACTTTTTTTTGTTTATATGGCACAAGGTGATACTTATGTGCCACTCTACAACATGCTCATGTGCCACTCTTATAATAATCAATGGCAAATAAGCATATGAAGAAGATATTTGTAATTGTGGAGCTCGAGCATCTTGGAGGACATTCCCACCAAATACTCGTTAAGATAGGACGTGAAACGTCTTACAAGCTATAATCATGGAATGTTGAGGGTGGTGGTTGTGATGGTAATCATGGAGAGTACCACGGATTTGATGGTGGTTGAGATGACTAAGCTGCCGATGAGGCTCGGGAAGGGTGCGACAAAATTCACGTTGAGACCCGTCGAGAATGACGCCACAGTCATGCTGCAAAATAAGGTTGCGTCAGCGGTGAGGATGGTTGTGGAGTCCAAGGCCCTAGTCACATCCTTCCACACTTTTCGCTTGACTCTCCCACTCCCACTCCCGCCCGAACCCAATTCACTTTAGACCTTAGAGATAGGCAAACTGAATAATTGTTAATCCTCCAAACTCATCTGAGGAATATTTCATCAATGAAGGACCAATTGTACCTAGATCCAATAATGTTTAACTACTATGTATATTTAATTGATGTCTACATATATCTCAGATTGAATAGTGTTGGATCGAAAAAATCCCTTATGGTGTTTTTGTCATAAACGCTTATTTGAAAAAGGTGGAGCAGGACTTCAAGATGATCAAGGCAGTGATGCTTCATGAAGATCTCGCAACAAGATGCACATGCGAGGCTATAGTGTCACCCGCTTACGCCAACACCTTGACGTTCGAGGAGCACCTCACTATTGAAGCATTCATCGAGGCCAAGCGAGCGAACAATGCCATGAGGGTTACTTATGTGACAAAAAATGGAGGAGGGGGAGCACCCTCTCGTGAGCTGGACGGATACTTGGTGCTAGAGATCGACCCCATGACCCCGAGGCATCCAACTCTAGGGAACTCTTGCCCTACTATCACTTGTTTGGGATCTGGTGAACATGCATATGTTTGGATAAATGTTTATTGGAAGATGAAAGTTTTATGAGGTCACGGTTCATCCTGATATATTCACTAACAAGTGCATGATTGGAGGGTTGATGATGATTTTGGGCCCTCTTCAATAGGGGGACAATAGTATTTGACCGGGCTTTAGATAGGGGTGTCAGGAAAAACGCATAGACTGGCTCATGCATCCACTGTGTCACCTGGGTATGAAGATGAACGTCGCATTGTTGTTCTGTGATGGAATTTGGGCTCCTGTAGAGGGGAGCCAGGTTTGCGTCAGGATACATGTTGATGTCGATCCGTCTCGTCTCATTGGCGGCGAAGCTCAAGGTACCAATGAAAAACTTCTGGTCTGGAGTGTACAAGCCCGATTGAGACCCTATCTGGATATGATATCCAGTTGGCACAACCTATGGCCGGTGCACTAATTTACAGTAAAGAAAATAGCCAATGGTCATGATAGGGTAGTGCGCGTGCCCAAAAGTAACAAAAGGGATCACACACAAAGTATTTACCCAAGTTCAGGCCATAGTTTAGGGTTTTCGTGTACTACTATGCACTAACTAAATGGGGAGGAAAACTGAAAAGAAGCGATAAATATTTTTTGGATATTAAAAAAATGAAACACATAAAAGAAACAAAATAAGAATGAACATGGATAAACAAAGAAAATGATGAACACCAATAAGTGTAATGAATGTGTGAATATTAAATGAGATATCAGTGACAATGCGTACTCTCCCAAGCTTAGACTTTTTGCCTAGCTTGATGTTCAACATTGCTGGTCTATATAGTATCCATGGTGGAAGCTCTTCTTGGCATTATGTGCAGCCTCCTCAGCGAGGCAAGTGGCCTCCACTGCCGCGTTCTTTGCCTCGGCCTCCTCCAAATAGACAAAATGCCTTAGTTTGTTCTAAAAATCAAAGAGAGTAGGCGCAGACAAAAGGATAGAGACATCCTGGTATATCGAAAGACCACTTTAAATTTATACTCATTAGTCCCATACTCTATAAACTTGTGGCATTGAGGGAGCATAAGACCTTTGGGTCTACCAAAAACGCGAACACTCGCACCAAACGAGAAGCATATATCCCTCTATACAAATCAACATCACGTGAATTTCTACTTAAGCGACGCGCAATTATAGACCCAAAGTTACTCTAGCACCATATACGACAGCATGTAGGACACTCAAATCATGTGCAAAAGTAGCACTAAAATCATTCTTACCAACTAAACATCTCCCAATAAATAATGCGAAGCAATAAATGGCAGGAAATTGGACGCTGCTAATTCTAGCCTGCATCACACCTCTATCTTCACCATTTACAAATCTATCTATTTATTTATTATATAAAAAGTAATTTATGGACTAACCAGAAAAACATAAATATGTTAAAAAATCTCATAATAATTAGAAACATCGGACCATTAATTACATGGACCCTTATTAGCATGTTTAATATAAACCAGTAGATCTTAATAATTTAGTGAGTACAAAACAACCCAAATGTGTCCAGCCCAATTCTCAATCCTCGCATATCGTTTCCCTTGAGAAGCGCTTTTGGGTGGAGTAGTAGACAACACAAAGGTTATTGTCGCCGGCTCGAGTTTGAGTCTTCTCACCTCCTATAAGAATAAGACAGGGGAAGTCTCCCCTCTGTTCTCTTTTTTTACGTATTGTTTCCCTTCTTCAACGATGCCGATGGAAATCAAGATCCCTAGACCTAAGGGGTACGTCATTGCATCTTTATCAAATGCTCGTCCGCCCTCGGTAGCAAGTAGCCCGCGACAGGTAGAGATCAACTACCAAACTCCATGTTGAGGTGCTACCGAGGAATAGACACAGTTTTACCGCAGCCGTCAAAGATAGAAGTCGGAGACGAGCCAGTGAAATTCCCGTTGGAGCTCAATGTAATCTGGGAGCATGAATGACTGATTGATTTTATATCTGCTGACTTTATTGATTGAATTCTATGCTTCTTTGTTGATTCCGACCATTGCTTCACCACACCGATCTCCTACCCTGGTAAGCCCCTGGTTCATTCTTAGCATTGTACGCTCATGATCACTCTATTTACAGTCCCCCCAATCTTTCTAAGATGACGAAAAACGCAAGCCAACTTTGGTCATCGTTACGGTCACCTTGCTAGTGCATCGCTATATGAACCGGCACCACCATTGTGTTCCTGCGGGCCCTCTGATTTATTTGGCCATCCTCTACTGCCCATGACCATGCCCAATGTCGAGGACTAGCATAATCACATAGAATGCATTGCCTCCATTTCTTAGATCATTTGTTAGTGTATAACATGTAGTTTGAAATTTGACATCCTATGCTCGCAGGTTCGCCTTGTCGTCCACCCTACCCCGTACGCGTCAAAGTCTCCCCCTTTTGCCAGATCCTATGCTTGCGGGTTCGGAGAAGATGCCACCCTATGATGGTAGGTGCATCCCCGCCAACCCCTTCCTCACATTGTGGCTCCGTCCAGCGTTGGTCTCCCCAGCTTCGATTCCGGACTCGACGGCTATGGGATCACTCACCTTCAAGCCAAGGAGAGATCCCTGCTCGGCTTGCCGATGCTGCTAGCGGTGGAGCCCACGGGTGTCATTTTCCTTATTGGAGGTGCTGCCAAGGCCTTCAGCTACGTCCCTCTTCGAGCTCAGGGGGAACCCTAGGTCCGGGTTCCTCGGACCGGATAGTGATGGTGGTGTCTTGGCATCGTATTCCTTCTTGAAGGCACTATGTTAATCACTCGTTGTGTCCCCGGTTTTGGATCGGACGATATTGAAGTTCTCGTTGGCTTGGCATCGCTGCCCTTGGGTTGGGTTTGGTAGGTTTAGCCATGTTTTATCCGATGTATGGGTTGAGAATCTCGTGTCTCTCTGCTCCGAGCACCATGTACACACCTGCTGATACGTCTCCAACGTATCTATAATTTTTTATTGTTCCATGCTATTATATTATCCATCTTGGATGTTTTATATGAATTATTATACTATTTTATATCATATTTTGGACTAACCTATTAACCTAGTGTCCAGTGCCACTTGCTATTTTTTCCTTGTTTTTGCCTTTTACAGAAAATCAATACCAAATGGAGTCCAAGCGAAACGAAACTTTTTGACGATTTTTATTCGACAACAAGACACCTAGGAAGCTTCGGGAGGAGGCCAAAAGGTCCACGGATTGGCCACAAGCCTAGAGGCCGTGCCCTAGCAGGGGGCGACTTCAGGGCTTGTGGGCCTCCATGGCTCTTCTAACACTAATCTTCTGTCTATAAATACCCAAATATTCCCCGTAGACCAGAGGGCAGGCACACCAAAAATACTTTTCCGCCACCGCAAGTTTCTGTTGTCGTGAGAGCCCATCTTGGGGCCTTTTCCGGCACTCTGCTGGAGGGGGATTCGATCACGGAGGGCATCTACATCAACCTTGATGCCCTTCTGATGATGTGTGAGTAGTTTATCATAGACCTACGGGTCCATAGATAGTAGCTAGATGGCTTCTTCTCTCTCTTTGATCTTCAATACAATGTTCTCCTCGATGTTCTTGGAGATATATTCGATGTAATCTTCTTTTGCGGTGTATTTGTTGAGATCCGATGAATTGTAAGTTTATAATTAGATTATCTATGTATATTATTTGAGTCTTCTCTGAACCCTTTTATGCACGATTAAGATAGCTTTGTATTTCTCTCTGATCTATTGATTTGCTTTGGCCAACTAGATTGATTTTTCTTGCAATGAGAGAGGTGCTTTGTGATGGGTTCAATCTTGTGGTGTCCTCACCCAGTGACAGAAGGGGTAGCGAGGCACGTATTTGTATTGTTGTCATTAAGGATAAAAAGATGGGGTTTATTTCATGTTGATTGGATCTATCCCTCTGCATCATGTCATCTTGCTTAAGGCATTACTCCGTTCTTGTTAACTTAATACACTAGATGCATGTTGGATAGTGGTCGATGTGTGGAGTCATAGTAGTAGATGCATGCAGGAGTCAGTCTACTTGTCACGGACATGATGCCAATATTCATATTATTCGCTTTTCTATCAATTGCTCAACAGTAATTTGTTCACCAACCATATGTGTTCTATCAAGAGAGAAGCCTCCAGTGAAGACTATGGCCCCCAGGTCTAGTCTTATCATATTATTTTCAGATCTATAAAACCAAAAACTCCAAAATACCTTGCTGCAATTTATTTATATTTACTTTATTTTGCACTTTTATTTATCTTTTATCCCTATCTCTATCAGATCTCATCCTTGCAGGTAACTGTGAAGGGATTGGCAACCACCTTATCGCATTGGGTGTAAGTATTTGTTAGCTTGTGCAGGTGCTATCATTGGAGACTTGTGTGTTCCTCCCACTAGATTGATACCTTAGTTATGAACTGTGGGAAGTACTTATCTCTAGTTTGCTGGATCACCCTTTCTTCTTCAAGGAAAACCCAACAGAAGCTCAAGAAGTAGCACCTGCCTGCGTTCGTTTCAGGTGTTGTATCCCTGTGTACTCATTCTAATCCTTCTATTAATGAAATGATACGCAAGCTTTGCGCATACATTAACAAAATAAAAAAAATTGAAGAGTCTGGAGTATCGCCAATTTTTTATATGTTTGGAGGTTTCACCCATAAAATATATCAGATCAACTAGGCCCTTCATGCCGTCACCTTGAGGTCACTACCAACCGCTATCACTTTCATCACACAATCTCCAGCAACCGCTAGATATCCTTTCCTCCCAGGTATTAGTCTCAGACTCTTAGAAGTTAGAGTTATGATTTCAAGTAACTTATCCCACCATTTATCTTATTTCAATATAGTGAGTTTTCTACTTATGATTTCAAGTAACTGATCGCATCCATTACTCTGATTTCGACGTTGTGATACCGAACAAGTTGTGTTTGTAAAACTGCAAACAACATATTCTCATGAGATGCGAACCTCAGAATTTTAGTGACTAAGTCACGATAGTCATAGGGTTTCATATTAATTATAGCAGATGGTTCTCTCAATTTCCTGTGCATCAATTGTGCAAGCAAATCAGTTAACTATAATAATATTTGGCGGCAACAAAGAAGGTAAATCAGACCCGCTCTCAAAATGGAATCAAGAGAAATAACTTCCGGCAGTCATCGAGGAGGTAAGCAGCAGATGTTGTATTTTTATTGGGGCTTGGTTGATTTATTAATTTTAATGCTGGGACTTGGTCAATGTATCTATTGGATTGCATTTTTTACTCAGAGTGCTCTACCAGATCCAAAACTAACATGTTTACTCATAAGAGTTTGGGGCTATTCATATTGTTTCTGTTAGTATCGCATATTGGATCTGAATTCTCTTTTACCTATGTATGGAGTACAATTTTAATTTTGCACAAGCCTGATATTCATATGTGTTTTCAAGAGCTGTGTAGAATCCAAGTAAGAAAATTTGATTACTAAGGAGACATGCACTCTTATAACACGCCTAGACGTATGCAGTACCTATGTTACCTGCACCCGCCCTGCGCGTAGCACGCACGTAATCAATAATGGCCTAGGCACCAAAGACTGTCAGCTGAGGTTGTTGAGGCTGTTGTGTCCTCTGTTGTCGTGCACTACTGGAGACTGTAGGGGACTCCCCATGCCAACTTCTACTGCGACTCTGGTGAGGCATAGAGTTGAGGTGGTTTGGGCCATGGGAGTAATTCACCTACTGTGTGACTGCTGTATTCAGCATCTCGATTAAATTTTTGACTTCCCTTTCCATCTAGTTATTTCCATCGATCGGAATCGCTGCGAGGTTATGTGTCGCCACAGTACATTGTCAACCGGGTTTGAGTAGTGACCAACTGGTATCTGGAAACGCCTAGGCTGATATTGGGCTGGTGATTGCTACGAGCCGGTGGCTGCAACTGGTTTACGCCTAGGGGAGCTTGAGTCAATTGGTGTATGACAGGCCAGCTCCTTAGTGTTTTGAAAATCCCTACACCCGGTGTGCCTGTGCCGACTACTTGCACTGCCGGGGGCGGTGTTTTGAACATTCCTGTTGGTTCCATGGCTATGGGAAGCCGACTCTGAAACTTTCGTCCAGTGTACCGCAGATGCCTTGTACTGATGAAAACCAAGGTGAATCGCTTTCACCTATAGACGCTTAATTGCATTGAGGACCTCAACTCGTGCTTCGCTAAACATGCGTTATCTGCATTAATATCCTCCTAAATCTTGGCCAGCTATTCGCGACACTTCATGATCTTTGCGTTGCGTGTGTCCGCATTTTCTAGAGTTACCGGGTCTGCAAGGAGCGTGACGAGTGTATTCATCATCTTAGTCAGCACTTGAGTTCCTGATTTTCCTGGGTCAGTGGTAGCAATTGCAATCATAGCATTTCCTGCAACATTGGATGGCTGACCTGGCGCCGTCTCAGCCAAGTTTCAGCTAGTTGACGTATCCATGATCAACTGCCCATGTGCATCGTATTGAGGCTGACTTTGATTCCTGACCATGTAAACCGCTATGTGACGATGCAGCTAAATATACTCTGAGCCGGTTTCATCATCTGAATACCCTCCTAACCTTTCATCAAAAAGTGGGAGGATAGACTCGGTTTCCCCAACTGATGAGTCGCCATTGGAGTTGACAAGCGTATCGCCTCCGGGCACCAAACAGGCGTCTTAATCCGACTCCTAAGTGAATCCGCCGATGAAGCAGATGAAAGCATTAGTCCGACCGGCTCTGGCCCGGATATGATTTGTCTAGTGAGAAGACTCAACGAAGTCGACTATGGCGTCCGGCTCCAGGCCAGACCCGTCGATCATGCTTAGGAAGGCGTAGATCTTGCCAAAGGGTACCCGATATCCTGACTCAATAGATTCGGCCTCGGGACCCCAGCCGACATCATCGATGTAGAGTTTCCCATGCCTGCTCTTCATCATCCGAACGATCGCATACCTCTCGATCCTTGGAAGAGCTCCTTCTAAGAACTCAACACCACCGTTTGGTCGCCCTACGGTGGGGCCAATTATTGTGTTTTTGTCACGACAGATGTCCTCATGAACGGACTAAGTCGTGAGGCTATCGCAACTAGGTGGTGACTTGAACGGGGTTGATCGGAAACAAAGGGCGCAAGTTTACACAGGTTCGGCCCCTCATAGTCGAGGTAAAAGCCTACTCCTACTTGATTGATATTGACAATAATCTCGATTACAAGGATGCTCTTTCACTACCTAGCTCTAAAGGGATTGTAACATGTTCTTTGACTGTAACATCCTTGTTTTTGGCCCTTTTCTTTTTCTTTTGATTTATTGGTTTTTGCTCTGATTTTCTTTTTGTAGTGGATCTATGGCCTTGCAACCTGGGAGATCATCCTCATTTCTTCTCTTAAGTGGCTCATCATTCTCAAAACTTTCCCAAGACATGTCATTTCCATTCTAGCCCAACCCTTAAATTCTTTTCTAAGGAATATTCACTTTTCTATTAAAGGAATAGTCATGTTTGCCCTAGGTTGTGGAGCAACCTATATCTCTGTCATTCCCGAAATTCCTAAATAATTCTCATATTTTTTTGGGTCACATATTGATCAAATATGCCCAAACTTTCCTATCCTAGCCCAAAAATAATTCCCCAATAATTATTCTTCATTACCGTCCAGTGTGGCTTTCTGTGAAGCAAGTTCCACCTATCCTTTCTTGATTGCTCCCAAACTTTTTGGGTATGCTTTTAGATTCAAATCATCGTCTCATGCAAAAATTCAACTTCATTTGCCTAGCCAACTTCCCTCAGTGATTTTTTAAAGTTTCTGTCAAACAGAAGGCACTGTGAAGGAAGTACTAGCTAGGAGTATCCAAATGAGTTGAAATTTTCCACACTTCTTCATGTACTCATATCATTTCCCTCCACCAGTTTTCAGCTCCATCCAATCAACTATGTGAGCACATGATCAAATCTTTGATTCTATGAATATTTTCAGGTTGTGAAGCAAGTATATTTTATATTGCTTCATTAATTCTAAAAAATTATCAGATCATGCTCCTACCCAAATAACTTATCTCCACCAAATTTGGGGTCATTTCATCAAGAAATTTTCTCTCCAAAATTATTCCAAGTTTCTGGACAGTGATGATGTTTGTGAAGCAAGTACCATTTTGGCATGTCCATTTGGTATGAGATTTTTACAACATCTTCATCTGGCCAGATAACCCTACCTTGCCAAACTTCAGCTCAAGTGGTTTCTTCATTTGAGTGCATCATCTTGATCTCTTTTCAGGACCATTTTGGTCAGTTGCAAAGCAACTACATTAAGCCTTGGTCAATTTCTCCTCAAACCCCAGGATTGTATTCCTTCCTTAGTTAATCGCCCCAGACAACTCATTTGGCCATAATCAATTCTCTGTTGATCACCAGTGCACATGCAAGTTTGCTACATCAAACTTTAATCGATGCCTAGCTCAAATGTAGAGCCCCTTATCTCAAGATCTTGCTTTCTACAGTCTCCAGGGTGGAGTGACAACACCCCAGACACGGTTTGCCATCCTCTTGTGACCTCCCTATGCATTGTCTCGTGGTGACCGTGCAGCTAACATGCATGTGCACACGCTCTGTGCGCAGTGGCCGCGTCCAGGACATCGTTTGCGCTTCGGCCCCTCTCCCTCTCATCGTCTTCGCGCGCATGAGTGTGTCTGGTCTCTTCCCCTGTCAGCACCACTGACATGCCGGACCCGCAGGATAGCCAAGCTGGGCCGGAAGGAGGCCGGCCCCAGCGCATGTCCAAGGCCAACCCTCGAGTCTATGGGCCTGACTGGGTTCGGTGAAGCCCAGCCGCACTCGCTACTTAACCAAGACCACTTGATGGAGTAAGGCATCCAGAGGATCACGACTCGGCGGCGGCGGCAAGAACCCTAGTTTCCTATTGTTCCTCTCCATTCGTGTAACCCAGCTTGTAATCGGATCGAGTTAAACACTTGAGGCAATAGATCGATTCCCCACACTCCTACCCTAACACTTGGCATCAGAGACCAAACACCACCCTTCTCTCGCGCGATCTGGCGCAATTCATCGAAACCCGTCGTCTTCGCCAAGCTCGGGTTCAAATCGAGGCCATGGATCCGACCATGAAGGAGTACATGGACAAGATCACAAGCTCCATGGAGGAATTTCGGCTGGAGCTCCGTAGCAACATGGCGGCGATCCACACAAACACCGCCAAGCTGGACGATCTAACGGCCTGGCAGACTGATCTGGAGCGCTGCGTCGACAAGCTCGCCGATGCGGTGGTGGATCTGCAGCACGGACGCCTGCCTGCGGCAGCAGCGTCTGGTGTGGCGGCCAAGGAGACCAACGCGCCCAGTCCAAGCCTGGACACAGGCACTGCGGCGGTCTTGCAGCCACATGGGTCAAGGGACCACGGCGACACATATCTTCACTGGGAGAAGGTGCTGGCGACACCGTTGGCACCGCTCTCGGGGACTGGTCAGTACACTTCCCAGTCGCCCGCCCCTCCCCTGTCCCCCTTTGATCATGCAAGCCAACTCCTTGCCGGACTGGGCCAAGCACACCCATTCGTGACATTTCCTCAATTCGCGGGAGACAACCCGAAATTATGGAAAACGCTATGTGAGCAATACTTTTCCATGTTCCGGATCCATTCTTCTTTCTGGGTACCTATGGCTGCACTAAATTTCTCTGGGGCAACCTCTGTTTGGTTGCAATCTCTCCAAAACCGCCTCTCAGAATTTGATTGGGAGGCATTTGCAGCGCTGCTCTGCACCCGTTTTGGTCGGGATAAACACAAGCTACTGATTTGTCAGTTTTACACCATTCGCCAAACCCCATCTGTAGCATATTATATTGAGTGTTTTGAGCTAATTGTGAATCATTTGGCATCTTACTCTGAAGCCATACATCCTTACTTTTATCTCACTCGTTTTTTCGAGGGCTTGCGGGCGGATATACATGCGGTCGTGTTGATCCAATGACTACCGGACCTGGACTTTGGCGCTGCTGCAAGAGGAGGTCGTCGAATCGGCGCAGCAAATGCACCAGCCACGGGCCATGCCGCGCGGCGCCGACGCCATACTCCGACCAAGCACGCCACTCCCGCTGCCTCCTCCACCACGACCGACTCTGGTAGCTTCTCTAACACCGGCAGCGGATCGTCGTGGCCTCGAAGGTTCTTGCACCGACACCTCCAAGATCAAGGCCTTGCGCGACTACCGACGTGCTCGCGGTCTTTGCTTCAAATGCGGGGAAAGATGGGGGCACGATCATGTGTGCCCCATGTCCGTGTAGCTGCACGCCATCGAAGAACTGCTGGAATTGTTCAGCCTCAACGAGCCCATGGACAAACAGATCAACTCACAGCTAGTAGACGACGTGGTGATGGCCATCTCTCGTTCAGCATTGTTAGGGGGAGTTTCTGCCAAAGCCTTTCAGTTGCAAGCATGGATCTAGGGCAGGGAAGTTCTGATGTTAGTGGATTCAGGCAATTCCACAACCTTCATCAACAACAAACTGGCGGCATTCCTGGAAGGGGTCGAGCCGTTGCCCAGAACTTACAGAGTCCGTGTAGCTGATGGAGGCGAACTCAAGTGCTCGTCAGTGATTCCTCAATGCTCCTGGTGTTCTCAAGGGCATGAATTTCAGACTGATATGAAGGTGTTACCACTGGGCATATACGATGCTATACTTGGAATGGATTGGCTCGAGGAGCATAGCCCAATGACAGTGGATTGGAAGGCCAAGCATATCGAAATCCCTTCAAATCATGGATCAATTTCACTGAAAGGACATGACGCAGAGTCAACAGAGTGCTTGGTCATTAACAACCTACAACTGCAAGGGCTCTGCAACAACAATGTTGTGGTTTACATGGTACAATTGCACGCCATTCCATCAAATGGAGAGCCGGCTGACCCCACGCCAGACTGCATCCAAGAGATACTCACAGAATTTGAAGATGTGTTCGGAGAACCAACTGAACTACCCCTCGGCGTGCTTGTGACCATAAGATCCCTCTAATCCCAGGGGCCCAGCCTTTTAACATCCGACCCTACAGGCACAAACCAGAGCACAAGGATGAAATAGAGAAGCAAGTTGAAGAACTCCTCCGCACGGGCATTATTCAGCGCAGCTCGAGTCCTTTCTCTTCTCCGGTGATACTAGTAAAGAAGAAAGACGACACATGGAGGTTATGTGTGGATTACCGTCGCTTGAATGATCTCACATGTGTGGCTAAGTTTCCAATACCAATCATCAAAGAGCTGCTTGACGAGTTACACGGCGCTCAATGGTTCTCGAAGCTTGACCTCTGTGATGGGTACCACCAAATCAGGTTGGCAGAAGGGGAAGAGTACAAAACAGAGTTTCAAACTCATTCAGGGCATTTTGAATTTATGGTAGTCTCACTTGGCCTCGCAGGAGGTCCAGCCACTTTCAATGGAGGGCATTCATTTCACATTGAATCATCTCCTAAGGCACTGCGTCCTCCTGTTCTTCGATGACATGCTAGTTTTCAGCCGGACCTTGCAAGATCACATGCAACATCTGCGCCAAACCTTGGAGCTGCTACGATGCGACCATTGGAAAGTCAAGATGAGCAAGTGCTCATTTGGTCAGCAGTAATTGACTTACCTAGGCCATGTCATCAGCGCGAAAGGAGTCACCATGGACCCAGGGAAGATCCAGTCAGTTGCAAACTGGCAAGTGCCGACAAACGTTAAGGAAGTCCGCAGTTTCTTGGGACTTGCTGGGTACTACAGAAGATTCGTGCGCAACTTCGGGGTCATTGCCAAGCCACTATCCAATCTCCTCAAAAAGGGTGTGCCGTTTGTATGGACACAAACAACGGAAGAAGCTTTCCAGTTGCTTAAAACACAGTTGATATCAACCCCAGTCCTCGCGCTACCAGACTTCAACAAGCCATTCTCAATAGAGACAGACGCAAGCGAATACGACATTGGGGCCGTTCTGGAACAAGAAGGCCATCCGGTAGCATTCATGAGCAAGGCTTTGGCACCTCGATACCAAGGATTGTCAATATATGAAAAAGAGTATTTGGCAGTGATAGTAGCTATGGACCAATGGCGCCCTTACCTTCAACACAGAGAATTTACAATCCATACAGACCAGAAAAGCCTCATTCATCTTGAAGAGCAACGCCTGGCGACCCCGTGGCAGAGGAAAGCGTTCACTAAGCTGCTGGGGCTGCAATACACCATCAAATACAAAAAGGGGAAGGAGAATACAGCTGCGGATGCCCTTTCTCGTGCCAAACTAGATGAGACTCTAAATTCAATCACCTCTTGCCAGCCAACGTGGTTGGAAGACATCCTTTCCAGCTATAACGCATACCCCCAAGCACAGCGGCTACTAGAATAGCTTGCAGTTCGCCCAGACCCAAAGGAGAGATTCACTCTCACCCAAGGGCTAATTAGGTTCAGAGGGCACATTTGGCTGGGTGGGTCCGCAGCTCTACAACAGAAGATCATTGCAACATTCCACGACAGTCCTATGGGGGTACATTCAGGCATTCCAGCTACGTATCGACGCATCCGGCGACTCTTTGCTTGGCCGAAAATGAAGACCCATGTGCACAACTATGTACATAGTTGCTCCATATGCCAACAGGCCAAGCCAGATAGATCTGCAAGTCCCGGACTCCTCAACCCACTACCAATACCAAATGCACCATCGGACATGATTACTATGGATTTCGTCGATGGCCTGCCGCAATCCGGAAAATTCAACTGCCTATTGGTCATTGTGGACAAGAGGACAAAGTTTGCCCATTTCCTGCCTCTAGCACACCCCTATACTGCAACAAAGGTGGCCTTCCTATACATGAACCAAGTCTACAAGCTGCATGGGCTGCCCGGAGGCATTGTCTCTGACCGCGACCCGGTTTTCACCAACCATTTCTGGCAGGAACTCTTCAAGTATGCCGGAACAGAGCTGCGACTGAGCACTGCCAACCATCCGCAGACAGGCGGTCAAACGGAGAGGGTCAACCAATGTCTGGAAACTCACCTTCGTTGCTTCACGCACACATGTCCTTGACGCTGGAGCTTTTGGATCCCACTTGCCCAGTTTTGGTACAACTCGACCCATCACTCGGCGATTGGGATGACACCTTTCAAGGCCCTATTTGGTTACGGACCCAGGCACTGGGGCATCTCAGCAGTATCTTCCTGCTCGGTCCCGGCTCTGCAATCATGGTTGGAGGAGCGACAAGTGGTGCAACAACTACTTTAGCAACACCTCAATCGCGCACGCCAATGCAAGAAAGCTCAGGCAGACAAGAAGCGCTCCTGGCGCCAGTTTGAAGTGGGCGACAAGGTATTCCTCAAGCTACAACCATACATTCAAACGTTGATTGCTCTACGCGCCAATCACAAGCTATCATTCAAGTTCTTCGGACCCTTTCTAATCATCGCCAAGGTCAACGTTGTCGCATATAAGCTTTAGCTGCCTCCAGATGCCACCGTACACCCGGTCTTTCATGTGTCGATGCTCCGGCGTGCACTACTTCCAGGTATAGAGGCTACCCCAGAACTACCCATTGATCATGACATGTTGGCAGTACTAGTGCAGATTCTGCAATCATGATGGCGCAAAGGGACGAGCGGCATGGTCGAACAGGTTAAGGTTCGATGGTCTCAAGGCGACAGGATGGACACCACTTGGTAAGACAAAGCTGCTCTACATGCACGCTTCCCACATGCTGAGGCTTGGGGGAAAGCCTCGACACAAGGAGGGGGGATGTCAGCACCACTGACATGCCGAACCCGCAGGACAGCCAAGCTGGGCCGGAAGGAGACCGGCCCTAGCGCATGTCCAAGGCCAACCCTCGAGTCTATGGACATGACTGGGTTCGGTGAAGCCCAGCTGCACTCGCTACTTAACCAAGACCACCCGATGGAGTAAGGCATCCAGAGGATCACGACTCGGCGGCGGCCGCAAGAACCCTAGTTTCCTATCGTTCCTCTCCATTCGTGTAACCCAGCTTGTAATCAGATCGAGTTAAACACTTGAGGCAATAGATCGATTCCCCACACTCCTACCCTAACATCCCCTCATCGTCGCCACCTCTCTGGACCCCTCTACCCCTCCTCCTGCTTCCTTGTCGGCGCTCGCCACCGCGCGCCCACCGACGATAGTGGCCGACATGGCATTGAATGCGCCCATCTTCTTCCACCCCATGCCCCCTTGGCCTCCTCTGCCCCGTGAAGCTTGTCATCGATGCCTCGTTGTCTTCTGGGGCCCTCCCTGTGATCACTGAGCTCGATAGGGCTCGGCCGGACATGCACATCGGGACTCACCCTCAGCCATCCCCTCCCCTGCCTATTTAAGTGGCTCCTGAGCCCGTTCGACCTCACCACTGGCCTCCCCAGCCTCCTCTGATCCTGCCCAATCTCTTCCCCGAGCTCGAGCCACCCTCCTACTACACCGTCGCCGCCATGGCCGCCGGCCATTGCCGGCTAAATTCACTCAAAGTTGTCCCGCTCCTTCCTTTATTCCACCACCAGAGCCCCTCCCTACCTCTGGCGACCCTCCCCTGTCATTCCCTCATCCTCCAGGGCACCAGGGCATCGAGCCCATCGTTGGCCGCAGCTACCGTCTGCCGCGGCGGAGGCTCTGCCCTTCGCCGTGCCCGCCGGCACGCGTAAGGAGTCCAGGTCAGTGCGCCTCCACGCGCTGGTTACTCCAGTGGCTGGGGCATCGCCTGAGTCGGCCCGAGCCGCCGGGACGAGCACCGGCGTCGAGTCCCTGCTTGGTCTCCGTTGTGCGTTGAAGGAAGGAGAAGAAGACCCAGCCGACCGGCCCCACCACCGCGCGTGACCCCACCCATCAGCCGCACATCAGTTGACCCCGCCCTAAATGACGTGGATTAGTGGAAACATATTCAACATAATACATTTTCGCTAATCAAACGTGTAAACAACTGCGGTTGTGGTAGGGAATACGCTTTCACTTCACGGAAAGCGTATTTCATTGAGTGCGCGTCCTGTTTTCCCAGTCGAGGGCCTGTTTGTGATGATTTAATTACGGATAGGTCCCTGGCAGAAAATCTATCATATCTTTTTGATTCTAACTCCAAATGAGGTGATTCCAAAGCCCACTTATTCGTCTCGCCCAGCCCGTTCTGTTGGTATCATTTCCATGGTGTTGTCACATTTTAAAAATGACCATTTTGCCCCTGCCCTTATTCATCCCCCTCCGAGAGAGAATGTTTTTTGGTAATTCTTTCCGCCAGCTTCTCCACTTCCTCCCTGTGAATCCATCCACCCCAGGCAAGCCACACCATCCATTTGCATGATTGCAATGTAGTGACATGGTTTACTTATTTAAACTTGCTTAAAATTTGCATTAGCTACATATGATTTGTCATGGCATTTCTTGGAGTTGTTTTGATCTGGTTATTGCCATGATGTTGCTTGGAGTTTTAGGAGAAATATTTTGCAGCTTATGAAGATGACATGTTGCCTTTGGATTATTAGTGGCTATTATGATTATTTTCTTGATGGTATTGGAGATTATGCTTTGGAGTATTGATAACCCACAATTATAGGGGATCGCAATAGTTTTCGAGGGTAGAGTATTCAACCCAAATTTATAGTTTCGACAGAAGGGGAGCCAAAGAATATTTGAAGGTATTAGCAGCTGAGTTGTCAATTCTACCACACCTAGATATTAATTATCTGCAGCAACATGATCAGTAGCAAAGGGGTATGCTAGTTTTGATAAAAGTAGCAGCAGTAATAGTAATGACAACAGTGATAGCAATAGTTTTGTAGCAAATGCAATAGTAACGATAGCAGTAGTAACTTAGCAAGAACAATATGAGATAAATTCATAGGCATTGGATCAGTAATTTTTTGGATGATATTCATCATGTGACAGTCATAACCTAGGGCGACACGGCACTAGCTCCAGTTCGTAAATATAATGTAGGCATGTATTCCGTAAATAGTCATACGTGCTTATGGATAGAACTTGCATGACATCTTTTGTCCCACCCTCCTGTGGTAGTGGGGTCCAATTGGAAACTAAGGGATATTAAGGCCTCCTTTTAATAGAGAACTGGAACAAAGAATTAACACACGGTGAATACAAGAACTCCAAAAATTACGGTCATCACTAGGAGTGGTCCCGCCTATTGTCTGATACGTCTCCAACGTATCTATAATTTATGAAGTATTGATGTTGTTATATTATCATTCTTGGATGTTTTACAATCATTTTGTAGCAACTTTATATCATTTTTTGGGACTAACATATTGACCCAGTGCCCAGTGCCATTTGTTGTTTTTTGCTTGTTTTTTTACACCGCGGGAAATCAATATCAAACGGAGTCCAAACACCGCGAAACTTTTTGGATATTTTTTATGGAGTAGAACACCCAGCATGGGCCAGAGCAGCACCTGGGGGTTCCCCGAGGGGGGCACAACCCACCAGGGTGCGCCTGGGGGCCCAGGCGTGCCCATGTGGGTTGTGCCCACCTCGGTGGCCTCCCGCACCCCCTCTTTACCCTATAAATTCCCAAATATTCCAAAAACCCTTGGGGTTAACCTAGATCAGAAGTTTCGCCGCCGCAAGGCTTTGTAGTCATCGAAAACCAATCTAGACCCTTTCCGACACCCTGCTGGAGGGGGAATCATCTCCGGTGGCCATCTTCATCATCCCGACGACCACCACAATGAGGAGGGAGTAGTCCACCCTCGAGGCTGAGGGTTTATACCAATAGCTATGTGTTTAATCTCTCTCTCTCTCTCTCGTGTTCTTGAGAGGTCACAATCTTGATGTATCACGGCCTTTGTTAATATAGTCGGATCATATGGTGTTTTCCCCTCTCTATCTTGTCATGATGAATTGAGTTTTCCCTTTGAGATTTTTTTTATCGGATTAAATACTTTTATGGATTTGAGAACACTTTATGTATGTCTTGCATATGAATACTCGTGCTGACAATAGGGGAATCGATAACCCACAAGTATAGGGGATCGCAACAGTTTTCGATAAGTAAGAGTGTCGAACCCAGCGAGGAGCGAAAGGCAAAACAAATATTCCCTCAAGTTCTATCGACCACCGATACAACTCTACGCACGGTTGAAGTTCACTTTACCTATAACAAGTATGAAACTAGAAGTACTTTGTAGGTGTTTTTGGATAGGTTTGCAGGATAATAAAGAGCACATAAATAAAAAGTAGGGGCTTAGATAAAGACACAAATAAATAGTTTTAGTAAAGAGCTTTTTGTTACGAGAAAGTTATTTGTCCCTAGGCAATCGATAACTAAACCGGTAATCATTATTGCAATTTTATATGGCGGAGAGGCATAAGCTAACATACTTTCTCTACTTGGATCATATGCACTTATGATTGGAACTATAGCAAGCATCCGCAACTACTAAAGATCATTAAGGTAAAACCCAACCATAGCATTAAAGTATCAAGTCCTCTTTATCCCATATGCAACAACCACCTTACTCGGGTTTGTGTTTCAGTCACTCACGCAACCCACTATAAGCGAATCATGAACGTATTGCAACACCCTACAGCGGGGATCCCTCACGCTTGCACGACACGGAGAGCACCATAGGACAACACCAATAATGAAACATGCAACTCAAACCAATCTTGATCATCAAATAACCCATAGGACAAAATGGATCTACTCAAACATCATAGGATAGCCATACATCATTGGGAAATAATATATAGCATTGAGCACCATGTTTAAGTAGAGATTACAGCGGGTAAAAGAGGGGTTACACCACTGCATAGAGGGGGAAGAGATGGTGAAGTTGTTGGTGAAGATTGCGGTGATGATGATGGCCCCCGGTGGCACTCCGGTGCCACCGGAAGCGAGGGGGGAGAGCCCCCCTCCTTCTTCTTCTTCCTTGACCTCCTCCCTAGATGGGAGAAGGGTTTCCCCTCTGGTCCATGGCCTCCATGGCACGAGAGGGGTGAGAGCCCCTCCGAGAGTGGATCTGTCTATCTGTCTCTCTCTGTTTTTGCGTTTTCACATTCTTCCCTTTCACCGTTTCTTATATTCCCGGAGATCTGTAACTCCGATTGGGCTGAAATTTTAACACGATCTCTATCCAGATATTAGCTTTCTTGTGGCGAAAGAAGGGCGTCAACCGCCTTACGGGGTGGCCATGAGGATCAGGGGCGCGCCCCCCTGCCTCGTGGGCACCTCGAGCATCGTCTCGCGTGGATTTTTCTTCCCAAAAATCATATATATTCCCAAAAAATCTCTGTCAGTTTTTATTCCGTTTGGACTCCGTTTGATATGGATATTATGTGAAACAAAAAACATGCAACAAACAGGAACTGGCACTGGGCACTGGATCAATATGTTAGTCCCAAAAATAGTATAAAAAGTTGCCAAAAGTATATGAAAGTTGTAGAATATTGGCATGGAACAATCAAAAATTGCAGATACGACGAAGACGTATTAGCATCCCCAAGCTTAATTCCTACTCGTCCTCAAGTAGGTAAATGATAAAAAGATAATTTTTGATGTGGAATGCTACCTAGCATAATCTTGATCACATATCTAATCATGGCATGAATATTGAGATAAGAGTTATTCAAAGCAATAGTCTGTCATTTGACATAAAACAATAATACTTCAAGCCTACTAATAAAGCGATCATGTCTTTTCAAAATAACATGGCCAAAGAAAGTTATCCCTACAAAATCATATAGGCTGGCTATGCTCCATCTTCACCACACAAAATATTCACATCATGCACAACCCCGATGACAAGCCGAGCAATTGGTTTATACTTTTTTAATGCACTTCAGCATTTTCAGCCCTCCGCAATACATGAGCGTGAGCCATAGATATATCACTATTGGTGGAACAGAATGGTGGTTGTGGAGAAGACAAAAAGGAGAAGATAGTCTCACATCAACTAGGCGTATCAACGGGCTATGGAGATGCCCATCAATATATATCAATGTGAGTGTGTAGGGATTGCCATGCAACAGATGCACTAGAGCTACAAGTATATGAAAGCTCAAACTGAAACTAAGTGGGTGTGCATCCAACTTGCTTGCTCATGAAGACCTAGGCATTCGAGAAAGCCCATCGTTGGAATATACAAGCCAAGTTTTATAATGAAAATTCCCACTAGTATATGAAAGTGATAACTCCAAGAGGCTCTCTATATGAAGAACATGGTGCTACTTTGAAGCACAAGTGTGGTAAAAGGATAGTAACATTGCCCCTTTTTTTGGCCTTTTTTGGGACAATGCTCTATTAATGATGATCAGCACACTTTTATTTACTTACAACTCAATATTACAACTCGATACTAGAACAAAGATATGACTCTATATGAATGCCTCAGGCGGTGTACTGGGATGTGCAATGATCTAGCATAGCAATGGCATCAAAAAATGGACAAGCCAAGAAAACATCATGCTAGCTATCTTACGATCATGCAAAGCAATATGACAATGAATGCTCAAGTCATGTATATGTTGATGATGGAAGTTGCATGGTAATATATCTCGGAATGGCTATGGAAATGCCATGATAGGTAGGTATGGTGGCTGTTTTGAGGAAGGTATATGGTGGGTTTATGGTACCGGCGAAGTTTGCACCAACTCTCGAGGTGAGAAAGGGCAATGCACGGTACCCGAAGAGGCTAGCAATGATGGAAGGGTGAGAGTGCGTATAATCCATGGACTCAACATTAGTCATAAAGAACTCACATACTTATTGCAAAATTTTATTAGCCCTCGAAGCAAAGTACTACTACGCATGCCCCTAGGGGGATAGATTGGTAGGAAAAGACCATCGCTCATCCCCGACCGCCATTCATAAGGAAGACAATCAATAAATACCTCATGCTCCGACTTTGTTACATAACGGTTCACCATATGTGCATGCTACGGGAATCACAAACCTCAACACAAGTATTTCCACAATCCACGACTACCCACTAGCATGACTCTAATATCACCATATTTATATCGCAAAACTATTGCAAGGAATCAAACACATCATATTCAGCGATCTACAAGTTTTATGTAGGATTTTATGACTAACCATGTGAATGACCAGTTCCTGTCATCTCTCTAAATAGATATAAGTGAAGCAAGAGAGTTTAATTCTTTCTACAAAAGATATACCCATGCTCTAACAAATATAAGTGAAGCAAAAGAGCATTCTAAAAATGGTGGTTGTCTAAGTGAAGAGAAACAGGCAATCCAAACTTCAAATGATATAAGTGAAGCACATAAAGCATTCTATAAAGCCATACTCAAAAGATATAAGTGAAGTGCAAAGAGCATTCTGTAAATCAACCAAGAACTACCTCATACCAGCATGGTGCATAAAAGAAAAGTCAAAACTAAATGCAAAAGATGCTCCAAGATTGCACGTATCGCATGAACGAAACGAATCCGAAAACATATCGATACTTGTTGAAGAAAGAGGGAATGCCTTCCGGGGCATCCCCAAGTTTAGTACCTTGAGTCTCCTTGAATATTTACTTGGGGTTCGTTGGGAATCCCCAAGCTTGAGATCTTTCCTCTCTTCCTTCTTCTCACATCGAGACCTTCTCGATCATCGAACACTTCATCCACACAAAACTTCAACAGAAAACTCGGTAAGAACCGTTAGTATAATAAAGCAAATCACTACTCTAAGTACTGTTGCAAACCAATTCATATATTTTTTTGCATTGTGTCTACTGTAGTATAATTTTTTCATGGCTTAATCCACTAATATAAATTGATAGTTTCATTAAAACAAGCAAACTATGCATCAAAAACAGAATCTGTCTAAAACAGAACAGTCTGTAATAATCCGAACATTCACCATACTTCTGATACTTGAAAAATTCTACCAAACTTAGTAAAAATAAAAACTTTTTATAGAAAGACAATGCAAAAAGAATCATAACCATTTGACGTTCCAGCTAAAAAATGTAAAATCGCGTACCACAACCAAAGTTTCTGTCCTGCACCGTACAAACCATCAAGCAAATGTAAACATCCTAAAGGCAAACCTTGGCACATTATTTTTATAATACAATGGAATTGTACAAGGGGGTAATTATTTTTATTGAAAAGTTTCTGTAATCAAGATTCACAAAGTTGCCGTGAGCATGAAAAAAGTTCAAGGAGCTCTCCCACTTCAACAATGCTTGTCTCTCTCACTTTCACTTTCCTTTTTGAAAAAGTTTTGGGTTCCCCTCTTTATTTTTGTTGTTTTTAAACTATATGAAAGCACTCAACAGAAATAAATGACTCTCTAAAACATCCCGGTTATCTTCCTGGCAGCGCTTTCTTCGCTCTCCTCCTCATCTTTTTCATCCAATGAGCTCATAGTTTCATCAACTTCTTCTTCCATGGATTCCTGCAAAATATTAGTCTCTTCTTGGACAGCGGAGTAGTCCTCAATTATATGGTTCAACATAGGCATTAGAAGCATACTTATCGTAGCAATATTTAAGTATGTCAAAATTTTCAGATTTGTAAAGTGTAGCATCATACATTTCAATCAAAGAAACAATTTCATAAGCACCCTTAAAAGCAACAAATTCTTCAATTTGTTGAGCATCATAGTAACTATAAACACCCTTAGCATACGAAGGGAAGGTGTTTTTTAGGGTTTTTCAGAACAACAAGTAATATCATATATTTCGCATAAATTCCATGCATAGCATTGCAAGCGATGAATTTGACCTAGTAAAATTTTCCTTTTTTCAGATATACGGTGTCGCACATAACAAGCATGCTCATCTAAAGATTTACCCTCAATTAAGCTAGTTGGGGTTTCACCACGAGCACATAGGGATCAAAGATGATCCAAGTAAAAAGCTTCAGGAGTGTGATAGATTTTGAGTGGTTCTTCAACCATTGGTTCAGTAGGTACAACTATTTTTTTTGGTATTTTGCATTTCCTACCCATAACTGAAGATAGAAAACAACTAAGAAAAGCAAATAAAAATTACTTAGTGATAAAGCAAACAAGCACACACGAGAATATTCACCCCACGTTATTGCTCCCCGGCAACAGCGCCAGTAAAAGGTCTTGATAACCCACAAGTATAGGGGATTGCAACCGTTTTCGATAAGTAAGAGTGTCGAACCCAACGAGGAGCTAAAGGCAGAACAAATATTCCCTCAAGTTCCATCGACCACCGATACAACTCTACGTACGCTTGAAGTTCGCTTTACCTACACAAGTATGAAACTAGAAGTACTTTGTAGGTGTTTTGGATAGGTTTGCAAGATTATAAAGAGCACATAAATAAAAAATAGGGGCTGTTTAGATAAAGACACAACTAAATTAGTTTTAGTAAAGAGCTTTTTCTTATGAGAAAGTTATTTGTCCCTAGGCAATCGATAACTATACCGGTAATCATTATTGCAATTTTATATGAGGGAGAGGCATAAGCTAACATACTTTCTCTACTTGGATCATATGCACTTATGATTGGAACTCTATAAAGCATCCGCAACTACTAAAGATCATTAAGGTAAAACTCAACCATAGCATTAAAGTATCAAGTCCTCTTTATCCCGTACGCAACAACCCCCTTACTCGGGTTTATGTTTCAGGCACTCACGCAACCCACTATAAGCGAATCATGAACGTATTGAAACACCCTACAGCGGGGATCCCTCACGCTTGCGCGACATGGAGAGCACCGTAGGACAGCACCAATAATAAAACATGCAACTCAAGCCAATCATGATCATCAAATAACCCATAGGACAAAATGGATCTACTCAAACATCATAGGATAGCCATACATCATCGGGAAATAATATATAGCATTGAGCACTATGTTTAAGTAGAGATTACAGCGGGTAAAAGAGGGTTTACACCGCTGCATAGAGGGGGGAAGAGTTGGTGATGATGATGGTGAAGTTGTTGGTGAACATTGCAGTGATGATGATGGCCCCCGGTGGCACTCCGGTGCAACCGGAAGCGAGGGGGAGAGATCCCCCCTCGTTCTTCTTCTTCCTTGACCTCCTCCCTAGATGGGAGAAGTGTTTCCCCTATGGTCCATGGCCTCCATGGCACGAGAGGGGCAAGAGCCCCTCCGAGATTTTATCTGTCTCTCTGTCTCTCTCTGTTTCTACGTTCTCAGATTCTTCCCTTTCACCGTTTCTTATATTCCCAGAGATTCGTAACTCCGATTGGGCTGAACTTTTAACACGATCTCTATCCGGATATTAGCTTTCTTGCGGTGAAAGAAGGGCATCAACCGCCTTACGGGGTGGCCACGAGGGTCAGGGGCGTGCCTGCCCCCCTGGGGCGCGCCCCCTGCCTCGTGGGCCCCTCGAGCATCGTATCGCATGGAATTTTCTTCCCAAAAATCATATATATTCCAAAAACAATCTCCGTCAGTTTTTATTCCGTTTGGACTCCGTTTGATATGGATATTATGCGAAACAAAAAACATGCAACAAACCGGAACTGGCACTGGGCACTGGATCAATATGTTAGTCCCAAAAATAGTATAAAAAGTTGCCAAAAGTATATGAAAGTTGTAGAATATTGGCATGGAAAAATCAAAAATTATAGATACGACGGAGACGTATCAGGAATCACATTGATTCACTTGATATATGTTTTGGCACTCAACTCGCGCATTCCCGAGGTGACATTAGGGTAATCTATGCATAGGGGTTGATGCATGTTCTTGTCTGTGTTTCTCCGGTAGAAATCTTGGGGCACTCTTTGAAGTTCTTTGTGTTGGATTGAATATTATGAATCTGAATTTGCTTTGGTGTTATTTTAGTACGAACTCTTGTTTAGATCGATCGGAAACAATAGCTTCGTGTAATTTTAGTACGAACTCTAGGATAGATTGATCGGAAAGAATAGCTTTGAGGTGGTTTCGTACCCTACAAACAATTCCGTCTTATGTTCTCCACTAGATAGGAACTTTGGTGTGATTCTTCGTTGCATGTTCATGGATGATTATATGATCCAATTATATTAGCACTGTTGAGAGATTGCACTAGCGAAAGTACGGATCCTAGGCCTCATTTTCAAGCATTTCCATACCATTTTTGTGCACGTTTACTATTTTCTACATTGCTGTTTTTATTTATTCAGATTATAAAAATATATTTGTACCCTCAATATTACACTATTATCACCTTCTCTTCGTCGAACTAGTGCACCTATACAAATTGCCATTGTATTGGGTGTGTTGGGGACACAAGAGACCTTTTATTATTTGGTTGCAGGGTTGTTTGACAGAGACTATCTTCATCCTATGCCCTCGAGAGATTGATAAACCTTAGGTCATCCACTTGAGGGAAAATTGCTACTGTCCTATAAAACTCTGCGCTTGGAGGCCCAACACGTGTCTACAAGAATAAAGTTGCGTAGTAGACATCAAGCTCTTTTCCGGCGCCGCTGCCGGGGAGGTGAGTGCTGGAAGGTATATCTTTAGATCTTGCAATTGAATATTTTAGTTTCTTGTCTTACCACTAGTTTGGTTTATAAAAGAAAACTACAAAAAATGGAATTGAGGTTGCACCATATTATTGATCATCTTTATAATATCTTTCTTGAAAATGATGGTTCGGAAAATTGTGCTCAATTATTAAAAGAAGAAGTCAATAAAATGTTTGGCTCAGAATATTTGAATGATGGGCATGATTTCAACATTTTTAGTATGAATTCTTTGAATATCCAAAATGCTAATGATTATTGCACTTGTAATGAGAAAAATGTTTCTTATAAGCATGTCAATTTTTGCGGAGTGAATTGGGAGTGCATTTGCACACCAAAAAGGGAAGATAGATTTTGTTAGAAGCATAAATATTTAGAAACGAAAAAGTTGCAAGAGAGGGTAGGTGATTGTGCTGAAATATTTCATTTTTTCGTCATCCTTGTGAACTTTGCAATGAATGTGGTCATTTAAATCTCCAATGCAAATTCTTTTATGATCAAATCGTGTCCAAAAATTGCGATAACTTAATTACCCTTAAGCATCATAAAGATCTTAGTATTCTTTTGGGGTATGAAGAAATGAAATGTATAACTAAGGGTATTCCAAAATTTAATCTCGAGAGATTTCTTGATTTTGATCTAGAGGAAATTTATATGTTCTGTGCGATAAATTGCATTGAGAATCCATATATTGCCAACTATCTAAATTCAAGAAAATGAATAGAATATGAAGAGAGTACTAATGAAAGGGAAAATATTTCCCAATACCCTCCTAGTGTTTATTATGATGAATTAGGTAACGCGGAGGAGCTTCCCATCCAACCAATCTCATCAATAAGGAGCTTGAAAAGATTAATTAAACCCACACACGATGTGGTGAAGAAGAAGAAGAAAAGAATAAAGAATAGAGGTAAAAAGGTATTTGTTCCAAATAATGTTGCTCCTATTATTGTTGTGCCTCATGAAAATGAATCAAAAATAATTGTGGAAGATGATTCACTTGATGATGATTTTGTTATGCTTATTGCTTGTTGTGATGATTATGATTGGGAAGATAATGATACTTCTTATATTCTTGGAAATCTCTTTGGCACCAACTTGGGAAATTATGATCATAGCAATTGTTATACCATTTGTGCTATTCATAATTTTAATGATGAGAGTGATTATGCCTATGATATGGCAAGCCACAAGCTTGGGGATGCTATGTTTGATGAGAATGACATGTTTGAGAATTTATTTGCTGCAATTAATGTTTGTCTCAAGCTTGGGGATGCTATGTTTGATGAATATGATATTTTTAGTTCCCCGAGATTTGATGTGCAAATTTGTTATAATGATTGCATGCCTCCTATTTATGATGATTATAATGATGAAAGTGGATTTAGAGAGGTCATGACTTTATTTAGTGATGAATCCACCATTTTGGATGAGGCTTCAATTGAATATGATAAAAAAGTTGCTATCTTTGATGATTATGATGATGATATGTATGCTATAAAGAATAATGATAACCATGAAACTTGTCATCATGATTTAAATTTTCACTCTCATGATAGTTATTTTGTTGAGTTTACTCCCACTACTTGATGAGAAGAAATTTACTTATGTGGAGAGTAATAAGTTTTCTATGCTTTTGTGTCATGAAAAGAATGGTTTATGTGATGGTTATATTGTTGAATTTCTTCATGATGCTACTGAAAATTATTATGAGGCAGGAACTTATGCTTGTAGGAATTGCAATAATATCAAGTTTCCTCTCTATGTGTTGAAAATCTTGAAGTTATGCTTGTTTTGCCTTCCTATGCTAGTTGATTCTTGTTCCCATAAGTTGTTTGCTCACAAAATCCCTATGCATAGTAAGTGGGTTAGGCTTAAATGTGCTAGTCATGTGTCTCATGATGCTCTTGTTATGTTTCAATTCTTATCTTTTGTGCGAGCATCATTGAAATCATTCATGCCTAGCTAAAAAGGCATTAAAGAAAAGCGCTTGTTGGGAGACAACCCAACACTTTTACCTACTATTTTTGTGTGTTCACATGATTAGGCTACTGTATTAATCATTTTTATTGCTTTCTTTTCAATAAAGTGCCAAGTAAGACCTTTGGGATGGCTTACGGTGATAGTTGATTTGATCTTGCTGAAAAACAGAAACTTTTGCGCTCAGCAAAACAATTCTCATTTTGAACAGAAGCGTGATAAAATTCTGATTCTATTTGAAGAAGATTAATAGACAAATTCCCCAGGCTTTCCTACATTTTCAGAATTTTTCGAGTAGTAGAAATATGGTTGGAGTACAGATTACTATAGGTTGTTCTGTTTTTGACAGATTCTGTTTTCAATGCATAGTTTGCTTGTTTTCTAGTTTCTATGGCTTATATTGCTCAATATAAATTGTGGAAATGATATTCTAAAGTAGTCATTGTATAAGAAAAATTATAAATCTTTTCTTTGACAGTACCATAGTGAAATGGTTTGCTCTTTATCATACTAACCTATCTCACAAAGTTCCGTTAAGTTTTGTGTCATTGAAGTTTTCATGTTTTGGGTGAGATGTCGATATGAGCAGAATAAGGAGTGACAAGACCCTAAGCTTGGGGATGCCTAAGGCACCCCAAGGTAATATTCAAGGAATATCCAAGCAACTAAGCTTGGAGATGCCCTGGAAGGCATCCCCTCTTTCGTCTCCATCATTATCGGTAACCTCACTTGGAGCTATGTTTTCATTCGCCACATGATATGTGTTTAGCTTGGAGCGTCATTTTATTTTGCTAGGATTTGCTTGCAGTTATTTATAATAATGTTTTTCATCTTTTATTTCAATAAAAATGTCAAGTATAGCCTTTACTATGCTTATTTTACAGGTCTACATGTTGCTGTTTGAAAACAGAAAGTTTACCGTTGTTTCAAAAATTCCCTAGAAAAGTAAGAATGTGATAAAATGTTGAAACTTTTTGAAAAATAAGCTCTGATAAATTTTCTACAGTGTGGTAAATTTTGATAATCTTTTCGAGTTTGCGAAGTATTGATATTCTTGCATTATTTACAGACTGTACTGTTTTGGCAGACTGTTGTTATGTTTGCATTGTTTGCATATGTTTGCTTGTTTAATGATTCTATTTGAGGCATTTAGTGTGCAATTTTGAATAATAATTTTAGTGATTTGCTATAGTAGAAAATTATATGGTTTTTGTATTGGTTTATACTAACTTATCTCACGAGTTCTTGTTGAGTTTTGTGTGGATGAAGCTTTTGAGATTTAGGAAAAGCGTGATATGAGAAGAATTAAGGAGACACAAAAGCTCAAGCTTGGGGATTCCCAAGGCATTCCAAGATAATATTTCAAGAAGTGTCAAGCATCTAAGCTTGGGTATGCCATGGTACGCATCCCACCTTTCTTCTTCAACAATTATCGGTTAGTATCGGTTGAGCCTAAGTTTTTGCTTCTTCACATGATGTGTGCTATTTGTGGAATGTCATTTTATTTTGTTTTGCTTGCTGTTTTAATAGAGTACTTCGATCTAAAAGTTTTTTAATAAAATAGTGTCCTCAAATAGTTTCCAGGGAGGCTAGGTAAGCGGCACGCACATCCCGTCAACGAAGCTCTTTTCTATGGAATTGCTCTAGTGCTTCACTTATATCTTTTTGAACATGGTGTGCTTTAGTATTTTTGAAGAAATTCTCTCTTGCTTCACTTAAATTAATTAGAGAGAAAGAAATATTATGCTCATGATCTTCATTTATATCTTTTTGGAGTAGCTTGTCATTTACTCTTGTGCTTCACTTATATCCTATGAGTAAATTGTTGAATAAACTGAATGTCATGAAGTTGAAATCATATCATGCCTAGTGGTAGCTTCACATTGGGTTTAGAAAGTGAAATCTTTTGAGGCTTGGCAATCGCAATATTGGTCATACAAGATATTCACGAATAATTAGTATAAGGAAGAGAACTTTCACATGCAAATACACTATCATGGAAATCTTTTGTGATTGTGAGCCCCCATAAAAATATTATATGCCAAAATTGTTGACATTGTACAATGAAGACAACGTAATGGTTTATGTTTGTTCATATTCACATAGAAGTTATATTGTCATAGATCCTTCAACATGTGGAGCTTTCCCCCCATCCTTGCTAGACAAAAATTCCGCACCAAGTAGAGATACTACTTGTGCATACAAAAACACTTAAAACCCAAATCTTATTTTCAAGAGTCCGCCATACCTACCGGAAAAAAAATCCTACGAGATCAGGTCTCATAGCCCATCATCTGAGATCCAATCCAAAAGATGACACATGGCTAGCACCCATCTCAAAGTATTTTCTTCCCCAACTAAATCTCACCTTCCTCTGAACGTTTGAAGAACACATGATGCAGCTTGATAAACTTGCACAAGACGAGATGTACTGCCATCTAGTGGCTAGCCCTCTCCTACCTCATTGCCGCCATACAAAGGAGGAGGTCGTCTCACTATCCAAATATCCCCAGCCAAAGCCAATCAATCTGTTTATGAACTGTAGGAGGCTAGCTTGGTATTTTATAATTAGCCATGGGTCGTTCCTTGTTCAACCAACACATGAGTGAAGCTCGTATGAATTCTCATGGCATAGGAGTATGTAAAATCTAGCATCGATTCCTTCATGCCGTGGTGATGTGGAAAATAGTACAGACCCTGATGATTGCCTGTAGCAAATTGGTGTGGCCATGGCCATGACCGTGTAGGGTGAAAGCAGAGCTAATGTAATCTTAGGCATTAGCCAACCCGACATGGCCGCTGAGAATTAGTTGAGCTAATGGAGACGGTGGTGGCTCACAGGAAACTCGGCGGTGATGCAAAGTCGTGGAAGAAGTTGCTTTGAGATGGGTGCTAGACACGTGGCATCTTCTGCATAGGGTCTCACGTGATGGGTTATGAGACCCGGTCTCATAGGATTTTCTTCCATACCTACCTAAGGATTGAACAAGATCCTTCAAGTAAGTTGTCATCAGCGCAATAAGGCAATAAAAATTGCTTCTAAAAGTGTTAGATCATTCAGTGTAAGAGAAAATTGAGCATTATGCGAACTTGTGATGGCAAAGAATAAAAGCGACAGACTACATAATAAAGGTTGCTACCATAAGGGGAAATATAACATGCTGTTCTTTTGCACTAAGGGGTTGACCATACAAACAAATAAGCGCATGGCAACCTCTGCTTCCCTATGCGAAGGGCCTATCTTTTACTTTTATGTATTTACTTTTATGCAAAGAGTCAAAGTATTTCTCTCAATTCCTTTTTATTTTTCTCCTTCGGCAAGCATCATGCGATGAGGAAAGATCTAGGCACATATGTCTAGTTGAATATGGGTAGCATGAGTTATTATTGTTGACATCACCCTTGAGGTGAATACGTTGGGAGGCGAAATTATACGCCCCTATCTTTCTATGTGTTCGGTTGAAACGTTTTGCTCATGTGTATGCGGTGAGTGTTAGCAATCATAGAAGACTATATGATGGTTGAGTATGTGGAGCTCTTACTTAAACTCTGTTGAATAAGTTGAATTACAATTGCTTGGTGACTGAGAACATAGGTTGTCGAGTTTCAAGAGAGTTCATCGTTTGAACCTTAACATGTGAATTGGTTGCTACTACAACATGAGAAGTTTTATAAGAAAAAAATTGTTGTTATGATGCTAGGAATAGTGATTGAAATTATTAGTGATCAAACTTATGCACTTTGGTAGCATTCACACTTCATAAATTATCGAAGCCAGATGGATGAAGTGGCGCCAAGCTTCTGGCATTCTCTGTGACAAGAGAGTGCCACAAAATCTAAAAGGCAAGTTCTACAGGAGGGCGCTTCGACCAACAATGTTGTATGGCGCTGAGTGTTGGCCAACTAAAAGGCGACATGTTCAACAGTTAGGTGTGGCGGAGATGCGTATGTTGAGATGGATGTGTGGCCACACGAGGAAGGATCGAGTCCGGAATGACGATATACGAGATGGAGTTGGGGTAGCACCAATTGAAGAGAAGCTTGTCCAACTTCGTCTGAGATGGTTTGGGCATATTCAGTGCAGGCCTCCAGAAGCTCCATTGCATAGTGGATGGCTAAAGCGTGTGGAGGATGTCAAGAGAGGGCGGGGTAGACCGAAATTGACATGGGAGGAGTCCGTTAAGAGAGACCTGAAGGATTGGAGTATCACCAAAGAGCTAGCTATGGACAGGGGTGCGTGGAAGCTTGCTATCCATGTGCCAGAGCAATGAGTTGGTTGCGAGATCTTATGGGTTTCACCTCTAGCCTACCCCAACTTGTTTGGGACTAAAGGCTTTGTTGTTGTTGTTGTATTTACCTACTCGAGGACAACTAGGAATTAAGCTTGGGGATGCTAATAAGTCTCCAACGTATCAATAATTTATGAAGTATTCATGCTGTTATATTATGGAGGTGTTTGGTTCGATCGTTGGGTAACGTAACCTGATAACAGCGGGAACTGAAAACGTTATTTTCTGTTTGGTTCGAGTTAAGCGTAATGAGGTCCCGTGTAATCAGATTACACCGCTGTTCAAATCTGATTCCATCCACACCCCTCCGGTATCGGGTACCTCCTGATTTTGTAGCAGCAGTTATTCTCTCGGTTTAGAACAGAGGCAAAGACGCACATGCTCGGGGGCTTGCGAGACCGGCAGCGGCCGGTGGTGCGCAAGACCAGCAATGGCCGGTGGCGCATGAGACCGGGGCCGGCTAGCAGTGCTTGAGATCGGAGGACGGTCGCCGCACGCATGATCCAAAGGGCCAATAGCGCTTAAGATCTGAGCGACTGACGGTGCTGATTTCGAGGATGGATGGCGGCGCTAGAGATCCTAGACGGCCGGGGCCTAGCAAGAGCAGGTCGCTGATTGAGAGGATCATGGTCGGCAAGAGGGATCAATTCCTTTATGATGAGCGAACCAAACAAACTTGGAAAGAATTCAATACATCTCCTAAAATGCCGTGATCTGATTATGTTTACGTTTACGTTACCATTTCTCTAGCCAAACACCTCCTATGATTCTTGGATGTTTTACAATCATTTTATAGCAAATTTATAACATTCTTTGGGACTAACCTATTAACCCAGTGCCCAGTGCGAGTTGCTATTTTTTGCTTGTTTTTTACATCGTAGGAAATCAATATCAAGCGGAGTCCAAACACCGCGAAACTTTTTGGAGATTTTTTATGGACCAGAACACCCATGATGGGCCAGAGCAGCACCTGGGGGTGCCCTGAGGGGGGCACAATCCACCAGGGCACGCCTTGTGCCCCAGGCACGGCCAGGTGAGCTGTGCCCACCTCGGTGGCCTCCCGCACCCACTCTTTACCCTATAAATTCCCAAATATTTTGAAAACCCTCGGGGTTAACCTATATCAGTAGTTCCGCCACCACAAGGCTCTATAGTCACCAAAAACCAATCGAGACCCTCTCCGGCACCCTAACGGAGGGGGGGATCATCTCCGGTGGCCATCTTCATCATCCCGGCGGCCACCATGATGAGGAGGGAGTAGTCCACCCTCGGGACTGAGGGTTTGTACCAGTAGCTATGTGCTTAATCTCTCTCTCTCTCTCTCTCTCTCTCTCGTGTTCTTGAGATGTCACAATCTTGATGTATCATGGGCTTTGTTAATATAGTCGGATCATATGGTGTTTTCCCCTCTCTATCTTGTCGTAATGAATTGAGTTTTCCCTTTGAGATTTCGTTTTATCTGATTGAATACTTTTATGGATTTGAGAACACTTTATGTATGTCTTGCATATGAATACTCATGCTTACAATAGGGGTATCATATTGATTCACTTGATATATGTTTTGGCACTTAACTTGCGTATTCCCGAGGTGACATTGGGGTAATCTATGCATAGGGGTTGATGCACGTTCTTCTTTGATTCTCCGGTAGAAATCTTGGGGCACTCCTTGAAGTTCTTTGTGTTGGATTGAATATTATGAATCTGAATTTGCTTTGCTGTTATTTTAGTACGAACTCTTGGTTAGCTCGATCGGAAAGAATAGCTTCGTGTTATTTTAGTACAAACTCTAGGATAGATTAATCAGAAAGAATAGCTTTGAGGTGGTTTCGTACCCTACAAAAAATTTCGTCTTATGTTCTCCGCTAGACATGAACTCTGAAGTGGTTCTTCGTTGCACGTTGAGGGATGATTATATGATCCAATTATATTAGCACTGTTGAGAGATTGCACTAGCGAAAGTACGGACCCTAGGCCTCATTTTCAATCATTGCAATACCATTTTTGTGCCCATTCAATATTTGCTACCTTGCTGTTTTTATTTATTCAGATTATAAAAATATATTTATACCATCAATATTACACTGTTATCACCTTCTCTTTGCCGAACTAGTGCACCTATACAAATTGCCATTGTATTGGGTGTGTTGGGGACACAAGAGACTTTTTATTATTTGGTTGCATGGTTGTTTGAGAGAGACTATCTTCATCCTACGCCTCCCATGGATTGATAAACCTTAGGTCATCCAGTTAAGGGAAAATTGCTACTGTCCTACAAAACTCTGTGCTTGGAGGCCCAACTTGTGTCTACAAGAATAAAGTTGCGTAGTAGACATCATTATCACTCCGGGGTTGCTAGATCATAACACGTATTAGGTGACTATAACTTGCAAGACCGGATCTAGAACATGGATATAATGGTGATAACATAAACGGTTTAGATCCGAAATCATGGCAACCGGGCCCAAAGTGACAACAATTAAGCATGGCAAAGTCATAGCAACATCAATCTCAGAACACTATGGATACTAGGGAGCAAGGCCTAACAAAACTAACTAGATTACATGATGAATCTTATCCAAATCCTGACCGAGCAGCGAGCCTATGAAGGAATTACTCACTCCCGGTGGGGAGCATCATGGAATTGGCGATGGAGTAGGGTTGGTGATGAAGAAGAATGAAGATCCCCCTCTCCGAAGCCCCAAACGGACTGCATATAGGTAGGTATGGTGGATTCATTTGGAATAACATGGGTTCAAGGTTTTTGATGTACAAGCAGAATTCCCACTTAGTACAGGTGAAGGCTAGCAATTAGATTGAGAAGCAGCCAGCTAGAGAGCAACAACGGTCATG
The DNA here is from genome assembly GCF_018294505.1 of Triticum aestivum. Taxonomy (NCBI): domain Eukaryota; kingdom Viridiplantae; phylum Streptophyta; class Magnoliopsida; order Poales; family Poaceae; genus Triticum; species Triticum aestivum. The sequence goes on from NC_057809.1 coordinate 175,792,225, forward strand.
AACATGCATTATGCATAAGTAACATTGGACACTAGCATGAGTAGGATATGGACATCATGAACATAAATATCATAGAGGTTGTGTTGGTTTTGATTCAACTACATGCATGAACATGTGCCAAGTCAAGCCACTCGAACATTCAGAGGAGGATACCATATCGTCATACTACATCACAATCATTTTAACGCAATGTTGATATCCAAGATAAATCATTATCCACTCCTAGCTACTTATGCATGGCATGAGAAACTATAATCTCTACTTATCATTGCAAACATGTTTAATCATAATGGACTGAATCATGGATACTAGGTTAAACATATTTACACAAACAGAAAAGTTGAGTTCATACCCGTTTCTCTCTGTCACGGCTAGTTCATATCGTCATTATTGCCTTTCACTTGCATGACCGATCGATGTGAAAATAATAATAGTGCAAGAGTGCTGTGGACTAAGCTAGAATCTGCAAACATTTTATTCAACGGGAGAAGACAAGGTAAAATGGGATCTTTGTTAGACCAACAATTATTCAAATGAGAGCCACTCAACATTTTTATCATGGTCTTATCCTCGGTATGACTCGAATAAAAAGAAAATAAATTCAGAGAAACACACTGAAATATTTTTTGGAGTTTTTGGTTTTCTTGAACAAGCAAATAAAAGGGAAAAGCAAAAACGAGAAAAACTATTTACACGGGAAAGCTCCCAAAAAGTAAAAGAAGAACAAGGAAATCTTTTTGGTTTTTCTTTTTAGTGCTACAACTAAGCATGCATAGAAAGTAAACTAACTACAACTATTTTTTCTGGTTTTTCTAAGGTTTTCAAACACACTGGATGAAAGCAAGAAAATAAATTTAACATGGATGATACAATGAAAAAGTGTGGACACCGACAACTGGAATGAAATGTTTGAACATGAATATAATGTCGGTGGAAAACATGTACTCCCCCAAGCTTAGGATTTTGGCCTAGCTTGGTAATCGATCGGTAGCCTGGATAGTAGTAGGAGTGGTAGCTCACGGAGGCTCTCGGTGCGGATGCCTCAGCCTGTCGTGCTGGCTCGACTACAACATTGTGGGCTCGGGCCTCGCTCTCTAGACAAAATACCTTCCCTTGCTGTGATAATCAAAAAGAGAAGGTGCGGGCAAATATGTGTGCACAATAGATGCTTGGTTAAACAACAAGTTTTAGGTGAAATTATGAATATTTCCTTTAAGGACCTTATGATTTTTCATAGCATCAATGTCTAAATACTGCATGGGTATGATAGGGTCAAAGGGCAAAGGTGAGACACCTAGCTCTCTTGCTAAACGTGTGACATAAATTCCTCCATAGAAATAGCCACTATTAGCGTTGTGTTGTAGCCAGTGTGAAACAATCGCCCCAAGATTATAACTGCTATCACCAGTAAGAGCTGCGCGTATGAGGCTCAAGTCTGGAGCACAAAGTGTACTACAATCTTGCTTGCCTACGATACATTTCCCATTAAATAATGCAAAGTATTGAATTGCAGGAAAATGAATGCTCTTTATTCTACCTTGTGTCACTCCCCTCGTCTCACCGCAGCAAAGACTAGTTAAGAATGATTGGTACTCAGCCCTTGGCGGTTCGTTAAGTGAACCCCGGAATGGAAGTTTGCAGTGGTGAGAAAATCTCTCTAGTGATATGCTGAATGGATTTTCATACAGTTTAAATGACACCCTAGACTCACGTGGATGAAATTTAAATCCTTTGCCAAATGATTCAGTGAGAGTGTGGTGTTGATCTCACTTATCTGAAATGTAGGAACTGAGACCGACATTGTGAACATATTGCTCAAATTCCTCCTTAATGCCCACACGCACCATATAATCATCGCATGGCCATAGACATGTTTTGGTGGCGACATCTTGAATGGAACTTTCACTTGGTTCAACATAAGACCGACGAGCGGAGCTGTCACTAGAAGATGCCCCTGAGGATCTCCTCCTCGAAGAACTCCTTCCAAATAGGTTCATCATGTTCACGTACAATTTTCTGAAAAATTTTGGGTGACAAAAATTTATCAAGAGAACTTCACAAAATTGATGGAAACTACTCATAGGGATACATAGAGGCCATAGCAAGCATTCAAACTACTTAGAACTCTAAGAATTCAACATGCAAGCTCATCTACAGTAGCACCAGGAGCAGCTAATTATTCAAAATATGAACGACTAAAACAAAAACTAATTGGACAAATGGCGGAGTCACATACCAAGCAGCAATCCCTTGAAATAGTTTCGGAAACGGAGCTTCGAGCAAAGAGATCGAAATCTGCGGGTTTCAGAGCAAGAACACGGGAGAGAGAGCAATGGTGAATTTTTTTCTGGAGGTTGGTGATGACGTGGTGTGAAGAGATAAGTGAGAGGGCCCATGTGGGGACCACAACCCACCAGGGCGTGCTTGGGGGTCCTGGCATGCCCAACTGGGTTGTGCCCGACCTCGTGCACCTCCCTCTGATGTTATTTGCACCAGAAATTCTTAAATATTCAAAAAAAATTCTATTAAATTTTCAGGGCATTCTGACAACTTTTATTTTGGGTCATTTTTTATTGCACGGGACATTCAGAAAACAGACAAAACATGGCATTTTATTTTATTTAACTAATAAAAACAAAAAACAAAATATAGGGACAGAAGGTAGTGCTTACTAAATTCATTAACTTCATACCTCTCAAAAATGATCCATTAATAAAGTTGATCAGGTCTTATTAACAACCACTTTCGATTAGCATGAAATCGAACAAGCATGTTTTCCAACACCTCTAACATCATTTGAGATTCTAAATAACAAGTCACTCAAGCAAGCAATCATATCAGAATTGTATTTCAATTGTTTCATAACATTTGCATTGGAGTGATCTTGTTTTCTAATGTAGTTTTCAAACTCATAAAGGCATTGACTAGGATGCATATTGTGAGTATTGTCATTATCATTGAGTTTCATTAGAGAATTTACCTCTACCACCTTAGGCAGTGGTGGTGTATCAAGCCCATGTATTTCTTCAATAGGAGGTAAATTTTTAACATCCTCAGCTTTAATACTTTTTTCCTTCATAGATTTCTTTGCCTCTTGCATATCTTCACGACTGAGATATAATATACCCATCTTCTTCAGAGTGGGTTTAGGCGGTGGTTCAGGAAGAGTCCAATCATCATAATTTTTCAATATGTTTTTCAATAATTCTTCATCTTACCCAACAATTCATCCCCTGAAAACACAACCAGCACAACTATCTAGGAAATCCCTAGGAGCATCGGTTAGTCCATTATAAAAGATATCAAGTATTTCATTTTTCTTAAGAGGATGATCAGGCAAAAGCATTAAGTAACTGGCAAAGCCTCCCCCAAGCTTGTGGGAGACTCTCTTCTTTAATTTGCACAAAGTTAAATATTTCCTGTAAAGCAGCTTGTTTCTTATGAGCAGGGAAATATTTTTTAGAGAAGTAATAAATCATATCCTGGGGACTACGCACACAACCATGAGCAAGAGTATTGTACCAAGCTTTAGCATAACCCTTTAATGAGAACAGAAATAATTTGAGAATAAAGTAATAACGAGTCTTCTCATCATGAGTAAAAAGGGTGGCTATGTCATTCAGCTTAGTAAGATGTGCCACAATAGTTTCAGTTTCATAACCATGGAAAGGATCAGATTCAACCAAAGTAATCAACCCTGGGTCGATAGAGAATTCATAATCCTTATCATCAATAAAGATAGGTGAAGTAGAAAACTTAGGATCATATTGCATTCTAGCATTTAGAGATTTTTCTTTGTACTTGCATAATAGTTTCTCCAGATCATCTCTATCCTTACAAGCAAGAATATCTCTAGTTGTCTCCTCATTCATAAAATAACCTTCCGGTACCTTAGACAATTCATATCTAGGATGGCTAGTTCTAGTAGGTGTTTCAAGATTTTCAGTTTCAAGCTCATCATCAGATTCAACAACATCATGTTGAATTACCCTAGCAATTTGTTCATCGAGAAAATCACCAAGTGGCACATCATTATTATCAAGCATGGTACTAGCATCATCATAAGCATCTTTCATAGCAGAAGTAGCATCGTCAAGAACTTGCGACATATCAGGATTAATAGTATGTGGCAAGTTTACTTATAGTAGAAGGTGAATCTAAAGCAGAACTGGATGGCAGCTCCTTACCTCCCCTCGTCTTAGAGGGATAAATCTTAGTCTTGGCATCCTTTAGATTCTTCATAGTGATAAATTGATAATAATACCAAGTGACTCAACAAATATAGCTATGCTCCCCGACAATAGTGCCAAAGGTCTTGATAACCCACAAGTATAGGGCATCGCAACAGTTTTCGAGGGTAGAGTATTCAACCCAAATTTATAGATTCAACACAAGGGGAGACAAATAATATTTGAAGGTATTAGCAGCTGAGTTGTCAATTCAACCACACCTGGAGATTAATTATCTGCAGTAATGTGATCATTAGCAAAGGAGTATGATAGTTTTGATAATAGTAGCAGCAGTAATAGTAATGGCAACAGTGATAGCAGTAGTTTTGTAGCAAGTGCAACAGTAACGATAGCAGTCGTAACTTAGCAAGAACAATATAAGATAAATTCGTAGGCACTGGATCAATAGTTTGTTGGATGATATTCAACATGTGACAATTGATACGTCTCCAACGTATCTATAATTTTTGATTGTTCCATGCTATATTATATCCTGTTTTTAACATTGTTGGGCTTTATTATACACTTCTATATTACTAGCAAAAAGGCCCGTGATTTGCAATGGGAGAAAAGAAATCCTCTTATATCGCTAGATGGGTGTGTGGCCGGTTGGCAGGTTATGAGATCGAACTCTTCCATGGGCAATTTTATTTTTTGCCAGCTCTTTGGACCTGGGCCATAGTGCGCCGACAGGTGGGCTTCCTCTGTTGGGCTAGGACAGGTGGCAACTAACTAAACAAAATAGCGTATGTGAAATTAATTAAAGCGGGACCAAACGAAGCGGGACGAAACCAAGAATATCACCTCCTTTTAATAGTAGGTATAGATTTTTGGGACTAACCTATTAACTGGAGGCCCAGCTCAGAATTGCTGTTTTTTTTTGCCTATTTCAGAGTTCCATAGAAAAAGAATATCAAACGGAGTCCAAACGGAATGAAACCTTCAGGAACGTGATTTTCGGAACGAACATGATCCAGAGGACTTGGACCCTACGTCAAGAAAGCAACTAGGAGGGCACGAGGTAGGGGCGCGCCTACCCCCCAGGCGCGCCCTCCACCCTCATGGGGCCCACATTGCTCCATCGACGTACTTCTTCCTCCTATATATACCTACGTACCCCCAAACTACTAGATACGGAGCCAAAACCCTAATTCCACCGCCGTAACTTTCTCTATCCGTGAGATCCCATTTTGGGGCCTTTTCCGGAGCTCCGCCGGAGGGGGTATCGATCACGGAGGGCTTCTACATCAACACCATAGCCTATTCGATGAAGTGTGAGTAGTTTAATTCAGACCTTTGGGTCCATAGTTATTAGCTAGATGGCTTCTTATCTCTTTTTGGATCTCAATACAAAGTTCTCCCCCTCTCTTGTGGAGATCTATTCGATGTAATCTTCTTTTGCGGCGTGTTTGTTGAGACCGATGAATTGTGGTTTTATAATCAAGTTTATCTATGAACAATATTTGAATTTTCTCTGAATTCTTTTATGTATGATTGGTTATCTTTTCCAGTCTCTTCGAATTATCAGTTTGGTTTGGCTTACTAGATTGATCTTTCTTGCAATGGGAGAAGTGCTTAGCTTTGGGTGCAATCTTGCGGTGTCCTTTCCCAGTGACAGTAGGGGCAGCAATGCACGTATTGTATTGTTGCCATCAAGGATAACAAGATGGGGTTTATATCATATTGCATGAGTATATCCCTCCACATCATGTCATCTTGCTTAAAGCGTTACTCTGTTCTTTTGAACTTAATACTCTAGATGCATGCTGGATAGCGGTCGATGTGTCGAGTAATAATAGTAGATGCAGGCAGGAGTTGGTCTACTTGTCTCAGACGTGATGCCTATATACATGATCATACCTAGATATTCTCATAATTATGCTCAATTCTGTCATTTACTCAACGGTAATTTTTTTACCCACCGTAATACTTACGCTCTCGAGAGAAGCCACTAGTGAAACCTATGGCCCCCAGGTCTATTTTCCATCATATTAATCTTCCGTCAAGAAGCTATTTCCTTTTCCATGTATTTTCCTTTCTTTACTTTGTATCTTATTATAAAAATACCAAAAATATTATCTTATCATATCTATCAGATCTCACTTTCGTAAGTGACCGTGAAGGGATTGACAACCCCTTTATTGCGTTGGTTGTGAGGATTTTATTTGTTTGTGTAGGTGCGAGGGACTCGTGCGTGGCCTCCTACTGGATTGATAGCTTGGTTCTCAAAAACTAAGGGAAATGCTACGCTACTTTGCTGCATCACTCTTTCCTCTTCAAGGGAAAACCAACGCAGTGCTCAAGAGGTAGCAAGAAGGATTTCTGGCACCGTTGCCGGGGAGTCTACGCAAAAGTCAACATACCAAGTACCCATCACAAACCCTTATCTCCCGCATTACATTATTTGCCTCTAGTTTCCCTCTCCCCCACTTCACCCTTGCCACTTTACCAAATTGTGTGACTTTACTAATCCCGACAACAATGATTTTATTAGCACTCCGATTGCTCCTCTTACCGATGCTGAATCTTGTGAAATTAATGCTTGTTTGTTGAATCTTGTCATGAAAGATCCATTTTCCGGCCTTCCTAGTGAAGATGCCTCTACCCATCTATACAACTTTGTTGATTTGTGTGATATGCAAAAGAAGAAAGATGTGGACAATGATATTGTTAAATTTAAGCTATTTCCTTTTTCGCTTAGAGATCGTGCTAAGATAGTATTGATTCGTGGAATAAGTGCAAAGATGCTTTTATCTCCAAGTATTTTCCTCCCGCTAAGATCATCTCTCTTAGAAACGATATTATGAATTTTAAGCAACTTGATCATGAACATGTTGCACAAACATGGGTGAGGATGAAATTAGTGATATGTAATTTCCCTACACATGGTTTGAATTTGTGGATGATTATACAATTTTTTATGCCGGATTGAATTTTGCTTATAGAAATCTTTTAGATTCGGCTGCGGGAGGCACTTTTATGGAAATCACTTGAGGATAAGCTACTAAACTCCTAGATAATATTATGGTTAATTATTCACAATGGCACACTGAAAGATCTACTAATAAGAAAGTGCATGCGATAGAAAATATTAATGTTTTGTGTGGAAAGATGGATGAACTTAAGAAATTATTTGCTAATAAAAGTGTTTCTTCTGATCCTAATGATATGCCTTCGTCTACTTTAATTAAGAATAATAATGAATCTATGGATGTGAATTTTGTTGGTAGGAATAATTTTGGTAACAACGCGTATGGAGGAAACTTTAATCCTAGGCCGTATCCTAGTAATTCCTCTAATAATTATGGTAATTCCTACAACAATTCATATGGAAATTTTAATAAGATACCCTCTGATTTTGAATCTAATATTAAATAATTTATTACTTCGCAAAAGAATTTCAACGCTTTGATTGAAGAAAAATTGCTTAAGATTGATGAGTTCGCTAGGAACGTTGATAGAATTTCTCTTGATATTCATTCTTTGAAACTTAGATCTATTCCACCTAAGCATGATATCAATGAGTCTCTCAAAGCCACGAGAATTTCCATTGATGAGTGCAAAGAAAGAACCGCTAGGATGCATGCTAAGAAAGATTGCTTTATAAAAGTGTGTTCTTCTAGGCTCCATGATAATAAAGATGAAGATCTACAAGTTATTGATGTGTCCCCTATTAAATCTTTGTTTTGCAATATGAATCTTGATTATGATGGGACTGAATATGATCCACCTTTACCTAGAAGATGTTCCAAAAATTCGGAGTCTTTAGATCTTGATGCTAAAATTGTTAAAAGTGGGATTGAAGAAGTCAAAACTTTAAATATCAATGAACCCACTATTTTGGATCTCAAGGAATTTTATTGTGATAATTGCTCTTTGATAGATTGTATTTCCTTCTTGCAATCCGTGCTAAACTCTCCTCATGCTTATAGTCAAAATAAAGCCTTTACCAAACATATCGTTGATGCTTTGATGCAATCTTATGAAGAAAAACTTGAGTTGGAAGTTTCTATCCCTAGAAAACTTTATGATGAGTGGGAACCTACTATTAAAAATAAAATTAAAGATCATGAATGCTATGCCTTGTGTGATTTGGGTGCTAGTGTTTCCACGATTCCAAAGACTTTGTGTGATTTGCAAGGTTTCCGTGATTTTGATGACTGCTCGTTAAACTTGCACCTTGCAGATTTAACTATTAAGAAACCTATGGGCAGAATTAATGATGTTCTTATTGTTGCAAATAGGAATTATGTGCCCGTAGATTTTATTGTTGTTGACATAGATTGCAATCCTTCATGTCCTATTATTCTTGGTAGACCTTTCCTTAGAACGATTGGTGCAATTATTGATATGAAGGAAGGGAATATTAGATTCCAATTTCCGTTAAGGAAAGGCACGGAACACTTCCCTATAAATAAAATTAAATTACCATATGAATCTATTATGAGAGCCACTTATGGATTGCCTACCAAAGATGGCAATACCTAGATCTATCCTTGCTTTTATGCCTAGCTAGGGGCGTTAAACGATAGCGCTTGTTTGGAGGCAACCCAATTTTATTTTCATTCCTTGATTTTTGATGCTGTTTAGTAATAAATAATTTATCTAGCCTCTGTTTTGGTTGTGTTTTTTGTGTTTAATTAGTGTTTGTGCCAAGTAGAACCGTTAGGAAGACTTGGGGAAAGTCTTTTTAATCTTGCTGTAAATAACAGAAACTTTAGCGCTCACGAGAATTGCTGCCATTTTTATTTGGAAATTTATATTTATTTAATTATTTTTTCAGATGATTAATAGATAAATTTCTCACGTCCATAAATTTATTTTAGAATTTTTGGGGTTCCAGAACTTGCGTTAGCTATAGATTACTACAGACTGTTCTGTTTTTGACAGATTCAGTTTTTCGTGTGTTGTTTGCTTATTTTGATGAATCTATGTCTAGTAAAATGGTTTATAAACCATAGAAAAGTTGTAATACATCAGTTTTAACACCATTATAAATAAATAATGAGTTCATTACAGTACCTTGAAGTGGTGTTTTCTTTTCTTTCGCTAACGGAGCTCACGAGATTTTCTACTTTAAGTTTTGTGTTGTGAAGTTTTCAAGTTTTGGGTAAAAGATTTGATGGATTATGGAACAAGGATTGGAAAGACCCTAAGCTTGTGGATTCCCATGGAACCCCAAGATAATATAAGGACAACTAAAATCCCAAGCTTGGGGATGCCCTGGAAGGCATCCCCTCTTTCGTCTACTTCCATCGGTAACTTTAGTTGGAGCTATATTTTTATTTACCACATGATATGTGTTTTGCTTGGAGCATCTTGTATTATTTGATCCTTTATTTGTTAGATTTCCACAATAATCTTTTCTATACACACCTTTTGAGAGATACACACATGATTCGGAAATTGTTAGAATACTCTATGTGCTTCACATATATCTTTTGAGTTATATAGTTTTTGCTCTAGTGCTTCACTTATATCTTTTAGGGCATGGTGCTAGATTTGTTTTATAGAAACTATTGTTCTCTCATGCTTCACTTAGATGATTTTTAGAGTCCTACAAAACAGCGTGGTACTTTGCTTTAATTATGTTAGGCATTCAAGATTAATAATAAAATTGAGTGTGTTGAATACTATGAGAAGTTTGATACTTGATAATTGTTTTGAGATATGGAGATGGTGATATTAGAGTCATGCTAGTTGAGTAGTTGTGAATTTGAGAAATACTTGTGTTGAAGTTTGTGATTCCCGTAGCATGCACATATGGTGAACCGTTATGTGAAGAAGTCGGAGCATGATTCATTTATTGATTGTCTTCCTTATGAGTGGCGGTCGGGGACGAGCGATGGTCTTTTCCTACCAATCTATCCCCCTAGGAGCATGCACGTAATACTTTGTTTCGATAACTAATAGATTTTTGCAATAAGTATGTGAGTTCTTTATGACTAATGTTGAGTCCATGGATTATACACACTCTCACCCTTCCACCATTGCTAGCCTCTCTAATACCGTGCACTTTTCGCCGGTATCGTAAACCCACCAAATACCTTCCTCAAAACATCCACCATACCTACCTATCATGGCATTTCCATAGCCATTCCGAGATATATTGCCATGCAACTTACCATCGTTCCGTTTATTATGACACGCTTCATCATTGTCATGTTGCTTGCATGATCATGTAGTTGACATTGTATTTGTGGCAAAGCCACCATTCATAATTCTTTCATACATGTCACTCTTGATTCATTGCATATCCCGGTACACCGCCGGAGGCATTCACATAGAGTCATATTTTGTTCTAAGTATTGAGTTGTAATTCTTGAGTTGTAAGTAAATAAAAGTGTGATGACCATCATTTTTAGAGCATTGTCCAAAGTGAGGAAAGGTTGATGGAGACTATGATTCCCTCACAAGTCGGGATGAGACTCCGGACTAAAAAAAGAGGCCATAAAGAAAAGAGAAAATGCCCAAATAAAAAAATGGGAGAAAAAGAGAGAAGGGACAATTTTACTATCCTTTTACCACACTTGTGCTTCAAAGTAGCACCATGATCTTCATGATAGAGAGTCTCCTATGATATCACTTTCATATACTAGTGGGAATTTTTCATTATAGAACTTGGCTTGTATATTCCAATGATGGGCTTCCTCAAAATGCCCTAGGTCTTAGTGAGCAAGCGAGTTGGATTGTAGCGACCAGACCTCAAACAGTCTGATCTCTGTGCTCCGGTGTCATCCCTGGATCAGTAATGCTGACACCACACAGTACTCGGAGGATTTATACCAGAGTAGCAATCACACACTTATTACATCGAGTGTCTCATAAGAGAACTTATTACAATAAATGTGGCTTAAGGCCATCTAATAACGATAACAACGGAAGGCTTGGAAGATAAGTGAGTCCATCAACTCCAACGGCATCACTGAGTATAGAACCACGACCTAAAAACTCCTTAATCATCGTCTGAAAAGTCTGCAACATTAATGTTGCAGCCCGAAACGGGTCAGCACATGGAATATGCTGGCAAGGTAACACATAGAGAGTAATGGAATGAAACAGCTATACTATATGCATATTTGGCTGGTGGAAAGCTCTATGGTTACAGTTTTGCATAAAGCCAATTTTTCCCTACTTCAACTGAATAAAATTTATTTAACTATCATGGTAGTTGTTAAACATTGAGAATGGTTGACAGCATTCTCAATCCCAATTAAGCATCATCATTAAACATAACCCAACAAAATTAATTTAGAGTAACATGTTGAGATTCACATGATAATCTAGGTACTAGATACTCAAGATGTCCATAACCGGGGACATGACTAATCATGATTAGTTTATTACACTCTGCAGAGGTTTGCGCACTTTTCCCCACAAGACTCAATCGCCTTCGTTTGGTTTCTTGCACTACATGGTGTTTGAGAAACAGATGACCGAGACATAGTCTTTCAGAAGCGCTAGCACCTTACGATCGGGTAGACCATACCACCTACATCCCCTACATCTGCTAGTCTACCACTATAAGAGTTTGCACGACTTAGTCAACTATGCTAGAGCCCATAATAGCTTGTGGCTGCACACGGAAGTTTCTAGTATGAATAGACTCATGATCCCTTTGAGCTTGGGTGGCGGTCCAAAAGAAAACAGGCAAGTCCTGGAATACCCAGGTGCCTCAATCCACCCAGATGTGTGTTTAAGTTGCCACCTTAGATAAACCATTAATCCACGTCTACTAGCATAGCATGGCACAATAAGCAAACGTAGAAGTAACTCCTAAAGGTTTGAACATAAACAACTAATAGGTACTACCTCAATTACTTCCCATCCCACAATTTAATTAGATCCTAATCATGTAGTGTGTAAGGGTTGATCTAATGCAATAAAACTGGGTCGTACAAAAGGTATGATTAAAGTGTTACTTGCCTTGCTGATGATCCGGGAAACCTAGCGATTCGAAGTAACAGGCGGCGCACTCCGGATACTCTATCGCAAACAAACAAACGAGCATACAATAAGTACTCATCCAATGCACGGGTAAAACTCAAATAAGAGATCTAACCAGAAGGTTCAACTTAAGAACTCCGGTTGGCAAAAAGAATCAAATCGAACGAAGCAACGAAAGTCAAACGGCGAAAGAAAACAACTTCGTTCTACGAATCTGGATCTAGGGAAAATTTTACAGTATCAAAATCTTGTTTAAGTTGGTTAAACGGATAGAGGGTTTCGAGACGAAACTCTAGGCGCTTGAATCGCCTGATTCCGATAAACGAGCGAAAAGTTATACTAAAACAAAAATCGGATCAGGAATCGCGATCAGAAAAATCGCGGATTTAATCCGAGAAAAAGAAAAACGACGAACGTTCGCTAGAACGAAGGAACGGACGAACGCTCTCTATTTAAATAAACCGGCAAAACCGATCTGTTAAAAAAACCGAATCTAAAAAAACCGACGAAAAACCAACGGTTTTTCGAAAAAAAAACGACGGCATGGAAAACGAGGCGGCGGCGAACCTCGACGAGCGTGCGGGCGGGGCAGCGGCTCCGGCGAGGCGGCGCATCGGCGGCGCGGTGGGGCGGCGGCGCGGCGAGGCGGCGCGGCGGCGCGAGCGGGGCGGCGGCGGCGGGCGCAGATACGTGGCAGGTCCGGGGCTAGGGTTTCCCCCCGGGGGCTGGGCCGGCTTATAAAGGCCACCTCGGACTTCCTCAAAAATAATTACACGCAGAAGAAAAATAAAAATAAAAACTAAACGGACTCCAAAAATTCCGAAATAAATTTTCACGGGCTTCTAAAATCAGGCCGCACAAGGTGAACATTTATTTTGGACCTAAATGCAATTTTGAAAAACGCACATTTTTCCTAAATTCAAATAAAACACCGAAAAACTCCAAAATAAAATCTTATTTGATTTTATTATTAAATCCTCAATATTTCTTTATTTTGGGAAAGTCATTTTATTCCCTCTCTCATATTTTTGTAATAGAAATAAATGACAATAAAATAAATAAAATCAAATGATCCTATTCTCAAAATTTGAGAAAACTCAAATATGAAAATAACGAAATCCCCAACTCTCTCCGTGGGTCATTGAGTTGCGTAGAATTTCTAGGATCAATCAAAATGCAAAATAAAATGTGGTATGCAATGATGATCTAATGTATAACATTTCAAATTGAAAATTTGGGTTGTTACAAACCTACCCCCCTTAAGATGAATCTCGCCCTCGAGATTCGGGTTGGCTAGAAAATAGGTGAGGGTGGTCCTTGAGCAAATCTTCCTCTCGTTCCCAGGTGGCTTCATCCTCTGTGTGGTGGCTCCACTGAACTTTGCAAAACTTGATAACCTTGCTGCGAGTAACTTGGCTGGCAGACTCGAGGATCTTAATTGGTTTCTCCTCGTAGGTCAAATCGTTATCCAACTGAATAGTTTCCAATGGCACTGTGTCTCTCAAAGGTATGTGAGCCATCTCCGCGTGCCATTTCTTTAACTGAGAAACATGGAACACATCATGAACTACTGACAATCCTTCGGGCAATTCCAACTTGTAGGCCACTTCTCCCATACGCTCCAAAACTCGATATGGTCCTACAAATCGTGGCGCTAACTTCCCTTTAACTCCAAAACACTTTGTTCCCCGAAGTGGAGATACTCGTAGATAAGCTCTATCTCTGACTTCGTAAACTGTCTCCTTGCGTCTAGAATCTGCATAACTTTTCTGTCTGGACTGGGCTACCTTGAGCCTATCGCGAATCAACTTCACCTTCTGTTCAGACTCTTTAATCTGGTCAGGTCCAAACAACTGGTGGTCTCCAACTTCGTCCCATGACAATGGTGTCCTGCACCTCCTTCCGTACAAAGCTTCGAAAGGGGCCATCTTTAAACTTGTTTGGTAACTGTTGTTGTAAGAGAACTCTGCATATTGCAAATTGTCGTCCCAACTAGATCCGTAATATAGCGCACAAGCTCTCAGCATATCCTCCAAAATCTGATTGACTCTCTCTGTCTGTCCATCTGTCTATGGATGAAAAGCTGTACTGAATTCTAGCCTGGTTCCCAAAGTTTCATGCAACTGCTTCTAGAACTTTGAGGTAAACTGGGTTCCTTTATCTGATACGATACTCCTTGGAACTCCATGCAGACATAGGATCCTGGTCATGTATATCTTTGCCAACTTAGCACTGGTGTAAGTGGTCTTTACTGGGATGAAATGAGCTACTTTCGTCAATCGATCGACTACAACCCAAATCGAGTCATAGCCTGAATGAGTCTTGGGTAATCCCGTGATAAAATCCATGCCTAGCTTATCCCACTTCTATTCGGGTATCGGCAATGGTTGTAACAATCCCGCTGGCTTCTGATGCTCTGCCTTTACTCGCTGACATACATCACAAACTGCTACATACTCCGCAATATCCTTCTTCATTCCGGTCCACTAGAAAATATCCTTCAAATCCAAATACATCTTGGTATTTCTTGGGTGAATTGAATATGGTGAATCGTGTGCCTCTTGGAATATCAACTTCTTGATCTCCGGGTCATTAGGCACATAAACGCGGTCTTCAAACCATAGGGTATCGTGCTCATCCTCATGAAATCCTTTAGCTTTTCCTTTGCTCAGTTTCTCCTTAATAGCGGCAATTTCTTTGTCAGTCTTCTGAGTTTCTCTGATTCTATCCATCAAAGTTGACTGAATCTCCAATGCTACTACATTGCCTCTAGGAACTATTTCCACACATAGTTCACGAAGATTTTCTGCTAACTCCTTGGGTATTTCCCCCGTCATTAACGTATTGATATGGATCTTATGGCTTAATGCGTCAGCTACTACATTAGCCTTTCCAGGATGATAATGCAATTTCATATCATAATCCTTGATAAGCTCCAACCATCTCCTTTGTCTGAGATTCAAATCCTTCTGGGTGAAAATGTACTTCAAACTCATATGATCCGTGTGCACCTCACAATGGTTTCCAATGAGGAAAATGCCTCCATGTTTTCAAAACATGCACTACGGCTGCTAACTCCAAATCATGCATAGCATAATTCAGCTCATGAGGCTTCAGTTGTCTTGAGGCATATGAAACAACTCTTCCTTCCTGCATAAGCACTGCTCCAAGTCCTCGACGTGAAACGTCGCAATACACCTCATAATCTTTGGTCTGGTCTGGCAAAATCAACACTGGTGAGGTAACCAAACGTTTCTTCAGTTCCTGAAAACTAGCCTCACATTCCTCCGTCCATATGAACTTGGTATCTTTCTTAAACAACTCAGTCATAGGCTTCGCAATCTTTGAGAAATTCTCAATAAATCTCCGGTAGTATCCTGCGAGTCCAAGAAAACTCCGGATCTCTCCAACTATTGTTGGGGCTTCCCACTTGGTCACGGTATCAACTTTAGCTGGATCTACTGCTATTCCTTCTCCGGATATAACGTGTCCGAGGAATCCTACTTCCTTCAACGAAAACTCACATTTGCTGAACTTGGCATATAATTGATGTTCTCTGAGCTTTCCAAGTACCAAACGCAAATGCTCCTTATGCTCCTCTTCATTCTCCGAATAAACCAGGATATTATCAATGAACACTACGACGAACTTATCCAAGAACTCCATAAACACTTTGTTCATCATGTTCATAAAATAGGCAGGTGCGTTAGTCAGACCAAATGACATAACGGTATACTCGTACAACCCATACCTAGTGGTAAAAGCTATCTTTGGAATATCCTGTTCTCGAATCTTCAACTGGTGGTACCCTGATCGCAGATCGATCTTGGAAAATACCTTAGCTCCTTGCAATCGATCAAACAGATCATTGATCATTGGTAGTGGGTACTTGTTCTTGATCGTTACTTCATTCAATCCTTGATAATCAACAACCATCCTTAACGATCCATCTTTCTTCTCCACTAGTAGTACTGGCGATCCCCAAGGTGAAGAACTTGGGCGAATATATCCCTTATCCAGAAACTCCTTAATCTGCCTCTTAATTTCCACCAAATCCTTTGCTGGCATCCTATATGGTCTCTTTGATATTGGCCCTGTGCCTGGCAATAGCTCAATCAAAAACTCAATATCTCTATCCGGTGGCATGCCTGGCAACTCCTATGGAAATACTTCAGGAAAATCCATTACCACTGGTACTTCCTCCTGCGCAACTCCTGTTAAGCAATTTACTTGAGTCCTCTTTGGCACATGCCGGGATACATACTTGATCCTTCTCCCTTCTGGGGTGGTAAGCAAAATTGACTTACTAGCACATTCAATATTCCCTTCATACTTTGATAACCAATCCATGCCTAATATCACATCCAATCCTTGAGATTCCAATACTATTAGGTCTGAGGGAAAAACATAGTTACCAATCCTTAATGGTAACCGATCACACCATAGACTAGCCACATACTCTGCTCCAGGCGAGGTTACTAACATGGGTGACCTAAGGGCTTGGGTTGATAGGTTATACTTATCCACAAATCCCCTTGAGATGTATGAATGCGATGCACCAGTATCAAAAAGAACGAGTGCAGTAAATGACTTAACCAAAAACTTACCTATTACTGCATCGGGCTGAGCTTCAACCTCCTCCACGCTAACATGGTTCACCTGTCCCCTGTTGAAAGGGTTCGGCTTCTTTCCAGAACTTCCATTGCCATTTTGGCCTTCAGGACATTCATTGGCATAATGTCCGGTCTTTTAACACTTAAAGCAAGTGACTTGGCTTAGGTCCTTCTTGGCTGGGGTTGATGGGTTGGTGCAATTATGGCCGTTGCTTCCTCCATTGCCATTTTCGTTCTTGGTGCCATTGTGATTGTGCGAGCTACCTCCTCCATGGGTATGCTGAAAATGTCCTCCCGGTCTAGGGGTAAAACGTGGCTTCTGCTGAGCTCCTGAAGTGTACTTTCCTTGTCCATACTTCCTCTTGCGATTCTCAATTTGCTGCTGCTTGCCTTCAATCATAAGAGCACGATCTACCAACTCCTGATAGTTGTTGAAGGTTGCTACCATCAACTGCATGCTCAACTCATCATTCAGTCCTTCTAGAAACTTCTCCTGCTTAGCTGCATCCGTAGCGACGTCATCTAGTGCATAAAGTCCTCCACATACTGGCCAACTGTCCGTCCTCCTTGGCGCAAGTTGCAAAACTCATGCTTCTTCATGGCCATAGCTCCTGTTGAAACATGGGCAGTACGAAAAGCCTGCTGAAACTGGTCCCATGTGACAGTGTCGACTGGGAAAGTGGCGGTGAAATTCTCCCACCATGATGCTGCGGGTCCTTCTAGCTGATGTGCGGCAAACTTCACCTTCTCCGCATCTGTGCATCCTGCTGTGGTCAACTCCCTAGCTGTCTTGCGGAGCCAATCATCTGCTACTATCGGCTCGGTGCTACTGGAAAACACCGACGGAGTCAGCCTAAGAAAACGGGCTAAGTGGTCAACAGGTGGTGGTGGTGGTGGGTTGTTGTTGTTGTTCCCCTGATTCTGATTCTGAACTAGCAACTTCATCAATGTGTTCTGCTGCTGGATCAACTGGGTGAGCTCCGGTGGAAAGGGAAATCCGGGGTCACATCTCGGAGGCATCTGAGGGTTTAGAAAAGATGAGATGTGTGAATAGAGGGGGTCTAACGAGAAAACTCTACCCATATGCACATGAGGCAAAAGCAAACAATTCACTTCATTCAATCAAACAAGGGCATACAATCGATCTAACTATCACAAAAGTGCTCAGACTACTATATTTACATGGTGGACTACTACTACTGATGAGGTGGTCTACTAGAAATATTCTTCGGTTGCAGACTCCATAATATCTACTCCAGCTTCATCAACATAGTCATCATCGCTACTATTCGGATCCGAGTCGGTGCCGTCGATGATGATGTAGTCTTCCGGGCTAATCTCCTTGGGTTCTTCGTCTTCATCTACTAGCATAGGGCCTCCCATAAATATTCCAATCTTCTTGATCAGGTCGTCATTCTTCTCCACAATACTTCAATTTCCTCTTCATAATCTTCACGTGTAGCCTTGAGTTCTTCCTCCAGTTCCTTGATTCTAGTCTTAGCCTTCTTCAGATCTATCATGTCGGCACACATCTAGTTCTCCTGTAGTTGAATGTGCTGGTTTAACTCCTGGATAAAATCTGCTATTGATCTATCCTTCCTGGTGCTGATCATCTCCCAGTGTTCATCTCGGCGCCACAAATCTGGTAGATAGTATCCTTGAGATCCTTGCGGTAGACTTCTCCAATGCGTCCCATGGCGATGTGAGCTGCCATGCTCTTTCCTAGACTCCAAGTTGGTGCATCAAAAGAAAACTCTATGGGCTCAGTGACTGGCATGAACGTCCTTCCTGGAACTTGAACTTGAATCATCCAACGCTCTTCTTCAGCTAAAGTGGCGTTGTAGGTTCCGGTGAAGCTTGGTACTCCTATATTCAGGTATCTAGTGACTTCCTTCAAGTGACGTCCAAAGGGTGTATCTTCATCCGGTTGCGTGAACTTGTTACTTGCATCCGCCATCCTAAATGAGTAAAAAAGATGAGAAGTCAGAAGAGAAGAGAATGGATAGTGATCTAGGTCTTTTAGCTTAGTGGTCGTGTCCTACAGTCAGCGTGTGCTCTGATACCATCTCTGTAGCGACCAGACCTCAAACAGTCTGATCTCTGTGCTCCAGTGTCATCCTTGGATCAGTAATGCTGACACCACACAGTACTCGGAGGATTTATAGCAGAGTAGCAATCACACACTTATTACATCGAGTGTCTCATAAGAGAACTTATTACAATAAATGAGGCTTAAGGCCATCTAATAACGATAACAGCGGAAGGCTTGGAAGATAAGTGAGTCCATCAACTCCAACGGCATCACTGAGTATAGAACCACAACCTAAAAACTCCTTAATCATCGTCTGAAAAGTCTGCAACATTAACATTGCAGCCCGAAACGGGTCAGCACATGGAATATGCTGGCAAGGTAACACATAGAGAGTAATGGAATGAAACAGCTATACTATATGCATATTTGGCTGGTGGAAAGCTCTATGGTTACAGTTTTGCATAAAGCCAATTTTTCCCTACTTCAAAGGAATAAAAATTATTTAACTATCATGGTAGTTGTTAAACATTGAGAATGGTTGACAACATTCTCAATCCCAATTAAACATCATCATTAAACATAACCCAACAAAATTAATTTAGAGTAACATGTTGAGATTCACATGATAATCCAGGTACTAGATACTCAAGATGTCCATAACCGGGGACACGACTAATCATGATTAGTTTATTACACTCTGCAGAGGTTTGCGCACTTCTCCCCACAAGACTCGATCGCCTCCGTTTGGTTTCTCGCACTACATGGTGTTTGAGAAACGGATGACCGAGACATAGTCTTTCAGAAGCGCTAGCACCTTACGATCGGGTAGACCGTACCACCTACATCCCCTACATCTGCTAGTCTACCACTGTAAGAGTTCGCACGACTTAGTCAACTATGCTAGAGCCCATAATAGCTTGTGGCTGCACACGGAAGTTTCTAGTATGAATAGTCTCATGATCCCTTTGAGCCTGGGTGGCGGTCCAAAAGAAAACAGACAAGTCCTAGAATACCCAGGTGCCTCAATCCACCCAGATGTGTGTTTAAGTTACCACCTTAGATAAACCATTAATTAACAAAACTCACATCTGTCATGGATCTCACTCACCCAATCCACGTCTACTAGCATAGCATGTCACAATAAGGAAACGTAGAAGTAACTCCCAAAGGTTTGATAATAAACAGGTAATAGGTACTACCTCAACTACTTCCCATCCCACAATTTAATTAGATCCTAATCATGCAGTGTGTAAGGGTTGATCTAATGCAATAAAACTGGGTGGTAGGAAAGGTATGATCAAAGTGTTACTTGCCTTGCTGATGATCTGGGAAACCTAGCGATTCGAAGTAACAGGCGGCGCACTCTGGATACTCTATCGCAAACAAACAAACGAGCATACAATAAGTACTCATCTAATGCACGGGTAAAACTCAAATAAGAGATCTAACCAGAAGGTTCAACTTAAGAACTCCGGTTGGCAAAAAGAATCAAATCGAACGAAGCAACGAAAGTCAAACAGCGAAAGAAAACAACTTCGTTCTACTAATCTGGATCTAGGGCAAACTTTACAGTAGCAAAATCTTTTTTAAGTTGGTTAAACGGATAGAGGGTTTCGAGACGAAATTCTAGGCACTTGAATCGCCTGATTCCGATAAACGAGCGAAAAGTTATACTAAAACGAAAATCAGATCAGGAATCGCGATCAGAAAAATCACGGATTTAATCCGAGAAAAAGAAAAACGACGAACATTCGCTAGAACGAACGAACGGACAAACGCTCGCTATTTAAATAAACCAGAAAAACCGATCTATTTAAAAAAACGAATCTTAAAAAAACCGACAATTTTTGGAAAAAAAACGGCGGCACGGAAAACGAGGCGGCGGCGAACCTCGACGAGCGTGCATGCGGGGCGGCAGCTCCGGCGAGGCGGCGCGTCGGCGGGGCGGCGAGGCGGCGGCGCGGCGAGGCGAGGTGACGGCGGCGGCACGAGCGGGGCGGCGGCAGCGCTGGCGGCGGCGGCGGGCGCGGGTGCGGGGCGGGGCTGGGGCTAGGGTTTCCCCCGGGGCTGGGCCGGCTTATAAAGGCCACCTCGGGCCGGAGTCCTAGTCGGACACGGCCCGTAGGTCGGTTCGTTTTTTTAAATAATTACGCACATAAGAAAAAATAAAAAGAAATACTAAACGGACTCCCAAAATTCCGAAATAAATTTTCACGAGCTTCTAAAATCAAGCCGCATAAGGTGAATATTTATTTGGGACCTAAATGCAATTTTGAAAAACACACATTTTTCCTTAATTCAAATAAAACACCGAAAAACTCCAAAATAAAATCTTATTTGATTTTATTATTAAATCCTCAATATTTCTTTATTTTGGGAAAGTCATTTTATTCCCTCTCTCATATTTTTGTAATAGAAATAACTGACGATAAAATAAATAAAATCAAATGATCCTATTCTCAAAATTTGAGAAAACTCAAATATGAAAATAACGAAATCCCCAACTCTCTCCGTGGGTCATTGAGTTGCGTAGAATTTCTAGGATCAACCAAAATGCAAAATAAAATATGGTATGGAATGATGATCTAATGTATACCATTCCAAATTGAAAAGTTGGGATGTTACATGGATGCACACCCAGTTAGTTCCTTTTGTTGAGCTTTCATATACTTATAGCTCTAGTGCATCCGTTGCATGGCAATCCCTACTCACTCACATTGATATCTATTGATGGGCATCTCCATAGCCCGTTGATACGCCTAATTGATGTGAGACTATCTTCTCCCTTTTTGTCTTCTCCACAACCACCATTCTATTTCACATATAGTGCTATGTCCATGGCTCACGCTCATGTATTGCGTGAAGATTGAAGAAGTTTGAGAACACCAAAGTATGAAACAATTGCTTGGCTTGTCATCGGGGTTGTGCATGATTTAAATACTTTGTGTGGTGAAGATGGAGCATAGCCAGACTATGTGATTTTGTAGGGACAACTTTCTTTGGCCATGTTATTTTGAGAAGACATGATTTCTTAGTTAGTATGCTTGAAGTATTATTATTTCTATGTCAATATTGAACTTTTGTTTTGAATCTTTCAGATCTGAACATTCATACCACAATTAAGAGAATTACATTGAAATTATGCCAAGTAGAATTCCACATCAAAAATTCTATTTTATCATTTACCTACTCGAGGACGAGCAGTAATTAAGCTTGGGGATGCCTGATACATCTCCAATGTATCTATAATTTTTGATTGTTCCATGCTATATTATATCCTGTTTTGGACATTATTGGGCTTTATTATAAACTTTTATATTATTTTTGGGACTAACCTATTAACCAGAGGCCCAACCCAGAATTGTTGTTTTTTTTGCCTATTTTAGAGTTTCGCAGAAAAAGAATATCAAACGTAGTCCAAACGGAATCAAACCTTCGGGAACGTGATTTTCGGAACGAACATGATCTAGAGGACTTGGACCCTACATCAAGAAAGCAACCTGGAGGGCACGAGGTAGGGGCGCGCCTACCCCCCCTCCCAGGCGCGCCCTCCACCCTCATGGGGCCCATGTTGCTCCACCAACGTACTTCTTCCTCCTATATATACCTACGTACGCCCAAACAACCAGATACAGAGCCAGAACCCTAATTCCACCGCCGTAACTTTCTGTATCCGTGAGATCCCATCTTGGGGCCTTTTCCGGAGCTTCGCCGGAGGGGCATCGATCACCGATGGCTTCTACATCAACACCATAGTCTCTCTGATGAAGTGTGAGTAGTTTACTTCAGACCTTCGGGTACATAGTTATTAGCTAGATGGATTCTGCTCTCTTTTTGGATCTCAATACAAAGTTCTCCCCCTCTCTTGTGGAGGTCTATTTGATGTAATCTTCTTTTGCGTTGTGTTTGTTGAGACCGATGAATTGTGGGTTTATGATCAACTTTATCTTTGAACAATATTTGAATCTTCTCTGAATCCTTTTATGTATGATTGGTTATCTTTGAAGTCTCTTCGAATTATCAGTTTGGTTTGGCCTACTAGATTGATCTTTCTTCCAATGGGATAAGTGCTTAGCTTTGGGTTCAATCTTGCGGTGTCCTTTCCCAGTGACAGTAGGGGCAGCAAGGCACATATTGTATTGTTGCCATCGAGGATAACAAGATGGGGTTTATATCAGATTGCACGAGTTTATCCCTCTACATCATGTCATCTTGCTTAAAGCGTTACTCTGTTCTTTTGAACTTAATACTCTAGATGCATGCTGGAAAACGGTCAATGTGTGGAGTAATAGTAGTAAATACAGGCAAGAGTCGGTCTACTTGTCTCAGACGTGATGCCTATATACATGATCATACTTAGATATTCTCATAACTATGCTCAATTCTTTCAATTGCTCAACAGTAATTTGTTTACCCACCATAATACTTATGCTCTCGAGAGCTGCCACTAGTGAAACCTATGGCCCCCGGGTCTATTTTCCATCATATTAATCTTCTTTCAACAAGCTATTTCCTTTTCCATTTATTTTGCTTTCTTTACTTTGCATCTTTATCATAAAAATACCAAAAATTTTATCTTATCGTATCTATCAGATCTCACTTTCGTAAGTGACCATGAAGGGATTGACAACCCCTTTATTGCATTGGTTGTGAGGATTTTATTTGTTTGTGTAGGTGCGAGGGACTCGTGTGTGGCCTCCTACTGGATTGATACCTTGGTTCTCAAAAACTGAGGGAAATACTTACGCTACTTTGCTGCATCACCCTTTCCTCTTCAAGGGAAAACCAACGCAGTGCTCAAGAGGTAGCAATAGTCATAACCTAGGGCGATACGACACTAGCTCCTGTTCATAAATATAATGTATACATGTAATCCGTAAATAGTCATACATGCTTATGCAAAGAACTTGCATCACATCTTTTGTCCTACCCTCCCGTGGCAGTGGGGTCCAATTGGAAACTAAGGGATATTAAGGCTTCCTTTTAATAGAGAACCGAAACAAAGCATTAACACACAGTGAATACATGTACTCCTCAAACTACGGTCATCACCGGGAGTGGTCCAAACTATTGTCACTCCAGGGTTGCTTGATCAGAACACGTAGTAGGTGACTATAACTTGCAAAATCGGATCTGGCACCTGGATATAATAGTGATAACATAACCGTTCAGATCTGAAATCATGGCACCCGGGCCCAAAGTGACAAGCATTAAGCATGGCAAAGTCATAGCAATATCAATCTCGGAACATAGTGGATACTAGGGATCAAGCCCTAATAAAACTAATTAGATTACATGATGAATCTCATCCAACTCCTCACCGACGAGCAAGCCTACGAAGGAATTCCTCACTCCCGGTGGGGAGCATCATGGAATCGACGATGGAAAAGGGTTGGTGATGACGAAGAACAAAGACCCCCCTCTCCGGAGCCCCAAATGGACTCCAGATCTGGCCTCCCGATGAAGAACAGGAGGTGACGGCGGCTCCATCTCGTGGATCACGAAAATTCTTTCTCCCTGATTTTTTTCTGGAAATATGGGATTTCATAGCGCGGGTATCAGGGTCTGCGGGGCCACTAGGTGGGGACAACCCACCTTGGCATGCCAGGAGGGGGGCGCGCCCTGGTGGGTTGTGCCCACCCGGATGCCCCCCTCCGGAGGATCTTGGCTCTAGAGCTTCTCTTTATTGATATAAAAAACCTTCGCAAAGTTTTGTTCCATTCCGAGAACTTCTATTTCTGCACAAAAAGAACACCATTGTAGTTCTGCTGAAAACAACATCAGTCCGGGGTTAGTTTCATTCAAATCATGCAAATTAGAGCCCAAAACAAGAGGAATAGCATTAGGAAAAGTAGATATGTTGGAGACCTATCAAGTATTACTTTGGATGTCATGTTGCCATTGGATTATTATTGGCTAGTATTATTTTCATCATGAGGATAGTTGATATTATTTTTTGGGAGTATCATTTCACAGAGGATGCTTGCATGTGCATCTTAGATAGCTTGTTCTTGCTATTGGAGTATTAGTATTATTGTTCTTAGATTCATCATGCTAGTAGTGTTATGCTATCCTCAGAGTATTTGGATATGGCAGTATTATGCTTTGGATTGTTTTTTGGATAGGCTATGTGTCAGTGTCAAAACCGGTCGATCTTGGGTAGGGGGTCCTGAACTGTGCGTCTAGGCCGGATGGTAACAGGAGGCAAGGGACACGAAGTTTTACCCAGGTTCGGGCCCTCTTGATGGAGGTAAAACCCTACGTCCTGCTTGATTAATATTGATGATATGGGTAGTACAAGAGTAGATCTACCACGAGATCGGAGAGGCTAAACCCTAGAAGCTAGCCTATGGTATGATTGTTGTTCTGTTTGTTGTCCTACGGACTAAAACCCTCCGGTTTATATAGACACCGGAGAGGGTTAGGGTTACACAAAGTCGGTTACAATGGTAGGAGATCCATATATCCGTATCGCCAAGCTTGCCTTCCACGCCAAGGAAAGTCCCTTCCAGAAATGGGACGAAGTCTTCAATCTTGTATCTTCATAGTCCAGGAGTCCGGCTGAAGGTATAGTCCGGCCATCTGGACAACCCCTAATCCAGGACTCCCTCAGTAGCCCCTGAACCAGGCTTCAATGACGACGAGTCCGGCGCGCAGATTGTCTTTGGCATTGCAAGGAGGGTTCGTCCTCCAAGTACTTCATAGAAGATTTTGAACACAAAGATAGTGTCCGAATCTGCAAAATAAATTTCCACATATTGCCACAGAGAGAATAATATTTACACAAATCTAATCTGCTGACGTATTCCGTAGTGTGACAACACCATGACCAAGCCTTTATTTGAATCGTTTTATTATCCCACCTCGGCGTGTCATGCGAAGCGGTTTCCTTGGCACGTCTTGTTAAAGCAGAGATCGTGTCCCCTTATTTTGGGATTCTCATCAATACGGGCGTGGGTAACCCAACCGCGCCATTGATTACGGCGCTTGGAGATAAGCGAGTTTTACTAGGCTGGTGGGGACATGTAGTTGTGTCCACCCATATAAGGGGATAACGATCCACCTTTTCACCTACGCCTTCTTCCTCCTTTGCCTATCCATTTTCGCGCACTCAAGCTCCAGTGCCCTAGTTTGCACTCCCCACCTCAACCTTCTCCATCCATGTCCGAAGCGGGAGGCAAGTGGATGGTCTCCTCCGTCACGGAGGGACACATCAAAAAACTGAGGAAGGCCGGATACTTTTCTAACGACATCGCATACTGGCTTCCTGAAGAGGGGCAGCTCCTCCTACCCCAAGGCCCCATGAGAGGGTAGTGTTCCTTCCCCACTTCCTCTTCGGACTGGGCTTTCCTATCCACCAATTCGTCCGGGGACTCATGTTCTACTACGCCCTGGATTTCCATGATCTGGCCCCGAACTTCATCCTCAACATCTCGGCGTTTATCGTCGTGTGTGAGGCTTTCCTCCGCATCCGCCCCCATCTCGGCCTATGGCTCAAGACTTTCAATGTCAAGACGAAGTGGTGCGCGGCAACCAGGCAGAGTGCGGAGGCGCCATGGTGGGCAAGATGCCCAACGTCTTATGGATCGAGGGATTGTTTGTGGAGACCCGGAAGGGGTGGCAATTGGGGTGGTTTTACATCACCGAGCCGCGCGACCCTAAGTGGGTCGCAGCCCCCGAGTTCCGGTCCGGACCCCCAACACGGCTCATGTCCTGGAAAGAGACGGGCCTGTCGTGGGGCAGCAAAGGAGAGGTGACTGGACTGCCAACATGCATCCACACCCTGGTGGACAAGCAGCTCAAGCTTGTCAATGTAGTCCAGGTTATGCTCATCCGTCGGATCCTCCCGTGTCAACAACGGGTCTTCAATCTGTGGGAATTCAACCCGGCGCAGCACCGAACTCTGAGCAGGCTCTTCGACACGACATACGAATATGCCTGGAAGGTGCTTTTCAAGGGCGCCGAGGCTCCCGCATCCGCTACCGAGGATCGCGGATTCAGCACGGAGCGTCACGCTAACGCGGTAAGTTGTTTGTACCTTTTACAGGGTATTAGTTTTTCATAGTTTAACTCTATGCGGGATCTAAGCTCCCTTACCTTTGACAGGATTGGCAGGCGAAGTCCGGACAGATTGACTGTCTGGCTCCTTTGCCCGAAGACCCAGCCGATGCCTGCTTGGCGAAGCTGCTGGTTCCGGCACCCTATCCGGTGCCGGAGAAGAAGGCCACGAAGAAGGCCACGGGGACTCGAAAAAGTGCCCGGCGCCAGGAGGTGTCGGGTTCATCATCCGACGGCTCCAAGGCGCATTCCTCCCGTGAAGACGAGGAGGATGAAGAAGAGTCCTCTCCCCCTCTAGCGGGGGGAGAGAAGAAAAGGAAGGCCGCCCCCACTGGGGAGGCCGAAGGGTTCAAGAAGGGGAAACCTCCCTTCGGACTACTCCATCAACGCCGACAACGGCGGAGAGGAGTGGCCGCTCAGGGCCAAGCCCCTGGCGAAATCGTAAGTATCCGGATACCAGAGTAATTCATAGTATTCCTTTATTGCACAGCTTTCCCTTATGTCGAATATGATTATGTAGACCCCCCAAGGCCGGGCTCGACGAGTCGTCAAGCGGCTCCCTGGATTCGTCCGACGTGAATTCACTTCCGCCCGCTACCTCCTCCCCCCCTACGGACGATGCCGAGGTGCTGTCCCAACAGGTTCCAAGCCAGGAGGAGGTGGTCCTGGAGGCGCCACAAGGCGACCTCCCGGACTCTAGGCGCAAAGGGGATAAAACCCCCAAGGGCCTCGAGTCCGTCCTTGAGCCGGACACCGTGCTGGAACCTTCAACGGTTCCGGACTCTGGTAGGCAGCCTCCTTGCAAGGGGAGCAAGCCTACCGAGCCGGTGACCTCCGTCCAACCGGAGGCACCGGACAATTTGCTGGAGGTGCTTAAAGGCGCCTCCATCGATGAGGAGCACCGCACCATTATGAGTGCGGTGGTCCGGAAGGTTCAGTCCGCCAAGAGCGGATTGAGAGAAGCTTGTGCTAGCCTTTTAACAGGCTTTGAGGTAAGTAAAGTATGTGTAAATAATATTACCGCATAGACAGTAGTCCCTGATGCTCTGTTTGGCGTTCAGGAAGAAAAGCCGAATAGAGGATCAAATAAAATTCGCAGGAGTCTAACAAAAAGGAGTCAATATGCGTATGCAGGCTTCTCTGCTGGCGTTTGTCGTACTGACTGCGGAAGTGGACACGCTAAAGCAGAACCTCGAGCAATCCGAGCAAGAGTTCGGGCATGCCAAGAAGCTGCTCGAGGACAAGGAAGGTAAGAAATACCTTGTTTAATTATATATATATAAAAAGTGTAATTGCAAAAAATGACAGGATTATCGTGGCTATTGTAGGGGCCACGTCTGAGGTGGCGACCCTTAAGCAAGCGCTGTTCGAGGCCGAGAAGAGGGCGGCCAGGGAGCGCACCGAGCAGGAGAAGTATGAGGCCCAGGTTGGCAAGGTGCGGCAAGAGCTCCAGGCTCTCATGAAAAAACATGAGAGCTTGGAGCTTGACTCAAAGACACGAGCGTCCGAGCTCGCGATGGCTATTGAAAATGCCAAGTCTGCCAAGGCCGAATCCCAGAAGACCCTCCAGGAGTTGGATGCAGTGAAAAAGATAGCGGCGGGTAAGGCATTCTTTATGCAAAGCAAACACATAAACGCGAGTTACTTGTTACTTACCCGAATCCGGAGCTCTCTAGGAGCATTCGCAAATCTTCCCCGTAGCGTGTCCGATGCCGCCGCATTCTATCGTGCCGAGGAGGGCAGCTCGACAGAGAAGGTGTTCTGGTCTCAGTATGATGAGGCCGGACACCCTGTGCCCCTGAGCGACCAGCTGAAGCAACTGGTCGAGCTCCACAAGGCGGCCGAACAGGCCATGAAGGGCCTCATAGTTCGGCTGTGGCCTGGAGAGGCTCTGCCTGGGAGCTATTTCGGGCTGGTGCGGCGGCTGGTGGGGGCCTGTCGAATGCTCGAAGTCATCAAGCGCTCCGTCTGCACTGAAGGTGCCCGTAGGGCCCTTGCCCGTGCTAAGGTGCACTGGGGCAAGATGGATGATGAGAAGCTTGTGAAGGACGGGCCACCGCCGGGGAAAGAGGATCGCAAGCCCGATAATTATTATAAGGATGTTCTGAAGGGTGCCCGCCTTATGGCGGATGAATGTTCCAGGGATGTAATTTTTGAGTAAAACTCCCTCGTTTTGTCCTATGCGCTGAAAACTTGTTCATATGTGCTAAGCAATGCTGTTGGAATTTAAAATATTACCTTCTGTGCGGTTGTTTATCAATTCTGAGAGATGGTGAGTCATCGGCTTCTGCCCCCGTGTGTCACGACCGGTTTTCCAATAAAAATATTTATTGAGAAACCAATCTTTTGGGTCCAGTATGAGAGAAATCCTCCTCGCTGGTAGACAAATTCTTCATACAATAAGCCAGTAGCATAGGATATATTACAGGGTTGAGCTAGGGCTGCTCAACAAATTATTACAAGCACGCCAATAATTATACATAATGGCGGATATAACACGATGGTGTGGTGGCATACTACTGACTCGAGGATAAAGTGATGGTGGAATAACACAGTGGGAAGTGTGATAACAGGACTCTCAAACTGGCATCTCCTCGAGCGTCGAGGTGAGGCTCGATTTATTCGGGTTGCGGAAGCGGATATAATACAGTGACCAAATCCAGGGTCGCACGAGACTGACTGGGATTCCTCTAGGCGTCGGACTCGCTATCGAACTCTTCATCCATGAGATCGCCTTCGTCAGCATCTAGCCAGATCAACAAGCCAGTGAGTACTTTGAAAGTACTCGCAAGACAGTTCGGACATAAGATATAACAAATGCATGCATGAATGCGTCATGATTAATTCACCAATGTACATTCAAAAATTAGCATAACGAGGTAAGTAAAAGGGAAACGGCGGTAGTCCGCCTGAAATCCCACAAAACATAAATGAAGACCGATTGGGTGTCTGAAGCGACGCCTCGAAAGGTGCACAAATAAATATAAGGAAATGATGCCACAGTCAGGCGTCTTAGCGACACCACATAAAGGGCTTTAAAAGAAATGCCACAGTCGGACGTCGGGGCGACATCACAGAAAGGGCTTTAGAAGAAATGCCACAGTCGGACGTCGGGGCGACATCACAGAAAGGGCTTTAAACGAAATACCACAGTCGGGCGTCTTAGCGACACCACGTAAAGGGCTTTAAAGAAATGCCACAGTCGGACATTGGGGCGACATCACAGAAAGGGCTTTAAAAGAAATACCATAGTCGGGCGTCTTAGCGACACCACATAAAGGGCTTTAAAAGAAATGCCACAGTCGGACGTCGGGGCGACATCACAGAAAGGGCTTTAAAAGAAATACCACAGTCGGGCGTCTTAGCGACACCACATAAAGGGCTTTAAAAGAAATGCCACAGTCGGACGTCGGGGCGACATCACAGAAAGGGCTTTAAAAGAAATACCACAGTCGGGCGTCTTAGCGACACCACATAAAGGTCTTGAAAAGAAAGTAAAATACAATTATGCCACAGTCGGATGTCTGAGCGACATCGCAAAAAGGGCTTTTATTCACAAGTAAATAATACTCATAATAAACATTCAATTTATGAGAATAAATGGGTTAGTCCATTCACAGAAATAATCATATAACCAGACTTAGCACTCAGGCGATTCACCGGAGTCTTTGTCATCAAAACTGAAATTTGATCAGGATAAGATAATATCGATCTTGGACATGGAATAGATGATTTGGAGGAAATATATGACTCTGCAGAGTTTGTACAAAATTTTTCCCACAGCCAACGGATTTCCGTAGTCCCGAAGGACTAGTTCCGTTTATGGTTTTTCGGAAGAAAACACAGCTATCCAGTACACACCCATCCTACCTCTCGATGCCAGGACTCACCATAGACATCGTCCAAGAAAAACTTTTGAGACGGGGAGATCACAATATCGAATAGCATGGGATCAAATTTATATACGCGCGCTCTAAGGGGTGCCCCCCTCTCGGTCCCAACCGGAAACACCCATGCCCCCTGACCGGATGACTGGCTTTAATCCAGGGCCATGGAACCATCATGACGGCCTCTCCTTTTTGGTGTGTACCAGGAAGCGGTTTAGAACTTACTAAGCCATATTCCTTACGAAAAATCTGTGGTAGTACAAGGAAGGAAGGATGGAAGGAACTGGAATGATACGAGTTGACATTGAAGTCACATAGTCTGGCATAAGCCTGGCATGCTACAACACTGCCATCTTACCCATCCTCATGCCAACACATGGCCATGCATACTCACATCCATCCACTTACCTCAACATTGCATAAAATAACATTCTTCGGTATGCTCATCAACATGCCATGAAACTAACTAAATGCAAAACATGCCAAGACACTCATCATATCAAAAGTTCAAACATGCTTGCCTGGTTCAGAGTAGTCGGAGCCTAGCTCGGTGAAGTTCGCGGCTCCATCACCTCCTTCGGTATCTACGGTATAAAGAAAATATATGCGCTATCGTAAATACCAAGGGGTGCACAAAAAGTATTCCAAATATTTTTCAAATAAATCTGACAAAAAACTAGACAAAATTTTAAAGAGAACAGAAAAAGAATCAATCAAAAATACCTTTCTGTTTAAAAGTTATAAAGGTTTTTGTCCAGGGACTCATCTGTAATGAAACAGAAAGTTCCCAGGGGCTAACTTATAAAAACAGAAAACGCTTCGGCAGAAACTACGCCAGCCCAAAGGGAAAGCGCATTTGGCAGAAGGCGTTTTCAGAAAACGCTTCGTTTAGAAAGGACAGAGAGGCTGACAGCGGGTCCCGCCTGTCAGGTTTGAATATACGAACGGGGCGGCAGATTTCGCCGGTGCCCGAGAGACGCGGTGGTCGCCGGCGGCGATCCACGGCGAGGCAGGGGGATCGGAGGGTACCTCCGTGTTCAGGGCACCTTCCCGCGTCGGTTGGTGGTGGTGGTGGTCGCTGGCGAGTACCACGTCGACGGCGAGCTTTGCTCCGGCGGACGGCGGCTCGGGTGGTCGAGGGACTCGTCGGAGAGAGCGGAGCGAATCGTGGTGGAGGCCGAGGCGGATCGGGGCGGCCGGAGTTGGGGAAGGAGACCTCCTCGAGGTCCTCTGGGTGGCTTGGCAGAGCTTTGGTGAGGTGTAGAGGTGGTGCGTGCTCGAGGGTGAGCTCGGGGGCCCTTTTTATAGGCGGCCCGAGGAGGTGGCCGTGAACGGGGGTCTCCAGTGAAGATTACGGCGGCGCAGGGCTTGGTTGGGGTAATTAGGGAGTTGTGCGTCGTCGTTGAGGTCCACCGGTTCCATTTAGGTGCTAATCGGGCTGGGATTTGGTGCTATGGGCGAGTTCGACAGAACGGGGCGGCGCGGGCCCGTCGGCGGCAGTGAGCACGTTCCGTGCTTGCCGGGCCACGGCGACGGTGCCACGGGCGTGCGCTGGCATGCATGAGGCCACGCGGAGAGCAGAGGGGCGTTGGGCGGCGCCGAACGGCGTTGAGCCGCCGTTCCATCCCCTGTCGGCTGCCACGGGGGTTCGGCCGCCGCAAGACACGCCGGCGCGGGCGGCCAGGGGCGCCACCGACGCTGGGAAGACGCCAAGCGCGCGTGCGAGGGTGCTGGCCAGGGAGAAGAAGTCGCGTGCAACGCACCAAGCGCACTGTCAACGCGTGAGTGAAGCTGACGGACAAAAAACGACACTGAAGTCTGAATTTTCTGAAAATGAACGGCAACAGCGCAAGCAAGGTGTTCGACATAATGAATTTGGCCTCTGGGGATTTTTCCTTGAGCTGAAACTTGGTGGAGTGGCTACTCATTGCTCCAGTAGGCTGCATGATTTTTGGTGGAATTTTTGGAGGAGTGTAGATATGAATTTCATCAAATTTGGCAAATCCGATCCAAACTTGTAGAGACTGAATTTTGAAAAATTTGAAAAGAGAAGGGATGGATCAAGATGGTTCTGGGTTGTGGGTACAAAGGACTTTCCAAGAGAGTTGGTTTGAGGTCAAAACTCAAATGAAAAAGGGTACTTGCTTTGAAAAACTCTCAGGCTCCAAATAATTTTCAGAAATGATTTGAGGGGAAAAATAATTATAAAAAAAATCCAAAACTTGCTTGGATTAGTTGGGACAGAGAACTTAGGTTGATTACAAGGAGGAGGGGAGGTTTTGGAGGGGTTTTATCACATGGGCAAAATACAAAGTCATGGGTGGTTTTCAAGATATGAAAATCCCAAATTTTCATATAGCTTCTTTTTAAAAGAAAAAGATTAAACTCACAAAATAATTTGAGAGGGAACCAACAGAGAAAAAGTTTCAAAAGATCAAACACCATAGCTTGAATAAAAATAAAACCTTGCCAAAGAAAAGGAAGTTTTTAAGAGGAAGGATTTCTGGAAAAAATTTCAATGCCCTCTTTTAAAATCCAACAAAGTTTTTGATGAAAACCAAATTTAAAATTTTGGAGTGTCACAACACCTACCCCCTTAGGAAAAATCTCGTCCCCGAGATTTCAGCTGATCCTTAAATAAGTGTGGATGCTCTGTCCAAAGAAAATCCTCTCTTTCCCAAGTTGCTTCACTGTCGGTGTGATTGCTCCACTGGACTTTGAGAAACTTGATGGTCTTCTGTCGGGTCCTCCTTTCAGACTCCTCTAAAATTCTTACGGGACGTTCCCGATAAGTGAGGTCTGGCTGCACGTCAATGTTTTCATGGGATACTTGTTTCTCTGGGTTGCTTACGCACTTCCTCAATTGCGAGACATGGAACACGTCGTGGATGTCGGACAAGTCTTCGGGCAAGTCTAGCTGGTAGGCTACAGTGCCTCTTCATGCCACGATGCAGAATGGTCCAATGAATCTTGGTGCTAACTTTCCTTTAATCTTAAACCGTTGCAGTCCCCTCATAGGTGATACTCGTAGGTACATGAATTCACCGGGTTCGAAGCTGACCCTACGATGTTTCTGATCATAATAACTCTTCTGTCGACTTTGAGCGGTCTTAAGTCGGTCTCTGATTAGCTTGACCTTTTCCTCGGCTTCTCTGAGCATGTCTGGTCCGAAGATGCGGCTATCTCCGGTCTCTGACCAATTTAACGGGGTACGACATCTTCATCCGTATAAAGCCTCAAATGGTGCCATTTGTAGGCTGGCCTAGTAGCTATTGTTGTACGCGAACTCGGCGTATGGCAGGCTTTCTTCCCAACTGGTTCCATAGGTGAGGACACATGCTCTCGGCATGTCTTCTAAAACCTCGTTTACGCGTTCTGTTTGTCCATCAGTCTGTGGGTGGTATGCAGTACTGAAGGCTAGTTGGGTTCCCAGAGCCTGTTGCAAATGCTCCCAAAATCTTGAGACGAACTGAGTGCCTCTGTCGGATATTATAGTCTTCGGGACACCGTGCAGACAAACTATGCGGGAAAGATAAATCCTGGCAAGCCTCTGAGTGGTGTGGGTCGTCTTTATTGGAATAAAGTGTGCCACTTTGGTTAACCTGTCAGTGATGACCCATATGGCATCATTCCCGTGTCGTGACCGAGGTAGTCCGACAATGAAATCCATCCCTATTTCATCCCATTTCCACTCAGGTATTTTGTTTGGTTGTAGTAGTCCGACTGGTCTCTGATGCTCAGCTTTTATGCGTTGACATGAGTCGCAACATGCAATGAAGGTGGCTATGTCCCTCTTCATACCATGCCACCAAAATCTTTCCTGAATATCTTTATACATTTTGGTTCCTCCAGGGTGGATCGAGTACGGGGCAGTGTGGGCTTCAGCTAAAATCTGCTGTTTAAGGTCTTCTATGTTTGGCACACAGAGCCTTTCTCCGTACCATAATATTCCTTCATTGTCTATGACGAATCCCGAGGCCTTGCCCATACTCAGCTTTCTTTTGATGCCTTCGATGCTGGTGTGACCGGGCTGAGCTCCTTTAATTTTCCCCACAAGGTCGGGTTGTATTTCCAAGTTTGATAGGGTGCCTTCTGCTACCATTATCAAGTTGAGCTTGGCAAATTCTTGTTGGAATTCGGGCCTCAAACTGTGCAGATTGTTTTCATCGGAGCTGGGGTTCCGACTAAGGGCATCGGCCACCACATTTGCTTTCCCTGGATGGTAATGGATACCAACATCATAATCCTTTACCAACTCCAACCAACGTCGTTGCCGTAAGTTTAGTTCTGGCTGTGTGAAAATATATTTGAGACTTTTGTCATCCGTATATATTTCACATCGATTCCCAAGTAAGAAATGCCTCCATTCCTTGAGTGCATGAATAACTGCTGCCATTTCTAAGTCATGAGTGGGATAATTTTCCTCATGCTTGCGAAGTTGCCTTGAAGCGTAGGCGACAACCTTGCCTTCCTGCATCAACACGCATCCGAGACCCTTTCTGGACGCGTCACAATATACTTCAAAATTCTTGTGTATGTCGGGTACAATTAATACCGGTGCTGTCGTTAACTTCCGCTTTAGTTCTTGGAAACTTTTTTCGCAGGCTTCTGTCCATTCAAACTTCTTATCTTTCTTGAGCAACTGTGTCATAGGCTTGGCTATGGTGGAGAATCCTTCAATAAATCTGCGGTAATATCCTGCCATTCCCAAGAAACTCCGTATGTCCGTTACGCTGGCTGGTGACTTCCAGCCAAGTACGGCCTTGACTTTCTCTGGGTCCACTGCGATACTGTCTTGGGTCAGTACGTGGCCTAGAAAGCCTACTTGTCTTAGCCAAAATTCGCACTTGCTGAACTTGGCATACAATTGGTGTTTTCTGAGCTCTCCTAGCACAATCCTAAGATGTTCTGCGTGCTCTTCTGGTGTCTTGGAGTATACCAGAATATCGTCGATGAATACCACGACAAACTTGTCCATAAACTTCATAAATACTTTGTTCATGAGGTGAACAAAATATGCTGGGGCCTTAGTTAATCCAAATGGCATCACTGTGAACTCGTACAGTCCATATCTGGAGGTGAAGGCTGTTTTGGGGATATCTTCCGTTCGTACCTTCAATTGATGGTATCTTGACCTTAAGTCAATTTTTGAGAATACCTTGGCCTGAGCGAGTTGATCAAACAAATCGTTTATCCTTGGCATCGGGTATTTGTTTTTGACGGTGACCATGTTAAGTGCTCGATAGTCAATATACAATCTCAACGTTCCATCCTTCTTTTTGGCAAATAAAATGGGTGATCCCCAAGGTGAGGAGCTGGCTCGAATGTATCCTTTGTCTAGCAATTCCTTTATTTGTTTCTTCAATTCAACTAATTCAGATGGTGCCATTCGGTACGGTTTCTTGTATATGGGGGTGGTTCCTGGTGCGATCTCAATGCGGAATTCTATCTCTCGGTCTAGTGGCATGCCTGGTAGCTCTTCAGGGAATACATCTGGAAATTCACACACTACTGGAACCTTGTTTAGCTCAGAAACGTCCACCTTATTTAATCTCGGTTGCCGGGGTATTTTTCCTTCCTTGGCTGATACTCTTATGGTCTTCCCTTGGTGGTGTGTGAGAATTACGGTCCTGTTGAAACACTCGATAAACCCCTTGTTGGTGGTTAGCCAATCCATCCCTAGGATGACATCCAGTCCTTTATTTTCCAACACAATAAGATTTGCGTGAAACTTCAATCCTTCGAACTCAATGACCACATTCTGACAGTAATTCTGAGTAACTTGCTGAATTCCAGGGGACTTGATGATCATGGATTTCTCCAAAGGAAGCATCGAAAAATTATTTTGCAAAGCAAAAATTTTCGAAATGAAAGAGTGAGAAGCTCTAGAATCAAACAAAACCATTGCAGGTATTGTGTTGACAGGAAACGTACCGAGTATGATATCCGGAGCATTTTGTGCCTCCTCTTTGGTTACGTGGTTCAGATGACCCTTCCTATGGTTATTGTTGGGATTGAAATTGTTTCGCTTGGGCGCGGAATTGTTGCCGCCGTTGTAATGCTTTGGGGTTGAGTTCCTTGGCTTGGGGCACTGTTTGGCATAGTGCCCTTCTTCTCCACAAGCGTAACAAGTAACGCCGGGGCGATAGGTGAATTCCTTGTCCCTTGCATGAAAATTCTTGATTGGGCGTGAGACATTGGATGAGGATTTGTGTGTCCCACCCTTTTGAAAATCTGTCCTGCTTCGGTGATTGCGAGCATGGTTAGTCTGGTCCCTTTTTCGCTTGCGGATATCTTCCAGACTGCGTCTCTCATTTTCCAGAGTAATGGCTTTGTCCACCAGTGTTTTAAAATCAGGAAAAGTGTGCACAACCAGTTGGCATTTAAGCGCGGGCGCCAGACCGTCAAGGAATTTCTCCATCTTCTTGATTTCAGTCATACGCTCTTCATTGGCGTAGCGGGACAATAGAGTAAATTGACTGTTGTAATCTGACACTGTCATGTTCCTTTGTTTGAGGTCATCGAACTCTCTCTTCTTGATTTTCATAATACTCTTAGGAATGTGTGCACCACGGAAACCTTCCTTGAAATCATCCCAGGATATGTCATTTTCGTTGGGATGCATGTGTAGAAATTCTCCCACCACGATGCGGCTGCTCCTGTGAGATAGTGCGGAGCATACAATACCTTTTCGGGGTCTGAACATTTTGCAATAATTAATTTTCTCTCCATATCTCGAAGCCAGTCCTCGGCTTCAAGAGGCTTGTCAGTATGAGAAAATGTTTGAGGACGTGTCTTCTGTAGCTCAGATAACTTGGAATGCTGCTGATACTGTCCATGGTGATTTCCCATGTTGATGACTTGGTTCATCATTTCACGATGTTGTTGCTGACTCTGTTCATAAAGGCGGCACATTTGGGAAAATGCCGTTTCACTGTTTTGTTGACTCGACTGCCCTTGTGTGAAATTGTTGCCTGGTTGAGTGTCATAATCTTCCTCTGGCGGAGTAGGCATGGAGCGAGTCCAAGGACGAGACATTTTTCACTCTGGGGATATATTTTGTAAAACTCATAAGAAAAGCGAAGAGGGTCGCAAAAACAAATCCAAAATTGCACAAGGATGGCAATTAATTTAAATGACCAAGATCACTTAAGAAAACAAATCGAATTGCGCACGGAGAAGGACTGCTCATTACATATCTTACACGCGGGCGATAATTATAGAATACATCACTCAGGATATGCGTACATAATCCTGACATGTTATTTAGGCTAGTGCACTTCTCCAGTTCCTACATGATGCGCAAACAGGCTACTTCTCACAACCTATATACATATCTTACAAAGCGGTACATCGTATGACGGGCAAGCGCACTCAGCCGGAAATGTTGACGATCTCCTTGGCCCTGCCAAGGGTGAGGCGCAGTGAGGCTGGGGACTCGACCTCCTCCTCACTAATAGGCTCCAGACGTGAAGGGCTGCGTCGGGTAGATGGGGCGGGTGCCAGGGGCGGAGCAACACGAATAGGAGTAGGCACAACGGGTGGTGCAGTGCGCGCTGGAGTGGGCGCAATGGCCTGGTTGAACTCTTCGGTGGTAGGCAGGCGACGAGTAGGTGCATAAGATGCTAATGACGAGATAAAAGTCAGTGGCGGTGCGGCGGGCAGGAGCTCCCTCCTGTTGGCGGCACAGCCATGGACTGAGTCCATGCGGGCAGATACAAAGTCGTCCACCAGGTTGTCGAAGGCTGCCTCCAGAGCCCGGAGATACTCAATAAGCATCTCAAAAGCCTCATCTCGTTCTCCTCTGGGGCAGGAGAATGCGTAGTGACAGGTGTAAGGCACATGGCATGGAAGATAGCGGTAGCGACGAGTCTTCATCGTGGGAAGGACATCCCTGAGGCGAGCTATCGCCTCATGGGCTGCCATCTTCATAGCATGCCTCTCCGTAGGCATGGCTCTTCCCATGAACCAGAAGCGGCGTAACTCACCACGCCCTCCCCTGAATTGCACCGTGGCCTGGTGCATGGTCAGACTGTCGTTGACCTTGTGCTGGTAGAGTGTGAAGACTGGGTGCACAGACGGCCCCATCGCGACCTGAACGAGGAAGGAGAGAAGCTTGACGAACCCATCGGGCACGCTGGCGAAGGTCTGAGACTCGCAGCTGTTGTCGGCCATCTACAAAAGTAGGCAAAAATTCTGCATGGTCAGATCATAAATTTATGCTGACTGACAGAAAATTACTACAATTGCAAAAATATAAATTAGCTCTATCATGCTAATAACCAATTAGCGATCGCACCTAGTGGCTTCCTACAGTCAGCCTGGCTCTGGTACCAAGCTTGTCACGACCGGTTTTCCAATAAAAATATTTATTGAGAAACCAATCTTTTGAGTCCAGTATGAGAGAAATCCTCCTCACTAGTAGACAAATTCTTGATACAATAAGCCAGTAGCATATGATATATTAAAGGGTTGAGCTAGGGCTGCTCAACAAATTATTACAAGCGCGCCAATAATTATACATAATGGCGGATATAACACGATGGTGTGGTGGCATACTACTGACTCGAGGATAAAGTGATGGTGGAATAACACAGTGGGAAGTGTGATAACACGACTCTCAAACTGGCATCTCCTCGAGCGTCGAGGTGAGGCTCGATTTATTCGGGTTGCGGAAGCGGATATAATACAGTGACCAAATCCAGGGTCGCACGAGACTGACTGGGATTCCTCTAGGCGTCGGACTCGCTATCGAACTCTTCATCCATGAGATCGCCTTCGTCAGCATCTGGCCAAATCAACAAGCCAGTGAGTACTTTGAAAGTACTCGCAAGACAGTTCGGACGTAAGATATAACAAATGCATGCATGAATGCGTCATGATTAATTCACCAATGTACATTCAAAAATTAGCATAACGAGGTAAGTAAAAGGGAAACGGCGGTAGTCCGCCTGAAATCCCACAAAACATAAATGAAGACCGATCGGGTGTCTGAAGCGACGCCTCGAAAGGTGAACAAATAAATATAAGGAAATGATGCCACAGTCGGGCGTCTTAGCGACACCACATAAAGGGCTTTAAAAGAAATGCCACAGTCGGACGTCGGGGCGACATCACAGAAAGGGCTTTAAAAGAAATGCCACAGTCGGACGTCGGGGCGACATCACAGAAAGGGCTTTAAACGAAATACCACAGTCGGGCGTCTTAGCGACACCACATAAAGGGCTTTAAAAGAAATGCCACAGTCGGACGTCGGGGCGACATCACAGAAAGGGCTTTAAAAGAAATACCACAGTCGGGCGTCTTAGCGACACCACATAAAGGGCTTTAAAAGAAATGCCACAGTCGGACGTCGGGGCGACATCACAGAAAGGGCTTTAAAAGAAATACCACAGTCGGGCGTCTTAGCGACACCACATAAAGGGCTTTAAAAGAAATGCCACAGTCAGACGTCGGGGCGACATCACAGAAAGGGCTTTAAAAAAATACCACAGTCGGGCGTCTTAGCGACACCACATAAAGGGCTTGAAAAGAAAGTAAAATACAATTATGCCACAGTCGGACGTCTGAGCGACATCGCAAAAAGGGCTTTTATTCACAAGTAAATAATACTCATAATAAACATTCAATTTATGAGAATAAATGGGTTAGTCCATTCA
Source organism: Triticum aestivum (assembly GCF_018294505.1). Taxonomy (NCBI): domain Eukaryota; kingdom Viridiplantae; phylum Streptophyta; class Magnoliopsida; order Poales; family Poaceae; genus Triticum; species Triticum aestivum. Next base: position 175,832,650 of record NC_057809.1, read on the forward strand.
CAGAAATAATCATATAACTGGACTTAGCACTCAGGCGATTCACCAGAGTCTTTGTCATCAAAACTGAAATTTGATCAGGATAAGATAATATCGATCTTGGACATGGAATAGATGATTTGGAGGAAATATATGACTCTGCAGAGTTTGTACAAAATTTTTCCCACAGCCAACGGATTTCTGTAGTCCCGAAGGACTAGTTCCGTTTACGGTTTTTCGGAAGAAAACACAGCTATCCAGTACACACCCATCCTACCTCTCGATGCCAGGACTCACCATAGACATCGTCCAAGAAAAACTTTTGAGACGGGGAGATCACAATTTCGAATAGCATGGGATCAAATTTATATACGCGCGCTCTAAGGGGTGCCCCCCTCTCGGTCCCAACCGGAAACACCCATGCCCCCTGACCGGATGACTGGCTTTAATCCAGGGCCATGGAACCATCATCATGGCCTCTCCTTTTTGGTGTGTACCAGGAAGCGGTTTACAACTTACTAAGCCATATTCCTTACGAAAAATTTGTGGTAGTACAAGGAAGGAAGGATGGAAGGAACTAGAATGATACGAGTTGACATTGAAGTCACATAGTCTGGCATAAGCCTGGCATGCTACAACACTGCCATATTACCCATCCTCGTGCCAACAGATGGCCATGCATACTCACATCCATCCACTTATGGATCATCGAACTCACTTACCTCAACATTGCATAAAATAACGTTCTTCGGTATGCTCATCAACATGCCATGAAACTAACTAAATGCAAAACATGCCAAGACACTCATCATATCAAAACTTCAAACATTCTTGCCTGGTTCAGAGTAGTCGGAGCCTAGCTCGGTGAAGTTCGCGGCTCCGTCACCTCCTTCAGTATCTACGGTATGAAGAAAATATATGCGCTATCGTAAATACCAAGGGGTGCACAAAAAGTATTCCAAATATTTTTCAAATAAATCTGATAAAAAACTAGAGAAAATTTTAAAGAGAACAGAAAAAGAATCAATCAAAAATACCTTTCTGTTTAAAAGTTATAAAGGTTTTTGTCCAGGGACTCATCTATAATGAAACAGAAAGTTCCCAGGGGCTAGCTTATAAAAACAGAAAACGCTTCGGCAGAAACTACGCCAGCCCAAAGGGAAAGCGCATTTGGCAGAAGGTGTTTTCAGAAAACGCTTCGTTTAGAAAGGACAGAGAGGCTGACAGCGGGTCCCGCCTGTCAGGTTTGAATATACGAACGGGGCGGCAGATTTCCCCGGTGCCCGAGAGACGCGGTGGTCGCCGGCGGCGATCCACGGCGAGGCAGGGGGATCGGAGGGTACCTCCATGTTCAGGGAACCTTCCCGCGTCGGTTGGTGGTGGTGGTGGTCGCCGGCGAGTACCACGTCGACGGTGAGCTTTGCTCCGGCGGACGGCGGCTCGGGTGGTCGAGGGACTCGTCGGAGAGAGCGGAGCGAATCGTGGTGGAGGCCGAGTGGATCGGGGCGGCCGGAGTTGGGGAAGGAGACCTCCTCGAGGTCCTCCGGGTGGCTTGGCAGAGCTTTGGTGAGGTGTAGAGGTGGTGCGTGCTCGAGGGTGAGCTCGGGGGCCCTTTTTATAGGCGGCCCGAGGTGGTGGCCGTGAACGGGGGTCTCCGGTGAAGATTACGGCGGCGCAGGGCTTGGTCGGGGTAATTAGGGAGTTGTGCGTCGTCGTTGAGGTCCACCGGTTCCATTTAGGTGCTAATCGGGCTGGGATTTGGTGTTATGGGCGAGTTCGACAGAACGGGGCGGCGCGGGCCCGTCGGCGGCAGTGAGCACGTTCCGTGCTTGCCGGGCCACGGCGACGGTGCCACGGGCGTGCGCTGGCATGCATGAGGCCACGCGGCGCCGAACGGCGTTGAGCTGCCTTTCCATCCCCTGTCGGCTGCCATGGGGGTTCGGCCGCTGCAAGACACGCCGGTGCGGGCGGCCAGGGGCGCCACCGACGCTGGGAAGACGCCAAGCGCGCGTGCGGGGGTGCTGGCCAGGGAGAAGAAGCCGCGTGCAACGCGCCAAGCGCACTGTCAACGCGTGAGTGAAGCTGACGGACGAAAAACGACACTGAAGTCTGAATTTTCTGAAAATGAACAGCAACAGCGCAAGCAAGGTGTTCGACAGAATGAATTTGGCCTCTGGGGATTTTTCCTTGAGCTGAAACTTGGTGGAGTGGCTACTCATTGCTCCAGTAGGCTGCATGATTTTTGGTGGAATTTTTGGAGCAGTGTAGATATGAATTTCATCAAATTTGGCAAATCTGGTCCAAACTTGCAGAGACTGAATTTTGAAAAATTTGAAAAGAGAAGGAGTGGATCAAGATGGTTCTGGGTTGTGGGTACAAAGGACTTTCCAGGAGAGTTGGTTTGAGGTCAAAACTCAAATGAAAAAGGGTACTTGCTTTGAAAAACTCTCAGGCTCCAAATAGTTTTTAGGAATGATTTGAGGGGAAAAATAATTATAAAAAAATTCCAAAACTTGCTTGGATTAGTTGGGACAGAGAACTTAGGTTGATTACAAGGAGGAGGGGAGGTTTTGGAGGGGTTTTATCACATGGGCAAAATACAAAGTCATGGGTGGTTTTCAAGATATGAAAATCCCAAATTTTCATAGAGCTTCTTTTTAAAAGAAAAAGATTAAACTCACAAAATAATTTGAGAGGGAACCAACAGAGAAAAAGTTTCAAAAGATCGAACACCATAGCTTGAATAAAAATAAAACCTTGCCAAAGAAAAGGAGTTTTTAAGAGGAAGGATTTCTGGAAAAAATTTAAATGCCCTCTTTTAAAATCCAACAAAGTTTTTGATGAAAACCAAATTTAAAATTTTGGAGTGTCACACCGTACCGCTAGTGCTGGGGTGTTCGAGGATAAACCGGAGCGCTCTTTTTCCCATGTTTGGGTCCTTCGAGGGAGGCGCTCAGCACAACGAACAAGGCAATCGGACTATAATGCGTGAACACTCTCACTTAGCCATAGAATTCTATAATTTTAAATTTCGACGAAGCCCCTGGTATTCGCAAGACCGAGTTCGGGGTGCTATCCACGCCTTGGCCGGACAGAGCCAACTCCTCGCTCTAAGCGGCATAAGTCTTTAGGGACTCGAAAAACCTCTCAAACGGCGAACAGCTCGCGCTTCATCATGACAGTCAGTTTTAGCTTTCTCTACTAAGGTGCTCGACCCAGCTCAACTAGGGCACAATCGCAGTAGTTCTCCTAGTGCTACCTTAGCCGATATAGCGGAACGTAAGGCACCAAAACATAGGAGCCGGGCAAACCCAACTATTGACCCAAGACATGATTCGGAGCCGATGCATATAATGCTATAAGTTCGGGGTGCCGCTCTTGTTAAAGTGTTCGGACTTCTCACACCATATTGAGGGGTACTAAAGCCCCTGGTGTATTTTGGCCGTACCAAAGTGTACGGGTGCAACAAGTCGTTAAGGAAGATATATTTGTAAAAAAAAGAGTAATGCAAAAATAGACAAAAGCTATGCATTGTTTATTAAAAAGGGGCTGCGATCAAAGCAGAATGATACAAATAATGCGATAAGCAAAAGGTTGGACTATTTAACATGTCCGTTCCAGGGGAAGGGTGCGGAATGGTATGCGAAACAGGTATACTGCTCGTGATAGAGACCACTTGGGAGTTCCGTAATGCGGCATGGCTTGTCTGCTTCCCTGGTTCTTGCAGCATTTGTGCGGCAATTAAACTACCAAACAAGCCTTCCGAAAAATGGAGTCCTGAAAGTAAGAGAAAATTGAAAAATTGGCAGCCCCTGGTGCTGTTTAAGCCGTGTTTCGGGCGTGCCATGATGGTGCCCCTCCCCCTGTACCCATGGTATTTCTAGAGCGTAGTTATGTACGCGAAGCACTAGTGTCGCATGTTTGCGAGGGCTGGGGTTGGGGCCACATTGCTACGCCTGCTCGGAACGTGCTAGGCGGTCTTGTTGTAGGATACTCCGGGCGCGCTTGACGGTGTCCGGACGTTTAATGGCCGGACTGGAGAACTGCCTGGAGAGGCTGCTTTGTACTTCTGCTGCAAGGGCTGCCGTGTGCTCCTCCGTTCGGAGGGAGCGTTCTGTGTTTCCATTGACCGTAATTACTCCTCGAGGGCCTGGCATCTTGAGCTTAAGGAATGCGTAGTGTGGTATCGCATTGAACTTGGCGAATGCGGTTCGCCCGAGCAGTGCGTGATAGCCACTGCCGAATGGGACTATGTCGAAGATTAACTCCTCGCTTCAGAAATTATCCGGAGATCCAAAGACCATTTCAAGTGTGACTGAGCCTGTATAGTTGGCCTCTGCACCTAGTATTACGCCTCTAAAGGTCGGTTTGGTGGGCTTAATCCTCGAGGGATCTATGCCCATTTTCCGCACTGTATCTTGGTAAAGCCGGTTCAGGCTGCTGCCGCCGTCCATAAGGACTCTAGTGAGATGAAATCTGTCAATAATTGGGTCTAGAACCAATGCGGCGAATCCACCGTGACGGGTGCTAGTGGGGTGGTCCCTTCGATCAAAGGTGATAGGGTAGGAGGATCATGGGTTGAACTTTGGGGCGACTGGCTCTACCGTGTATACGTCCCTTAACATGCGCTTCCGCTCCCTCTTGGGGATGTGGGTTGCGTATATCATGTTCACCGTCCGCACTTGTGGGGGAAAACCCTTCTGTCCACTGTTGTTCAGCGGCCGGGGCTCTTCGTGGTTATCGCTATGCAGCCTCCTGTCTGTATTTTTGGCATTTAACTTGCCTGCCTGCTTGAACACCAACAATCCCTGTTGGTGTGATTGGCCGACTTTTCGGGGGTGCCATGTATCTAGCACAAGCGGTCGAGTATTCGGTCCAAACTCGACGGGCCCCTATGATTTCTTTTGAATGGCTTTTTCCACTGACCGGATTTATAGCGTCTGAATCCGGCATTAACTACCGTATCCTCAGCATTGTCGCCGTTAATGCGGCGCTTCTGCTTGTTGCGACGTGACCTGCCACTACTGTCCCTGGTATCCGAATTACTAGGGTTCTTGGTCATATTGTTGCTACGAGCAAGCCAGCTGTCTTCTCCCACGCAAAAGCAGGTCATGAGTGTCGTGAGTGTTGCCATAGATTTCGGCTTTTCGTGTCCAAGGTGCCGGCCAAGCCAGTCGTCACGGATATTGTGCTTGAAGGCTGCTAGGGCCTCTGCGTCCAGACAGTCGACTATTTGATTTTTCTTTGTTAGGAACCGTGTCCAGAATTGCCTGGCTGATTCCTCTGGCTGCTGAATTACGTGGCTGAGGTCATTGGCGTCTGGTGGTTGCATATAAGTGCCCTGGAAATTGTCGAGGAATGTGGCTTCCAGGTCCTCCCAACAACTGATTGATCCTGCTGGCAAGCTGTTAAGCCAATGCCGAGCTGGTGCTTTAAGCTTGAGTGGGAGGTATTTGATGGCGTGGAGATCATCGCCGAGGGCCATGTGGATATGAAGGAGATAATCCTCGATCCATACCGCAGGATCTGCTGTGCCATTGTATGATTCGATGTTTACGGGTTTGAAACCCTCCGGGATTTGATGATCCATTACTTTGTCTGTGAAGCATAGTGGGTGTGCGGCACCTCTGTACTGGGCTATATTAGGACGTAGCTCCAATGAGCTTTGTCTACTGTGTTCGGCCCTACCAGATTTGTGTCCGGCGTGACGGTTATTGTCTCGAGTCGGGGCGCCCATGCGATCCGTAGATCGATCTTGTTTGCCTTTCCTTGTCCTCCAACATATCTCGCAGGTCTGTTGCATTTTCCCGTGCCTTGGTACAGGGTGCGGCTTGAGTGGAGGGCTGAGAGGCCTCTCTGTCGCGGCCACGAGGTGGCCGGTCGGCCGTATCAAGTGCTGGTGATGTGGGTTTAAGTGCTTCCTCCTCTAATCGGGGTAGCAACCTGCGCTTTGGGTAGCTCTTGGAGGGGCGTTCGAGTTTATGCTCTTCGGCCGCAAGGACTTCAGTCCATCTGTCGACTAGCAAATCTTGATCAGCTCTAAGATGTTGCTGTTTTTTCTTGAGGCTTCTTGCCGTGGCCATAAGCCTGCGTTGAAAATGCTCATACTCGACGGGATCCTCTGGCACGACGAATTCATCGTCGTCGAGGCTTACCTCGTCTTCGTAGGGAGGCATATAATTATCGTCCCCGACCTCTCTGTCTGCCGCTCTCTCATGAGGGCTGGCTTCTCCATCCTCCCGTGCTGAATCTTGCTGGAGGGGGTTTTCTTCGGCACTCTCCAGAGTATTATTATCTCCCGTGCTGGAATCACCGTATTTTCTTTGGCGGGATTTTGAGCGGCGCCGCTGACGCCGGCGCTTAGGCTGTTTCTTGGAGGGGTCATCCTCCGCTGTTCCATCACCATCTCCTTCTTTTGGGGTGTCCACCATGTATATGTCATATGACAAGGTGGCTTTCTAGGGCCCAATAGGCGCTGGTTCTTCATCCTCTCCTGCATCAGCGTCCATACTGTCGATGTCTTCACAGTCGAAGTCGAGCATGTCGGTTAAATTGTCGATAGTGGATACAAAGTGGGTTGTGGGTGGGCTTTGAATTTCTTCATCGTCCGTATCTCAACCTTGCTGACCGTAGTCCGGCCAGGGCTCTCCTGATAAAGAGAGAGACTTTAGTGTCTTCAGAATATCGCCGAAAGGCGAGTGCGGAAAGATGTCCGCGGCAGTAAACTCCATGATCGTTGCCCAATCGGATTCGATTGGCAGGGGCGCGGAAGGTTCGGAGTCCGGAGAGGAGTCCGGCTCCTTGGAGTCACGAGTCTCGCGGAGTGTGGGGCTGGTGTTCGGCTCGATCGCCATTGGGATCGCAGCCCCCAAGGCGGCGTCCAACCACCCATCCTCGATCGGCGCAGTTGGCTCCGAATTAAGGGTCGAAACCAATGCGGGTGCGGCCTCCAAGGCACTGTTCGGTGGCAGAGCTAGATCACGATCGTCGTGACAGTGTAGCGTGCTCGACAGTGGCTCGAATACGTCGAAGATCAAGTCCCCGCGGATGTCAGCCGTGTAGTTTAAACTTCCAAATCTGACCTGACAGCTAGGGGCGTAGATTTCGATCTTCTCCAGATGGCCAAGTGAATTAGCCCGCAGTGTAAAGCCGCCGAAGACGAAGCTCTGTCCGGGGAGGAAGGTCTCACCCTAGACTACATCGCTATTGATGATCGTAGGAGCCATCAAGCCTAACGGCGACGACACAGAGGAACTCTTAATGAAAGCACCAATGTCGGTGTCAAAACCGGCGGATCTCGGGTAGGGGGTCCTGAACTGTGCGTCTAGGCCGGATGGTAACAGGAGGCAAGGGACACGAAGTTTTACCCAGGTTCGGGCCCTCTTGATGGAGGTAAAACCCTGCGTCCTGCTTGATTAATATTCATGATATGGGTAGTACAAGAGTAGATCTACCACGAGATCAGAGAGGCTAAACCCTAGAAGCTAGCCTATGGTATGATTGTTGTTCTGTTTGTTGTCCTACAGACTAAAACCCTCCAGTTTATATAGACACCGGAGAGGGTTAGGCTTACACAAAGTCGGTTACAATGGTAGGAGATCCATATATCCGTATCGCCAAGCTTGCCTTCCACGCCAAGGAAAGTCCCTTCCGGAAACGGAATGAAGTGTTCAATCTTGTATCTTCATAGTCCAGGAGTCCGGCTAAAGGTATAGTCCGGCCATCCGGACACCCCCTAATCCAGGACTCCCTCACTATGACTTGGATTACAGGTTGATAGATGATATCAGAGTATCAGTTATCACTGTTATATTTTGGGGACAAATTCCATCATTTCATTGGTCAGGTGCCATCGAACCAGGCTTTTCCAGTGCAACCACATTTCCCTTTATGGGAAGGCCCTAATGCGGTCTATTGGCATGCATCTCGCCAGTGCCTCCAATGAGGGAAGGTTATGGGCGCGCCCTATCCTGATCAGGTAGGCGGATATAAGCCTTGTGCGCCCGTAGTTTTTGTAGCCAGCTTTGTTCCCGTTTGGGACCATTTATTTGTTTTGCCATGACAGTCGTTGTTGGATGTCACGGGTTGACAACGGGGTCACCCATTACTTAGCCCAAAGGGGAGTTGGTCGGAGTAGCCCAGACAGTGTCATGTAGTAGATCGGTTTTGTTGGAACGTCATTGGTCCACCCTAATGGGAGTGTGAGGCCATGGGTCTTGTGGTGTGGGTACAGTGTGCTAACCTCTGCAGAGTGTGTGTTTAATCTATCGATAGCCGTGTCCTCGGTCATGGGCACAGTTCGTACTAGGTCACACCGTTCGATCAACACTCACATGACGGAATGACTTATAGGTAATTTATATGTTGATATTGTGAGCAGTAACAGTTTGGTAGGATGTTGATGATGATATTGGGATGATCTCGAGGATGATCATTCAGTTTGTGATGTGGTCACGAGTTGATCACGTGGATGTTTTGATCACGAGATTATCATGTGGATGTTTTGATCATGAGGTGATCAGGTGGATCATGAGGTGATCGAGATGGTATATTACTTGGCCAGATAGCCAAGAGTGAGATGGTTATTGAGATCTGAGATGATGGTTTATCAGTATGGTATTAGTTTCATATCATGCTTAGTAGTTGCTTTCGTATCATAGTAGTTGTTAATTAATTAACTTGTTTAATGCTATGTTGTTGTCTTGTCTTGATGCTTTTGGTTGTTGTGAGCTTGCAAGTACATTCAATGTACTGACCTGGCGTGTCATGCCAGATTGCAGTTGATGCCATGATTGATTGGTTGCTTGTCGAGGTTTCCGTGCATGTGAGCTAGATCATGTCCCAGCCAGAGTCCCTGCAAAGTGGAGTTCACCACGTTCGTCGTTGTTCCGCTGCTAGAAGTATTCCACTGCTAGCATAGAGCAAGTGTAGTATCGCACATGTAGTGTCGCCGTGCTGATGTGATCTTCTTTGTAACAAGAGTTGATTTGTTCTATGTCAAGCAGTGTCGTATTCTAGAGACTTCTCCTCGATCTCTGGGCTGGAATACGGGGCGTTCCAATCTCTCTGAGGCAGGGTGCCACATTGACGTCCTAGGAACCCCCTTTATACAATAGGTTGGGCCCCTGGGTTACAAATGATTCTAGGTCGTGCTCATACCCATGTCCTAATCTAATTCTTATTAACTTTGATTGCCTTCCAAGTCATCCTTGGGCCTTCACGTCAGTTGGCCTTGCACCGTTTGTTCGTAAGCCGACGTCCGTGGGTCGGGTCTTCTTTCTAGGCCCCCTGGACCTTCTTCTTTTTGTAAAATTCTTTGGGCCCAGACATTGTGTGACCCCTAGAGCCGGGTTAGGATAACCAGGCACAAAACCGGGTCATACCATGCCATGTCTCACACGTGGGGAATATCGCCAACAAATCCTCATGTGTTTCCCCTTTTGTTCTTCCTCGGACCCACCTCCAACTCATGAACATCAGGAAAAATTACACTAATTAGGGTTTTGCCCAACATCAGTCCCCTCTAGAACGAGCTCATCATGGGACCAACCACTTGAAAGGCTGGAGCTAGAGCCACCACGACGGCCACCGTGACAACGTCCTCTAGAGCCTTGATGTAATCTCCTCCCGCCACGTCCGCCATCGCGAGACACCCTTCTTGTGGTCGTCGGCTAGGAGTGGCCATGAATGCCTCCTACTCGAGCTCCTCCTCTTATCGTTATTTGGAAGAGCCATTGTGGTCATTGATGGCAACAAGTGGGCAATGGGCGGTGGGTGGGATAAAGAGGGGGTGAGGGAGATGTTCGCCAGAAGACTTGTTACAACAAACAGTCCGCAAGTTGTGATGTGGCAACTTTTCACCCGTCAAGATCCGTGCGCTTGTGTGTTAAAAAAAGATCTGTGCACATGATCGAATGATAGATTCAATGTTCGCTGGGCCTGGAGAAGGTCAGTCAGGTAGCATTTCCATTCATCTATTAGTACACACACTACTACAGGTTGCTGCTAACGCGACACTACGATCAGAGACCCTTCGATGAAACTGTGTGTGTGATGCCATAATCGCAAACGGTGGTGTAAAAAACCATCAAGAAAGGTGCAAAACGTTTGTGATGGAGGATGCATCAAACACGATTCAGATTTTAGTTGCGTGTGCGATGCAGGGCATATGATTCAGCTCAATTAATTGTTTGCGATGAGGAGGAACAAAAGAAACGGGCAGCCAGATGAAGGTGTGTGCGATGTACATCATACGGTTCACTCGGATGAACTATTTGTGATTAGGCAACACAAAAGAAACAGTTAGCCAGATCAAAGGTGTGTGCGATATACGGCATGCGGTTCACTCGGATGAACTGTTTGCGTTGAGACATGAGAGTAGAAACAGTTCAAATGAGCAAGATGTGTGTGATACTAGGAAAACTGGTCTGTAATCAGAAACGTGTGTGAAGACCAATAACAACACAGATGATTACTGCTAACAAGCCGTGTGTGTTGTGAGCAAACGATTGCTGGTATACAATTGTGAGTGATTGATGAAAACATCATCGACGGGTTCCATTGTTTAGTTGTGATTTTCTTTTTCCGGACAACATCTACGCTCTGTCTACAGAGCATCAACATATATACTTAAAAAGAGAGCACTCCATAACCAAATTAAGCATACAATTACACAAGTGACTACACACATAACATTTCCACACACCAAAGTAAGCAATAACATCCATACTAAAGTAGAAGAAACGAGGATCTAATCATCTACTTATTATTGCGACGACACTTTTCATTGCTCTGCTTCCAGCTAGATCCCTGGCCGTTTTGGGGAAGGAGCCACTTCCTCATGTCAATGATCCACCTATACATGTTGTAGCTCGTGTACGCCTCCTTGCCCGCGTTGTAACACCCCGGATGTAACTTGCCATATTTGTACTCCGACACTTGCCATTTCGGCTCTAAGTTATGAGATTCCCTCGTGGTTGGGTTTTGTCTTTGTTTTGCATTTTGTCCATGTCATGCATTCCATATCATGTCATCATGTGCATCTCATTTGCATACGTGTTCGTCTCATGCATCCGAGCATTTTCCCCGTTGTCCGTTTTGCAATCTGACACTCCTACATGCACCGGCGTCCCCCTCCTGTCTCTTTTTGTGAGCGGGTGTTAAACATTCTTGAAATGCACCGAGATTTGCCAAGTGGCCTTGGTACACCACCGGTAGACCGCCTGTCAAATTTTGTGCCATTCGGAGTCCGTTTGATACTCCAACGGTTAACCGGGGAACCGTAAAGGCCTCGTGTGTGTTGCAGACCAACACACCTCCAAAATGGCCCAATAACCCATCCAAAACTCTTCCATGTCCTCCGTCGTCGGATCACGATCGCGTGGGCGAAAACTACACTCCATTTGGACACTCCTACCTCCTCCTAGGTATAAATATGTGCACCCTTCCTCAAATTCGGGTCCAACCCTAGCCTTCTTCCACCCCGCACCGCCGGACATGTCCGCGTCCGCCAGCCACGTCACCCGAACCAATCCCCACACGACACATCAGCTCCCCCATCGCCTCGGCCACTCCAGCGCCGCCACGTGTCGCCGCGCCCCAAATCGCCGTCCACCCGCGCGCCAGCCCGCCGGGGCCCAGGAGGGGCCCTCCTGGCCCGTGCGCGTCGCCGCCGCCCGTCCCGCACGCCGCCCCGCTCCTTCGTCGCAGGCCGCCCCGCTCCTCCTCTGCCATGCCTTCACCGATCGCCGCCATCCTTCCTCGCTGTCGCCGCCATGACAGATCGGCGCCGAGCTCGGGTCACCGCCCGATCCGGTCGGGATCCGGCTCCGGCGACCTCCCCTCGCCCAGATCCGACTGGCCCGACCTTGCTGGCCCCCCCTCGCGCACCTCGACGTTCTCCGATGAGCTCTCCGGCGAGCCCGGCCTCGCCTCGACATCCGTGGCACGAACCCTAGATCTGAGGTTGACCCTGAGATTTTCCCCAAGTCCTTTTCTGCATAATTTTATTGCTCTGTTCATCATGCTATAACTTCATGTTTGTTGCTCCGTTTTGTGCGGGTGATATATCAAAATGTTCATCATGATGTGCTCTTCATTTTGTTCCATTGTGACATTATTGTTTGAGTCCATCTTAATGCCCAAATCATTGATGCAATAGTCCTATAAAATGTTAGCTCCTATTACTTAGCAGAGTATGATGATTTGTTTTTTTGCCACATTTGTTGTGTGCATCATTTGGGCATGAGCTCTACATGTGTTTTGATCTATGCCATGCCATATTTACAAGGGTGCTTTCCATGTATTTTTGTGATCAATGTGGTGACTACCACAAGCATGCAAAGTAGCCTTCGTGTTATTGCTGATTTCAGGGGCTTAGGATTTTACCAAGTCATTTTCCTGCTGTTATTTTTATGCCATGTAAACATGATTCTACAGTGAGATCCATGCTTTGTTTGAGTATCTTCAGTAAGGATGATTTGGACATATGGTTATGATCTATCCATCCATGGCCCTATTTGCAATTATGGAGTGCACTAGCTTGTCTTAATCTTGCTCTACTTCTGCTATAAAATGTTCCTGGCAGTTTGTTTACGTGTTGATCAATTTGGCCATGGTTATTGTAGTTGATCCATGCATGCTTTGAACTTGTTCTGGCCATGGTTAGCTTCTTGAACATGTCTTCTTGCTGGTAGTATGCTTAGTTTGTCATGCAAGGCTTTGTGATGAGTGAGTTGAGCTCACAAAGATGCCTTCATAACTCTGTTTATGCCATGCTCAGTTTTCTGCTAACTCTGAATCTATTAACGAAACTTGCTATGTTTACATGGGTGCCATCATATCTTTAGTGCCTTTTTGGCTCATGATCAGTAAGGGACTTTTGTTCTCTGCATTTAGTAGATCCATGACATGCCTTTGTTTGCTATGATCTGTTCCTGTATCAGGTTGTTAGCTTGCTCTAAACAAGGCTTTCTGATGATAATTCCTGGCATGTTGATATTCTCACTAAGTCTGTGAAGCTGATATCTTTTGCACTTTTGCCATGCTTGTTTGAACCTTCTCTTGTGTGATTTAGTTGTGGCTCAGTGTTCATGTTTTGTCAAGCATCTTGGGTAGATCACTGCCATGTGCTTTGTTGTTATGTTGGAGTGCAATAGCTTAGTATCTTGTTGCATTCTAGGTGGCATCATGCTGTTAATCGCAGAATTGTGCCATTCTTGTTTTGCTTGCGATTTGCAAACCGTGCATCCGATTCCGGTGATCTTTATATCGATTTCGACCGAAATCATCTCATATTTCTAGTGGCACACATGGTTTTCCAAGTTGATGCCTGGTTCATTCTTTCCCTTCCAAAGCATGCATATGCATTGCATATCACATCCCGCATGTCATGCCATGTTTTGCATCATGTTGATTATGCATTGCATCGTGATTGATTTTTGGTCATTTTCTTGTGTTCTTGTTTTGGGTAGAGCCGGGAGATGAGTATGTGATCAACAACCTGTTGAGTATGCTAACGAGGATCAAGCTTTCGTCAACTCTGAGAACTTTACAGGTAAGATGACCATACCCTCGAAATCACTTCTATCTTTGCTTGCTAGTTGTTCGCTCTATTGCTATGCCGCGATACCTACCACTTGCTTTATCATGCCTCCCATATTGCCATGTCAAGCCTCTAACCCACCTTTCCTAGCAAACTGTTGTTTGGCTATGTTACCGCTTTGCTCAGCCCCACTTATAGCGTTGCTAGTTGAAGGTGAAGATGGAGTTTGTTCCAGGTTGGAACATGGTTTTTGTTGAGATATCATTATTATATCTTGTTTACTTTAATGCATCTATATACTTGGTAAAGGGTGGAAGGCTCGGCCTTATGCCTGGTGTTTTCTTCCACTCTTGTTGCCCTAGTTTCCGTCATACCGGTGCTATGTTCCTTGATTTTGCGTTCCTTACGCGGTTGGGTGTTATGGGAACCCCTTGATAGTTCGCCTTGAATAAAACTCCTCCAGCAAGGCCCAACCTTGGTTTTACCATTTGCCACCTAAGCCTTCTTCCCTTGAGTTCCTCGGACTCAAGGGTCATCTTTATTTTAAACCCCCGGGCCAGTGCTCCTCTGAGTGTTGGTCCAAACTAGAGCCCCTTGCAGCGCCACCTCGAAGAAACATGAGGTTTGGTTTTAGTTGTACGGATTGCTTATCTGGTGTGCCCTAAGAATGTGATATGTGCAGCTCCTATCGGGATTTGTTGGCACATTCGGGTGGCTTTGCTGGTCTTGTTTTACCATTGTCGAAATGTCTTGTAACCGGGATTCCGAGTCTGATCGGGTCTTCCTGGGAGAAGGAATATCCTTCGTTTACCGTGAGAGCTTGTGATGGGCTAAGTTGGGACACCCCTACAGGGTTTTGAACTTTCGAAAGCCGTGCCCGTGGTTATGGGCAGATGGGAATTTGTTAATATTCGGTTGTAGAAAACTTGACACATAACTTAATTAAAATGAATCAACCGCGTGTGTAGCCGTGATGGTCTCTTTTCGGCGGAGTCCGGGAAGAGAACACGGTCTCGTGTTATGCTTGAACGTAAGTAGCTTTAGGATCACTTCTTGATCACTATTAGCTTCTCGACCGTGCTTTGCTTCTTTTCTCGCTCTCTTTTGCATAAGTTAGCCACCATATATGTTAGTACTTGCTGCAGCTCCACCTCACTACCTTTCCTACCCATAAGCTTAAATAGTTTTGATCGCGAGGGTGTGAGATTGCTGAGTCCCCGTGACTCACAGATACTTCCAAACAGATGCAGGTGCCAATGATGCCAGTGCAGGGGACGCTACCAAACTCAAGTGGGAGTTCGACGAGGATTCAGGCCGTTACTATGTTTCTTTTCCGGATGATCAGTAGAGTTTTGACTCTTCTCTCCTCAAATTTCACTAAAAAAATTTAGGATCACGCGGGTATCTTGGAAATGTTCCGATGGTTTTATGACGAGAACATTGTTCTTGGTGCCTCCTGACATTTAGGGGTTGTGGTAGTGTCTCGGGAATACCTGAGTTCGCCGACATCGAAAATCTCCTTTATGCAGTTGTTCATGAGATAACCTCGACGCCACCCAGTACTGGGGCGGGAGTACGGGAGTATTGCCATAACTCGTATAATGGATGCTTTTCAAAGGTTGAGGTAAATGATTTCCGAAGGTTTCTTGGTTATGTGTTGAAGGATGGATACAGCTGGATGTAGGATTTGCTAGTTTTGGGTGAGATATTATGCTTCCCATGTATCCCCAACACCTGATTGCATAACCAGAAATTTTTGGGAGTTTCATAGGTGGGAATTCATGTAGCTCTAGTATTTCTTCCCACAGATATTTGGTTTGTGATTGGGTAATCCTTACCAATTATTTGTTCATATCCGTACATTGTTGATCTATTCATCTACCTTTTATCTAAGTGGCTTCTCAACTTAATGGAAGTGTGATGATTTACTTTGGAATTCATTTGTTCAGTCTTGTTCGAATGTTAAGGCTATATGTTGCAATTTCGATCCTTTGATTCAGATTGAATATATGTCTTTCAAGATGCTAACGGATGTCAAGCTCTTCAGGATGGCTCCTCCAACGCGTCAGAATCCGGAACCTCCGCCACCACCTCCACCTCCGGAGGCATGGCAAGCCATCATGGCAGCCACCAACGCCAACACTCACATGCTTTTGCAACTCTTGCAAGAGTGCAACCAAGGGCAAGGAAACCAAGAAAATCAAGGCCAAGGCAACAATCCGCCTCAGTTTGCTACCCTCAATCAGTTCCTCGCAAACCAGCCGATGTCCTTCAGCAACCGTGTCGAGGCCACAGACGCCGACGACTGGCTCATGGATATCTGCAAACATTTTGAGTGTAGCAATGTCAGGCCTAAGGAATTTGTCAAGTTTGCTTCGTTTCAACTCAAGGATCAAGCCGCTGAGTGGTATCAACAATACAAAGATTCCAGAGGAGGTCGTGTGATTACCTGGGATGATTTCCGCGGAGACTTCAAAGCTCACCACATTCCACAAAGTGTTGCTGAGAGTAAGCGTGAGGAGTTCCGCAATCTCAAGCAACGCAGCATGTCTGTGTATCAATACAATATCCAGTTTCACAAACTCGCTCGCTTCTCTAAACAAGATGTCCCTGATGAGAAGATCATGATTTATCAATTCAGAGGTGGCCTCAGAGAAGATATGTAATTGGCTCTCATGCTTTTTGAGCCGACCAAGTATGATGAATTCTAAAACATGGCTCTAAAGTAAGAGGCTGCTCAGCTCAAGTGTGATGCTTCTAAGAAGAGGGTCAGGGATGCAGTTCAATCTTCTTCTTTGACTCTAGTGGCAGCTAAGCAACAGAAGTTTTGGTTGCCTCCTCCTCCTCCGTTTCGTCAGCCTTATCAGCGGAAGAGTAAAGGTAGAAATGGATCTTCCCACCCACCCAACCAAGGCTATCAGAACAAAGCACAATCTCATACTCCAAGGTCAAGTGCTCCTTATCACCGTCCGCTCTTAGAGGTTACTTGCAACAAGTGTTAGCAGAAAGGGGACTATGCAAACAAATGCTTCAAGCGAAGGCGCCTTCCGCCTCCCCCTCCTGTGAGATCTGCCAGCAATGCAGTGGTTAAGCATAATTCCAAGGTTGCAAAGGTCAACATGATGAACGCAGCTCAGGCAGAGGATTCTTCAAAAGTGATCATGGGTAACCTTCCTGTTAATGATATTCCTGCAAAATTCTTATTTCATACTGGTGCATCGCATTCTTTCATTTCAAGACCTTTTGTGGCTATGCATGATTTGGTTACTCAAGTATTGCCGAGACCTTTGTCTATTGTTTCTCCGGCCCGACAAATGACTTCTTGAGTATTCGTTCCGGATTCCGTTATCAAGATGGGCGACTATAAGTTTCTGTCTTCTCCTATTGTTCTTGGTGACTCGGATATTGATCTAATTCTCGGCATGGACTGGCTTTCTAAGCACAAGGCTGAAAGATCGTGGATGTCGCCTAGAGGGGGGGGTGAAAAGGCGTTTTAAAATATTTACGGTTGAGGCTTGAACAAATGCGGAATAAACCTAGCAGTTAATTTGTCAAGCACAAAACCTACAAAAACTAGGCTCACCTATGTGCACCAACAACTGATGCTAAGCAAGATAAACTACTAAGTAATAGCAAGATATATGACAAGAAACAATATGGCTATCACAAACTAAAGTGCATAAGTAAAGGGATCGGGTAAGAGATATCCGAGGCACGCGTAGACGACGATGTATCCCGAAGTTCACACCCTTGCGGATGCTAATCTCCGTTTGGAGCGGTGTGGAGGCACAATGCTCCCCAAGAAGCCAATAGGGCCACCGTAATCTCCTGACGCCCTTGCACAATGCAAGATGTCATGATTCCACTAAGGGCCCTTGAGGGCGGTCACTGAACCTATACAAATGGCAACCCTTGGGGGCGGTCACCGAACCCGTACACTTTGGCAACCCTTGGGGCCGGTCACCGGTACCCGTCAAATTGCTCGGGGAAATCTCCACAACCTAATTGGAGACTCCGACACTTGCCCGGAGCTTTACACCAAATTCATTGAGCTCCGAACACCACCAACCGTCTAGGGCGCCGAAGCACCCAAGAGGAACAAGCTCAAGGGTACCAACCACCCAAGTGTAATAAGCTTCTCAACTTGTAACTTCCACGTATCACCATGGAGAACTCAAATCGATGCACCAAATGCAATGGCAAGGGCACACAGAGTGCCCAAGTCCTTCTCTCTCAAATCCCACCGAAGCAACTAATGCTAGGGAGGAAAATGAGAGGAAGAACAAGAAAGTGAACACCAAGAACTCCAAGATCTAGATCCAAGGGGTTCCCCTCACATAGCGGAGAAAGTGATTGGTGGAAATGTGGATCTAGATCTCCTCTCACTTTTCCATCAAAACTAGCAAGAATCCATGGAGGTATTGAGAGTTAGCAAGCCCGAAGAAGGTCAACAATGGGGGAAGAACACAAGCTCAAAGGATAAGGTTCATTGGGTAAGAAGACCCCCTTTTATAGGAGAGGGAAAATCCAACCGTTCTGTGCTCAGCCCGCACACGAGCGGTACTACCGCTCAGGCAGAAGAAGCAGGGAAAAAGGAGCAACACAACATGAACCTTGGGCAGAGCAGAACACGGGACCAAAAGAGGCAGGGCAGAGCAAAGTACGACGGCAGTAATGCAGTAGTGGTACCACCGCCCGACCGGAGCGGTACTACCGCTTAGGCAGAACTACCGTGCCTTACTGCCGTGCAACTACTACTAAACCCGACACGAAAAGAGCAGGACCCAAAATCGAGGCGGTAGAAGAGCGGCACTATAGCGGTACTACGGCTAAGAGCTCCAAGCGGTACTACCTCTTGGGCTCGCGGTACTACCGCTGGGACCAGACAAAAGCCACTCTCAAGAAGACAAGAACTGCCATAACTTCTGCATATGAGCTCCGAATTGAGCAAACTCAAGCTCGTTGGAAACCTCCAACCGAGAAGAACCGGCAAAATCTCCAACATCGAAAACATCATAGAAGATGCATGTGAACTCCGTTTTCGATGAACTCGAGCATGTCATCAAGATGACCATAAGCTCTAAGATTCACAAAGAGAACCAAACAAGAACCAAGAAAGATGATGCAACGATGCAATGGTTTGAGCTCTCAACGAACGATACGATCAATGTACTCATCAAGAGCCCCCCTTGATAGTACGGAAATCGATCCTATAACCCGGTCTCCCAACTACCATCATGACACAGGTAAAATAGAAAACCTACCAAGGGCAAACCTTTGCCTTGCACATGGTCCACTTGAGCTAGATGATGACGATCTTGACTTCCTCAAGTTGGACCACCTTTCTTGATTGTGTTGGCTTGATGAAGACTAGTTGATTGCTACCCCATACTCCACTATGGGTGATCCACTCTTCCGCACATCTTCACATGTCCATTGTCACCACAATGGACGGCGAGCTAGCTTCAAGCATTTGATCTCTTCATGATGCTCCACTTGAACTTGCACACCGCAACCTAACCCCACAAAGAACTCTCGCGAAGACCATGGGTTAGTACACAAAGCGAAATTGACAATGCTTACCATACCATGGGATCACTTGATCCCTCAGTACATCTTGTATGCTTTATGTGTTGATCAACTTGATTCATTCTTGACTTAATCTTGATCAACCTTGAATCTTTCCAATTCTCTTCATTTGGATGATGTCTTGAAGGTAGACATGAATGATCACACAATCTTCTTCTTCAAGACATGCTTGCAATAAGCTCAACACTCACATGACCAATCTTTGGATAATTCCTTGAATAGCACCTTGGTCGACGCCAACTCTCCTTGAAACCAACGCATGTACTCCAAGAAAAGCCTACGGACAAAACCTTCAAATATACTCAAGGCAACCATTAGTCCATAGAGATTGTCGTCAATTACCAAAACCAAACATGGGGGCACCGCATGTTCTTTAAAAGGCTCAGCTTGATTGTGCTGCCAGGCAGATTCAATGGAAACACTCGTCTAAGGATGTGATCATCTATGCCACTCGTGATGATATAATTCGGCTATTTTCTCTCAATGAGAAGGGCGAGTTGAATGCCATCTCTCTGATTCCAGTCGTTTGTGAATATCAAGACGTCTTTCCAGAAGAGCTTCCAGGAATGCCTCCTCACCGGCCAGTTGAATTCATTATTTATCGATCTTGAGCCTGGCACGGAACCTGTTTGCACACATCCTTACAAGCTTGGACCATAAGAGTTGAAGGAGCTGAAGAAACAACTCGATGAACAAGAGTGAGGGAGTCCTGGATTAGGGGGTGTCCGGATGGCCGGACTATACCTTCGGCCGGACTCCTAGACTATGAAGATACAAGATTGAAAACTTCGTCCCGTGTCCAGAAGAGACTTTCCTTGGCATGGAAGGAAAGCTTGGCGATACGGATATGTAGATCTCCTAACATTGTAACCGACTCTGTGTAACCCTAGCCCTCTCCGATGTCTATATAAACCGGAGGGTTTTAGTCCATAGGACGAACAACAATCATACCATAGGCTAGCTTCTAGGTTTTAGCCTCCTTGATCTCGTGGTATATCTACTCTTGTACTACCCATATCATCAATATTAATCAAGCAGGAGTAGGGTTTTACCTCCATCGAGAGGGCCCGAACCTGGGTAAAAACATCATGTCCTTTGTCTCCTGTTACCATCCGCCTAGACGCACAGATCGAGACCCCCTACCCAAGATCCGCCGGTTTTGACACCGACATTGGTGCTTTCATTGAGAGTTCCTCTGTGTCGTCACTTTTAGGCCCGATGGCTTCTCCGATCATCAACAGCGATGCGATCCAGGGTGAAAGTTTTCTCCCTGGACAGATCTTCGTATTTGGCGGCTTTGCACTGCGGGCCAATTCGCTTGGCCATCTAGAGCAGATCGAAAGCTATGCCCCTGGCCATCAGGTCAGATTTGGAAGTTTGAGCTACACGACTGACCTCCGCGGAGACTTGATCTTCGACGGATTCGAGCCGCAGCCGAGCGCGCCGCACTGTCACGATGGGCATGATCTAGCTCTGCCGCTGAACAGTGCCCTGGAGGCCGCACCCGCATCAGCTCCGACCCTTAATTCGAAGCCAACTGCGCCAATCAATGATGGGTGGTTGGACACCGCCTCGGGGGCTGCAATCTCTACGGCGATCGAGCCGAACACCAGCCCTATTCTCTGCGAAGCCCGTGACTCCAAGGATCCGGACTCCTCTCCAGACTCCGAACCCTCCGCGCCCCTACCGATCGAACCCGACTGGGCGCTGATCATGGAGTTCACTGCCGCGGACATCTTTCAGCACACGCCCTTCGGCGATATTCTGAATTCACTAAAGTCTCTCTCTTTATCAGGAGAGCCCTGGCCAGACTATGGTCAGCAAGGTTGGGATGCGGATGATGAAGAAATTCAAAGCCCACCCACCACCCACTTCGTAGCCACTGTCGATGATTTAACCGACATGCTCGACTTCGACTCTGAAGACATCGACGGTATGGACGCCGATGCAGGAGACGATCAAGAACCAGCGCCTATCGGGCACTGGAAAGCCACCTCGTCGTATGATATATACATGGTGGACACCGCAAAAGAAGGCAATGGTGATGGAACAACGGAGGATGACCCCTCCAAGAAGCAGCCTAAGCGCCGGCGTCAGCGACGCCGCTCTAAATCCCGCCAAAGCAAAAATGGTGATTCCGGCACGGGAGATAATAACACCCCGGACAGTGCCAAAGACAGCCACCTCTAGCAAGATTCAGCACAGGAGGATGGAGAAGCCAGCCCTCATGAGAGAGCGGCAGACAGAGAGGTCGAGGACGATAATTATATGCCTCCCTCCGAAGATGAGGCAAGCCTCGACAACGACAAATTTGTCGTGCCGGAGGATCTCGTCGAACAAGAGCATTTCAAATGCAGGCTTATGGCCACGGCGAGCAGCCTCAAGAAAAAACAGCAACAGCTTAGAGATGATCAAGATTTGCTAGCCCGACAGATGGACTGAAGTCCTTGCGGCCGAAGAGTATGAACTCGAATGCCCCTCCAAGAGCTACCCAAAGTGCAGGTTGCTACCCCAATTAGAGGAGGAAGCACCTAAACCTACATCACCAGTGCATGATGCGGCCGACCCGCCACCCCGTGGCCGCGACAGAGAGGCCTCTCGGCCCTCCACTCAAGCCACACCCCGGCGCCGCTCAAAAAATACCAAGGCACGGGAAAATGCGCCAGACCTGCGAGATATATTGGAGGACAAGGAAAGGCAAACAATACCGATCTACGGATCACGTGGGCGCCCCACGGCACGAGACGGTAATCGTCACTCCGGATACAGTAAATCCGGCCAGGCCGAACATAGTAGACAAAGCTCGTTTGAGCTGTGTCGTGATATAGCCCAATACAGAGGCGCCGCACACCCACTATGCTTCACAGATGAAGTAATGGATCATCAAATCTCCGAGGGTTTCAAACCCGTGAACCTTGAATCATACGATGGCACAACAGATCCCGCGGTATGGATCGAGGACTATCTCCTTCATATCCACATGGCCCGCGGTGATGACCTACACGCCATCAAATACCTCCCACTCAATCTTAAAGGACCAGCTCGGCATTGGCTTAACAGCTTGCCAGCAGAATCAACTGGTTGTTGGGTGGACCTGGAAGCTGCATTCCTCAACAATTTCCAGGGCACTTATGTGTGACCACCAGACGCCGATGACCTAAGACACATAATTCAGCACCCAGAGGAATCAGCCAGACAATTCTGGACACGGTTCCTAACCAAGAAAAATCAAATCGTCGACTGTCTGGACGCAAAGGCCCTAGCAGCCTTCAAGCATAACATCCACGACAAGTGGCTTGCACGGCACCTGGGACAGGAAAAGCCGAAATCTATGGCAGCCCTCACGACACTTATGACCCGCTTTTGCACGGGAGAAGACAGCTGGCTAGCTCACAGCAATAACATGACCAAGAGCCCTGGTAATTCGAATACCAAGGACAGCAGTGGCAGGTCGCGTCGCAACAAGAAAAAGCGCCGCATTAACGGCGACAATGCTGAGGATACAGTAGTTAATGCCGAATTCAGAGGCTCTAAACCCGGTCAGCGGAAAAAGCCATTCAAAAGAAATACTCCGAGCCCGTCCAGTTTGGACCGAATACTCGACCGCTCATGCCAGATACATGGCACCCCCGAAAAACCAGCCAATCACACCAACAGGGATTGTTGGGTGTTCAAGAAGGCAGGCAAGTTAGGAGCCGAAAGCAGAGACAAGGGGCTGCATAGCGATGACGAGAAGGAGCCCCGGCCGCCGAACAACAGTGGACAGAAAGGTTTTCCCCCACAAGTGCGGACAGTGAACATGATATATGCAACCCACGTCCCCAAGAGGGAGCGGAAGCGTGCACTAAGGGACCAGTCGCCCCAAAGTTCAACCCATGGTCTTCCTGCCCGATCACTTTTAATCGAAGGGACCACCCCACTAGCATCCGTTATGGCGGATTCGCCGCATTGGTTCTAGACCCAATTATTGACGGATTTCACCTCACTAGAGTCCTTATGGACGGCGGCAACAGCTTGAACCTACTTTACCAGGATACAGTGCAAAAAATGGGCATCGATCCCTCGAGGATTAAACCCACTAAAACGACCTTTAAAGGCGTCATACCAGGTGTAGAGGCCAACTGTATAGGCTCAGTTACACTTGAAGTGGTCTTCGGATCTCCGGATAATTTCCGAAGCGAGGAGTTAATCTTCGACATAGTCCTATTCCGCAGTGGCTATCACGCACTGCTCGGGCGAACCGCATTTGCCAAGTTCAATGCAGTGCCGCACTATGCATACCTTAAGCTCAAGATGCCAGGCCCTCGAGGAGTCATTACGGTCCATGGAAACACCGAATTCTCTCTCCGAACGGAGGAACATATGGCGCCTCTCGCAGCAGAAGTACAAAGCAGCCTCTCAAGGCAATTCTCCAGTCCGTCCATTAAACGTCCGGACACTGCCAAGCGCGCCCGGAGCAACCCACAACCAGACCTCCTGGCACGTTCCGAGCAAGCGTAGCAATGCGGCCCCAATCCCAGCCCTCGCGAACTTGCGAAACCAGTGTTGCACGTACATAACTACGCTCTGGAAATACCATGGGCACAGGGGGAGGGCACCATCACGGCACGCCCGAAACGCGGCTTAAACCGCACTAGGGGCTGCCGATTTCTTATTTTTCTCTTATTTATAGGACTCCATTCTTCGGAAGGCTTGTCCGGCAGTACAATTGCCACACAAATGAGACAACCAGGGAAGCAGAAAGCTACGCCGCACTATGGAACTCTAAGGTGGTCTCTATAACGAGCAGTATACCTGTTTCACATACCATTCCGCAGCTCTCCCCTGGAAAGGACATGTTAAATATTCCCATCTTTTGCTTATTGCACTATTTGTATCGTTCTGCTTTGATCGCAACTTTTTTAAATAAACAATGCATAGCTTCCGTCTATTATTGCATTACTCTTTTTTATGAATATATGTTCATTAATGACATGTTGCACCTGTACACTTTGGTACGGCCAATACGCCAGGGGCTTAAGTACCCCACAATACGGTGTGAGAAGTCCGAACACTTTCACAAGTGCGGCACCCCGAACTTATAGCATTATATGCATCGGCTCCGAATCATGTCTTGGGTCAATAGTTGGGTTTACCCGACGCCTATGTTTTGGTACCTTACGTTCCATTATATCGGCTAAGGTAGCACTAGGAAAACTACTGCGATTGTGCCCCAGTTGAGTTGGGCTAAGCACCTCAGTAGAGAAAGCTAAAACTGACCGTCATGATGAGGCGAGAGCTGGTCGTTGTTTGAGAGGTTTTCAAGTCCCTAAAGACTTATGCCGCTTAGAGCGAAGAGTCGGCTTTGTCCGGCCTAGGCGTGGATAGCGCCCCGAACTCGGCCTTCCGAACACTGGGGGCTTCGCCGAAATTTAAAATTATAGAATTCTATGGCTAAGTGAGAGTGTTCAAGCATTATAGTCCGATTGCCTTGTTCGTTGTGTTGAGCGCCTCCCTCGAAGGACCCAAGAATGGGAAAAGGAGTGCTCATGTTTATCCCGAACACCCCAGCACTCGTGGCATGGGGGCAGAAGCCGACGAATCGCCATCTCTCAAATTTGATAAACGGCCGCACAGAAGGTAATATTTTAAATTCAAAAGCGTTGCTTAGCGCATATGAACAAGTTTTCAGCGTACAGGATCACAAATGCGAGTTTACTCAAAAATTACATCTTTGGAGCATTCATCCGCTATAAGGCGAGCACCCTTCAGGACGCCCTCATAATAAGCTTCCAGGACGCGATGCTCCTTGCCCGGCGGCGGCCCGTCCTTCACCAGCTTCTCCGCATCCATCTTGCCCCAGTGCACTTTAGCACGGGCGAGCGCCCTACGGGCACCTTCGATGCAGACAGAGCGCTTGATTACTTCAAGCCGTGGACAGGCATCCACCAGCCGCCTCACCAGCCCGAAGTAGCTCCTAGGCAGAGCCTCTCTAGGCCAAATCCGAACTATGAGGCCCTTTATGGCCTATTTGGCCACCTTGTGGAGCTCGACCATTTGCTTCAGCTGGTCCCTCAAAGTCACCAGGTGTCCGGCCTCAGCATACTGAGACCAGAACACCTTCTCCGTCGAGCTCCCCTCCTTGAATCGGTAGTAGGCGGCGGCATCAGACGCACTGCGGGGCAAATCTGCGAATGCTCCTGGAGAGCTCCGGACTCGGGTAAGTAACAAGTAATTCACTTTCACGTGCTTGCTTTGCATAATGAATGCCTTACCCGCCGCTATCTTCTTCATCTCTTCAATTTCTTGGAGGGCTTTCTGGGCTTCGGCCTTGGCAGACTTCGCGCTTTCGAGGGCTGCCGCAAGCTCGGTCGCTTGTGTCTTTGAGTCAAGCTCCAAACTCTCGTGTTTTTTCACGAGGGCCTGGAGCTCTTTCTGCACCGCCTCCACCTGCGCCTCCTGATTCCCTCTCTCTGTGCGCTCCGCGGCCGCTTTGTTTTCGGCCTCAGACAACGCCTTCTTAAGGGTTGCCACCTCGGTCGTGGCCCCTATAATAGCACGTTGATCATGTCATTTTTTGCAACCACATCTTCTCTATATACTTGCGCAAGGTATTACTTACCTTCCTTCTCCTCGAGTTGCCTCTTGGCATGGCCGAGCTCATTCTCGGACCGCGCGAGGTTTTTCTTCAGCGTATCCACCTCCGCAGTCAGTGCGGCGAAGGCCAGCAGCGAAGCCTGCATACGCATGTTGACTTGATTATGTTAGACTCCTGCGAATGTTATTAGATCCTATATTCGGCTTTTCTTTCCGAATGCCGAACAGAGCATCAGGGGCTACTGTCTATGCGGTAATATTTTTACATATTCTTTACTTACCTCAAAGCCTGTTAGAAGGCTGGCACATGCTTCAGTCAGTCCGCTCTTGGCGGCGTGAACCTTCTAGATCACCACACTCATAATAGTGCGGTGCTCCTCGTTGATGGAGGCGCCGTTAAGCACCTCCAGCAAATTGTCCGGTGCCTCCAGTTGGACGGAGGTCACCAGCTCGATAGTCTTGCTCCTCTTGGAAGGAGGCTGCCTACCGGAGTCCGGAACCGTTGAAGGTTCCGGCGTGGTGTCCGGCTCAAAGCCGGACTCGGAGCCCTTGGGGGTTTTATCCCCTTTGCGCCTGGAGTCCGGGAGGTCGCCTTGCGGCGCCTCCAAGACCACCTCCTCCTGGCTTGGAACCTGCTGGGACAACACCTCGGCGTCGTCCGTAGGGTGGGGGGAGGTAGCGGGCGGAAGTGAATTCACGTCCGACGAATCCAGGGAGCCGCTCAACGACTCGTCGAGCCCGGCCTTGGGCGGACTGCATAGTCATATTCGGCGTAAGGAGGAGTTGTGCAGGAAAGGAACACTACGAATTGCTCTGGTGTCCGAATACTTACGATCTCGCCAGGGGCTTGGCCCTGTGCGGCCACTCCTCTTCGCCGTCATCGGCGTTGGTGGAGTAGTCCGGAGGAAGGGTCTTCCCCTTCTTGGACCTTTCGGCCTCCCCAGTTGGGGCGGCCTTCCTTTTCTTCCCTCCCCCCTACTGGAGGGGGAGAGGTCTCTTCTTACTCCTCCTCGTCTTCACGGGAGGAGTGCGTCTTGGAGTCGTCGGATGATGAATCCGACACCTCTAGGTGCCGGGCTCTCTTTCGAGTCCCCGTGGCCTTCTTCTTGGCCTTCTTCTCCGGCACCACATAGGGTGCGGGAACCAGCAGCTTCGCCAAGCGAGCGTCCGCTGGGCCTTCGGGCAAAGGAGCCGGATAGTTGATCTGTCCGGACGTCTCCTGCCAATCCTGTCAAAGGTAAGGAAGCTTAGATCCCGCATGGAGTCAAACTATGAAAAACTAATACCATGTAAAAGGTAAAAATAGCTTACCGCACTAGCGTGATGCTGCGTGCTGAATCCGCGATCCTTGGTAGCGGATGCGGGGGCCTCGGCGCCCTTGAAAAGCACCTTCTAGGCATCTTCGTACGTCGTGTCAAAGAGCCTGCTCAGAGTTCAGTGCTGCGCCGGGTCAAACTCCCATAGGTTGAAAGTCCGTTGTTGACACGGGAGGATCCGGCGGATGAGCATAACCTGGACTACGTTTACAAGTTTGAGATTCTTGTCCACCAGGGTTTGGACGCATGTTTGGAGTCCGGTCAGCTCTCCTTTTTTACCCCACGACAGGTCTGTCTCTTTCCAGGAGGTGAGCCACGTAGGGGGTCCGGATCGGAACTCGGGGGCTGCGACCCATTCAGGGTCACGCGGCTCGGTGATGTAAAACCACCCTGATTGCCACCCCTTTAGGGTCTCCACGAAGGAGCCCTCGAGCCATAGGACGTTGGGCATCTTGCCCACCATGGCGCCTCCGCACTCCGCCTGGGTGCCGCGCACCACCTTTGGCTTGACATTGAAAGTCTTGAACCATAGGCCGAAATGGGGGCGGATGCAGAGGAAAGCATCGCACACGACGATAAACGATAGGATGTTGAGGACAAAGTTCGGGGCCAGATCATGGAAGTCCAGGCCATAGTAGAACATGAGCCCCCGTACAAATGGGTGGAGAGGGAAGCCCATTCCGCGGAGGAAATGGGGGAGGAACACCACCCTCGCATGGGGCCTAGGGGTGGGGATGAGCTGCCCCTCTTTGGGAAGCCGGTGCGCAACGTCGTTAGACAAGTATCCGGCCTTCCTCAGTTTTTTGATGTGTCACTCCGTGACGGAGGAGACCATCCACTTGACTCCCGCTCCGGACATGGCTGGAGAAGGTTGAGGTGGGGTGTGCGGACTTGGGCGCTGGAGTTCGAGTGCACGGAAATGGATAGGCAAAGGAGGAAGAAGGCATGGATGAAAAGGTGGATCCTTATCCCCTTATATGGGCGGACGCAACTATGCGTCCCCACCAGCCTGGTAAAACTCGCTTATCTCCCAAGCGCCGTAATCAATGGCGCGGTTGGGTTACCCACGCCCGCATTGATGAGAATCCCAGAATAAGGGGACACGATCTCTGCTTTGACAAGACGTGCCAAGGAAACCGCCTCGCTAAACATGCTGAGGTGGGACAGTAAAACGATTCGAACAAAGACTTGGCCGTGGTGTGATGTCACACTACGGAATACGTCAGCAGACTAGATTTGTGTAAATATTATTCTCTCTATGGCAATATGTGGAAACTTATTTTGCAGAGCCGGACACTACCTTTGTGTTCAAAATCTTCTATGAAGTACTTGGAGGAGGAACCCGCCTTGCAATGTCGAAGACAATCTGCGCGCCGGACTCGTCGTCATTGAAGCCTGGTTCAGGGGCTACTTAGGGAGTCCTGGATTAGGGGGTGTCCGAATAGCTGGACTATACCTTCGGCCGGACTCCTGGACTATGAAGATACAAGATTGAAGATTTCGTCCCGTGTCCGGAAGGGACTTTCCTTGGCGTGGAAGGCAAGCTTGGCGATACGGATATGTAGATCTCCTACCATTGTAACCGACTTTGTGTAACCCTAGCCCTCTCCAGTGTCTATATAAACCAGAGGGTTTTAGTCCATAGCTTCTAGGGTTTAGCTCCTTGATCTCGTGGTAGATCTACTCTTGTACTACCCATATCATCAATATTAATCAAGGAGGAGTAGGGTTTTACCTCCATTGAGAGGGCCCGAACCTGGGTAAAAACATCGTCTCCCTTGTCTCCTGTTACCATCCACCTAGACGCACAGATCGGGACCCCCTACCCGAGATCCGCCGGTTTTGACACCGACAAAGAGCGTATGGGTCTGATCAGACCGAGTTCTTCTCCATGGGGTTGTGGTGTTCTTTTTGTCAAGAAGAAGGATGGCACGGACCGACTTTCTGTCGACTACCGTCCATTGAACAAGAAAACAAAAAAGAACAAGTATCCACTTCTCAACATAAATGAGCTTTTCGAGAAACTCAAGGGTGGCCAAGTATTCTCCAAGCTTGACCTCCGTATGGTTATCATTAGATTCGCATTCGTGAACAAGATATCCCCAAGACAAGATTCAGAACAAGCTATGGTTCTTATGAATATATTGTCATGTCTTTCGGCCTTGTCAATGCTCCTCCAACATTCTCTCGCATGATGAAATTCATCTTCAACCCTTACACAAATGATTTCATCTTGGTGTATCTTGATGACATCTTGGTCTTTTCCAAGAACAAGGAGGATCATGCCAAGCATTTGAGATTGGTACTCGACAAACTCAGAGAGCATCAATTCTATGCGAAGTTCTCAAAGTGTGAGTTTTGGCTCGATGAGGTTCTCTACCTTGGCCATATCATCTCCGCCAAGGGCATTGCTGTTAATCCTAAAAAGGTGTCTGCAATTGTGAATTGGGAACCGCCTCAGAATGAGAAGCAGCTCCGCAGTTTCCTTGGGCTTGCAAGGTATTGTCAAAGATTCGTTGAGAATTTCTCTAAGATCGCGAAGACTCTTTCCAACCTCCTCCAGAAGCATGTCAAGTATGTCTGGACGCCTGAATGTGACATCACTTTCAACACCCTCAAAGAGAAGTTAGTCACAGCTCCTGTATTGACTCCTCCTGATGAATCCAAACCATTCAAAGTTTTCTGTGATGCCTCCCTGCAAGGCCTCGGTGCTGTGTTAATGCAAGAGAAGAAAGTTGTGGATTATACCTCCCGTCAATTGAAGCCCAAAGAAAAGAACTACCCCACCCATGACCTTGAGTTGGCAGCAGTTTTCCATGCTCTATTAACATGGAGACATCTCTTGTTGGGAAGGAATGTGGACATCTTCACTGATCATAAGAGCCTCAAGTACATCTTCACTCAGCCCAACCTCAACCTCAGACAGACTCGTTGGGTCGAAATGATTCAAGAATACAATCCGAGTATTGAATATACTCCAGGCAAGGCCAATGTCATTGCAGATGCTTTGAGCAGGAAGGCTTATTGCAATAGTTTAATTCTCAAGCCCTTCCAACCGGACCTTTGTGAAGCTTTCCTCAAACTGAATCTCCAAGTTGTACCTCAAGGCTTTCTTGCCAACCTCCAAGTCTCTCCTATTTTGGAAGATCAAATTCATGAGGCACAACTTCTTGATGCCATGGTGAAGAAGGTGAAAAATGGGATCGCCAAGAGCCAACCAAAATACATGTGCTATCGCCTTGATGACAAAGATAATCTATTCTTCGAGGATCGAATTGTGGTTCCTAAGGGTGATCTACGTAAAGTCATTATGAACGAGGCTCAAAATTCCCTCCTATCCATTCATCTTGGAAGTACAAAGATGTACCATGACCTCAAGCAGTCGTATTGGTGGATGCGAATGAAGCGAGAAATTGCTCAATTCGTGAATGAATGTGATGTCTGCAGAAGAGTGAAAGCAGAACACCAACGGGCGGCTGGTCTCCTACAACCTCTTGCTATTCCAGAATGGAAGTTTGACCATATTGAGATGGACTTCGTGACTGGATTTTCCAAGTACAAGCGTGGAAATGATGCTATCTTCGCTGTCATCGACAAGCTTACTAAAGTGGCTCATTTTCTTCCTATCAAAGAATCTATCACAGCAGCTCAGCTGTCCGAGCTATACACCTCTAGGATTGTCTCCTTGCATGGCATTCCACAGTTGATATCTTCATATTGTGGAAGCATCTTCACTTCTAAGTTTTGGGACTCCTTCTAGAAGGTCATGGGCACCAAAATTCGCTTCAGCACAGCCTTCCATCCTCAAACTAGTGGCCAAGTCGAGCGAGTCAATCAAATCCTTGAAGATATGCTCAGGGCTTGTGTCATTTATTTCAGTATGAAGTGGCAAGATTGTCTTCCATATGCCGAGTTCTCCTACAACAACAGTTTCCAAGCGAGTTTGGGCAAGGCCCCATTCGAGATTCACTATGGGAGAAAGTGTCATACCCCTCTTAATTGGTCAGAGACTGGTGAACGCCAACTTCTTGGCAATGACTTAATCACAGAAGCTGAAGAAATGTGCAAAGTCATCAGTGAAAATCTCAAAGCCGCGCAATATCGGAGACCATGTCTACCTCCGCGTCTCTCCAATGAAAGGCACTCGTCACTTCGGTATCAAAGGGAAGCTTGCCCCTAGATATGTGGGTCCTTTCAAGATCATTGGCAAAAGAGGCGATCTTGCCTATCAACTTGAGCTTCCATCCAACTTCGGAAATGTGCATGATGTGTTTCATGTGTCGATGCTTCGCAAGTGCTTCAAGACTCCTGAGTGCACCATCAACTTCAAAGAGATTGATCTCCAAGAAGACCTGTCTTATCATGAGCATCCCGTTTCTATTCTTGAAGAAACTGAGTGCAAGACTTGCAACAAGTCTATCAAATTCCTGAATGTGAAGTGGTCACATCATTCCGACCGAGAAGCCACCTGGGAATGAGAGGACCACCTCCGTTCTGAATATCTAGAGTTCTTTCAGTCCTAGATCTCGGGACGAGATCCTTTCGTAGTGTTGGAGTGTTGTAACACCCCAGATGTAACTTGCCATATTTGTACTCTGACTCTTGACATTTCGGCTCTAAGTTATGTGATTCCCTCGTGGTTGGGTTTTGTCTCCGTTTTGCATTTTTTTCCATGTCATGCATTCCATATCATGTCATCATGTGCATCCCATTTGCATACGTGTTCATCTCATGCATCCGAGCATTTTCCCCGTTGTCCGTTTTGCAATCCGACACTCCAACGTGCACCGTTGTCCCCGTCTTGTCTCTTTTTATGAGCGGGTGTTAAACATTCTTGGAATGGACCGAGATTTGCCATGTGGACTTGGTACACCACTGTAGACCGCCTGTCAAATTTCGTGCCATTTGGAGTCCGTTTGATACTCCAACGGTTAATCGGTGAACCGTAAAGGCCTCGTGTTTTGCAGCCCAACACCCCTCCAAAATGGCCCAATAACCAATCCAAAACTCTTCCATGTCCTCCGTCGTCGGACCACGATCGCGTGGGCGAAAACTACACTCCATTTGGACACTCCTACCTCCTCCTAGGTATAAATATGTGCACCCCTCCTCAAATTCTAGTCCAACCCTAGTCTTCTTCCACCCCGTGTTGCCACCGCTCGTCCTGCACGCCGCCCCGCTCCTCCGCCGCCACGCCTTCACTGGTCGCCGCCATCCTTCCTTGCCGTCACCACCTTGACAGATCGCCGCCGAGCTCGGGTCTCCGGCCGGCCCGACCACGCTGCCCCCCCTCAGCACCCCGACGTTCTCCGGCGAGCCCGGCCTCGCCTTGACATCCGTGGCACGAACCCTAGATCTGAGGTTGACCCTGAGATTTTCCCTAAGTCATTTTCTGCATAATTTTATTGCTCTGTTCATCATGCCATAACTTCATGTGTGTTGCTCCATTTTGTGCGTGTGATATATCAAAATGTTCATCATGATGTGCCCTTCATTTTGTTGCATTGTGACATGCTTGTTTGAGTCCATCTTGATGCCCAAATCACTAATGCAATAGTGCTATAAAATGTTAGCTCCTGTTACTTAGCAGAGTATGATGATTTGTTTTTTTGCCACATTTCTTGTGTGCATCATTCGGGCATGTGCTCTACATGTGTTTTGATCTATGCCATGCCATCTTTACAAGGGTTCTTTCCATGTATTTTTGTGATCAATGTGGTGACTAGCACAAGCATGCAAAGTTCCTTCGTGTTATTGCTGATTTCAGGGGCTTAGGATTTTACCAAGTCATTTTCCTGCTGTTATTTTTATGCCATGTAAACATAATGCTACAGTGAGATCCATGCTTTGTTTGAGTATCTTCAGTGACGATGATTTGGACATATGGTTATGATCTATCCATCCATGGCCCTGTTTGCAATTATGGAGTGCACTAGCATGTCTTAATCTTGCTCTACTTTTGCTATAAATGTTCCTAGCAGTTTGTTTACATGTTAATCAATTTTTCCATGGTTGTTGTAGTTGATCCATGCATGCTTTGAACTTGTTCTGGCCATGGTTAGCTTCTTGAACATGTCTTCTTGCTGGTAGTATTCTTATTTTTTCATGCAAGGCTTTGTGATGAGTGAGTTGAGCTCGCAAAGATGCCTTCATAACTCTGTTTATGCCATGCTCAGTTTTCTGCTTAACTCTGAATCTGTTAACGAAACTTGCTTTGTTTACATGGGTGTCATCATATCTTTTGGGCCTTTTTGGCTCATGATCAGTAAGGAACTTTTGTTCTATGCATTTAGTAGATCCATGCCATGCCTTTTTTTGCTATGATCTGTTCATGTATCATGTTGTTAGCTTGCTCTAAACATGGCTTCCTGATGTTAATTCCTGGCATGTTGAAATTCTCACTAAGTCTATGAAGCTGATATCTTTTGCACTTTTGCCATGCTTGTTTGAACCTGCTCTTGTGTGATTTAGCCGTAGCTCAGTTATCTTGTTTTGTCAAGCATCTTAAGTACATCACTGCCATGTGCTTTGTTGTTATGTTGGAGTGCAGTAGCTTAGTTTCTTGTTGCATTCTTGGTGGCATCGTGCTGTTAATTACAAAATTGTGCCATTCTTGTTTTGCTTGCCTTTTGCAAACCATGCATCCGATTCTCGTGATCTTTATATCGATTTCGACCGAAATCATCTCATATTTCCAGAGGCACACTTGGTTTTCCAAGTTGATGCCTAGTTCATTCTTTCCCTTCCAAAGCACGCATATGCATTGCATATCACATCCCGCATGTCATGCCATGTTTTGCATCATGTTGATTGTGCATTGCACCGTTATTGATTGTTGGTCCTTTGCTTGTGTTCTTGCTTTGGGTAGAGCCGGGAGACGAGTACTTGATCGAAGAACCTGTTGATTACGCTAGCGAGGATCAAGCTTTCGTCAACTCTAAGAACTTTGCTCGCAAGATGACCATACCCTCGAAATTACTTCTATCTTTGCTTTCTAGTTGTTCGCTCTATTGCTATGTCGCGATGCCTACGACTTGCTTTATCATGCCTCCCATATTGGCATGTCAAGCCTCTAACCCACCTTTCCTGGCAAACCGTTATTTGGCTATGTTACCGCTTTGCTCAGCCCCTCTTATAGCGTTGCTAGTTACAGGTGAAGATGGAGTTTGTTCCATGTTGGAACATGGTTTTTGTTGGGATATCATTATTATATCTTGTTTACTTTAATGCATCTATATACTTGGTAAAGGGTGGAAAACTCGGCCTTATGCCGGGTGTTTTGATCCACTCTTGCCGCCCTAGTTTTTGTCATACCGGTGTTATGTTCCTTGATTTTGCGTTCCTTATGCGGTTGGGTGTTATGGGAACCCCTTGACAGTTCGCCTTGAATAAAACTCCTCCAGCAAGGCCCAACCTTGGTTTTACCATTTGCCACCTAAGCCTTTTCCCCTTGGGTTCTGTGGACTCAAGGGTCATCTTTATTTTAAACCCCCTGGCTAGTGCTCCTCTGAGTGTTGGTCCAAAATAGAGCCCCTTGCAGCGCCACCGAGAAGAACCGGCATATATGCTAGTACTTGCTGCATCTCCACCTCACTACCTTTCCTACCCATAAGCTTAAATAGTTTTGATCGCGAGGGTGTGATATTGCTAAGTCCCCGTGACTCACAGATACTTCCAAACAGATGGAGGTGCTGATGATGCCAGTGCAGGGGACGCTACCAAACTCAAGTAGGAGTTCGACGAGGATTCGGGCCGTTACTATGTTTCTTTTCCGGATGATCAGTAGAGGAGCCCAGTTGGGGCGATCAGAGATCTAGCATTTGGGGTTGTCTTTCTTTATTTTGGTTCCGTAGTCGGAGCCTGATTGTATTCTGGATGATGTATGATATATTTATGTATTGTGTGAAGTGGCGATTGTAGGCCAACTCTTTATCCCTTTCTTATTCAGTACATGGGATGTGTAAAGATTACCCCTCTTGTGACATGCCTACCATGTGGTTATGCCGCTAAGTGGTGCTCCAACACATGGGAGATATAGCCGCATCGTGGGTGTTACACGCGTACATGACGTGAGCTTTGTCGAGTTTCTCCATCCAGGCCGAGTACCAAGCATGCTTGTCCTTGTTGCATGAATCCTTCATGTCTTTGTGGTAGAGGTCGATGATGGCCTCGGCGAGGTGAACCAGTGAGTCCTTCTCATGCTCCTTGCTGCCCCAGATCTTGTATTGGCCCTGGATGTCGACAAGATTCTGGCAGGCGATGCCCGAATTCTCGAATGCCTTTACGTCATTGGTGATGTCCATCGTAGCGAACATGCAGTGAGGGCTATTGACAAACCTGGAGAAACGCTCGCAAGGCCTTGTGGCGAGGCAGTAGTGGTAGACGAGGACGTGGTGGTGCACACACATCTAGGTAACAGTGACCTTGGGACGAGACCCGGCATGAGCGCGGGTTTACTTGAGGTCAAACCCGACCACCTTGTACTTCTCCGCGGCAAGCAACAACTCCATGATGTGTATGGAGTGCTCCACCCAGACCGGGTCGTTGGTGTACACCACCGAGAGGGCCATGAACCTTTTGTGGGTGTCCACCATGGCATGCATGGTGAACTGCTGCTCATCGTCGGCAGTCGCTCAGAGCACCATTGGAGCCGCTCAGAACTAATATCACCGCTTCTAAGTCTGGTTTCGGAACCTCACAATTTTTGCAAAGGGGTCAGCCACTGAGAATTCATGTATGGGGTTGACATGATGACTTCTGACTACTCTGCCATCTGAAGTTCCAAAATGAAATTCAACATTTTTGGAGCCTACTCCATTCTGCCGCAGGCGCCGGCGCTGATCAACAAACCATTCATTTTTGCGAAACAAATGTCGGGAAAACCTCATTTCCTTCAACACCCTTGCTTTGAGAACAAAAAACCTGGTGAATATAATCTCCGGTAAGGTCCCTCGGTAGGAGTTCAAAGTAATTTATTAGAGATGTAGATCTAGGCATTCGACGTGATTGTTATATTGTATCACATTATCCACCACTAGGCCTAATATTATCTGCAAAAGAATAAAATGTGTTAGTACCTACATGCAGTTTTGAACATTACTACACGCATATTTGGTTTGTAGGATTTGTAAAATACACTAACATGCCATCTTTGATCTGACATGATTAACATGGGCATTTGATTACATTCTAGAAAAATGTAGCCTTCTTCACAAGAGGTTGGAGTGGATGAAAAGTTCCCTAAGAAAAATTGAACTCCCTTATGGTTAACATTTAACAGGAAAGAACATCACCTTGATATATAGCTTCTCCAGGCACGGAAAGCATCTTAGGAAATTGACAACTTGCTCCAGGTTGGGGCCGATAGATTCTAGTGCCAAGACCTTCACTTGCACAGTTTCGGGGTCAAGCTTATCGGAATCATTTCCTGAATGACAAACGAACAAACATCTTCAAAATCAGAAATAATATTAATTTGTAGAAGGAGAGGTAGAAGGCGGCTGTTGTACCTAAACAGGTGTGGATCGAATAACAAGTTCGTAGCATTTGTCAGACGAGTAGCCCACAACTGTCAATTTCAGCGCAGAAATGACATTGATTCTTGTTGGACCTTCTTGATCAACTACAAGTAATCTCTCAAGTGCAGGTATGTCCTCAATGACCATACCATGGTACACATCTTGTGATGTCTTCCTGCTGCACCAGCAACACACATAAATAGTCCAGAGAGTCATGGAGGTGATGTGGAAGGTACTCAACCCATTGATTTCCTGAAGACGAAGGTACTCAAGTGCAGTACAGCCTCGAAGCAGTCCCATCATCAAAAGTGAGCTCCTCGAGCTGGTCTAGGGCGGGGGATCAGAACCAGTCATCAAGCTTGGCTCGGTCCTTGCCATTGGAAGGGAACGTGCCCATTCTAAGGCCTTTGGTTGGGCCAAGGTGACTGCTTGTGGGTGTCGATGAGGTCGGGATGGCCGAAGTTCCATAGGGGGCGCCACCACCGGGAAAGGACGGTTGTCCACACCCCATATTTGATTGGGAGGAGGGAGATGATGACTCTCAACATATCATCGAGGAGGTTGCTAATGAAGTCTAGGCCTGCTGGAGTTGCTTGCGGTTCTAGCTCACCCTGCCTCTGCTTGTTGGAAGCCCCGTTCTCCATCTCTAGAGTCTCCTTGTCAGCGGCACTTTCTGATAGAAATGGGAGTACATGGAATATTTAGTTAAAACAGGGCAATAGAAAAGAGTATTGGTAACTAGAAGTTATTAGGTACGAATATAGTAAGAAAAGGGAATAACAATTGGTTGCTTAAATACTACACAATTCATTTGACATTGCTGGGTAAGTCAACATGCAGATAGTTGAAAAGAAAACTTACTTCGAACAAAGTATGGATGGATGATTTTGTCAGGGATGTTAGAAAGGGAAAATTGTGCACTACATAATATGTTGCATAGAAAGGGATGTTCTGTAGAAAATGGTAGGATTGTTAAAGAAAATATGGTAACATGCAAATATGGGCCCAAATTGAAAGAACTGTACAGCAGTTGAAATCGAAGGAAAAAAATCTATAATTAAACAGATAGGGTAAACATGATGTCATGGAAATATGAGAGTAATTGAAAGAACAATTCATCATTAATTTGCCTAATATAGAAAGAAGAGGGGGAAAATTCCCTTTGACGTATATGGTGCATATGGCACCTTTTATCCAAATGTAGCAATATTTAGAATATGTTCGGAAAAGTAGGCCATGCCAACCGATTTAGGGTGAGATTGAACATATCGCGCGTGTCCTCAAGTTATCTGGTACGACGAGATGGAATCTCTGGTGGAGGTCGCAAAGTCCTGAAGTGTCGGCGCACTGTACATTGTATGAATGAAAGAAAACCCTCAAATTAGCTCGAATAAAAATGAATTCATGGCAATTTCCGCCGGGTGATTAAAGGAGGCAGATGAACTGGGATAAGAGATGAGATAATATCTCGTTAAATTAGTTACCTTGTCGTCCATGAGAAAGAACCCTCAGTACAGCAGATTACCAAACCGAGTGGAGCTGGGTCGACCGCGAGCAGCAGAGAAAGTGGATGGCGATAGGCGGCAGCAAGCGGAAGTGGCGAAATGCAGTGGGCTTTGCCGGCAGCCTGGCGGCGGTAGGTGTTGAGCTAAGTGTTTACCACCGCGATAGGCGGTGCTATGGCATAGACGCGGAGGAGCTTGTGCAGGTGTGAACGGGGAATGTACCGAAGGGGCCGAGGGGGTGGCGGGTGGGTGAGGGTTTTTGTGACGTGGGGATGGTGAGGGTTTTCTTTTTTCTTTTTTTGAATTGGGCGGTGAGGGTTTTCTGTCCCACAAAGAATTTTGGGGGCGACGGTTTGCTAGAGCGAACCGTGTGTGATTGATGCCATAGGCAAAATCAAAGTCATTGCACACGGTTCCAATTTTGGGAACCACGTGTGATTGACGTACTACCTCCGTCCTAGTTTATTGGTCCCCCTTTGTAATTTTTACTAAATTTTGAACAAATATTTAACATACTCAGACATTGATAATAAGCGTACACGTACATAAGCATAGTTCAACCATAAGTACATAGTTCAACCGCATTAAGCATATATACTCAAGCATACATAGTTTGACCCATCCCACATCTCATCTCACATGCGGCCGACATGATCGTGAAGCTTCTCCAGGTACTCAACGTATGTCCCATGCGCCACCCTGCGAGAATACTTCTGCTTGAAGGAGCCAACGGCCCGTCCTCTTACATGCGCCAGAACACTTAGATACACGTCATGAAGCTTCTGGTTGCAAAATGGGCATCCATAGCCGCCATTCCTGTTGTACCTCCTCTGGACATCTTCATCCTCGCTGCCCACATCATCAGACAACACCTATACAAATAGTAAAACAAATTTGGCATCAAATCAATGATTACATGTTGTGAAGTAGGATTAGGAATTTATGGAGATTTATTGATACATATCCTGAGATTATGGTTCGATTTTAAGCACAGTCATCTATGTACAGACCAATCTTGAAGAAAATAATGGCACAAACATATGTAGGTCATTCAAAATCAATTGTCAAGCTG
This sequence comes from Triticum aestivum, assembly GCF_018294505.1. Taxonomy (NCBI): domain Eukaryota; kingdom Viridiplantae; phylum Streptophyta; class Magnoliopsida; order Poales; family Poaceae; genus Triticum; species Triticum aestivum. The sequence continues at coordinate 175,871,745 of NC_057809.1, forward strand.
TGGCTAGGAATTATTAGCACGAACACTAACCCTAGTTGGATTACTAGCAGAAATCATTTGCATAGATAAAACAACTAATCACTTATCACCTGTACCATTCAAACAATCAATACACTACACGGATCTAACGAAACTTACTTAGATTTCATGGATTGGGAGAACATAACCATAGGATTTCTATTCTAAAAGGGGGAGGCAGGAGTAACCAGAGAAACCCTATGATCTATTTGACACATAAATGGGTATAGATGACTAACTAGCTGTACATCATCATCGGAGTCGTCGCCGGAGTGGTCGTCGGAGTCATCGCCGGAGTGGTCATCTGAGTCATCACCGGAGTGGTCGTCGGAGTCGGTGTGGAACTCCAACTCCGGCTCTGGAAGCTCGACGCTGTCGATGACGTCAGGGTACAGCGATAACTCGCTGGCGGTGATGGAAACCTCTGTCTCCATCTCCACGCCGTGCTCCGGTTCTTTAGCAGCCCCGGCATCGCCACTCCCTACGATGGGGTGCTTCAACGGCATCCTCATACACTGACGGCTTTGAGGACTAAGAGCGGTGTCAAGGATGCAAGTTGAGAGAGAGGATTCTGTGGGTAGCGAGGATGGGGGGTGCAGCCGCTCGGGCGCACTATTTATATGGAGTAGTGGGAGTTGTGGGAGAGAGGCGGGCAGCAGTCAAACCGATGGCTCGCCTCCTTGTGAGCCTACGCACCGGACTGCTAGCATGCCTACCAAAGTTTCACACAGCTACTCGCATGCCTCCCGATGACACTGCTCAGTAAGCACACCTCCGTCAATTCACACACCTACACGCACGCCTCCCCGTCTGCCTGCGAGGCGGACGCATCCCGTCAACTCATGCCTGCTCGCACGGCACACGGATCGCGCAGCGGCACGTATATTGTTTTTCTATTTGGATGATCAATGCTATCACTTAATTGCTTAACCGAAGCATGCACATATCCACTATTGGTCTAACACTCACGGTTTGAATAAATAATACGTTTGGGATATTGGTTCCCAGTTATTAATAATCTCCCGTCTGTAATTAGACAAAGATTATATCAAAACTGGTCTCAAATTTGACAAAAAAGTACAATGCCACTTTGTATTGGTGTCCATATGACAACATGATAATTTTCATGAACTTCAAATAAGTTTTGGATGTACTAGAATATAAAAACCAAGATTCTCAATGTTTGAAATTTGTTGCACGGGGAGTAAACATGCACCCAGTGAGACACATGTGTTTTTGCAATCCATTTAGGTGCACTGTCATGTGTGCATGTAGCTCAAATTTGATTTTTGCACATTATACCCGTAGAAAATCAATCAATCAATGTACTAAAACGCCTTAATGATCTCTGTAATTTTTTTGAAATTAAAATGTCCCTCCTTTGGTAACATATATGTTCACTATGGGATAATTAATTTAACATGCATCCTAGTTGCGGTGGATTGGCGGTGTGGGTGTGGGTGTGTGCGTCTGGGGGTGGCGGGTGGCTTGCAGTACACTACGAGTTGTGAGCCACCGTGTGGGTTGGCCGTTTTGTTAGGCAGGCCGGTGCCACATCAGAGTCGTGAAATCGTTATTTAAAACATTACACAACACTTTCATACATAAATGTTTTGTCCACATGCAGTCGATGGTTGTCCTACACGACACTCGATACTCACGTGTGACGCTTTCTATGGGCCCGCGAGGTTGTCATCCATCACTTTGACGAACAGCCGGCAGTGAGGTTAATTTGACCAGCAAGGTAGAATATTTTTTTTGTTTGTGTTATGGTGGTATATAGTACGCGTCGAAGAGGTGGGAGGGGACTAGCATATATACTATATGTACATGTCCATCAACAAGTACACCTCAGTCAGTGTTGGGACTTTTTGGTTTCCGAGGCACGTGCCACATCAAAATTGTGAAACTGGCTATTCAAACATCACACAACACCTTTTTGGGCCACATGCATATCCTAGCTAGGACACTCACGTGTGACGCTTCCATCTGTGGGCCCACGAGGCCATCATCGATGCATGCATGCATCACTTTGACCTACATCGGGAGAGGTTAATTAATTTCACCATCGATGAGGATTCTTTTGGGTTGTACATATATTACGGCAGGAGCATATAGTATGCGGTGAAGAGGGGGGAAGGGGACCATCATATGTAGTACGCTTGATGAACCTCGCTCTGTGTGGGTGCATGGTTTACGGTTTTGACTCATGTGGCACATCAAAGTTGTGCATTTTGGGTATTCAACATATATATGTTTGGCCCACATGCAAAGCGGTGGTGGTTGTCCTCTCGCACCCATTTAAGCGGTTATCAGTGATATTGATGCTTTCGATCTGTGGGCCCGCTTGGTCCATCACTAATTTTTGCCTGACAACATGCAAGAGTGGTTAATTTGACTTAGGAGGGGATTATAATATTTTCTCTGGGATGACATGCATGATACAGTTTGAGCACACACGCATGCATGTGTGCGCATGAATCCCTCCCATCGAGTCATGAACCGATCTCGCTCTATGTGGGGAGCTAGTGTACAATTTTTGACACATGCGCCACATCAATGTTATGTATTCAAACATGCATGCATGCATCACCTCCATACATATGCATGTAGTGGTTGCTTCAAACGGTACACTCCCTCGCGTGGTTATCGGCGACAAGCCTATATATTCGTGGGCCCGCGTGGACACCCATGATCACCTTGACCAACAACAAGATAGGTTACCATGGCGGATTCTACATTTGGTTCGTGTTATCGTAGTATAGGTCACGGTGAGATTCAGAGCTTAAGTTTGAGCGCATATACTATGCACGCATGCATGCATGAATCCCCGTCATTGGCTTGAAGTGTGGTGTAACATACATATGCATCATCAACCTAACCCTCACTCAGTGTGGGGATTTCTAGTTCGAAATCATGGCGCCACATCAAAGTTGTTCCATTTACTCAAAAACACACCTCTGCATACTTACATTTGGGCCACATGCATGCAGTCACTACTAGGAAAAAGGCTACGAGCAGCGCGGGTAAAATGGCTACTAACCCGCGCTACTACTAACATTTTACTAGTAGCGCAGATGTCACCCGCGCTACTACGAATGAAATAGTAGTAGCGCGTCTATAGTACCACACACTACTAGTATCCTGAATACTAGTAGCTCTCCATTTCACCCCCACGCTACTACTAACTAATTAGGAATTAAAAAAATAAAATCCATCAATTCCATTTTATGCATACAATTCTAACTAAAACAAGCCCAGATTTGTAATAAACCAGCAGCATTACACATCATTCCAAATCAAAGATTTATATTAAACAAGGAGCACTAGAGCATATCCATACATCTACACTTATTGCCTAGTCACTTATTCCAAGCTAGTGCAAACACAGTTGAAAGCAAACAAAAATGCATAAAAACACCAAACAGTGGCATTCTATCCCTCCAAATGATTTGCTCCCTCTCCATCCTTGCAATCATCTTCTTCTCCCTTATGTGCTTCTCCCATTTATGAACCCAAGATTTCTGTAAAGATCAAAGAACAAATAAAATTAAATTTCAGCAGACATATATTTCCTTGCATGTTGTGATGTACAGTAGCTACTGGAATAAATATACGAAAACAAAAAAGTGAGTGATTTCTGTTAACAAGAGATCGCCTATGTACTAGCTACAAACAAATGAAATTAATGTCTAGATAATATATATTAAAAACCAAGCCTAGATGAACTATATATTGCCAGGTAATAGGACATATCTAATTTTCACATTAATTGCCTTTACTTTTCTTCAAAATTAAATATACTTAAACATAGATCATTTCATATAGATGTTCAAATGATAATATGGCTAAAAGAATCCAATTTCTTTGTTTTTTGAAGTAGTTTAAAAGGAAAGCATAAACACATAATAGAAATGATTATCTGCCATAGGGTGATGCTGGACAGCTAAAAAGCTCACAACCCTGGAAAGAAGAACGGCGCGATAAAGACGCACGTTCCGTTCTAGTGACTACCATTTCTCCCATGCGGGTTTCCTTAAAAAAACTTCTACGGCTTCATAACAACCACCAGGCATATGTATATTAATTCTCTTAGTAGGAAAATACATTATTTTCTTAGTAGGAAAACTTCTAGTGACTAACATTTCTTTTCTTCCTGCTGTGTTACATTATTCTCTTAGTAGGAAAATACATTTCTAAGTTGTTCAAGGAATATGAATATTAATTCAAACAATATCATTTAGTTTATATTCGTGAAATCACATAATGCAACCACAACATGATCACCTAAGAAAGCCGGCCTTGCACTGACTCCCTATAATACATATTCTCGCTATCAAACTTTACAAAGTTTCAATCAGATCATGATCCTCAAGGCAGATAGATCTTGTCAAAAGTAGTAGCATGCCAAAGCAACAAATCAACCATTATAGAAGATGCAAATGCATGATTGCATGAGTGTGGGTATAGCTATGTATACAAAAGGCAACATCACACGCAGCTTTAAGCACTCAAAATGAATATTATATGGGCAGTGTAGATTTTGCTAGGGAATGGCCAATAGACATTTTTGTCTTTCATTCCATAGTTAAGACATGAGGAGGAAAATATTTATCTATCCTGCAAAGTGGAAATTGGATTTAATCTGGCAAAGACATTAGTCGAAATCAACAACTATGCTGCAAAACTTCTACCATTTAATTGCGATGCTCCTTGTAATCTCGAGAAATTGAGACCCACAAAACCTAATATTGGTTTCTATGCAAGGATCACATATATTTTTTGAACAAAAAGGATCACATATATTTCCTAAGAACGATTAAAATGGACATAAAATACAGGCCATGCAATTGTGCAACATTGATAACAGTATAATACCAATAAATTTATTTAAAGGCAATTACAGAGTGGTAACAAAAAAGAGGTTTGTGATTTAGAGGTGCAGCTACACAAACCAAATAATATTAGTTATTTTCCTAGTCATACCAGCTGGTTAGACATAACCATCCAAAATGTCTATTCATTTGAGTAGAAATTTAACATATTTCCTAAGTTAAATATTGGCATAGAGTAAGGCTGAGGAACTCATCAGTCAATTAAATGTGCATACTTACGTTTATGAGATCCTTGTGCCGCTGGATGAGCATCTGCTTCTCCTTGCGCAGCTGGGCCAATTCCATATCCAACTGGTTTGAGTAAGCATATATGCCACAACAAAATGCCTACAAGCCTATATACTATAGCAAGAAATATTATCATGTGAAGATTGCCTCTATCACTGATGACATTCGCATGACAATATTCTGAGACCACCAAGGTTCATTTTAGAAAGCGAGAAACATGATATATCGCAAGCAAGAAACCTGGTTATATCACCAAACATTCTATATTGACGAGAAATTCACATAGAGCGATGTATGCTAGACATGAACCACAGTGTGAGGCCTCAAAGTACCAACAATAGTATAAGATAGCAGATATATGTGTCCACATGTTTTCTGCATCCTTACAAAATTTAACAGGTTCAATTACTATTTAGCACGCATCAATGACAAACAAGATCAGCACCCAAGCCATGCTCAACTGAACTCTTAGCAGAGCAATCTAGAATCAGCATTGTAGATATTACAGGGGCAAAATCTTTCAAAGACTAGCGGCTGCAAGGATTTTACTAATCATGAAAAGTAAAAAAAAATAGAGAGGACTTGTCATCACACAACCACACTCCCATTAGTAAACTATGTGGTTCAGGATGCAAGTACCATACATAAAAAAGTATAACTGATCAAACTTTTGGTATGATGAACAAAGACAGCAAATTCAACAATCACCATTTGTTCCTAGGATCCAAGAGTTTTATCAAGATTCTCCAGGAACATAGATAATGCAGCTGCTACAACACAACCACCAGCAACTACCTGCATGATCAATACTTGCAAACCTTTTATTGCCAATTCACTATAATGAGTCTATCTCTCAAAATTTGGTCGAACAGGCAACCAAAAAAAGCAGTCTTGCGTGTAGTTAACTTAAAATTTACTTGTAGTAACTTAATCCCATAATAGTTTTGCTTTAAAACCAAAAGTTGTATGTATATTGGTGGGACAGGCAACCAAAAACTTGCTCGGACAGGCGCTGCAGCAACCTTTTCTTTTCATTAACTAAGAATTTACTTGTATATATAGTAACTGAACCCATAACAATTTTGCTTTAGGAACTTTAGTCTACAGATCTTTTGTTCTTTTGTACTTAAATTTCTATGACTAAACTGAAATACGCATGGGAGAAGCATGAATCCATGACCAATAATTAAATCCTAATGCGTACCTGTATACTGGACTATTTCAATCCATAGAACCAAGAGTGTCGGCACTAAATCGCTCTCCGGTGGTACCACGTCCGGCAGGCATATAAGCCGGATCTGGTGACCTGGAGAGAATGTGTCGTGGTGGGGAGGAGGGGCGCGGGCTTTTGCTCCACTGTCCATATTGGGGGCGTGCACGGCGAGATGGCGCGTCTCCATTGTAGAGGGCTCACTGCTGCAGGGGAGGGTGGGAGAAGACAGCTCCTCCTCCTCCTCCTCTGGCCGTCCACTGGGTTGGGAAGGAGAGGGGGATGGGAGGTGCTGCGGCGCTGGGGGTCAGGGAGGGAGAGGGGTGGCAGCGCACGGCGGTGGGGCTGGGGTGCGGCGCGCTATAGGGCGAAGGTCGGCGGCCGCGTGCGCACCATCCAGCCACGCGCAGCCGCTGGCGGGCGCACGCAAAGCCACAACGGCCATGGCTAATGGCCATCAGGGTGTCGCCGCGGAGCTCGCCTCCGCTCGTCGGTGCCCCAAGCACCGCCAGGAGAGAGCGCGGGGAGGAAGCCCCCTCACTCATCATCACCCTTGGCATGGATGTGGAGAAGGAGCCGAACGTCGCGTCCTGGATCGACGGCGGCGCGGATCCAGATGCCCCGCCATGGGCATGACCATTCCCGATCTGACGACGCTCTCCTACTCGATCTAGTCTAGGGGCATATAGATGGATAGAAGGTGGGGGAAGGTGGAGGGGATGAGGGCGGAGGGCATCGGCCGGTGGGATCGCCGGGCGGATGAGTGCGGCGGCGGCTGTGGATGAGAGGAGAGAGAGAGAGTTTGGTGGGGTGGGTCGATCGGGGTCAGTGTGCCGGTGTGGTGTGGGGTGGACACACTCAGTAGTAGCGTGGGGTATCTCACCTCACTATCGCTATTCGCTTAGCAGTAGCGCGGGTAGCAGGAGCGTGCTGCTGCAAAATCTAGGGTGGTAGGTATTGTCTGTCGATTTTAGTAGCAGCGTGGTTTCACTGGGCTGCGCTACTGCTAACTCTGTAGCAGTAGCGCTTGTTTTGTTCCCGCGCTGCAGATAATTAGCAGTAGCGCCTCTTTTTGTACCGCGCTGCTGCTAAGATTCTGTGTATAAGGTTTTCCCTAGTAGTGAGTGGTTGTCTTCGGGGACTAGCCTTGCATGTTTATTGGCGACCTAGCCCATCTCCGGGGTCGCATGGACGGCCGCCATTTTGACCAACAACAAGAGAGAGGTCGTATGACCAAGCTGGATTATTCTTGGTCTATTTTACGATCCATCGTGGTGAGATATGCCTCTCTGGCCCGCCGACTAAAAGTGTGTGTGTGGGGGGGGCGTTGCTACCTCGCACTTTGCTAGGTGAACCTCAATTGGGGGGCATGCGTTCATAGCTTAGGATTCCCTTCGTGGCGACGCGAGGGGTGGGGTTGGGGGGCTGCTATCTACTTCGCACTTTGCTAGGTGAACCTCGGTTGGGGAGCAGGGGGCATGCATTCATAGCTTAGGATTCCCTTCATGCCGACACGAGGGGGGAGGGCTGCTAGCTACTTTGCACTGTGCTAGGTGAACCTCGGTTGGGGGGGCATGTATTCATAGCTTAGGATTCCCTTCATGCCGAGACAAGGGAAGGGGGGCTACTAGCTACTTTGCACTTTGCTAGGTCAACCTCGGTTGGGGGGCATGCATTCATAGCTTAGGATCCCCTTCGTGCCGACACGAGGGAGGGGGCTGCTAGCTACTTTGCACTTTGCTAGGGTGAACCTCGGTTGGGGGGCATGCATTCATAGCTTAGGTTTCCCTTCGTGCCGACACGAGGGAGGGGTGCTGCTAGCTACTTCGCACTTTGCTAGGGTGAACCTCCATTGAGGGGGGCATGCAATCATAGCTTAGGATTCCCTTCGTGCCAACACAAGGGAGGGGGCCTACTAGCTGCTTTGCACTTTTCTAGGTGAATGAACCTCGGTTGGGGGGCATGCATTCATAGCTTAGGATTCCCTTCGTTCCAACACGAGGGAAGAGGCGGGCTTCTAGCTACTTCGCACTTTGCTAGGTGAAACTCGGTTGGGGGGCATGCATTCATAGCTTAGGATTCTCAATTCGTGCCGACACGAGGGGGGTGGGGGCAAGCAATACCATGCACTTTGTGAGAGAGGTGCCACATCGAAGTTGCATTTGGTATTTGAAAATCAAACCACCCTTTTGATACATAAATTTGGTCCACATGCAAATGTGTTCGTGTTTTGACCCTCTCCCGCGTCATTTTTCGCCAAATTGATGAACATTAGACAAGTCAGATGACGTAACATTCACGGTTCACTCAAACTAACCGTGTGCCACGCTGGTGCCCCTGTCACGCACACATCCGCACAATACATTGGGCTCCACGAGGCTCCCCCTCTCAAAAATATGTGCCAGCCTCGAGGGTTTTTCTGTTTCAAAACACACAGTTGTTATCTCCCGACCGTGTGCGATGTTTCTTGTTCCCAATCCCGCCTACATCCCTAGATAATATCTACCCACCTCGAGGGTTTTTCTGTTTCCTAACACACGGTTGTTATCTCCGGTCTGTGTGCGATGTTTCTTGTTCCCAATCCCGCCTTCATCCCTAGAAAATATTTGCCCGCCTCGAGTCTGTTTCATAACACACGGTTGCTATCTCCAGACCATGTGCAATGCAGTATCATCAAAATTTTCAATAGCCCGGCATTTCACTCCAGCATTTGACTCTCGCATAGTAAAATTTTCAGTACCAACGTCATTTCCTCAAACACCCTGCCCCCCTCCACACACACACACCAAAACCTCGTCGGGCGTGCGCACACACACACACACCCCTCCCTCACTCGAAACCCTAGCAAGGTCCCCGCCACCGCTGCCGCCACAAGGCCTCCATTGTCAACATCTGCCAGTTTGCCGGTGCAGCTTACCCATGGATCTCCATAACCAGGCCGCCCTGAGTTTCTTAGATGACGCCTGCCAAACGCCCCCTTTCCCACAGATCCCCATAACCATCCCCATCCCCCACTCCAGAGCGTCGCAGCCTAAGCCCGGCTATGCTTCCCGTGGAGCTCGAGGAGCAACTTGCCCAAAAGAGGTGTATAGCGGTCTCTTCGCCCGACATCGCCGAGGAAGCTGACGACCATTACTGGCGGTAGGCACTCAAGCAGTGGGCTAGAGTATGCAGGCATGTCTCGGCCGCCGTCTACGACATCGAGGTCATCGACAACAATGGCCTGAGGCGGGCTATGTCACAGGTTAAGTGGCCCACCCCAAACCCTCGGGTTCAACCGTCGTCGATCTCATCCATGGCCCTGCCGCTGATCTCTTCTGGCTCACTGTCAACAATTTGCCATTCTACATCACCATCGAGCGCCTTTTGTCATTTCTGAAGGACACGTTCTACGATGCTGGCTTGGTTTCCACGGCTTCCAAGTCAGACCTCATCGACGGCGACCACGAGGAGGGCACCCTCTTCGGCTCTTCCAAGGGGAAAGGGCCCATATGCTCTTCCAAGGGGAAAGCACCCGTCTGCGACAACATGGAGCGCATCCAGTGTCCATGCTCTTCCCACAGGAACGAGTCCATCTATGACAAGTGAGGAAACCCATGATTTGTTTTGCCATGCCTATTCAAAGGGGGAAACCCATGATTTGTTTTGTTGAGTCCCTTTTGTAGTGTAGTGAGAATATGTCCAGTTTTAATTGCTATATCTGGTTGTTTGCAGTATGCCTTGTTTATTTCAGTTGTTCACAATGTGATGCTCTATATGTGCAATTATTTACTGTGTGGTACATTTCATCAATCCAGTTTTAAACATACCAATAGTAATGCATATATTTGCTTGCTGTTAAGACTGTTATAGCTACCATATGCCTCTTTTAAAGTTTTTTGATTGTTTGGTTGTTTGTAGTTAGGATATGTCCAGTTTCAAATGCTATCTTTGCTTGTTCGTAGTATGCCTTGGTTATTCCAGTTATTCACAACATGATGTTCTATAAGTGCAAGTATGAACTGTTGTGCTTAACATGCTTCTCGACGTACCTACACATGAAAATTTTGGGAATGACTGTTGTTTTCCATCGAGGTTAGTTTCATCCCATGGCTTATATCTGCTCACTGCTTAGGATATCGGTAGCTAGTACCATATAGGCAGACGGCTGATAAGGGACTAATCGGTGAATCGGACTTTTAGTTGAATATATCTGCAACCCATTTATCGTTAGGTTAATTGGGGCCATATGTAATATATCTGAGGCTACATAGCAACATGCACTGTACTTAATGTCTAAAGATGCAATACTAGGCTATATAGAAACAAGGAAGAGTGTTACATTAATGTTCTAATGATGTCTAGATATACGTAGAAGAGCAGCAACAACAACAACAATAGCAACAACAACAACACAACCCTGTTTGGATACTCAACTTAGCTAGAGGTTAGAGTTAGTTTCTAGCTCATTACTAACCCTGAACTAACTCCATCCAAAGAGTTGTTTGGATGGTAGGTTTAGATTGACAATAAATGCACTAGGAGAACTAGCTCCAATTAGCACCTCTTCGGTTGGATTGTTTTTTTGGGTGGGTTATAGATGCAACTAGCTCAAACTAGCCCTCATGTTTAGATATACTTTAGGGATATTTGAGCCCGAACTAGCTCAAACTAACTGTAATCCCTGGATACAACGGCAGTTAATCAGCCGATAATTTGTAAGAATGCACTAAACTCCTTCCGGCCCATAATATAAGATGTTAATTCATCCAATATGTGAGTATATTGGATGTTATAAGATACTCCCTCTGTTACTAAATATTTATCTTTTTAGAGATTTCAAATGGACTACTACATACGGATGTATATAGACACATTATAAAAGAGTGTTGTACTACATCATTGTGCAATTGTTGTTTAGCTTCTAATATTAACTTGGTGCTTTTAGGTACATAGGTCATTGGTAAAGATCCGCGCTTCGACCCTTTCTGCGTATGGGGCAATGAGATATCGATGAACCATCATCAAGTGAGGAAGCTGATAAAGATTGTTAGTAAAATAGGTCCAAAGATGGCAATTAAACTATTTGTTTACACTTTATCCAAGACAACAGCGAACTGCATGATGGTAAGTAGGAACTCTGCAGCCTTCTTTTTATTGCCCATAATGAGTTGTGTTAGATGACAATGTCCGAATCTTTTTCCTTTGCAGTGGTTGCCAAAGCAGTTTACTCAAGATTGCATCTCAAACTACATGATTGGTGGGCATGCAAAGGTTAAAGTATTTCTACCAGAACACAATGGTTATCTAGATGTTTTCATGAAGAACATGAAGCATGGGCGATCAGCCATCACAAGGGTTGGACTAGAGTCGTGTGTGCCTTCTGCATGGAGGAGGGCACAATATGGGCATTCCACTTCACCTTGTTCAGCAACCAGAATATATTTCGCCTCTTTCTTTACCGTCTTTAATAGTACAAGTATACAACTGTGGTTCATCGTTCTTTATTTGGTTCTTATGTAATTCTTGAACATATGTACCTATGAATCGAATAATGCATTGGTTGTTTGAACCTGATGGATATGAATGAGGCTGTAGCATAAATTCAAACTCAAATTCAAATCCAGTGCAATTTGAAATAGAAGCAATTAAATTACCGTAAAATTATGCTCTCCAGGTTGTTACGGCACACACACTTGGTAAAACACAAATGTTTGCGATATACACCATAATCTGAGCGGGCACAGAGAGGAAACGTGTGCAAGCATGCACACGGTTGCCATTTGCAAAGCGTGTGCGATGTCAGACAATATCGCAAACGGTGCGGGCGAACTAAACGTTTGTGTTAGTTGCCTTATCGTACATGATTCACAACCATGATCTGTTTCTAATGAAGTATGCATCGTAAATGTTGCACCACAGAATGGCGTGTGCGATAGTTGTCATGTACGACGATGTTACGATGGTCCGAAGTTTCGTAATCCTGTCCGACACTCATATGAAGATTAGCTAATCTTCTTAAAAGTGAGCCATTTGTGATGGGCCGCGCATCATACACGTTCTATAATTGTGAGCCGTTTGTGATGGGTCGCGCATCGTAAACATATCACCACAGAATACCGACTGCGATGGCAATGCGAGCAGAAATGAGCAGGAGTGTTGTAGGGTCCCTATCCCTGATGGTTTCTGGGTCGTGTGGGAAGGACCCCCCCTATCTCCCACACTCACTTGGCGACGGTTCCAAATGTTGTCGTGGAAAGGGATTAAAAACCGTTTGTTTAGGACTGATGCGCACCAGTGACATGGCCAAATAGTCCGGCAAACACGGAACCAAGACTCGTGAAGACATACTCCTCGTGGATCTATAGCCATCCATGGAAAGAAACGCTTGGAACCTTTCCTCCATTCTATTCTTTCCTTTTGAACCTCTCTGCTTTGTTCCCAACCATTGTAGCGTTCCATTTCACAGATCTATAGAATTGAGGTCGCCCCGCCGCCACCTCTAGCATAACAACGTCTATGCAGGTACACCAACACAGATGTCTATCACTTGTATTACATGCCAATTGTCCTTGGCATTCTTGCCAATGATCGATTTTGCTTGTGTTCGCTAACATACAAATAGGGGGCAACACCATCAATGATGAATGTGAGGTTCGGCCATGAGGTGACGGCGGTGAAGGGGCGCACCCCCGCGTGGCTAAGTCCGCAGCTAGGTGCGGAGTTATTCAAGCCGTGTGCCACTCACCCCTACCTAGTGAAGAACGAGTGTAACCATTACTGCCTCGACTGCGCGGGAGAGGAAGGCGCCATCTGTTGCACCCAGTGCATCCATGTATGTAACGCATATAGGATAGAACATTGACATGTGTAGCTTAATATATTCACGTCTCCGACGCGCACTAATGATGGCGGCGATGTTTTGGATGGATGCAATTTCAGATTCGAAAGTCATCATACCACGAAGTGATCCGGGTGGCCGAGCTAAAGGCAGTGGCGGATGTCTCGTAGGTGCAGACGTACGTCATCAACTACGACATGGTGGTGTTCCTGAACCGGCGGCCGCAGGCACCGCAGCATGACATGAAGTGCATTTTCCCCGCCGGCGCGTGCCTGGAGTGCGGTCTGGGACTCATGGATGCCAACTTCCTCTTTTGCTCCCTGAGCTGCAAGGTACATGCACGCGTCTTACCGTCGCCTCTTTGGTGTGCTTATTACCTTTCATATTTGTGAGTTCACTGTGAAGGCACCACGTGGCTCGATACAATCACTTAACTGAAATCGGTCTTTGAATGGATGGACAAGGTCTAACATTAGAGGGTACTATCGCTTTTTTGTGAAATATAGCACCGTGTGGATGAATAGGGTAGTAAATGTCATGGATGAAATGTGCCTATCATTTTTGGAAAATAGGCTATCTCTTGGGCCGAAAATTATTGTTGTAGCCAATTAAGACGCTTTTAAATCGCAAAGTGCCCTTTCTTAGGCGCCCGACACATCTGGATGGAGGTAGTAGTGGATGCGGCCGGGATGCAAACCTAACTGATGGCCTTGATGCCACCTAGTTCGCGATGGGCTCACATGCTCCAAGCTCTCCCATGTATTAGCTCGCACGCGATCTAGCATGCGATTCCATTGCGAGCACTATTTTTCTTTTTCCTCCCATTGCCCACCCCACTAGCGACGGCCGCCTGCCGCCCTGACCACCCATGACTAGCGGTGCTGCCCTCGAGTGCCTTGCCGCTCAACCTGCTTGAGCGCCCTGGCCATCCCTCTATCTATTGGTCCCTCCTCCGGTGTCGGGAGTACCCCTGACAATGCTAAGTTTCACAAACATTCGCATTGATTTCATCAACATTGAAAATGTAGCTTATCTTTATGGATGTGTGATGAGGTGCCTTGGTGTAGGTGTTTGTTGGTTTCACTAGATAATGTTCGTAAATTAAAAAGTAAAATCTGAAGAAAATTTAATAGCACGAGCAATACTCAGTAATTTAGTCGTATATGTAAAGCCAAGACCATCTACTTAGGTCACTCATTATTTTCTAGGTTAGGGATATTGGAGAGAACTTCACAACACCCACATTCTATGCAAAAATATGATTTTATGCATTATGCGCAAAAATACATCCTAATAGACACCTGGACCATCCATGCTTGAAGTTCTATATGTTCCTAAGTGGCGCATAATCTTTTGACCCGGAATCGCCTCTTAATCGGTCACATCGCATTCCTTCACGCACATCATATTTTGATCGAAAAAACTATGTATATAATGTTTGTACTTTGGATGTTATTTCTGAAAACTCTATTACTAATATGAGCTCGAAGATCTACTAGCATAGAATACATATGCAATCTTAGGCATTTGCTTGTATGGACATGAAATTTTGCTAGACAGTTTTTTATTTTTTCAATAACTTAGACTTATTGGAGTATATATGAGCATCATGATCAATTATGTTTGCCGCATTTGTATGAACTACCTAGCTAGTTTATAGACTTTACTAATGAAAATGTTTGTTTCTTGTTGATGTCAACTTGATGGAATGGTGTCTGATTCGAATCTAACATTCATTATTGATCCAAGACACAATCGGGAAGACTCGAGCTTAGAAACAGAAGAAGAAGAAGAAGAAGAAGAAGAAGAAGAAGAAGAAGAAGAAGAAGAAGGCGGTGATGGACTAACGGGGTCAAGCAACCACCCGCCGGGATGGATTAGCTACCGCTGCCGACCCCGAAAGGGCATCCCTGAATGGGAACCCTTCTATTGATCTTGGTTATTTTTCGTTGGTTTTCACCAATTTAGACATGTTTTTTCTTCTTCATAACAAAATTTTTCATCAGAGTTTTTTATCTTTTACCTCTCATGGAGATGGGTCAAGACTAATTTTCCGAATTGTTCAATAATGGTGAGGTAGCTCCCTCAAAGATACATTATGCATGTTGTAATGCAATCGTTTGGTGCTTATTTAAAGTGTTGTGGATGCTCTTGTTGGGGAACGTAGTAATTTCAAAAAAATCCTACGCACATGCAAGATCATGGTGATGCATAGCAACAAGAGGGGAAGAGTGTTTTCCACATACCCTCATAGACCGTAAGCGGAAGCATTATGACAACGCGGTTGATGTAGTCGTACGCCTTCATGATCGACCGATCCTAGTACTGAAAATATGACACCTCTGCGATCTGCACAAGTTCAGCTCGATGACGTCCCCCGAACTCTCGATCCAGCTGAGTGTCGAGCAAGAGCTTCGTCAGCACGACATCGTGATGACAGTGATGATGATGCTACCGACACACACTACTGGAATCGGCTACTTTGCCATCTGCCAGCTCTTTGCCGTCAGCTAGCGGACGGCAAAGAGGCTCTTTGCCATCAGCTACCTGAAAGCAGACGGCAAAGAACAGGCTGATGGCAAAGAAAGCCTTTGCCATCAGCCTGTTCTTTGCCGTCTGCTAGCTGACGGCAAAGAATCTTTGCTGTCCGCTAGCAGACGGCAAAGAGGGAGGGGGCCCCACTGAGGAGCTGGTTAAAAAATACTTAACGGCCCCCCTCTTTGCCGTCCGCTAGCGGACGGCAAAGCGCACATTAGCGGACAGCAAAGGTGGCGGGCGGCAAAGATTAAACGTATCTAACGGCCGGCGTGCCCCACCCCCCCTCTCTCGATCTGTTTCCCTCCCACACACGCGCGCCGCCGCACCCACCACTCGCCGCCGCCCGGCCACACCATCGCCCCGCCGCCCCACCGTCCTCCCGCCCCGTCGCCCCACCGCCCCGTCGCCCCGGCCCCCCGCCCCGTCTCAGCGCCGCCACGCCTAGGCCCCCCGGCGACCCGGCCCCCCGCGCCCCACCGCCCCGGGCGCCGTCGCTCCACCGGCCGCCCGCCCCGTCGCCCCCGCCGCGCCCCGGCCCCCCCCCCCCGCGCCCCACCGCCCTGAGCTCTACCTCTCCTTTTTTCTGTTTTTTTAGTTTTAGGTTTATGTTTAGTTTAGATTTACTTTTAGTTTTAGTTTTAGGTTTACTTTTAGGTTTAGGTTTAGTTTTAGTTTAGTTTTAGGTTTAGAGTTAGTTTTTTCCTTTTTTTCTTCTGTTTCTTTAGTTCTAGGTTTATGTTTAGATTAGATTTAGGTTTAGTTTTAGGTTTAGTTCAGTTTTAGGAAAGAAAAAGAAGAAGAAGAAAACAACACGAGAGGAGGAAAAGAAGAAGAGGAAAAAGGAAAGGAAGAAGAAGAAGAGGAGGAGGAGAAGAAAAAAGAAGAAGAGGAAGAAGAAGAAGAAGAAGAAAACAGGAGAGAAGGAGAAGAAGAGGAGGAAAAAGGAAAGGAAGAAGAAGAAGAGGAGGAGGAGAATAAAAAAGAAGAAGAGGAAGAAGAAGAAGAAAAAAACAGGAGAGGAGGAGAAGAAGAAGAGGAAAAAGGAAAGGAGGAGGAAGAAGAAGAAGAAGAAGAAGAAGAAGAAGGAAAAAAAGGAAGAAAAGGAAGAAAAGGAAGAAGAGGAAGAAGAAGAAAAGGAAAAAAGACCCCGACCCGGCACCCCGACGCGACACCCCGACACCGAGACCCCGACCCCGACACCCCGACCCCGACCCCGACCCCGACCCCGACACCCCGACCCCGACACCCCGACCCCGACCCCGACACCCCGACCCCCCCGAGCCTGACCCGACACCCCGACCCCGAGCCTGACCCGACACCCTGACCCCGACACCACACCCCGACCCTGAAACAACACCCCGACACCGACACGGCACTACCCCGACATCGACACGACACCCCGACCCCCCGACCCCGAAACAGTACCCTGACCCCGACACGGCACCCCGACACCGACAGGACACCCCGACCACCGACACCTCCCGAAAAGGTGTTCTTTGGCCTTCCAGAGGCCGACGGGGTCATATATTTGTGAATTATTAGTGACGTCATATATTTTTCGATTTTGTTATGAAAAACATCATATATAATTGTGTTGATCGTGTAGTTTTAAATGTGCGGTTGTTTCATCGCTGCGAGGTTTGGTGTTCGACAACCTCGCCGTGCGTTTGACGAGCTCTGCCCCTTCGTTCATGGGTGAGCACAAATTTTTTTAGTAGTGTCAGGTATTCAATTTTTTATGTTGTACTTGATGATGATACACTTAAGTGATATACATATTATTATTCATGTCGATACTTTTTTTATGTTGTACTAATTTCGTTTATTCTTTGTCATGGGAGGTGTTGAAAGATGGTGGGCGCTGGTCGGGAGCGCGCCGAGGCCCCTTCTTCGTTGGCGCGTGGTGCGAGGTCTTCCATTCCACACACACCTCTCCGCCGAGCGTTGCTGGACAGTATGGCGACACCGCCGGGCCCTTCTTCGTCGACCGCGGTGCCCAGCAGGGGACGAGGTAAGAAGAAGAGAGGAGGTGGAGCACGTGGTCGCGGGAGAGGAGGTAGGGTGACTCTTATGGCGCCTTCCTCGCCACCGCCCCCAGCTATTTCACCCGAGCACGTGACTGCTAGGGTGGACTCGTCTGAGGAGGAGGCTGCACGGACTCCGGTCCATGAGCCTCCGGTCCATGAGTCTTCGGCCCACGAGCCTCGGGTCGATGGCCCTTCGGCCCACGAGACCCCGCAGGAGCACACGTCTGGATGGGGTACCTGGTCGGGTCAGCCCGAGCATGGCGGGGAGCCGAGTGGCCGTGCTGATGATGGCGAGGAGCCGACTGATGAGGAGGGGGAGGAGGGGGGCAACGTCTACCAACGTGGTGCTACATGGCTCCCGTCCATGCCGGTGACCCGCGAGCAGAGGTGGTTGATTTTCCCTGATGGGGAGAGGTACGTAAGTGCATTTAATATTTTTGTACCTTCTGCATTCACGTTTCTTAAAATAACTAATGCGTTGGCCTTGTCATGTTGCAGGGGTTGGGACCACCATCATAGTGTCCGCCGGCCCAACTCCGTCCTTGGAGTTCTTTGCCGGCAAAACTTCCCGGGTTTTGTCACGTTGCCTGGTGAGGGTCGGCTTCCAGAGCTTGGATTGAGCTGGGAGCACTACGTGGCTGCCCCGGCCCCGCCGGATGAGATTATCGACGGTGTCGTGTGCGACACGAGGGCAGACATGGCGATCAGAAAGTTCTGGGTAATTTCTCCTTTACACATTTAAAAATCTTCAACTAGCTAGTTATTAATTGTACTAATCAATATTGTCTCATTTGATTGCAGACATTCTACAGGTGTGAGGAGGGATACGGGGAGGACGCGGCACATGTTATCGAGAACGTCTGCAAGCGCCTACTCCAGAACTTACGACACGAGGCTCGTGTGCAGGCTGTTCGAGACTACTACGCCTTGTGTGGTATCAAGAAGACCAAGCCGGCGTGCCACGATAAGTTCCTGAGTAAGGAGCAGTACATGAAGGTAATTCTTAAGGCCTTCTCTACTTAAGTTCCTTCATTTAGTAATTCTTAGCCGTAGCACTCAAGTTTCTATTTGCTAACTTAGGCGCCTCCGAGATGGTGTGCGGATCGGATGGATTGTTGGGAGGTGTTGGTCGATGAGTGGTGCTCAAAACAATGGCTAGCCCTCCACAACGAGGCCAAGGACAGACGTGCCCAAATGGAAGGTGTGCCACACCATCACGGCAGCTCCAACTTATATCAGTTCGGGCGCAACTGGGTATGTGGTTTGCTTCATGATTCATGCAATTCATTCATCATGCTAGCTTGAGCCCTTTAATTACTAATTTTCATTGTTTCTCTCTTTCAGGCACGCTACAATAAGGCGGATAAGGTGCCAGAGGTGTATGACCTGTATGCCATGGCCCACACTGCCTCTTTCAAGAAAGTCAAGGCTTTCTCTTAGTCTGACCTCGATGATGCAAACAACTTCACCAACATCTCCTCCCACAACAAGCTCGTGAGATATAGAGATGAGGGGAAGGCGAGGAAAGGGGAGGACTTTAACCCGAGCCAGGGTCCCATTGATCTAGAGCTGGTGATGATATCTGGTGGCGGAAGGTCCCATGGCTCCATAGCCATTGGAGATGGACTTATCCATTGTCCTAGCACTCTCCCGGAGATCAGGGCGCGCCAGTCGAGCTCCGCTCCTGAGATAAGCCCTCGTGAACGGCCAGTGCAACTCGCCATCAAGGTTAGTGATATGTACTCAGTTATCTTTCTCCATTACATTGTGTGCGCTTCCATCAATGATTATAAATGGTCATGTGAGTGGTGTTGCAGGCTGCTATACAGAGTGAGAGAGATAGAACAGAGAAACTTCTGGCGGAGGCGGCGGAGAGGCAGCGGGAGTTGGAGGAGAGGACGACAAAGATGATGGAGGAGGAGAGGGCACGGAATGACATGCAGGCAAGGGCCATGTACGAGCTCCTTGTGGTAAGTTTCTTCTGCAGATTAGCCAAAACATTCATGTAGTGTTTGTCTAATTACTAACTAGTATGACTGAGTCGTCAAAACCAAATGTGCAGTCTGTGTGCGAGAAGACAGGTCAGACCGCTCCGCCGATGCCAGTGATTGCTCCTGGGACCACGGTGAGTTTTATTTGAATGGACATTACTTGCTAGTCTTAACATTTGAGTGTCATCATGCTAACAAGACATTGGAAATGATCTTTGGTGTAGCGTCACCCCAGACAAGCATGGCATGATCCTTCTCCAGCTACTGACACGAGCCACCCCGCTCCTACACCTCCTGGATCTTGGTAAGTTTATCTAGTGTTTTTCTTAACACATGCATAAAGACCTAGACTTAGCTTTATTTCCTCCAATGCTTACCATAATGACCTAGACTTAGCTTCTTCTCCTCCAAAATGACTTAATAAGCTTACTGACCTCCAAAACCATCCATTTTACCTAAGTTAGCTCTAAAACGATCCGTACTTAGCTTACTTATGTCAAAAATTGCATAATTAGCTTAGTTAGCTCATAGGCGATCCATTTTACCTAAGTTAGCTCTAAAATGACCCATTTTACCTAGGTTAGCTTATAAATGATCCAGTTCATCCAAGTTAGCTCAAAAATGACCCATTTTACCTAGATTAGCTCCTAAATGATCCATTTTACCTATGTTAGCTTTAAAATGACCCATTTCACCTAGGTTAACTCCAAAATGACCCATCTTACCTAGGTTATCTCATAAACGATCCATTTCAACTAATTTAGCTCATAAACGATCCATTTCACCAAGTTAGCTAAAAAATGATCCATTTCACCTAAATTAGCTCTTAAATGATCCATTTCACCTAAGTTAGCTCAAAAAGATCCATTTCAACTAAATTAGCTCATAAATGATCCATTTCACCTAAGTTAGCTCAAAAACGATCCATTTCAACTAAGTTAGCTCATAAATGATCCATTTCACCTAAGTTAGCTAAAAACGATCCATTTCACCTTAGTTACCTCAAAAACGATCCATTTGACCTTAGTTAGCTCATAAACGACCCATTTCAACTAAGTTAGCTCATAAATGATCCATTTCACCTTAGCTAGCTCATAAACGACCCATTTCAACTTAGTTAGCTCATATATGATCCATTTCACGTAAGTTAGCTCATAAATGACATACTCTTCTTGTTCTAGTCTTCTTCTTGTTCTACTCTTCTTGTTCTCGTCTTCTTCTTGTTTTACTCTTCTTGTTCTAACTTTCTTATTTTTCATTTTGCAGATTTCATTCACTTGACGAAAGCTTGCATAGATGGAGTGCTCCTTATCCCTTTCTCTATTTCTTTTGTATCGTTGAACTATGCATGTATCATTGGATGAAACTATTGTAATATATATGGTTGGATGCCTCTATGTTGAACTTGTTATGTATGATGGAACTATGCATGTAATATATATGGTTGAATGATGAAGTTATGTGTTGGATATCTTATATGTTTGCTCTATAATGGCCTTTTGAAATATATCTATATATGTCATATATATTTGTGATGAAAATTGTTGGATTTAATAAAAAAACAGATAAAAGAGCCAATATGCAGGCTCTTTGCCGTCTGCCACCAACGGCAACGGGCTCTTTGCCGTCTGCCGCGGACGGCAAAGAAGACACGTGGCATCCAGCTGTGCTTCCTGGGAGCTGACCCATTTGGTCAGTTTGCCTACAGTGGCAGACGGCAAAGACTTTGCCATCAGTGGCAGACGGCAAAGAACCTGCACTTTGCCATCAGTGGCAGACGGCAAAGAACCCGCCATGTAGTGACGTGTAGATGACATCATACGGCGGACGGCAAAGACACTAGAAATTTTGCCGTTAGTGGCGGACGGCAAAGGCCTGCCGTTAGCCACTTAACGGACTGACAGTGCAATTATTGCCATCCGCTCTCTTTGCCGTCCGCCGCAGACGGCAAAGGGCCTTTGCCTTCAGCCGCCAGGAAGCACACGGCAAAGTAGCTGTTTACCATAGCCTACTTTGCCGGAGCCTTTTGCCGTCCGCGGCTGACGGCAAAGGCCTTTGCCATCCGCCGTTCATGCCTTTGCCGTCCGCCGTGGCAGACGGGAAAATAGCTGATTCCTGTAGTGACAGGGCTTCGCCTAAGCACTATGATGATATGACTGAGGTGCATTATAGTGGAGGGGGGCACCGCACACGGCTAAGAGAACAATCATCAACTTGTCTCTCTATGGGGTGCCCCCCTCCCCCGTAAATAAAGGAGTGGAGGAGGGGGAGGGCCGGCCCTCTACTATGGCGCGCCCTAGGTAGTCCTACTCCCACCAGGAGTAGGATTCCCCCCTTTCCAAGTAGGAGTAGGACAAAAGGAAGGGGAAGAGAGAAGAGAAGAGAAGGAAGGAGGGGGTGCCGCCCCTCCCCCCTACTCCAAATCGGGCTAGGACTTGGGGGGGCACGCGGCCTGCCCTAGGCAGCCCCTCTCTTTCTCCCCCTAAAGCCCAATAAGGCCCATATACTCCCCGGGGGGGTGTCCGGTAACCTCCCGGTACTCCAGAAAATGCCCGAACTCATCTGGAACCATTCTGATGTCCAAACATAGGCTTCCAATATATCGATCTTTACGTCTTGACCATTTCGAGACTCCACGTCATGTCCGTCATCAAATCCTGGACTCCGAACTACCTTCGGTACATTGAAACACATAAACTCATAATACCGATCGTCACCGAACGTTAAGCGTGCGGACCCTACGGGTTCGAGAACTATGTAGACATGACCGAGACATGTCTCCAGTCAATAACCAATAGCGGAACCGGGATGTTCATATTGGCTCCCACATATTATACGAAGATCTTTATCGGTCAAACCGCATAACGATATACGTTTGTTCCCTTTGTCATCGGTATGTTACTTGCCCGAGATTCGATCGTCGGTATCTCAATACCTAGCTCAATCTCGTTACCGGTAAGTCTCTTTACTCGTGCTGTAATGCATCATCCTACAACTAACTCATTAGTCACATTGCTTGCAAGGATTATATTGATGTGCATTACCGAAAGGGCCCAGAGATACCTCTCTGACAATCGGAGTGACAAATCCTAATCTCGATCTATGGCAACTAAACAAACACCACCGGAGACACCTCTAGAGCACATTTATAATCACCCAGTTACGTTGTGACGTTTGGTAGCACACAAATTGTTCCTCCAGTATTCGGGAGTTGCATGATCTCATAGTCATAGGAATATGTATAAGTTATGGAGAAAGCAATAGCAACAAACTAAACAATCATCGTGCTAAGCTAATGGATGGGTCAATTAAATCACATCATTCTCTAATGATGTGATCCCATTAATCAAATGACAACTCATGTATATGGTTAGGAAACATAACCATCATTGATTCAAAGAGCTAGTCAAGTAGTGGCAAACTAGTGACACTCTGTTTGTCTATGTATTCACACATGTACTAAGTTTCTGGTTAATACAATTCTAGCATGAATAATAAACATTTATCATGATATAAAAAAATATAAATAACAACTTTATTATGGCCTCTAGGGCATATTTCCTTCAGTCTCCCACATGCACTAGATTCAATAATCTAGATTACATTGTAATGATTCTAACACCCATGGAGTCTTGGTGTTGATCATGTTTTTCCCGTGTGAGAGGCTTAGTCAACGGTTCTGCAACATTTAGATCCGTATGTATCTTGGAAATCTCTATGTCTCCCACCTTGACTCCACCATTCAATATAAATACATTTCCGGTTTGTGACTTAGAGTCATCCGAATCAGTGTCAAAGCTTGCATCGACGTAACCATTTAAGACGAGCTCTTTGTCACCTCCACAAACGAGAAACATATCCTTAGTCCTTTTCAGGTATTCCAAGATGTTCTCGACCATTGTCCAGTTATCCACTCCTGGATTACTTTGGTACCTCCCTGCTAAACTAATAGCAAGGCACACATCAGGTCTGGTACACAGCATTGCATACATGATAGAACCTATGGCCGAGGCATAGGGAATGACTTCCATTTTCTCTCTATCTTCTGAAGTTGTCGGGCATTGTGTCCGACTCAACTTCACACATTGTAACATAGGTAGGAACCCTTTCTTTGACTGATCCATTTTGAACTTCTTCAAAACTTTATCAAGGTATGTGCTTTGTGAAAGTCCAATTAAGCGTATTGATCTATCTCTATAGTTCTTGATGCGTAATATATAAGGAGCTTCACTGAGGTCTTTCATTGAAAAATTCTTATTCAAGTATCCTTTTATGCTATTCAGAAATTTAGTATCATTTCCCATCAACAATATGTCATCTACATATAATATCAGAAATGCTACAGAGCTCCCACTCAGTTTCTTGTAAATATAGGCTTCTCCAAAAGTCTGTATAAAATCATATGCTTTGATCACACTATCAAAGTGTATATTCCAACTCCTAGAGGCTTGCACCAGTCCATAAATGGATCGCTGGAGCGTGCACACTTTATAAGCACTTTTTGGATCGACGAAACCTTCTGGTTGCATCATATACAGCTCTTCTTTAAGATATCCATTAAGGAATGCAATTTTGACATCCAGTTGCCAAATTTCATAATCATAAAATATGGAAATTGCTAAAATGATTCGGACGGACTTAAGCATCGCTACGGGTGAGAAGGTCTCATCGTAGTCAACTCCTTGAACTTGTCGAAAACCTTTTGCAACAAGTTGAGCTTTGTAGATAGTAATATTACCGTTAGCGTCAGCCTTCTTCTTGAAGATCCATTTATTCTCTATGTCCTACCGATCATCGGGCAAGTCAATCAAAGTCCACACTTTGTTCTCATACATGGGTCCCATCTCAGATTTCATGGCCTCAAGCCATTTTTTGGAATCTGGGGTCATCATCGCTTCCTCATATTTCGTAGGTTCGTCATGGTCAAGTAACATGACTTCCAGAACAGGATTACCGTACCACTCTGGTGCGGATCTTACTCTGGTTGACCTACGAGGTTCGGTAGTAACTTGATCAGAAGTTTCATGATCATCATCATTAGCTTCCTCACTAGTGTAGGAATCACTGGAACTGATTTCAGTGATGAACTAATTTCCAATAAGGGAGAAGGTACAATTACCTCGTCAAGTTCTACTTTCCACCCACTCAGTTCTTTCGAGAGAAACTCCTCTAGAAATTCTTAACAACAAATATCTTTCCTTCGGATCTATGATAGAAGGTGTACCCAACAGTCTCCTTTGGGTATCCTATGAAGACACATTTCTCCGATTTGGGTTCGAGCTTATCAGGTTGAAGCTTTTTCACATAGGCATCGCAGCCCAAAACATTAAGAAACGACAACTTGGGTTTCTTGCCAAACCACAGTTCATAAGGTGTCGTCTCAACGGATTTAGATGGTGCCCTATTTAAGGTCAATGCAGCCGTCTCTAAAGCATAACGCCAAAATGATAGCGGTAAATCAGTGAGAGACATCATAGATCGCACCATATCTAATGAAGTGCGGTTACGACGTTCGGACACACCATTACGTTGTGGTGTTCTAGGTGGCGTGAGTTGCGAAACTATTCCGCATTGCTTCAAATGAAGTCCAAACTCATAACTCAAATATTCACCTCCACGATCAGATCGCAGAAACATGATTTTCTTGTTATGATGATCTTCCACTTCACTTTGAAATTCTTTGAACTTTTCAAATGTTTCAGACTTATGTTTCATTAAGTAGATATACCCATATCTTCTCAAATCATCTGTGAAGGTGAGAAAATAACAATATCCGCCGCAACCTTCAATGTTCATTGGACCACATACATCAGTATGATTCCCAATAAATCTGTTGCTCGCTCCATTGTGCCGGAGAACGGAGTTTTAGTCATCTTGCCCATGAGGCATGGTTCACAAGTACCAAGTGATTCATAATCAAGTGATTCCATAAATCCATCAGAATGGAGTTTCTTCATGCGCTTTACACCAATATAACCTAAACAGCAGTGCCACAAATAAGTTGCACTATTATTATCAACTCTGCATCTTTTGGCTTCAATACTATGAACATGTGTATCACTACTATCAAGATTTAGTAAAAATAGACCACTCATCAAGGGTGCATGACCATAAAAGATATTACTTATATACATAGAACAACTATTATTCTCTGATTTAAATGAATAACCGTCTCGCATCAAACATGATCCAAATATAATGTTCATGCTCAACGCTGGCACCAAATAACAATTATTTAGGTCTAAAACTAATCCCGAAGGTAGATGTAGAGGTAGCGTGCCGGCGGAGATCACATCGACTTTGGAACCATTTCCCACACGCATCGTCACCTCTTCCTTAGCCAACCTTCGCTTAATCCGTAGCCCCTGTTTCGAGTTGCAAATGTTAGCAACTGAACCAGTATCAAATACCCAGGCACTACTATGAGTATTAGTAAGTTACACATCAATAACATGTATATCAGATATACCTTTCAATTTGTCATCCTTCTTCTCCACCAAATACTTGGGGCATTCCTGCTTCCAGTGACCAGTTCCTTTGTAGTAGATGCACTCAGTCTCTGGCTTAGGTCCAGACTTGGGTTTCTTCACTTGAGCAGAAACTGGATTGCTGTTCTTCTTGAAGTTCCCCTTCTTCCCTTTACCCTTTTTCTTGAAACTGGTGGTCTTGTTAACCATCAACACTTGATGCTCCTTCTTGATTTCTACCTCTGCAGCCTTTAGCATTACGAAGAGCTTAGGAATCATCTTATCCATTCCTTGCATATTATAGTTCATCATGAAGCTCTTGTAGCTTGGTGGCAGTGATTGAAGAACTCTGTCAATGACACTATCATCATGAAGATTAACTCCCAGCTGAGTCAAGTGGTTGTGGTAGCCAAACATTCTGAGTATATGTTCACTGAGAGAACTATTCTCCTCCATCTTGTAGCTGTAGAACTTATTGGAGACTTCACATCTCTCAATCTGGGCATTTGCTTGAAATATTAACTTCAACTCCTGGAACATCTCATATTCTTCATGACGTTCAAAACGTCATTGAAGTCCCGGTTCTAAGCCGTAAAGCATGGCACACTGAACTATCGAGTATTCATCAGCTTTGCTCTACCAGACGTTCATAACGTCCGGAGTTGCTCCCGCGGCGGGTCTTGCACCTAGCGGTGCTTCCAGGACGTAATTCTTCTGTGCAGCAATGAGGATAATCCTTAAGTTACGGACCCACTTCGTGTACCTAGTTGCTACCATCATCTTTCAACTTAGCTTTCTCTAGGAACGCATTAAAATTCAATGGAACGGTAGCACCGGCCATCTATCTACAACAACATAGACATGCAAAATACTATCCGGTACTAAGTTCATGATAAATTAATGTTCAACAACAACAACAACAACAACAAAGCCTTTAGTCCCAAACAAGTTGGGGTAGGCTAGAGGTGAAACCCATAAGATCTCGCAACCAACTCATGGCTCTGGCACATGGATAGCAAGCTTCCACGCACCCCTGTCCATAGCTAGCTCTTTGGTGATACTCCAATCCTTCAGGTCTCTCTTAACGGACGCCTCCCATGTCAAATTCGGTCTACCCCGCCCTCTCTTGACATTCTCCGCACGCTTTAGCCGTCCACTATGCACCGGAGCTTCTGGAGGCCTGCGCTGAATATGCCCAAACCATCTCAGACGATGTTGGACAAGCTTCTCTTCAATTGGTGCTACCCCAACTCTATCTCATATATCATCATTCTAGACTCGATCCTTCATCGTGTGGCCACACATCCATCTCAACATACGCATCTCCGCCACACCTAACTGTTGAACATGTCGCCTTTTAGTCGGCCAACACTCAGCGCCATACAACATTGCGGGTCGAACCGCCATCATGTAGAACTTGCCTTTTAGCTTTTGTGGCACTCTCTTGTCACAGAGAATGCCAGAAGCTTGGCGCCACTTCATCCATCCGGCTTTGATTCGATGGTTCACATGTTCATCAATACACCCATCCTCCTGCAACATTGACCCCAAATACCGAAAGGTGTCCTTCTGAGGTACCACCTGGCCATCAAGGCTAACCTCCTCCTCACACCTAGTAGTACTGAAACCGCACATCATGTACTCGGTTTTAGTTCTACTAAGCCTAAACCCTTTCGATTCCAAGGTTTGTCTCCATAACTCTAACTTCCTATTTACCCCTGTCCGACTATCGTCAACTAGCACCACATCATCCGCAAAGAGCATACACCATGGGATATCTCCTTGTATATCCCTTGTGACCTCATCCATCACCAATGCAAAAAGATAAGGGCTCAAAGCTGACCCCTGATGCAGTCCTATCTTAATCGGGAAGTCATCAGTGTCGACATCACTTGTTCGAACACTTGTCACAACATTATCGTACATGTCCTTGATGAGGGAAATGTACTTTGCTGGGACTTTGTGTTTCTCAAAGACCCACCACATGACATTCCGCGATATCTTATCATAGGCCTTCTCCAAGTCAATGAACACCATATGCAAGTCCTTCTTTTGCTCCCTATATCTCCATAAGTTGTCGTACCAAGAAAATGGCTTCCATGGTTGACCTCCCAGGCATGAAACCAAACTGATTTTTGGTCATGCTTGTCATTCTTCTTAAGCGGTGCTCAATGACTCTCTCCCATAGCTTCATTGTATGGCTCATTAGCTTAATTCCACGGTAATTAGTACAACTCTGAACATCCCCCTTGTTCTTGAAGATTGGTACTAATAAACTCCGTCTCCATTCTTCTGGCATCTTGTTTGCTCGAAAAATGAGGTTGAAAAGCTTGGTTAGCCATACTATCGCTATGTCTCCGAGACCTTTCCACACCTCAATGGGGATACAATCAGGGCCCATCGCCTTGCCTCCTTTCATCCTTTTTAAAGCCTCCTTGAACTCAGACTCCTGGATTCGCCGCACAAAACGCATGTTGGTCTCATCAAAGGAGTCGTCCAGTTCAATGGTAGAACTCTCATTCTCCCCATTGAACAGCTTGTCGAAGTACTCCCGCCATCTATGCTTAATCTCCTCGTCCTTCACCAAGAGTTGGCCTGCTCCATCCTTGATGCATTTGACTTGGCCAATATCCCTCGTCTTCCTCTCTCGGATCTTGGCCATCTTATAGATGTCCCTTTCACCTTCCTTCGTGCCTAATCGTTGGTAGAGGTCCTCATATGCCCGACCCCTTGCTTCACCAACAGCTCGCTTTGCGGTCTTCTTCGCCATCTTGTACTTCTCTATGTTGTCTGCACTCCTATCCAGGTATAGGCGTTTGAAGCAATCTTTCTTCTCTTTAATCGCCTTCTGGACTTAAGAACTCCCACTTAGATAGACATCTCTCTAGTCATCTCAATGATCATGTGATCCATATCAACTAAACCATGTCCGATCATCACATGGGATGGAGTAGTTTTCAATGGTGAACATCAATATGTTGATCATATCTACTATATGATTCACGGTCGACCTTTCGGTATCAGTGTTCCGAGGCCATATCTGCATATGCTAGGCTCGTCAAGTTTAGCCCAAGTATTCTGCGCGTGCAAAACTGGCTTGCACCCATTATATGTGAACGTAGAGCTTATCACACCCCATCATCATGTGGTGTCTCGGCACAACGAACTGTAGCAATGGTGCATACTCAGGGAGAACACTTATACCTTGAAATTTAGTGAGAGATCATCTTATAATGCTACCGCCGTACTAAGAAAAATAAGATGCTTAAAAGATAAAAATCACATGCAATGAAAATAAGTGATATGATATGGACATTATCATCTTGTGGCTTTGATCTCCATCTCCAAAGCACCATCATGATCACCATCGTCACCGGCTTGACACCTTGATCTCCATCGTAGCATCGTTGTCGTCTCGCCAACTATTGCTTCTACGACTATCGCTACCGCTTAGTGATAAAGTAAAGCAATTACATGGTGACTGCAAGTCATACAATCAAGCGACAACCATAAGGCTACTGCCACTTGCCAATAGCGCTTACAAAACATGATCATCTCATACAACAATTTATATCTCATCATGTCTTAACCATATAACATCACAACATGCCCTGCAAAAACAAGTTAGACATCCTCTACTTTGTTGTTGCATGTTTTACGTGGCTGCTATGGGCTTCTAGCAAGAACTGTTCTTACCTACGCATCAAAACCACAACAATTTTTCGTCAAATGTGTTGTTTTAACCTTCAACAAGGACCGGGCATAGTCAAACTCAATTCAACTAAAGTTGGAGAAACAGACACCCGCTAGCTACCTGTGTGCGAAGCACGTCGGTGGAACCAGTCTAATGAACGCGGTCATATAATGTCGGTCCGGGCCGCTTCATCCAACAATACCACCAAATCAAAGTAAGACGTTGCTGGTAAGCAGTATGACTATTATCTCCCACAACTCATTGTGTTCTACTCGTGCATATAACATCTACACATAGACCTGGCTCGGATGCCACTGTTGGGGAACGTAGTATTTCAAAAAAATTCCTACCATCGTTCAAGATCTATCTAGGAGAAGCATAGCAATGTGCGGGGAGAGTGTGTCCATGTACCCTCGTAGACCGAAAGCGGAAGCATTTAGTAACGCGGTTGATGTAGTCGAACGTCTTCGCGATCCAATCGGTCCAAGTACCGAACGTACGGCACCTCCGTGTTCTGCACATGTTCAGGTCGATGACGTCCCTTGATCTCTTGATCCAGTTGAGGACGAGGGAGAGTTTCGGTACCACAACTGCATGGTGATGGTGATGATGAAGTTACCGACGCAGGGCTTCGCCTAAGCACTATGACGATATGACCGAGATGTGTAACTGTGGAGGGGGGCACTGCACACGGCTAAGAGAAGACTTGGTGTGCCTTTGGGGTGCCCCACTCCCACGTATATAAAGGGGGGAGGAGAGGTGGCTGGCCAAAGGGTGGCGCGCCAGGTGTGGGGAGTTCTACTAGGACTCCCTAGTCCAAGTAGGAATCCCCTCTCCTTTTTCCTTTTTCAGAATAGGGGGAGTTCTACTAGGACTCCCTAGTCCAAGTAGCAAAGAGGTAAAGAGAGGAGGACTAGGAGAGGGAAAGGGGGGTGCTGCCCCCACCCCTTCTCCAATTTGGATTGGCAAGGGGGGGTGCCACCTCCCCAGCCGTCTCTCCTCCACTAAGGCTCATGTGTGGCCCATTAACTTCCCGGGGGGTCCGGTAACCCACGGTACTAAAGCAACCGTCTCTAAAGCATAACCCCAAAATGATAGCGGTAAATCAGTGAGAGACATCATAGATCGCACCATATCTAATAAAGTGTGGTTACGACGTTCGGACACACCATTACGTTGTGGTGTCCCAGGTGGCGTGAGTTGCGAAACTATTCCGCATTGCTTCAAATGAAGTCCAAACTCATAACTCAAATATTCACCTCCACGATCAGATTGCAGAAACTTGATTTTCTTGTTATGATGATTTTCCACTTCACTCTGAAATTCTTTGAACTTTTCAAATCATTCAGACTTATGTTTCATTAAGTAGATGTACCCATATCTGCTCAAATCATCTATGAAGGTGAGAAAATAACGATATCCGCCGCGAGCTTCAATGTTCATTGGACCACATACACCAGTATGATTCCCAATAAAGCTGTTGCTCGCTCCATTGTGCCAGAGAATGGAGTTTTAGTCATCTTGCCCATGAGGCTTGGTTCGCAAGTACCAAGTGATTCATAATCAAGTGATTCCAGAAGTCCATCATAATGGAGTTTCTTCATGCGCTTCGCACCAATATGACCTAAACAGCAGTGCCACAAATAAGTTGCACTATCATTATCAACTCTGCATCTGTTGGCTTCAATACTATGAACATGTGTATCACTACTATCGAGATTTAGTAAAAATTGAGCACTCATCAAGGGTGCATGACCATAAAAGATATTACTCATATAAATAGAACAACCATTATTCTCTGATTTAAATGAATAACCGTCTCGCATCAAACAAGATCCAGATATAATGTTCATGCTCAACGCTGGCACCAAATAAAAATTATTTAGGTCTAAAACTAATCTCGAAGGTAGATGTAGAGGTACAGTGCCGACGGCGATCACATCGACTTTGGAACCATTTCCCACATGCATCGTCACCTCTTCCCTAGCCAATCTTCGCTTAATCCGTAGCCCCTGTTTCGAGTTGCAAATGTTAGCAACTGAACCAGTATCAAATACCCATGCACTACTACGAGTATTAGTAAGGTAAACATCAATAACATGTATCTCAGATATACCTTTCAATTTGTCATCCTTCTTCTCCGCCAAATACTTGGGGCAGTTCTGCTTTCAGTGACCAGTTCCTTTGCAGTAGAAGCACTTAGTCTCTGGCTTAGGTCCAGACTTGGTTTCTTCACTTGAGCAGCAACTGGCTTGCTGTTCTTCTTGAAGTTCCCCTTCTTCCCTTTACCTTTTTTCTTGAAACTGGTGGTCTTGTTGACCATCAACACTTGATGCTCCTTCTTGATTTCTACCTCTGCAGCCTTTAGCATTACGAAGAGCTTAGGAATCGTCTTATCCATCCCTTGCATATTATAGTTCATCATGAAGCTCTTGTAGCTTGGTGGCAGTGATCGAAGAACTCTGTCAATGACACTATCATCATGAAGATTAACTCCCAGCTGAGTCAAGTGGTTGTGGTAGCCAAACATTCTGAGTATATGTTCACTGACAGAACTATTCTCCTCCATCTTGCAGCTGTAGAACTTATTGGAGACTTCATATCTCTCAATCTGGGCATTTGCTTGAAATATGAACTTCAACTCCTGGAACATCTCATATGCTTCATGACGTTCAAAACATCGTTGAAGTCCTGGTTCTAAGCCGTAAAGCATGGCACACTGAACTATCGAGTATTCATCAACTTTGCTCTGCCAGACATTCATAACATCCAGAGTTGCTCCTGCGGCGGGTCTTGCACCTAGCGGTGCTTCCAGGACGTAATTCTTCTGTGCAGCAATGAGGATAATCCTTAAGTTACGGACCCACTTCGTGTACCTAGTTGCTACCATCATCTTTCAACTTAGCTTTCTCTAGGAATGCATTAAAATTCAATGGAACGGTAGCACGGGCCATCTATCTACAACAACATAGACATGCAAAATACTATCAGGTACTAAGTTCATGATAAATTAATGTTCAATTAATCAAATTACTTAAGAACTCCCACTTAGATAGACATCTCTCTAGTCATCTCAATGATCATGTGATCCATATCAACTAAACCATGTCCGATCATCACATGAGATGGAGTAGTTTTCAATGGTGAACATCACTATGTTGATCATATCTACTATATGATTCATGGTCGACCTTTCGGTCTCAGTGTTCCGAGGCCATATCTGCATATGCTAGGCTCGTCAAGTTTAACCCAAGTATTATGCGTATGCAAAACTGGCTTGCACCCATTATATGTGAACGTAGAGCTTATCACACCCCATCATCATGTGATGTCTCGGCATGATGAACTGTAGCAACGGTGCATACTCAGGGAGAACACTTATACCTTGAAATTTAGTCAGAGATCATCTTATAATGCTACCGCTGTACTAAGAAAAATAAGATGCTTAAAAGATAAAAATCACATGCAATGAAAATAAGTGATATGATATGGACATTATCATCTTGTGCCTTTGATCTCCATCTCCAAAGCTCCATCATGATCACCATCGTCACCAGCTTGACACCTTGATCTCCATCGTAGCATCGTTGTTGTCTCGCCAACTATTGCTTCTACGACTATCGCTACCGCTTAGTGATGAAGTAAAGCAATTACATGGTGACTGCAAGTCATACAGTAAAGCGACAACCATAAGGCTACTGCCACTTGCCGATAACGCTTACAAAACATGATCATCTCATACAACAATTTATATCTCATCATGTCTTAACCATATAACATCATAACATGCCCTGCAAAAACAAGTTAGATGTCCTCTACTTTATTGTTGTATGTTTTACGTGGCTGCTATGGGCTTCTAGCAAGAACCGTTCTTACCTACGCATCAAAACCACAACAATTTTTCATCAAGTGTGCTGTTTTAACCTTCAACAAGGACCGGGCATAGTCAAACTCAATTCAACTAAAGTTGGAGAAACAGACACCCGCTAGCTACCTGTGTGCGAAGCACGTCGGTGGAACCTGTCTAATGAACGCGGTCATATAATGTCGGTCCGGCCCGCTTCATCCAAGAATACCACCCAATCAAAGTAAGACGTTGCTGGTAAGCAGTTGACTATTATCTCCCACAATTCATTGTGTTCTACTCGTGCATATAACATCTACACATAGACCTGGCTCGGATGCCACTGTTGGGGAACGTAGTATTTCAAAAAAATTCCTACCATCGTGCAAGATCTATCTAGGAGAAGCATAGCAACGAGTGGGGAGAGTGTGTCCACGTACCCTCGTAGACCGAAAGCGGAAGCATTTAGTAACGCGGTTGATGTAGTCGAACGTCTTCGCGATCCAACCGGTCCAAGTACCGAACGTACGGCACCTCCGTGTTCAGCACATGTTCAGGTCGATGACATCCCTCGATCTCTTGATCCAGTTGAGGATGAGGGAGAGTTCCAGTAGCACGACTGCGTGGTGATGGTGATGATGAAGTTACCAATGCAGGGCTTAGCCTAAGCACTATGACGATATGACCGAGGTGTGTAACTGTGGAGGGGGGCACTGCACACGGCTAAGAGAAGACTTGGTGTGCCTTTGGGTGCCTCACTCCCACGTATATAAAGGGGGAGGAGAGGTGGCTGGCCCAAGGGTGGCGCGCCAGGTGCGGGGAGTTCTACTAGGACTCCCTAGTACAAGTAGGAATCCCCTCTCCTTTTTCCTTTTTCAGAATAGCAAAGAGGTAAAGAGAGGAGGACTTGGAGAGGGAAAGGGGGGTGCTGCCTCCACCCCTTCTCCAATTCGGATTGGCAAGGGGGGGTGCCACCTCCCCAGCCGTCTCTCCTCCACTAAGGCTCATGTGTGGCCCATTAACTTCCCGGGGGGGGTCCGGTAACCCACGATACTAAAGCAGCCGTCTCTAAAGCATAACCCCAAAATGATAGCGGTAAATCAGTGAGAGACATCATAGATCGCACCATATCTAATAAAGTGTGGTTACGACGTTCGGACACACCATTACGTTGTGGTGTTCCAGGTGGCGTGAGTTGCGAAACTATTCCGTATTGCTTCAAATGAAGTCCAAACTCATAACTGAAATATTCACCTCCATGATCAGATTGCAGAAACTTGATTTTCTTGTTATGATGATTTTCCACTTCACTCTGAAATTCTTTGAACTTTTCAAATCATTCAGACTTATGTTTCATAAAGTAGATGTACCCATATCTGCTCAAATCATCTATGAAGGTGAGAAAATAACGATATCCGCCGCGAGCTTCAATGTTCATTGGACCACA
Organism: Triticum aestivum; assembly: GCF_018294505.1. Classification (NCBI taxonomy): domain Eukaryota; kingdom Viridiplantae; phylum Streptophyta; class Magnoliopsida; order Poales; family Poaceae; genus Triticum; species Triticum aestivum. The sequence continues at coordinate 175,906,924 of NC_057809.1, forward strand.
TACACCAGTATGATTCCCAATAAAGTTGTTACTCTCTCCATTGTGCCAGAGAATGGAGTTTTAGTCATCTTGCCCATGAGGCTTGGTTCGCAAGTACCAAGTGATTCATAATCAAGTGATTCCAGAAGTCGATCAGAATGGAGTTTCTTCATGCGCTTCACACCAATATGACCTAAACAGCAGTGCCACAAATAAGTTGCACTATCGTTATCAACTCTGCATCTGTTGGCTTCAATACTATGAACATGTGTATCACTACTATCAAGATTTAGTAAAAATAGAGCACTCATCAAGGGTGCCTGACCATAAAAGATATTACTCATATAAATAGAACAACTATTATTCTCTGATTTAAATGAATAACCATATCGCATCACACAAGATCCAAATATAATGTTCATGCTCAATGCTGGCACCAAATAACAATTATTTAGGTCTAAAACTAATCCCGAAGGTAGATGTAGAGGTACAGTGCCGATGGCGATCACATCGACTTTGGAACCATTTCCGACATGCATCGTCACCTCTTCCTTAGCCAATCTTCGCTTAATCCGTAGCACCTGTTTCGAGTTGCAAATGTTAGCAACTAAACTAGTATCAAATACCCATGCACTACTATGAGTATTAGTAAGGTATACATCAATAACATGTATCTCAGATATACCTTTCAATTTGTCATCCTTCTTCTCCGCCAAATACTTGGGGCAGTTCTGCTTCCAGTGACCAGTTCCTTTGCAGTAGAAGCACTCAGTCTCTGGCTTAGGTCCAGACTTGGGTTTCTTCACTTGAGGAGCAACTGGCTTGCTATTCTTCTTGAAGTTCCCCTTCTTCCCTTTACCTTTTTTCTTGAAACTGGTGGTCTTGTTGACCATCAACACTTGATGCTCCTTCTTGATTTCTACCTCTGCAGCCTTTAGCATTACGAAGAGCTTAGGAATCATCTTATCCATCCCTTGCATATTATAGTTCATCATGAAGCTCTTGTAGCTTGGTGGCAGTGATTGAAGAACTCTGTCAATGACACTATCATCATGAAGATTAACTCCCAGCTGAGTCAAGTGGTTGTGGTAGCCAAACATTCTGAGTATATGTTCACTGACAGAACTATTCTCCTCCATCTTGCAGCTGTAGAACTTATTGGAGACTTCATATCTCTCAATCTAGGCATTTGCTTGAAATATTAACTTCAACTCCTGGAACATCTCATATGCTTCATGATGTTCAAAACGTCATTGAAGTCCTGGTTCTAAGCCGTAAAGCATGGCACACTGAACTATCGAGTATTCATCAGCTTTGCTCTGCCAGACGTTCATAACGTCCAGAGTTGCTCCTGCGGCGGGTCTTCCACCTAGCGGTGCTTCCAGGACGTAATTCTTCTGTGCAACAATGAGGATAATCCTTAAGTTACGGACCCACTTCGTGTACCTAGTTGCTACCATCATCTTTCAACTTAGCTTTCTCTAGGAACGCATTAAAATTCAATGGAACGGTAGCATGGGCCATCTATCTACAACAACATAGACATGCAAAATACTATCAGGTACTAAGTTCAATGTTCAATTAATCAAATTACTTAAGAACTCCCACTTAGATAGACATCGCTCTAGTCATATCAATGATCATGTGATCCATATCAACTAAACCATGTCCGATCATCACATGAGATGGAGTAGTTTTCAATGGTGAACATCACTATGTTGATCATATCTACTATATGATTCATGGTCGACCTTTCGGTCTCAGTGTTCCGAGGCCATATCTGCATATGCTAGGCTCGTCAAGTTTAACCCAAGTATTATGCGTATGCAAAACTGGCTTGCACCCATTATATGTGAACGTAGAGCTTATCACACCCCATCATCATGTGATGTCTCGGCATGATGAACTGTAGCAACGGTGCATACTCAGGGAGAACACTTATACCTTGAAATTTAGTCAGAGATCATCTTATAATGCTACCGCTGTACTAAGAAAAATAAGATGCTTAAAAGATAAAAATCACATGCAATGAAAATAAGTGATATGATATGGACATTATCATCTTGTGCCTTTGATCTCCATCTCCAAAGCTCCATCATGATCACCATCGTCACCAGCTTGACACCTTGATCTCCATCGTAGCATCGTTGTTGTCTCGCCAACTATTGCTTCTACGACTATCGCTACCGCTTAGTGATGAAGTAAAGCAATTACATGGTGACTGCAAGTCATACAATAAAGCGACAACCATAAGGCTACTGCCACTTGCCGATAACGCTTACAAAACATGACCATCTCATACAACAATTTATATCTCATCATGTCTTAACCATATAACATCATAACATGCCCTGCAAAAACAAGTTAGATGTCCTCTACTTTATTGTTGCATGTTTTACGTGGCTGCTATGGGCTTCTAGCAAGAACCGTTCTTACCTACGCATCAAAACCACAACAATTTTTCATCAAGTGTGCTGTTTTAACCTTCAACAAGGACCGGGCATAGTCAAACTCAATTCAACTAAAGTTGGAGAAACAGACACCCGCTAGCTACCTGTGTGCGAAGCACGTCGGTGGAACCAGTCTAATGAACGCGGTCATATAATGTCGGTCCGGGCCTCTTCATCCAAGAATACCACCCAATCAAAGTAAGACATTGTTGGTAAGCAGTATGACTATTATCTCCCACAATTCATTGTGTTCTACTCGTGCATATAACATCTACACATAGACCTGGCTCGGATGCTACTGTTGGGGAATGTAGTATTTCAAAAAAATTCCTACCATCGTGCAAGATCTATCTAGGAGAAGCATAGCAACGAGCGGGGAGAGTGTGTCCATGTACCCTCGTAGACCGAAAGCGGAAGCATTTAGTAACGCGGTTGATGTAGTCGAACGTCTTCGCGATCCAACCGGTCCAAGTACCGAACGTACGGCACCTCCGTGTTCAGCACATGTTCAGGTCGATGACGTCCCTCGATCTCTTGATCCAGTTGAGGACGAGGGAGAGTTCCGGTAGCACGACTGCATGGTGATGGTGATGATGAAGTTACTAATGCAGGGCTTCGCCTAAGCACTATGACGATATGACCGAAGTGTGTAACTGTGGAGGGGGGCACTGCACACGGCTAAGAGAAGACTTGGTGTGCCTTTGGGGTGCCCCACTCCCACGTATATAAAGGGGGGAGGAGAGGTGGCTGGCCCAAGGGTGGCGCGCCAGGTGTGGGGAGTTCTACTAGGACTCCCTAGTACAAGTAGGAATCCCCTCTCCTTTTTCCTTTTCAGAATAGCAAAGAGGTAAAGAGAGGAGGAATAGGAGAGGGAAAGGGGGGTGCTGCCTCCACCCCTTCTCCAATTTGGATTGGCAAGGGGGTGCCACCTCCCCAACCGTCTCCCCTCCACTAAGTAGATGTACCCATATCTGCTCAAATCATCTATGAAGGTGAGAAAATAACGATATCCGTCGCGAGCTTCAATGTTCATTGGACCACATACATCAGTATGATTCCCAATAAAGCTGTTGCTCGCTCCATTGTGTCGGAGAATGGAGTTTTAGTCATCTTGCCCATGAGGCATGGTTCGCAAATACCAAGTGATTCATAATCAAGTGATTCCAGAAGTCCATCAGAATGGAGTTTCTTCATGCGCTTCGCACCAATATGACATAAACAGCAGTGCCACAAATAAGTTGCACTATCATTATCAACTCTGCATCTGTTGGCTTCAATACTATGACCATGTGTATCACTACTATCGAGATTTAGTAAAAATAGAGCACTCATCAAGGGTGCATGACCATAAAAGATATTACTCATATAAATAGAACAACCATTATTCTCTGATTTAAATGAATAACCGTCTCACATCAAACAAGATCCAGATATAATGTTCATGCTCAATGTTGGCACCAAATAACAATTATTTAGGTCTAAAACTAATCCCGAAGGTAGATGTAGAGGTACCGTGCCGACGGCGATCACATCGACTCTGGAACCATTTCCCACATGTATCGTCATCTCTTCCTTAGCCAATCTTCGCTTAATCCGTAGCCCCTGTTTCGAGTTGCAAATGTTAGCAACTGAACTAGTATCAAATACCCAGGCACTACTACGAGTATTAGTAAGGTAAACATCAATAACATGTATCTCAGATATACCTTTCAATTTGTCATCCTTCTTCTCCGCCAAATACTTGGGGCAGTTCTGCTTCCAGTGACCAGTTCCTTTGAAGTAGAAGCACTTAGTCTCAAGCTTAGGTCCAGACTTGGGTTTCTTCACTTGAGCAATAACTGGCTTGCTGTTCTTCTTGAATTTCCCCTTCTTCCCTTTACCCTTTTTCTTGAAACAGGTGGTCTTGTTGACCATCAACACTTGATGCTCCTTCTTGATTTCTACCTCTGCAGCCTTTAGCATTACGAAGAGCTTAGGAATCGTCTTATCCATCCCTTGCATATTATAGTTCATAACGAACCTTTTGTAGCTTGGTGGCAGTGATTGAAGAACTCTGTCAATGACACTATCATCATGAAGATTAACTCTCAGCTGAGTCAAGTGGTTGTGGTACCAAACATTCTGAGTATATGTTCACTGACAAAACTATTCTCCTCCATCTTGTAGCTGTAGAACTTATTGGAGACTTCATATCTCTCAATCTGGGCATTTGCTTGAAATATTAACTTCAACTCCTGGAACATCTCATATGCTTCATGACGTTCAAAACGTCGTTGATGTCCCGGTTCTAAGCCGTAAAGCCTGGCACACTGAACTATCGAGTATTCATCAGCTTTGCTCTGCCAGACGTTCATAACATCCAGAGTTGCTCCTGCAACAGGTCTTGGTCCTAGCGGTGCTTCCACGACGTAATTCTTCTATGCAGCAATGAGGATAATCCTTAAGTTACAGACCCACTCCATGTACCTAGTTGCTACCATCATCTTTCAACTTAGCTTTCTCTAGGAACGCATTAAAATTCAACGGAACAATAGCACGGGCCATCTATCTACAATAACATAGACATGCAAAATACTATCAGTTACTAAGTTCATGATAAATTAATGTTCAATTAATCAAATTACTTAAGAACTCCCACTTACATGGACATCTCCCTAATCATCTAAGTGATCACGTGATCCATATCAACTAAACCATGTCCGATCATCACGTGAGATGGAGTAGTTTTCAATGGTGAAAATCACTATGTTGATCATATCTACTATATGATTCATGCTCGACCTTTCGGTGTCAGTGTTCTGAGGGCATATCTACATATGCTAGGCTCGTCAAGTTTAACCCGAGTATTCTGCGTTTGCAAAACTGGCTTGCACCCATTGTATGTGAACTCAGAGCTTATCACACCCGATCATCATGTGGTGTCTCGGCATGATGAACTGTACCAACGGTGCATACTCAAGGAGAACACTTATACCTTGAAATTTAGTGAGAGATCATCTTATAATGCTACCGTCGAACTAAGCAAAATAAGATGCATAAAGGATAAACATCACATGCAATCAATATAAGTGATATGATATGGCCATCATCATCTTGTGCCTTTGATCTCCATCTCCAAAGCACCGACATGATCATCATCATCACTGGCTTGACACCTTGATCTCCATTGAAGCATCGTTGTCATCTGACCAATTATTGATTCTACGACTATCACTACCACTTAGTGATAAAGTAAAGCAATTACATGGCGATTGCATTTCATACAATAAAGCGACAACCATATGGCTCCTGCCAGTTGTCGATAACTGTGTTACAAAACATGATCATCTCATACAATAAAATTTAGCATCATGTCTTGACCATATCACATCACAACAGGCCTTGCAAAAACAAGTTAGACGTCCTCTACTTTGTTGTTGCAAGTTTTACATGGCTGCTACGGGCTGAGCAAGAACCGTTCTTACCCACACATCAAAAAACCACAACGCGGCATAGTGATCGCTTTTTGATCTTCAGAAAGAACCCTGTTCATTGAATCTGATTCAACTAAAGCTGGAGAAACAGACACCCACTAGCCACCTGTGTGCAAAGCACGTCGGTAGAACCAGTCTCGCATAAGCATACACGTAATGTCGGTCTGGGCTGCTTCATCCAACAATTCCGCTGAATCAAGAATCAATTAGTGACGGCAAGAAATATGTATATACCCATGCCCACAACTCCTTTGTGTTCTACTCGTGCATATAACATCTACGTATAAACCTCGCTCGGATGCCACTGTTGGGGAACGTAGTAATTTCAAAAAAAATCCTACGCACACGCGAGATCATGGTGATGCATAGCAATGAGAGGGGAAGAGTGTTGTCCACGTACCCTCGTAGACCACAAGGGGAAGCGTTATGACAACGTGATTGATGTAGTCGTACATGTTCATGATCGACCGATGCTGGTACCAAAAGTACGGAACCTCCGTGATCTGCACACGTTCAGCTCGGTGACGTCCCACGAACTCTCGATCCAGCTGAGTGTCGAGTGACAGCTTCGTCAGCACGGCGGCGTGATGACAATAATGATGATTCTACCGTCGCAAGGCTTTGCCTAAGCACTATGATGATATGACAGACATGGATTATGGTGGAGGGGGGCACCGCACACGGCTAATAAGAGATCAATGATTAACTTGTGTGTCTATGGGGTGCCCTCCTCCCCCGTATATAAAGGAGTGGAGGAGGGGAGGGCCGTCCCTCTACTATAGCGCGCCCTAGGGAGTCCTACTCCCACCAGGAGTAGCATTGCCCCCTTTCCAAGTAGGAGTAGGAGAGAACGAAGGGGAAGAGAGAAGAGAAGGAAGGAGGGGGCGCCGCCCCTCCACCCTAGTCCAATTCCGACTAGGCCTTGGGGGGCATGCGACCTGCCCTAGGCAGCCCCTGTCTCTCTCCCCCTAAAGCTCAATAAAGCCCATATACTCCCTGGGGGGTTCCGGTAACCTCCCGGTACTCCGGAAAATGCCCGAACTCATCCGGAACCATTCCGATGTCCAAACATAGGCTTCCAATATATCGATCTTTACGTCTTGACCATTTTGAGACTACTCGTCATGTTCGTGATCAAATCCGGGACTCCTAACTACCTTCGGTACATCAAAACAAACAAACTCATAATACCGATCATCACCGAACGTTAAGCGTGCGGCCCTATGGGTTCGAGAACTATGTAGACATGACCGAGACATGTCTCCAGTCAATAACCAATAGCGGAACCTCGATGTTCATATTGGCTCCCACATATTCTATGAAAATCTTTATTGGTCAAACAGCATAACGATATACGTTTGTTCCCTTTCTCATCAGTATGTTACTTGCCCGAGATTTGATCGTTGGTATCTCAATACCTAGTTCAATCTCGTTACCGGCAAGTCTCTTTACTTGTTCTGTAATGCATCATCCCGCAACTAACTCATTAGTCACATTGCTTGCAAGGCTTATATTGATGTGCACTACCGAGAGGGCCCAGAGATACCAGTCCGACAATCGGAGTGACAAATCCTAACCTCGATCTATGCCAACTCAACAAACACCATCGGAGACACCTGTAGAGCACCTTTATAATCACCCAGTTACGTTGTGACGTTTGGTAGCACACAAAAGTGTTCCTCTGGTATTCGGGAGTTGCATGATCTCATAGTCATAGGAATATGTATAAGTTATGGAGAAAGCAATAGCAACAAACTAAACGATCATCGTGCTAAGCTAACGGATGGGTCAAGTCAATCACATCATTCTCTAGTTAATCAAATGACAACTCATGTCTATGGTTAGAAAACATAACCATCATTGATTCAATGAGCTTGTCAAGTAGAGGCAAACTAGTGACACTCTGTTTGTCTATGTATTCACACATGTACTAAGTTTCCGGTTAATACAATTCTAGCATGAATAATAAACATTTATCATGATATAAGGAAATATAAATAACAACTTTATTATTGCCTCTAGGGAATATTTCCTTTAGCTCTATTGTCATTGTCTTGGCACTCTTATTGTATTGTGGATGCTATAATATTGTGTTTGACAAAATTTTTAGATAAAAAAATTCACATAAACATTTTTTTTCTTCAAAGAAAATTTGTGCTCGCTTTACCATTCGAATCAGAATAGTCCCGCGACATTGCTCCCTCCCCCCTCACCCGCCATCCAATATGTATGAATAGATGCTTCAATATGAAAAAAAATCTTAAACTAACTATGTAGGTTGTGGTGTAAATTTGACAAGGGTTTTCTGTTCAAAAATATGGTCACTTACAATGGTGCAAAAAAGTAACATCTTTGATTTTTCATAGATTATAAATAGTTACATTTTGCTACCAAAATCTACATTGAAATACTTTAGGCTATAACTTACATGTACGATTAAGTTTTGGATTGATGTAGAATATTTTGCAAATTCTGTCCTTCCAGAAAGAAAAAAGTCCATTTTACTACCCTGAACAAAGTTGGCGGTTCACATTACCCCCCGATTTATTTTTCTGCTCGTTTCACCCCTAGACAAGCCCATACCAGACAAAAATCATCCCTGGCTGGTTTACCTACTAGTCAAAGGTTGTATTTGACCAGTGGCTCATGGTAGTGCGCCGGGGCGGTATAGGGCGTGGTGGGCCAAACGGCTGGTGCCGCGGTGCGGTAGCTCAAGCAGGGCTGCATGCACGCGCGGACTCCATGCGGAAGGAATCCATGCAGGAAGCCCCAGACGCGACGCACGTGTCCTGTTCTTCCTCGGCTCGAGGTGGTGCGCCGGGGTGATGGAGGGCGCGGCGGGCCGAGTGGGTGGTGGCGCTATGCCGCGGCTCTAGCATGGCCCCGCGCACGCCTAGAATCCCTGTGGGAGGAATTGGCACCGGATGCACATTTACTATTCTTCCTCGGCTCCGACCGATGTTCTCGTTGTCGATGCGCTCCACTCTGGCTAGCCTAGCGGCTCTTCTTCCACCATAAGCTGTGCCTTGACCTCGCACAGCTTCCAGACAAGTACCCATCAACCCATTTGGCCTCGATCCACCTTTCCCCGATGCCGCGCTCCGGCCGCCGCCTCCAGCGACCATCCCGTCGTCCCCGTACATCTCCTGCACCCATCTCTCCGCCTTGCATCTCCTGCGGGATCTTCCCGTCCTCCTCGACCTCCCATCACTCCCTGATCGCCTCTCTAGTGCCACCCAAGGCCAGCATCGCCATGCTGACGCTGGTAGCCGATGCGGATTTGAAAGAAAAAAAGCATTGGGGCGTGCAGCAGTGCAGCAGGTGACAGCGGCTTGAGACACAGTGCTGCATCAAACTCCGCTACCTTGTCTGGAGTGCATCGCCGATGTGCAGCTATACCGCCGGGGTCACGTTGGCCTCGCGCCTCAGCCCCTCGAAGATACAGGAGTTCTACGCGTCAGCGTTCTGCATCGACCCCTCATCCTGCTTCCTCCCACGCCGGTCTCCTGAACCGGCCTCCCGCGCAGGCCTCCTTCTTGATCTTGACGCCGCCAACAACGTGCTCTCGGTGAGCTCACGAAGTGCTCGGCAGAATGCCAGAGAATGGGATAAAAGAGAGATGATAGGATGACTAGTGGGCCTACGTCAAATTACACACGCTAATTTCCTGTTTCAGATGACAAGTAGGCCCTGTTGGGGAACATAGCAATAATTCAAAATTTTCCTATGTGTCACCAAGATCAATCTAGGAGATACTAGGAACGAGAGAGAGGGAGTGCATCTCATACCCTTGAAGATCGCTAAGCGGAAGCGTTACAAGAATGCGGTTGGTGGAGTCGTACACACAGCGACTCAGATCGCAGTCGATTCCGATCTAAGCGACGAACAACAGCGCCTCCGGTTTCAACACATGTACAGCCCGGGGACGTCTCCTCTTTATTGATCCAGCAAGGGGAGAGGAGAAGTTGAGGGAGAACTCCGACAGCACGACGGTGTGGTGGTGATGGAGCTCGAGGTTCTCCGGCAGGGCTTTGCCAAGCGCTACGGAGGAGGATGAGGTGTAGGAGAGGGGGAGGGGCTGCGCCAGGGGAAGGGTGCGGCTGCCCTCTCTCTCCCTCACTATATATAGGGCAAAGGTGGGAGGAGGAGGCGCCCTAGGGTTTCCCTAGGGTAGGGGCGGCGGCCACAGGGGAAACCCTAGATGGGTTTGGGTGCCCCCACCTCAAGGAAACTTCTCCCCCAAGCCAGGAGGGGTGGCTTCCCTAGGGGAGACGCCCCCACCTCTCCAGGTTACGTGAGATGGGGTGGCAGGGGCGCTCATCCCCTTAGTGGGCTGATGTGCCCCCTCCCCTTGTCCCATAAGCCCCCCCCCCCAACGCTTTCCGGGGCCTCCGAAACCCCTTTCAAACACGCTTGTCGTCACCCGGTACCCCTAGAACAATTCCGGACTCCAATACCATTCGTCCAATATATCGATCTTCACCCCCGGACCATTACGGAACTCCTCGTCACGTCTGAGATCTCATCCGGGACTCCGAACAACCTTTGGTAACCACATACTATTTCCCATAACAACTCTAGCGTCACCGAACCTTAAGTGTGTAGACCCTACGGGTTCGGGAACCATGCATACATGACCGAGACATCTCTCCGCCAATAACCAATAGCGGGATCTGGATACCCATATTGTGTCCCACATGTTCCATGATGATCTCATCCGATGAACCACGATGTCGGGGATTCAATCAATCCCGTATACAATTCCCTTTGTCTATCGGTATGTTACTTGCCCGAGATTCGAGCGTCGGTATCCCCATACCTCGTTCAATCTCGTTACCGACAAGTCTCTTTACTCGTTCTGTAACGCATGATCCCATGGCTAACTCCTTAGTCACATTGAGCTCATTATGATGATGCATTACCGAGTGGGCCCAGAGATACCTCTTCGTCATACGGAGTGACAAATCCTAGTCTCGATTCGTGCCAACCCAACAGACACTTTCAGAGACACCTATAGTGCACCTTTATAGCCACCTAGTTACGTTGTGACGTTTGGTACACCCAAAGCATTCCTACGGTATCCAGGAGTTGCACAATCTCATGGTCTAAGGAAATGATACTTGACATTAGAAAAGCTCTAGCAAACGAACTACACGATCTTGTGCTATGCTTAGGATTGGGTCTTGTCCATCACATCATTCTCCTAATGATGTGATCCCGTTATCAATGACATCCAATGTCCATGGTCAGGAAACCATAACCATCTATTGATCAACAAGCTAGTCAACTAGAGGCTTACTAGGGACATGTTGTGGTCCATGTATTCACACATGTATTACGGTTTTCGGTTAATATAATTATAGCATGAACAATAGACAATTATCATGAACAAGCACTACAAAAAAAATACACTTCCATGATGATACGTGTTTGTCATAGTAGGTCGCTTTTTTGTCAAGCATGTACATCCATGACAAATTTATGACAGAATCAACATAGTCATACCTGTGCTGTCGTAGAAGTGTTCCATGACATTACCAAAATTATCATCACGGAAGTGTCCACTTCCATGACGATAAATCGCGCGTCACAGAAGTGATTTCATCAAGGGTGACCTACATGTGGCATCCACCGTAACGAAACGCCGTTAAGCTATCGGTTGAGTTTTTGGATCCGATAACCTGTTAACAGCCCCGACCAATGGGAAAGTTGTGTAAAATTCTTATTGGCCGGACGAAACACGTGTCAGCTCGTCAATGGGTCAGATAGGCGCCTATGATATGTCAACATGTGGCACGGCCCAACAAGTTTAAATGGGCCGGCCCAGCTGAAGGCCCACAAGATTTTGCGGACCATAATGGGCCGGCCCAGCTAAAGACCCACGAGATTTTGCGGACCGTAATGGGCTGGCCCAGCTAAAGGCCCACAGGATTTTGCGGGCCGTAATGGGCCGGCCCAGGTAAAGGCCCATAAGATTTTTGTGTGCCATAATGGGCCGGCCTAGGTAAAGCCCACAAGATTCTTGCGGGTCATAATGGACCGGCCCAGCTAAAGGCCCATGAGATTTTGCTGACATTAATGGGCCGGCCCAGCTGTAGGCCCACAAGATTTCGAGGACCCTAGTAGGCTGGCCCATTAACTGGCTGCCATGTTTTGGGCCAAATGCCGGCCCATATTTGATCTGGTCCATTAATGGCCTGCCATGCTCCAGGCCTAATAGTGGCCCGTATGAGATCCGGCCCGTTAAAAGCCTACCACGTTCTGGGCCAAATTACGGCCCAGATTAGGTTCGGCCCTTTAAGAGGCTTTGGGCTTAATTATGGCCCATATCAGATTCGGCCCGTCAACTGGACACTATGCTTTTGGGCCCACTTGCTAAAGGCCCACTTAGTAATTCGGCCTGATATTAGTTTTGGCCTGTTAAGGGCCCGTTTAACATTTTGGCCCTATATTAATTTCGGCCTATTAAAAGCCAGTCATATAGTTGGGCCTAACTACGGCCCTGTTTGCATCCGGCCTGCTCGCAGCCGATATCTGATTGGGCCAAACAAGGACCGAGACAATTTTGGCCTGTTAAAAGCCCGTGATTTGATTCGCACAATCATGGGTCGGGGTTCATTTCATGCTGTTGCGTAACTAGTATGAATTAAGAACAAAGCTACTCTATACAATAAAGAAATTACGGCATAGTAACTTAGAATAAACCTACACTATACAATAAAGGGTTTAAGGTATATTACATCCACTGGGCATCGAAGTTCGCCACCAGTGATCATAAAGCGCAACGTAGAAGCAGATTACAAAAACTTGGCACCATTGCAGTGTAACAAAATAATACTGAACCGCGACCACTTCCAAGACAGTTCAAGAAAGGTTAGCCTTGCGGGGGAACTGCTGCGCAAGCTGCTGAGCAAGGCTATGAGATCGGCCTATCATGTCGGTCACAGCTTCCAGGTGTAGCTGTTTAGCGATGAGGTTCTCATTGGTGTTCTCCACAATCTTTCTTAGAGATAGGACTTCAAGTCGAAGTTGAGTTGCAGAATGTCTGACTGTTAGTGTCAAGTAACTTGAACACTGCATCAAGACAACACTTTGGGGTTGTCTCGCTATCTTCAAGATGTTTTGCCTTCTTTGCTGCAATATATGTTGGGTTTGTCTCACAGCCTTCAGCAGACTTGTGCATGCCATCAGGCATATCACCCTGAAACAAAGCAGAGAGATGATAGGTTTTCCACGTGTATAAACAAAGATGATAACTGTTCTGTCAATTCTATCCAATTTCAAATTAGAAAATAAAGAGTATGTTCAAAATATCAATAGCATACTTCAGCATTGTTCATAATGCGGGGAGCTTCACCACACTACTGGATTACCATGTCAAACAAGCATAAATGAAGGGCAAAGAAAACCATTGTATCTATTTTGGATAATATGCATGGCATGTTGTTCATATCATCAGCCACATCAGTAAGATAAAACAGGAGATGACAAGGTGCAAACATGGGCTGCTTCACCACACACTGGATTATAGATCCACAAAAACAAGCATACATATAGGGAGTATTAAGTAATGTGCATGGTATGAATAAGGAATTTGGTTTTACAAGTAAAACTTAGAACTTCCGGTTCTTACGAACATGCGTTTTGGTAGAAACAGCAAACTAAACAACAGTAAACGATAGGGAGTATGAGCAAATTAAACAGCAGTTGAGGATAAAGGCTTTAGAAGGACTGACTTACATTAACAGTTAACACCGGCTTTATAATGCCCTTCTCCATGTCAAGGGAAGGATAACTCAAGAATTTCAGCACATAATCTTCTTCATAAGCATTATCTGTACTCTACATTTTGTAGAGAGTAATTATAGATATGATAATACTGGAAGGGGTAGAGGATAATGAAGATAAGATGCAGATTGATGCTACATAATCAACTACCAATCCCTGGAAGTGCAAGCGTTACAGGATAAAATGTACTGACAAGAGCAATGGGCTACACTTCTGCACTGGCATTGTCTGTGTATTCTACTTGTTGGTAAGATTAAATATAGATCTGATCTTTTTTAGTAAATGGTGGGTGTCGTGGAATTGTCACGGCAGATGTCCTTAGTGTCAGGACTTAGTCGCGAGGCCGACGCATCTATGTGGTATCTTGAGAGGGGTTGAGTGGGACGAGAGACGCAGGGCGGATCATCACGCAAGAGAAGGATTTAGACAGCTTCGGGCCCCGGGAAACATCATCCGATAATAGCCCTACATGCAGTTTGAGGCTAGGTCTCATTATCATCACGAGGGAGTCACCGTAAACCGGCTCTCCTCTTTGTGTCTAGCCCTAGATATTGTTTCTTCTTGCCCCCCCTTTGGGGAGCCCTGCCCCTCCTTATATATGTTGAAGGGGCGGTTTACATGTGGAGTCCTATTAGGATTAGGACTAGTCTATCTCTAATACAAACCGGATACAAGCCCTGGTCTTAAGTCCTTGTAAGGTAAATATTCCTCATGCCTTTCCTCTTAAACTGGCCCACCATAGTATGAACCGGCCTTCTGGGCCATGGGCCTCGTCATCCATCTGACCCGCCCGCCGGGTTACTAATGAACCGCCAAGACCGGGCGGGTAGCCGGTGAACCGCCAAGCTCTGGGCAGGTTACTAGTGAGTCATCCAGTCTGGCCGGTTTATACTTCCGGCTGGTTTACGCCACGGGGTATATCCCCGACATTAGCCCCCAGTTTAATTTGGATTTATCCATGTTAAACTGATCTGCAACATAAACTCAAGAGCAAATTTGACAGGTTATGCTCCCGGTTAAAAATTCTTGTAAATCGGCACCTGATCATCCTTGTCATTTCCTTCTTCTAGAAAATCCGGTTAAATAGGCCAGCTTCATACTCAATTTGCTTTACAGAAGATATTGAGAATAAAGAATCCATTTGAATCGGCCTTCAATGCTCTTGATTTGACAAAAATATTGGTCTTCAAATATTCAACTGATATCAGCCGGTTTGAAAATATAGAACTTGCCGGTTTATCATTGCCAAAATTGCCGGGTTATAAGAACTGATGATCCCGGGTCATGACCGTTTATAGACACCGGGTTATGATTGTTACCAACGCCGGGTCACACAATTGATCTTCCTGATCTGCTCAAAATTGAAAATTTTGAAGATGTTCCTCCTTTACATGCATAATACCTGTAGCCCCCAAGTCTTAAGAAGAGAATATAGTGATAACTTAAGACTTGCTCCAATCAGTGTTGCAACCTTGAAGAAATCCGGTTTATTCATCTCAATCATATAAACTGAATACTCCATATATGTAGCCCCCAAGTGCCGGGTTGTCATGCTTGCAGCAACCTGGGACTTGCAATTGCTTATAAAAACTTCAATCAGTGTAGCCCCCAAGGGTCGGGTCATTATGCCATAATGAGCAGGGACTTTGTAAATATAATCTTATAAACTTTGAATAGCAATGTGTAGCCCCCAAGGGTTGGTTTAGTAAGATAATACGGAACCGGGACTTGATATATACTTCAATGAAAATAACATATTATAATGTAGCTTCCATCGCAGGGCTTGAACCCACGTCCACAAGGTTAAGAGCTTTGTGTTTTACCAACTGAGCAATGGATCCCTCAATATTATGGACGAAAACTTGTGTACCTTGAATTGTTGAAAGGAGCAATTGGTAGCACCCAAGGGCCGGCTCATTATAATATGATGAGTCGGGTCTTCAATAAGACTAGTAAAAAATGACTTTGCATTAGCCCCCAAGTGTCATGGTGCATGCTTGCAGCGCCATGAGACTTGTGTATTTGATGTAATTTCAACTGAAATAATGTAGCCCCCAAGTGCCGGGTCATAAGCTTGCAGCAACTCGGGACTATTCCTTCAATTGTAGAATAAATCATATCTATTGATAATATGATAGCCATTGCGCTAAAGCGACTTTGAAAACCTTAATCATAATACTGGTTATTGATAACCATAATAAAAATCCAGCCATGTTGGCTATTTGAATAATATACCCAATGATTTATAAGCGCATAATTCCAATGGCGCAATCCAAATATATACCGGTGACTTATAGTCCAAAGCCAGGCCGGTTTAACAAACCTGTTTCTGCATACAACAAGTGTAAAGTGTCCTGGCGGTTTACCACTGGACGGGTCATAATGCCCAACATATAACCTGGGTTTATAACCAAGGCTGCATTTAGAATAATCAAATATGAAATATATCATACCTATGACATTGAATCACATCGTTGGTTTACCAACTTCTTTTTTAGTAAGGGTGATAACCCAAATCTCGAGTACTGATAACTCCTTCCATATTGTGCCGGTTTATGATAAAACCGTGCCGGGCTGTGATAAACACCGTGTTACTCCATAAGAGGATGTTAACAACAAGGATCAAACCGGTCAAATAGTCTCCGGATTGACGTGAACTATGTTCCTTCAATTGATTGGTTAAAAAACTTTTGTCGGTTTAAAGAACACAATAAAAAGCAAAAAAACCCTTCAAAGAAAAGTATGAAGCAAAAGCAACGACAAAAACGTTTGCCAAAAATGATTTATTTAAGCTGATCAAATGGCGTAACCATGGCCAAACACGACCAAGCTCTCGTTAGGTGTAACTATGGTTCTAGTTAGCCAGGTCCCCAAGTGATTCTTGTGGCATTTATGCCGACCAAATGGCGTGGTCATGGTTCGGGTTCGACCAAGCCCCCAAGTGATTCTGTGGCCTTAGGCCGATAAATAGACATGACTGGTTCAGACATGACCAAGTCGCCAAGTGATCTGGTGGCTTTCGCCTATCAAGAGGCATGGTATTGGTTCGGACACGACCAATCCTCCAAGTGATATAACACAATGCTTTTAGCAAAGCGAACTCAAGGGGTAAACCGGAGGCCGCTTTAGAACAAGTCCGTGTAACCTCACATGATGTAAAAGAACAGAGACGCTGCTTTATGAAGCAGAAGCCCCCATGTGATCAATAATATGTCAGGCCAGTAAGGCGGGATACCCATGTTTGAACCGTGCATCATGGCAGCAGGTCCTCTTTGGCAATTTTTAACTTTTTGCAAGAGATAGATTCTTCTTGAACCGGGATCTTGAACCGGATATTGAGACCTTCAAAGCTTTGTGGGAGACATCTTTCCCTTGAACCGGATTTTAAACCAGAATCTTCATTTTCAGCCAGAAAATTTTCTGACGGCCTTTAAACCCGAACTTGCGAGAAGTTAATTTCTTTTTGAACCGGACATTGTTAAACCGGATTTGAGAGCTTCAGAGCTTTGTGGGAGAACAGACTTCCCTTGAACCGGACTGTAAACCGGATATTTGAGAGCTTCAGTCAGACTGACTTCCCTTGAGCCGGATTTTAAACCGGAATCCTTTCTGATGACCCGGATCTTCTTCATTGAGCCGGGATTTTGTAACTTTCATATACTTTCTAAACCGGAAAATTTCTGACGGCCTTTAAACTTTCATTAATATAACAGTAGCCTCTGGGACTGGGTTATCCTTCCCTCCATCGTCCTGGGGTTTTTAAATTTGCTAAAACTGGCAATATTCGCTGAGTCATGTCATCGTAGCCCCCGAGTCTCAAAGGTGACTCGAGGAGTGGGCTTGAGGTTCTCCATATTTGATCGTGATATAAACCGGCATAACTTGTATATCATTGGCGTTGATAGCATAATGTGAATCCATAGAAGGTTGAGGTGACTGCGGCGGTTTGTAAATGATCCCATATGAGCCGTGTCAGCAACTCGGCCAATTGTTCCTTCCAACTGGCGATTTAAAGTTAATCAAAACTGTAGTGGCGGCGACTTGTGCGCCTGCCCATTGAACCATCCAGTGCAAACGGCGGTTGATGATAATTTGTCTCCAATTTGAAAGAAAACCGGGCTACCCAAGCTGTGACTTGCTCATACCCAATAAATAGCTCATGCAGACAGGTGCGGCCCGGTATGTTGATGTAGACCAGGCCGCGGGAGCGGACGACAAAGATGACCGCAGCATCACAGGCGGCACAGACAGATGAGTCGGCCGCGGCGTTGTATGCTGGTGCAGACGAGGAGAGTCGGCACTGGTGTTCTAAACTGGTGCGGACGCATGAACCGGCCGCGGGCATTGTAAACCGGCGCGGACGGAGAGTTGGCCGCGGGCATTTGTAAGCGGGCGCGAACGGGCGAGTCAATCGCAGGTGCGGTAAACCATGCGGACGGGCGAGTCAACCACGTTGTTTTGATGTAGTGAACAATTGTGCTGCATCAAAAAACATTGCAAACCAGAGTAATTGTTCTTTGATAGAAAACAATGTATGCTAATAAAGTTTAAACTGATAGGTACCACCTAGTTGTTCGGATGATGGATGATCCATTCAACGCAATAGAGGTGGCTCAGGCAGACCGATGACTCAATATATCTCGGGCGGCTCAACACGGTAGAAGCGGCTCAACGCGGCCCCAGCGGCTCAACACAGCAGTGAAACAGAGGCATCACCATGGCGGCGGCTCAGAAACTACAGCGGGGGTGCTTTTGAGACGGGAGAGGCGGCGACTTGAACAGCTTGAAACGGACGCGAGTCGACCTGGGGGCAGACGGCTTCTCAAGCCGGCGACTTGTAGCCCGAGGCATTGCGGCTCAGAGGCAGGGCGACTTGAGGCCGCAGGGTGAGAGCGACGGCGGCTCGTGGCGAGGGTCAGGCCCGCGATGCCGGAGATGTCTTTTGCAGTGAACAATTGTCCTGCATATCAAATCAAAGTAATTGTTCTTTGATGAAAACAATATGTACTAAAATTAGATAGAAAAAATAGCACCTGATATATTGTGTCAGATGAACGTGGATGCTGATTCTGAATAATGCCGGACGCAGCTCCACGTGACCTCTCCACCTTGGTCTCTTTCTTTTTCTTTGTCTTGATATGATGAAGAAACGGCAGTGGCCCTTGATCTCCAATTATAAGTAATACCAGTAGTAACGCACTTGCAGCATGAATGCTTTGCGGTATGCCTTCGGGTGCACTCTGCGTGAAGGAAACGGCGGTGTGTGTCGCAGTCGTTGACCACACCGACAACGCCGGCTCAACGCACGGCAGCAGGGGTCGCGGCTCAGTGACTCCAGCGCAGCGTGGCCGACTTAATATGATTTGAAGACGGGGCCACTCAGTCGAGAAGAAAACGAGGCGACTCGAAGCAGGCGCGAAGTGGGCCAGGGTGGTGGTTCACCGCCGAGGCTGAGCCGGCAAAGGCCTTTGGACAACGGCTGCTCAACCCAAGGTCGAATGGAAGCGGCTCGGCAGCGCCAGATCCCAGCAAATACAGAGCAGCAGCTCAACACACGGCGACTTACAACTTCAGTAACAGCAGCAGCAGGGCGGCTTGCAAGTGGCTCCGTGGAGATGGAGCGAAACGGCAGCGTCTACTTGGCACGCCGACGACCTGGAGGAGGCCTAGTGGAGGCGCCTCGGAGGCGCACCGGCATGGGCGGAGCCCAGCGGCAGAGGCAAAACAGCGGGGTCGTAGAGTCCGCGTCGATCCCTGTGTCTCCGTGCTCATCCAGGTCGTTGTCAATTTGCCATCCCCGATCCGAGTCCTCCAGGTCGTGGGTTCGTGGCCCCTTTTTTTTAATATCAGATCGGATTAAACAATTTGCAACCGGCCGCCGGCTTCCGTCCATAGATAGGATAAAGAATCAGAACCGTACTAGGATTAGTACTAGTCAAATTTGAGATTTGATCACGTGAACTACTACTCGAAGTAGTATTTTCCTTCGAACTTCACTCCATGTTTGTAATAGCAGCAGCAACATCATATACTGATATGATTCGGGTCTTGATGCACACGTATACGGCCATATGTATGAGCGCCCGGGTGATTACGCGTGCGCGTTTGTGCTATTG
This sequence comes from Triticum aestivum, assembly GCF_018294505.1. Taxonomy (NCBI): domain Eukaryota; kingdom Viridiplantae; phylum Streptophyta; class Magnoliopsida; order Poales; family Poaceae; genus Triticum; species Triticum aestivum. The sequence continues at coordinate 175,926,730 of NC_057809.1, forward strand.
GTGACCCGGCAATTTGATGCATAGGCGCAGAAACAAAGATCGATTTTCTCTTGGTCTCGATGTATCGCGACGGCGGGTGCGCAAACACAACCCTAATTTCCCTTGATCTCAAACTTGTATACACCGGATCCAAACTTAATCATGCTCCCGATCACAAAACAACAAATTTGTTGGCTCTTCCTCATCTGACGAATTTTCAAGCTTCTCGATCCTTAGGAGAGATCCCTCCAAGAGCTCAACACCACCGTGCGCAGGCCCCACGGTGGGCGCCAACTATCGTGGAATTGTCACGGCAGATGTCCTTAGTGTCAGGACTTAGTCGCGAGGCCAACTCATCTATGTGGTAGCTTGAGAGGGGTTGAGTGGGACGAGAGACGCAGGGCGGATCATCACGCAAGACAAGGATTTAGACAGCTTCGGTCCCTGTGAAACATCATCCGGTAATAGCCCTACATGCTGTTTGAGGCTAGGTCTCATTATCATCACGAGGGAGTCACCGTAAACCGGCTCTCCTCTTTGTGTCTAGCCCTAGATATTGTTTCTTCTTGCCCCCCCCCCTTTGGGGAGCCCTGTCCCTCCTTATATATGTTGAAGGGGCGGTTTACATGTGGAGTCCTATTAGGATTTGGACTAGTCTATCTCTAATACAAACCGGATACAAGCCCTGGTCTTAACTCCTTGTAAGGTAAATATTCCTCATGCCTTTCCTCTTAAACCGGCCCACCATAGTATGAACCGGCCTTCTGGGCCATGGGCCTCGTCATCCATCTGACCTGCCCGCCGGGTTACTAATGAACCGCCAACACCGGGCGGGTAGCCGGTGAACCGCCAAGCTCCGGGAGGGTTACCAGTGAGTCATCCAGTCCGGCCGGTTTATACTTCCGGCCGGTTTACACCACAGGGTATATCCCCGACAGTGGGAGAGGGAGATAAGATGCAGAATGCTACAAAATGAACCAATCCCTCTTCCCATAGTACAAGAGTGTTTTGAACACTGGTGTACTATACAAAACGTTCTTATATTATGGGACGGAGGGAGTAGCTGTTAATGTAAGTACAGTGATAGACCATGTTCAGTCCTTACAAGAGGACTGCAGAGCTAAACCTCTTCAAAAGCATTGGGTTGATTCTAAATTTATGTAAGAGTCCATACGGATCTTATAATGTCCACCAAATGGACAATTACGAGGCTAACATGTGCAATGATGGTACATAATCAAACATCTATGAAAGTAAATATGGTCATACAGGGCAAGAGATACTCACAAGAGCAATGCAGTGTGCAGTATAGTTGCGAGATTCTGTGGTCCCTTGAGAACGAATGTTTTTCTGCTAACAGTTTTCGTACAAGTGAGACATTAAGGCAAATGCAGAAATGTAGTTCAAATTGTGATGTGATATCATAGACAGTACCTTACGGTGCAGCCGAGACCAATGTGTAACAAGATTATTCCAGTCACCGTCGGATAAATGTAGCACCAGAGACTTTACAGAAATTTCGTTCAGAGGCTTGCCATCAAAGTGCGCTTGCCTCGGGTAGGAACGATACTTCATCAACGAGTGCTTGAAAAGCGCAACTAACCCTTGCTCGTCATCGCAATCCAGTTTGCGCCTCACCTATTTAAAAGAATGAAATCTTGTGTCTTCTGTCAGCAGAAACATATGCAGTAATGACCATGAATAACATTAGTACATTACTTACGCGTAAGTTGCGGAGGAAGACTGGAAATTGTTCTGTGTCTGTGGTATAATCTTTCCATCAAGGAAAGATGCACACAAAGTTCCTGACAACAACATAAGCTTTGTGTTCTAAACTGGGAAGAAATGGAACAGGGGTCCTATTTGCTGCAATTGGGGCTCTCTCTGTTTCGAAAAGGGATTTGGCAACTAGATTTGGTGTACTCTTTGCTGGAATGGGGGTTTTGCGTCGTACAGTTGGTGCTATGTCAACTGGCATAATCATACTGTTTGCTGCAGTTGGGGTCTGCTGAGTTGGGGCATCAGAAATGACCAGTGTAGTAGGGCTAGAGTCTGCTAGAGTTGGGGTATTTTGTGGGTCAGGTGGTATTGCAACTACACCTAATGGGCTATTTGATTTATCGGGTGCCACTACCTTTTCCAAATACTTTGCTTGTGCTCCTCCATGATCAGCAATCGCCCTCTTCCTTTTGAACGTCTGATACACAAGAACAACATTTGAATGGATAAATATGGTATGATGACATATGGAATATGTACTGAAAATGGATAGGCAGGGTGTATTCACATACACGATGCGTAAACTAAGCTAATGGCAGTTCAACAAAGTAGAAGCAATGCAAAGCATCAGTTGCAAGATATGTGCGAGCAATGTAACCTTAGAAAGTTAGAGCAAGTACCTTGATGGGTGAATAAGATAGGGCATCTTCCTCTGACTCCTCCACTAGGGAGCTATATTGACTTAGGTCTCTCTCTAGCTCAGAATCACTGTTAGGATCATATTCTGAGCATGAATCTTTAGGTGGAGAGTGTTTGCATTGCATTGCATCCAGACTTGATTTCAGTCCCTTAATGCCAAGTTTGACAGCCATGGCATTGTTCTCCTTTATTCTTTTCATGTGTGCAAGCTCATAATCATTACGATGCTGTTCAGAATCTGAGATTCATGAAAACATAAAAAGTAGTCCGATTATCTATGGAATGCATTGCGGTTTCAACTCAGAGAGTGTCTCCCTATAAACCCCTGCATATGCAAAGTTCACCTCCCCAACCGTGCTGACCAGACCACACACAGAGATACACACCCGAGTGGCAAACATGCATTTTCGAAGATAATTTAGGAACATTTAGCTGACCAATTAAACAACTCTGTTTTAATAATATCAGATTCGTATTTGAACAACTAAGCTTGTTTAGCTTGATGGGTGGAGCAGTGTTATTATGAAACGAAGCACATATTCTGATTGTATAGTGATCATAAAAGGGGGAAACTCTAAGCATATATTTTTAGCAAAAGAGGGTTTCCCCTCTGATTTCTATTAAAGAAACCACCACGGAACCAACATGATCAATTAAACCCTAAGCATGATCAATTAAACCGTATTATGGCCGTGCCATGGCAGATTTGAAGCTACAAACCGGAGAAATGATATTTAGCATCCATTGTTTGCTTCGAACTAAGAACTTAATTCTAAGAGCTGAAAAGAAAGTAGATAACCAAGTTAAGATCTATTTTCTGGTTGAGATCAAAAAGTTGAGGAGATATGAAGTACCACCTCTCTTGCGGCGCCGTGTAGGCATCAGGGGTGCGATGGTTGTCGGTGGCGTTGAAGCAGATCTGTGACGGTAGACGGGTGCATCAGGGGATAAGTCCCGTTGCGGTGGAAGATAAGGTCGTGTGAGCGGCCCCGGCAAAGAGGACGACAACGCCGATGAAGCGAGAGGACGTGATGTAAGGCTATTGGTCCGTCGTCGTGGATCAGAAACGTCCATCTCTAGAAGTGGACGACGCGGTCTTGGTAGGCACTCCGGCATGGTGGTGGACGGTGGCGATGGATGTGGTGGAGGACGATGGCGATGGATGGGGTGGCGGACGGAGGCTGGTGTGGGAATGGGGTGTTCTAGCGTGGATGGTGTATGAATGGGAAAATGGAGGGAGAGGTACGGGGAACCATGTTTTTGGGACGCGCCAGTCTGAAATATGGGAGAGTTACGAACTTAACCCCCGTTTCAAATTTGGACGTCTCGTCGGTTGGGGATAGGACAGTAATCTCGCATCTACCAAATATTTGCCGGTAACTATTTCGGGCGAGGAGAGGGTGTTTTGCCGCCCACGGTTGGCGCTCGGTGTATGAACAGGGCTGACAGGTAGGGCGGTTGTGTCACGTCTGATGGAAGTTACACATCTGCCCCTATTTAAAATATTAGCCTACATCTATTTCGGATAAGGAGAGTTTGTTTTGCCGCCGACCGTGTATGAATGGGGAATGGAGGGAGAAACAGAGGTCTTTCGGACGAGCTTGAGTCAAATGAGTTTTGCCGCCCATGTTTGACACCCACCATGTCGGAATGGGCTCAGAGGCGGTCGTGTCATGTCTAATTGAAGTTACTAACCTACCCCTATTTAGAGCAGTGGGAATCGGGCCGATGGATGGGGTGGCGGACGGAGGCTGGTGTGGGAATGGGGTGTTCTAGCGCGGATGGTGTATGAATGGGAAAATGGAGGGAGAGGTACGGGGAACCATGTTTTTGGGACGCGCCTGTCTGAAATATGGGAGAGTTACGAACTTAACCCCCGTTTCAAATTTGGACGTCTCGTCAGTTGGGGATAGGACAGTAATCTCGCATCTACCAAATATTTGCTGGTAACTATTTCGGGCGAGGAGAGGGTGTTTTGCCGCCCACGGTTGGCGCCCAATGTATGAACGGGGCTGACAGGTAGGGCGGTTGTGTCACGTCTGATGGAAGTTACACATCTGCCCCTATTTAAAATATTAGCCTACATCTATTTCAGACAAGGAGAGTTTGTTTTGCCGCCGACCGTGTATGAATGGGGAATGGAGGGAGAAACAGAGGTCTTTCGGACGAGCTTGAATCAAATGAGTTTTGCCGCCCATGTTTGACACCCACCGTGTCGGAATGGGCTCAGAGGCGGTCGTGTCACGTCTAATTGAAGTTACTAACCTACCCCTATTTAGAGTAGTGGGAATCGGGCCGATGGATTGTTCGTGTAATGGGTAGATAGTAATTTCCATCTCCCAAACACTTGGCTTCGAGCAGCCAATGTGGGAGTGGACATTTTGCTGTTTCTTTTGAATTTTGGGACAATAAGCATCCACGTTTACCATGGCAACTAAATTCGAATCCATTTTGTATTCCTATCACTAGTAGAAAAAGGGTCAAACGTGAAGCACATTAGTGCCGGTTTGTATTTGAGCCGGTACTAATGGTACCATTAGTGCCGGTTCGAACGGATTTGCATTAATGCCGGTTTGTGGCACGAACCGGTACTAAAGGGGTGGTGGCAGGCTGGCGTCAGGCCGGGGCCCCACAATCACCTTTAGTACCTGTTCGTGGAACGAACCGGTACTAAAGGTCTAACCTTTAGTACCGGTTCGTGCCACGAACCGGTACTAATGGTCCCATTTTCAAACTCTACCCCCCCCCCCCCCCGTGGATCGCCTTTTCAGTTTTAAAAAAAATAAAAGAAAATAAGTTTCTCATGTGATATGTGGTCTAGTTGTTGGGAAATTTTGCAAATGTGAATTTTGACTTTATTTGCAAAATCTCTCTGAAATTTGTAAAAATGGGCATAACTTTTGCATACTAACTCGGATGAAAAAGTTTTTTATATGAAAAATCATCTACTCGAAAAGTTACATCCGAATCTAACGGGGGGAACCCCGTTAAACATTTGCAAAATCCTCAAAAACCTAATAGAAAAAAATTTACGGGGCTTTTAAGATCAAGAGTGGAAAAAATTGAAAAATATTCAAACAGTGGGCAAACTGTGGTCAAACAATGGTCAAACTAATTATTCTAGAATATTAGTGTTACTAAATAATTATTTTAGTTATTTCAATTTTGGTCAAATCTGGTCAAACTGTGGTCAAACTGTGGTCAAACAATGGTTAAACTAATTATTCAAGAAATATTAGTGTTACTAAATAATTATTGTTTTTAAAACAATAGTTTCAAACTCAAACAGTGAAATGTGTCACTTCATGCTCAAGCAAAATTCTTGAAGGTTAATAGGATTGACATCTTACTATTGTCAGGAAAACAACAAGTGCAGACTCGGAAACGAAGGAGAATAGAACCTGAAAGTTAAGCGTGCTCGGGCTGGAGTAGTGAGAGGGATGGGTGACCGGTCGGGAAGTTAGATGATTTGGAATGAGTGATCCACACTTGAGCAGTTAAGAGAGGTTATTAGAGACTAAATCATCAAATAATTCAGAAAAATTAAAAATAAAAAAACAATTTTTTTTCCAAAATTTTAAAAAAAAATTCAAAAAAAACCTTTAGTACCGGTTGGTAACACCAACCGGTACTAAAGGTCCCCCGTACCAGGGCGCGAGCTCACGCCACGTGGTGGCACTTTAGCGCCGGTTCATGCCGAACCGGTACTAAAGGGGGGGGCCTTTAGTGCCGAAACTTTAGTGCCGGTTCCATAACCGGCACTAAAGGCCCTTACAAACCGGTACTAATGGTTCGTTTTCTACTAGTGTATATGAATCTTTATAAATCATTCTATGTGTTTTTATATATCTTCAAAAGGATGACAAACATGTATTGCACTGTCATATGTGAATATGGTTTACAAATGCCGATACTCAAATTCAGAAACTAGAATCCAGTTTAAGGTGAATTCGAATATTTGGAACACTTCATGTCCAACTCAAATGTCACACGCAGCATAATGTGTACTCCCATTTAGATATGTACACAAGCGATGTATCAAGATTCAAATACCGAGTCAATCAACCAAGAAGGTACGGAACTAACAGACATATAAACACTTATAGAGTATATGGATCAATAATATCAACTAACATACATAAGCCAGGCTGCTGTACTTTTTTTTGGCTACAACAGCATCCTTTTTTTAGCCAGCATCTTGGCCCTTTCCGATGTGTGCCACTTATGGTCCATCTATACTAGTATTGCTGAATGCACATTCAGCCCGATTGGCATATTTGTAGGTCTGGCCCAGCAATCCAAATGAAATGTCTCCGAGTCTTATCAATTAATACAGACTTGTGCTCAAATAAAATTACAAACAAAAAAACAAAAAAATCAATTATTACATGATCTCTAAAACATTTTTTTGATTGATTACATGAACAGACAACAAAAAGGTTATTCAACTATGGAAAGAACATTTCACCTATGATTTACCAAGTAGGAATTTAATTTCCTTTTTTCCTTCAGGACCTTAACAACCTGGTCAGTCTCAGCTTGCTTCGTTTTGAAATCCACCAAATATTTAATGGTTGTCTTGAGTACTGCTTGTGATTGTGTTGTTTGCTTCCTCAACATGTCAGCTTCATCTCTAAGTGCAGAAGCAGAATCTCTTTCTACAACTAGTTTAGCCTCTAGAGCATCAACAGTTGGCAATTCATAATGCACGATTGGGCCGGTGCCACTGCTGTGGGATGATGCAACGTCCATGGGGACCTCGCTCTTTGATCTTGGGCTAACCTGTTTTGCCATTAAAGTTCCGATTGGATTCAGAAAAGTTGAAGTTAGCAAAACATCTCAACTGGGAGTTATAACAGCAAACCAGTTAAACAAACAAGGAATTAATGAGTTTCAATTGGATGCTGAAAAGTAGTTATTAATGAACGTGTGCTAGAACTCGGAGGTGTCGTAGTTTCGGTGCTTGATCGGTCAGGCCATGAAGACGTATGACTACATCAACCGCGTTGTGCTAACGCTTCCGCTTCCTGTCTACGAGGGTATGTAGACAACACTCTTCCCTCTCGTTGCTATGCATCACCATGATCTTGCGTGTGCGTAGGAATTCTTTTTTGAAATTACTACGTTTCCCAACAGTTGTATTCGAGCCAGGTTTTATGCGTTGATGTTATGCACGAGTAGAACACAAGTGAGTTGTGGGCGATATAAGTCATACTGCTTACCAGCATGTCATATTTTGGTTCAGCGGTATTGTTGGATGAAGCGGCCCGGACCGACATTACGCATACGCTTATGCGAGACTGGTTCTACCGACGTGCTTTGCACACAGGTGGCTGGCGGGTGTTAGTTTCTCCAACTTTAGTTGAATCGAGTGTGGCTACGCCCGGTCCTTGCGAAGGTTAAAACAGCACCAACTTGACAAACTATCTTTGTGGTTTTGATGCGTAGGTAAGAACGATTCTTGCTAAGCCCGTAGCAGCCACGTAAAACTTGCAACAACAAAGTAGAGGACGTCTAACTTGTTTTTGCAGGGCATGTTGAGATGTGATATGGTCAAGACATGATGCTAAATTTTATTGTATGAGATGATCATGTTTTGTAAACGAGTTATCGGCAACTGGCAGGAGCCATATGGTTGTCGCTTTATTGTATGCAATGCAATCGCGCTGTAATGCTTTACTTTATCACTAAGGGGTAGCGGAGTCGTGGAAGCATAAGATTGGCGAGACGACAACGATGCTATGATGGAGATCAAGGTGTCGCGCCGGTGACGACGGTGATCATGACGATGCTTCGGAGATGGAGATCACAAGCACAAGATGATGATGGCCATATCATATCACTTATATTGATTGCATGTGATGTTTATCTTTTATGCATCTTATCTTGCTTTGATTGACGGTAGCATTATAAGATGATCTCTCACTAAATTTCAAGATAAAAGTGTTCTCTCTGAGTATGCACCGTTGCCAAAGTTCGTCGTGCCCAGACACCATGTGATGATCGGGTGTGATAAGCTCTACGTCCATCTACAACGGGTGCAAGCCAGTTTTGCACACGCGGAATACTCAGGTTAAACTTGACGAGCCTAGCATATGCAGATATGGCCTCGCAACACTGAGACCGAAAGGTCGAGCATGAATCATATAGTAGATATGATCAACATAGTGATGTTCACCATTGAAAACTACTCCATTTCACGTGATAATTGGTTATGGTTTAGTTGATTTGGATCACGTGATCACTTAGAAGATTAGAGGGATGTCTTTCTAAGTGGGAGTTCTTAAGTAATATGATTAATTGAACTTAAATTTATCATGAACTTAGTACCTGATAGTATCTTGCTTGTTTATGTTTGATTGTAGATAGATGCCCGTGCTGTTGTTCCGTTGAATTTAAATGCGTTCCTTGAGAAAGCAAAGTTGAAAGATGATGGTAGCAATTATACGGACTGGGTCCATAACTTGAGGATTATCCTCATTGCTGCACAGAAGAATTACGTCCTGGAAGCACCACTGGGTGCCAGGCCTGCTGCTGGAGCAACACCAGATGTTATGAACGTCTGGCAGAGCAAAGCTGATGACTACTCGATAGTTCAGTGTGCCATGCTTTACGGCTTAGAATTGGGGCTTCAACAACGTTTTGAACGTCATGGAGCATATGAGATGTTCCAGGAGTTGAAGTTAATATTTCAAGCAAATGCCCGGATTGAGAGATATGAAGTCTCCAATAAGTTCTATAGCTGCAAGATGGAGGAGAACAGTTCTGTCAGTGAGCATATACTCAAAGTGTCTGGGTATAATAATCACTTAATTCAACTGGGAGTTAATCTTCCGGATGATTGCGTCATTGACAGAATTCTCCAATCACTTCCACCTAGCTACAAGAGCTTCGTGATGAACTATAATATGCACGGGATGAATAAGACAATTCCCGAGCTCTTCGCAATGCTAAAAGCTGCGGAGGTAGAAATCAAGAAGGAGCGTCAAGTGTTGATGGTCAACAAGACCACTAGTTTCAAGAAAAGGGGCAAGGGGAAGAAGAAGGGGAACTTCAAGAAGAACACCAAGCAAGTTGCTGCTTGGGAGAAGAAACCCAAGTCTGGACCTAAGCCTGAAACCGAGTGCTTCTACTGCAAGCAGACTGGTCACTGGAAGCGGAACTGCCCCAAGTATTTGGCAGATAAGAAGGATGGCAAGGTGAACAAAGGTATATGTGATATACATGTTATTGATGTGTACCTTACTAGAGCTCGCAGTAGCACCTAGGTATTTGATACTAGTTCTGTTGCGAATATTTGCAACTCGAAACAGGGACTACGAATTAAGCGAACACTGGCAAAGGACGAGGTGACGATGTGCGTGGGAAATGGTTCCAAAGTCGATGTGATCGCGGTCGGCACGCTACCTCTACATCTACCATCGGGATTAGCATTAGACCTAAATAATTGTTATTTGGTGCCAGCGTTGAGCATGAACATTATATCTGGATCTTGTTTGATGCGAGACGGTTATTCATTTAAATCAGAGAATAAGGGTTGTTCTATTTATATGAGTAATATCTTTTATGGTCATGCACCCTTGAAGAGTGGTCTATTTTTGATGAATCTCGATAGTAGTGATACACATATTCATAATGTTGAAGCCAAAAGATGCAGAGTTGATAATGATAGTGCAACTTATTTGTGGCACTATCGTTTAGGTCATATTGGTGTAAAGCGCATGAAGAAACTCCATACTGATGGACTTTTGGAACCACTTGATTATGAATCACTTGGTACTTGCGAACCGTGCCTCATGGGCAAGATGACTAAAACGCCGTTCTTCGGTACTATGGAGAGAGCAACAGATTTGTTGGAAATCATACATACAGATGTATGTGGTCCGATGAATGTTGAAGCTCGTGGCGGATATCGTTATTTTCTCACCTTCACAGATGATTTAAGCAGATATGGGTATATCTACTTAATGAAACATAATTCTGAAACATTTGAAAAGTTTAAAGAATTTCAGAGTGAAGTTGAAAATCATCGTAACAAGAAAATAAAGTTTCTACGATCTGATCGTGGAGTAGAATATTTGAGTTACGAGTTTGGTTTACATTTGAAACAATGCGGAATAGTTTCGCAACTCACGCCACCCGGAACACCACAGCGTAGTAGTGTGTGCGAACGTCGTGATCGTACTTTACTTGATATGGTGCGATCTATGATGTCTGTTATAGATTTACCGCTATCATTTTGGGGTTATGCTTTAGAGACGGCCACATTCACGTTAAATAGGGCACCATCAAAATCCGTTGAGACGGCACCTTATGAACTATGGTTTGGCAAGAAACCAAAGTTGTCATTTCTGAAAGTTTGGGGCTGCGATGCTTATGTGAAAAAGCTTCAACCTGATAAGCTCGAACCCAAATCAGAGAAATGTGTCTTCATAGGATACCCGAAGGAGACTGTTGGGTACACCTTCTATCACAGATCCGAAGGCAAGACATTTGTTGCTAAGAATGGATCCTTTCTAGAGAAGGAGTTTCTCTCGAAAGAAGTGAGTGGGAGGAAAGTAGAAGTTGATGAGCTAACTGTACCTGCTCCCTTATTGGAAAGTAGTACATCACAGAAACCGGTTTCTGTGACACCTACACCAATTAGTGAGGAAGCTAATGATGATGATCATGAAACTTCAGAACAAGTTACTACTGAACCTCGTAGATCAACTAGATTAAGATCCGCACCAGAGTGGTACGGTAATCCTGTTCTGGAAGTCATGCTACTAGATCATGATGAACCTACGAACTATGAAGAAGCGATGGTGAGCCCAGATTCCACAAAATGGCTTGAAGCCATGAAATCTGAGATGGGATCCATGTATGAGAACAAAGTGTGGACTTTGGTTGACTTTCCCAATGATCGGCAAGCAATTGAGAATAAATGGATCTTCAAGAAGAAGACTGACGCTAACGGTAATGTTACTGTCTACAAAGCTCGACTTGTCGCAAAAGGTTTTCGACAAGTTCAAAGGATTGACGATGATGAGACCTTCTCACCCGTAGCGATGCTTAAGTCTGTCCGAATCATGTTAGCAATTGCCGCATTTTATGATTATGAAATTTGGCAGATGGATGTCAAAACTGCATTCCCGAATGGATTTCTAGAAGAAGAGTTGTATATGATGCAGCCGGAAGGTTTTGTCGATCCAACGGGAGCTAACAAAGTGTGCAAGCTCCAGCGATCCATTTATGGACTGGTGCAAGCATCTCGGAGTTGGAATAAACGCTTTGATAGTGTGATCAAAGCATTTGGTTTCATACAAACTTTTGGAGAAGCTTGTATTTACAAGAAAGTGAGTGGGAGCTCTGTAGCATTTCTGATATTATATGTGGATGACATATTACTAATCGGAAATGATATAGAATTTCTAGATAGCATAAAGGGATACATGAATAAGAGTTTTTCAATGAAAGACCTCGGTGAAGCTGCTTACATATTGGGCATTAAGATCTATAGAGATAGATTAAGACGCTTAATTGGACTTTCACAAAGCACATACCTTGACAAAGTTTTGAAGAAGTTCAAAATGGATCAAGCAAAGAAAGGATTCTTGCATGTGTTACAAAGTGTGAAGTTGAGTAAGACTCAATACCCGACCACTGCAGAAGATAGAGAGAAAATGAAAGATGTTCCCTATGCTTCAGCCATAGGCTCTATCATGTATGCAATGCTATGTACCAGACTTGATGTGTGCCTTGCTATAAGTCTAGCAGGGAGGTACCAAAGTAATCCAGGAGTGGATCACTGGACAGCGGTCAAGAACATCCTGAAATACCTGAAAAGGACTAAGGATATGTTTCTCATATATGGAGGTGACAAAGAGCTCATCCTAAATGGTTACGTTGATGCAAGCTTTGACACTGATCCGGACGATTCTAAATTGCAAACCGGATATGTATTTACATTAATAGGTGGAGCTGTCAGTTGGTGTAGTTCTAAACAAAGCATCGTGGCGGGATCTACATGTGAAGCGGAGTACATAGCTGCTTTGGAAGCAGCAAATGAAGGAGTCTGGATGAAGGAATTCATATCTGATCTAGGTGTCATACCTAGTGCATCGGGTCCAATGAAAATCTTTTGTGACAATACTCGTGCAATTGCCTTGGCAAAGGAATCCAGATTTCACAAGAGAACCAAGCACATCAAGAGACGCATCAATTCCATCCGGGATCTAGTCCAGGTGGGAGACATAGAGATTTGCAAGATACATACGGATCTGAATGTAGCAGACCCATTGACTAATCTTCTTCCACGAGCAAGACATGATCAGCACCAAGGCTCCATGGGGATTAGAATCATTACTGTGTAATCTAGATTATTGACTCTAGTGCAAGTGGGAGACTGAAGGAAATATGCCCTAGAGGCAATAATAAAGTTATATTTATTTCCTTATATCATGATAAATTTTTATTATTCATGCTAGAATTGTATTAACCGGAAACATAATACTTGTGTGAATACATAAACAAACAAAGTGTCACTAGTATGCCTCTACTTGACTAGCTCGTTAATCGAAGATGGTTATGTTTCCTAACCATAGACATGAGTTGTCATTTGATTAACGAGATCACATCATTAGGAGAATGATGTGATTGACATGACCCATTCCATTAGCTTAGCACCCGATCGTTTAGTATGTTGATATTGCTTTCTTCATGACTTATACATGTTCCTATGACTATGAGATTATGCAACTCCCGTTTACCGGAGGAACACTTTGTGTGCTACCAAACGTCACAACGTAACTGGGTGATTATAAAGGTTCTCTACAAGTGTCTCCAAAGGTACATGTTGGGTTGGCGTATTTCGAGATTAGGATTTGTCACTCTGATTATCGGAGAGGTATCTTTGGGCCCTCTCGGTAATGCACATCACTTAAGCCTTGCAAGCAATGCAACTAATAAGTTAGTTGCAAGATGATGTATTATAGAACGAGTAAAGAGACTTGCCGGTAACGAGATTGAACTAGGTATTGAGATACCGACGATCGAATCTCGGGCAAGTAACATACCGATGACAAAGGGAACAAACGTATGTTGTTATGCGGTCTGACCGATAAAGATCTTCGTAGAATATGTAGGAGCCAATATGAGCATCCAGGTTCCGCTATTGGTTATTGACCGGAGACGTGTCTCGGTCATGTCTACATTGTTCTCGAACCCGTAGGGTCCGCACGCTTAACGTTACGATGACAGTTTCATTATGAATTTATATATTCTGATGTACTGAAGGTTGTTCGGAGTCCTGGATGTGATCACGGCCTTGACGAGGAGTCTCGAAATGGTCGAGACATAAAGATCGATATATTGGATGACTATATTTGGACACCGAAAAGGTTCCGGGTGAGATTGGGACAATACCGGATCACCGGGAAGTTATCGGAACCCCCCGGGAGGTATATGGGCCTTATTGGGCATTAGTGGAAAGGAAGGGAAAGGAGCAAGGGAGGGGGCACGCCCCCCCAAGCCCAATCCGAATTGGGAAGGGGGTCGGCCCCCCTTTCCTTCCTCCCTCCTTCCTCTTCCTTCCCTCTCCTACTCCTAATAGGAAAAACGGGAGTCCTACTCCCTGTGGGAGTTGGACTCCCCCTTAGGGAACGGCACCCTCCTTGGCCGGCCCCCTCCTCCACTCCTTTATATACGGGGGCAAGGGGGAACCCCATAGACACAACAATTGATCATTGATCTCTTAGTCGTGTGCGGTTGCCCCCTCCACCATAATCCTCGACAATATTGTAGCGGTGCTTAGGCGAAGCCCTGCGACGGTAGAATATCAAGATCGTCACCATGCCGTCGTGCTGACGGAACTCATCCCCGACACTTTGTTGGATCGGAGTCCGGGGATCGTCATCGAGCTGAACGTGTGCTAGAACTCGGAGGTGTCGTAGTTTCGGTGCTTGATCGGTCGGGCCGTGAAGACGTACGACTACATCAACCGCGTTGTGCTAACGCTTCCGCTTCCGGTCTACGAGGGTACGTAGACAACACTCTTCCCTCTCGTTGCTATGCATCACCATGATCTTGCGTGTGCGTAGGATTTTTTTTTTGAAATTACTACGTTTCCCAACAATTAACATCATTGTAACCCGCTGTTGCAGCAGCAAAGCAGTTAAACAAACAAGTAGATATTTAAGTTAAGGCAAACAGGTAATTCTTAACAGTAAGTATCAAACACATAGATAGGCGCAGTCTACAATATGATTAACAGGCTGTGCCATTATGTAATCAGTAGCAAACTAAATTAAGCCAAGCAACGTAATTGAACAATTTTGCAATAAGTGGCTAACTAAAATTCCGAGAAGTAGGTAACTGAACTTACGCTAGTTCTTTGTACATGCACACTGCAACTTCTTTTTCGCTTACATGGTTGTACGAAGGAGTCCATGGCATCAATTGCTTGGATATGCAGTCCCAATACTTCTTTCTTCCCACACTACATGAGTAAGTTGAATGGTTAATCTGGTAAGATGGTGGGTCCTTGATATGTTATATGAGGACGTGTAGTTAGACTAGTTGTAGCCAAACACATCACACTGGCTTTTACTATATATTTCATGCGATTACTTTTGGCATATCAAGATCTAAGCAATCTACAATAGGATGAAAAGACTGGCATCCTTCACATTATTGGCGAACTCAGTTCATAGAAACAAGCAATTCAACCATTCTGTGGGTAAATCAAAAGTGCCACTGGAATATTTTTCACTATCCAATCATACATGCAAAAAGGGGCGACGCCACCATAGGGGCTGGTATGGGCGGCCGGCTCAGGTGGCTGGAAAGTGTGCACCTAGTTTGAGTCGTCCAGGTTGGCCCACGGTAGTTTTGTTCGTCCCAACGCATGAGCAGGCAATGTAAAAAATGAAGAAAAATGTTTCAATTTGGATGGGCCAATAACATAAGTGCCAGGCAGGCCCTATAGCAGGCTCGCGGCCCAAACGAGCGCCTCCCATATCGATCGACAGCAGGAAAAATCCCAATTCATTCGCTCCAGCCTCCAGTCTGGTTCGCTCCTAACCTAGCCGCCGCTGGACAGACCGACACAGCACTTCCTCGCGCCCTCATTGGAGGGCAGTCGCCGGGCTTCAAGCAAATGGAAGGACAAGAAGATGAAGATCCAACCCTGGGTGTAGCCTGCATGGGAGGCAGCGGCGGTAGCACGGGCATGGCATCGAGCTTGCGCAAACGGACAGTCGCTAATTGCAAGAGTAGCATGCGCAACGAGCAGGTACATCACATCCCTGATTATATCAAATTCAACTCTTCAATTTCTGGCCAATAGTTAAACCTGACGGTGTTGTAAAACTGCTTGTACGTAGGGAATCTATGAGAAAATGAAACCAATTTCTACTTATTTTATAACTCCCCCAATCAATACTGAACTAACTGAATCTGGTGTATCTAATCAAGTTTCCAGTGCAAACATACAAGCTCATGTTGTTCTTGAGCCTGAAGTGTCTAATGAACAGACTGCTAATGAAGGATTTGATGCAAACATTTTACATGCTCCTGGTGATGAACATATAGTGTCTAATGAGGGATCTAATGCAAGCATTTTGCAAGCTCATTGAAGGATTTAGTGTCTAATGATGATCTACTATGTTGAGAGAGAGATTTGTAGGCATTGATGACAAGCAAATTGTAGTGCATTTTCATAGCTTGAGGAAACATCGAGGCCATCTACCAGAAAGTCCCCGTATCATGACAACATAGCATAAATACTTTTCTAATCTGTTGTTTGAAACTATTGGCATACTTGTGCAGGATAGATATATTGATATGCAGTTTGTGCACTGGTTATACATGCAGTTACACTTCGATATTTTCAGCCAAAGAACGACTAACTCAAGCAGGTACAGACCATGTTTGTAGTCCTTGTACACCATGTTGCATTTTGTGTTTTTTGGTGCTTGCATCATTTAGTGTTTATAATCTGAACTACTTTGGATCATTAGCTGGTTTTCAAAGTGCATGTAGCTTCACATTTCTCAAGTTTTGTTTATTCCGGAGTGCAAGTGCCTTCGTATTTTTTAAGTTAAATGTTCGCCCCTGGTAACTTGAATTCGTGGATCAGCCACTGCACACAAATCATACACGAATGCCAGTACGAATTAAATGAAATGCAGGGACTTACGCTAGCTTGTTGTACAGGCTCACTGCAGCTCTGCTTGGGCTTAGGATGTTCCATGTACAAGTCTATGTTACCACTTGCTTGGATGTGCAGGACTTGTGCTCCTTGCATCCCCCTCTGCATTTTTGACATGGCGAATGGTTGATCAAATAAGAGGAATCGACCTTGATGTTGTACCGAAGGACAGATACTTACAAGGTTATGTGGGTGTGCAAGATGTGTACCAGATCCCGTAGCGCCGTCATGCTTCGCTAAAATATGGATTTGCTTGTTTCAGATGATATCTCCAGAAGAAATAAGAGTTAAGGTCGGAGTTGCATAGGTGTGTAAGCTAAGAGAGCAGTGAAAGGATATCCAAACATCGTCGGAACAATGCACAAGGGAGTGATGTGTGGATACCTAGTTCGGGTCAGTGTTTGGGCATGCTCACCTAGCTAGAGTGCGGGTCACTTCACAGCCGTTGAGGGTGATGCGCTGGTGTTGGCTGGCCACGCATGGATGCAGATCTTGAGTGGCAGCGGAGCGCTACGATCCGGTGGACGAGACCGTTGGTGAAGCCCCAACGGCCTCGGGGGGCGGAGGTGCGATGATGTGCTTGGTGAAGTAGCCCCGGTGAGCTGGGAGACGGCGTCAGTGAAGCGCACTTGATGCGGTGGAAGTCGGTGTCTGTGAGGCACGTCGGTTGCGGCGGCCGACGTTGTCGGTGGACCACCCGGTGCGGTGGACGAGGGCGTAGATGAGGTAGCTCCGGTGCGGTGGTAAAGCGCGACCGTCGTCTTCGTCGTCGTCAGGCACAGAGGTGGGGAACGGTGGGGAAAGAGACGAGACGAGGGGCGATTCGAGGGTTGGCGGCGAATTAGGGATTTGAGCAATCTGGGCGCAGAAGGGGACGGTGGAGAAGAGAGATTTTGCAGGGATGGAATTGGGGCCGCCATATATTTCAATCTGAAACATGGAAGCGCGAACTTATATTGTCGTCGTCCTTTTTTTGTGGGGGAGGGGGGTGGGTGGCTGGGTGCTACACGTCCGTCCGACACACGCGACCACCCCGACAGGACTATGCTTCGGTGCCTTAAGGCACCTGCCTTTGTGTCCATGACATATGGGCCCAACAGGTGGCTGGCCCACATGTCAGTGACGCAAAGGCAGTTGCCTTTAAGGCACCGAAGCAGTGTCCACAACGACACGACCCTGGTTTGCCTGGTGCCTCTACATTTGAGAATGCAAACGAATCTTATTTCATTTTCAAACGAATCTGTATGTATTACCATGCCCGTGTTTTCCTTGCAATAATTAGTCATTCGAAAAGAGATACTCCATCCGTTCACTTTTGTAAGTCGTTTCAAACAACTTAAAATGAACTGTTTTGCACATTGTCTGAAATGTCTTCAAGGTCTTATAAAAGTGAACAGAGGGAGTACTAGAAATTAATTAATGAGGAGTTACTTGAAAAAAATCAAAATGGTACCCACGCTAACGTGGATTAGAGTGTGTCTCACATAATTAGTTATTTGAATTAGAGTGTGTGTCACATAGTTAGTTATTTGAATTAGAGTGTATGCCACGTAGCGATCTCCAATTCTAACGTGGATTTCACATTTCACTGTATCCACGCTACTTTTTTAATACAAATGCATATGTATATGATGAACACCATGGTAGTGAGAAAACTTTTGGATGGATTCAAACATATGACCTACAAAATAGCACAACAAACTGAGTCAATGTCAACTTTTCGAAACTTAGTATGGCACGAATTCGAAATAATTACCCGTATGCCTGCTCCATGGTTCAAATCTTACAATGTACACCGAATTGAAACATCGATATTAAGTCTCGTACTATGTACATTCAAATGTTGTTTTTAGCCCCCCCCCCCCCCGCACAAATGCTACATACTTCCTATATCGGTCAATCTTCCTCTCCTAACCACCTTAGGAAGCTATCGGTTTCCAACACACGTTTATTCTTTCTCTCCATGTTTCGATCTCTAAGTCTCTCAACTACACAACCCCTTTTTCCACTCTATTACCAAATGTATTTACCTCACACACCCGCCATTGCACCCCCTGCCGAGCTCTCTCCCCCCCTCTCCCTCTCACCCTCTCGCGTTAAATACATGCATTGCCTATCTAGCCCCCCAACCTCTCGTGCATGCGCATGCACGCACGTTGTATATCTAGGTCACTCCCTCGAGACTGTCTCAATCTTTCTTCCGCACGGCGGGCCACACTCGCTCAATCTCGCTCTTTTTATCCGAGTCTCATTTAACCTCGTTTTGTTTCACACACAAATGATATATCTCCTTGTTCGGGCCTCGATCGACACACTCTATACTCTCTCACGCAGATTGTCTATCTAGGTCAGTCCATCCAAGCCGCCACCACTCTTTCGACCTCATGGTGGGCCACGCTCACTCAATCTCTCTCTCTCTCTCTCTCTCTTCGTATGTCTCGATTGACCTCGCTCTTTCTCGGACAAAAACGATATATCACCATGTTTGAGCCCAATTCGACCTACTCACATTGTATACTCTCTCACGCACATCGTCTATCTAGGTCACTCTCTCCAACCCGTCTCACTCTTTCGATCGCACGGCGACCCTATGTGATCGGTTGACCTTGGTTCCTCCCACGCACAAAATATATCTACACGTCTTCACTTACTGGTGGGTTCCATGTGTACTCTCTCTCTCTCCTCCCCTTCCGCGTTTAGACGCACGGGCAAACAGGAAGAACTCGCGGGCGATGTTGCCGTTGACCATATCTGGACGCGTTCACAAGTCACGGCACCAGTTTCATGCACTAGCAGCACTAGTCAGTGTGTACGTGCAATGCACGTTAATTTGGATGTGTATTAAATGCATGCGGATATTAACTACTAGGATATTATTTGCGTGTTGTCATGTGATTAGCACTATTTTTGGCATGAAATTAACTGCACGCTAAACGTGTTGAGCGCTCGACATTGAAGCAGTCTAGGTCGTTGGATGACAAGGAATACATGTGGCTTGATGGCGTTTTATATTAAATTCGATACGGCTCTAGCAGAACATTCAATCGATCAAACGATACATTTCTGTCAGTCTGACTCTGACTTTAAATTATACGACGATCGATATAAAATAAACGGAAATGATAAACGTTCAGATTTTAAGCATGGCAACCTGAACGTTTTTCATGGCAAATTTAGATTACGCGGCGGCGGCGGCGGCGTCTTGCGGTGGGAAGCGGCTCCACTGCCGTGCTCTGTGTGTCGTCGGGCCACTGACCGACGGCGACGGTGGCGTCTTGCGCCGTTGTTGGCATACTCTTGGACGTTGGCCTAGCTTCGAGGAAGGCCAAAATGTTCTGGACTTCGGAGCGAGTCGACTGGCGGGAGGAGGCGACTGGCGTTGGTGCAAGAAAGCGGTCGACGGCGGCCATCCATGCTGCTGAGGGGGCACTGGCACCCGCGCGGGGACAGGCGCTGTCGACGGCGCGGCGGAGACATTCGTGTGCACAGGCACCGGCACGGGCGCGCACGTTAGTGCATGCGCAGGCGCAGGCACTGACAGGTGCACGGGCACCGGCACGGGCGTGCGCGTCAGTGCACGCGCAGGCGCATGCGCTGGCAGGTGTACGGGCGCGTGAAAGTCGGCGGGCACCTCGTGGAACCCCGTGGGATCAAGCTCGGCGACAATGTGTGGCTCCCAGCCCATCAATGCCACGGGGATGGGCGCTGGCGCAGTCGGGGCGACGGGATCCGGAATGGGAGCGGAGACAGGCGCGACGTCTTCCCGCAAGACCAGTTCAAGCTCGTCCCAAAGCGCCTTATGTTCTTGAGACTCCGGCTGGGTGTCTTCCTCAGGAAACTGGAACACTAAGGGCAGACCATCATGATGCGGCATGGCGTATGTTTAGGTCAGGCTAGTTGGAGGTAGACGACAGGAGAATTGGAGAGGAAGAGAGATGATTGTAGCGATACTCCCTCCTTTCCGGTTTATAAGGCTCAATTCAAAAATCTCACCAACCAAGGTAGATGGTGAGTGGTGGAATACTTTTTGTAGTTTGCAAAAGCACCCAATTAATGCTCTTGTTTTTCTCAAAAAATATGTTTACCAATGCATTAATTGCAATCATGCATGCATAAATTACATGCATTGGTCAATTTCCTCTTAATACTTGCATGCAATGATTTAATTTACCTTGGAATCTGAACATGTGATGGGAAACAACAAAATTGAGCCTAATAAAATGGAAAAACTAATATTTTGAGATAAGCCCTATAAACCGGAAAGGAGGGAGTACCGGGTAGTGCAGGGTTGATTTTAAACTGCGGCACCGGCGACATTAAAAGTGGGAGCAATTGGGACGAGGGTGGGCGGCGGAGCCTGGTCAAAGGGCTCGCCTCCCGGTGAGCCTGCACAGCGGTTTGCTCGCACGCCTCCTAGACAGCCGGCGCAGCGGTCTGCTCGCACGCCTCCCGTCGACTCACACGCTTGCTCGGTCGGCACCTGCCGATTGCCGATGAGAAGCAGGGACTCGTGGCGACACATAAACACCCACGGTTTCAATAGTGAAAGCGTTCGCCTTAACGTGACAGGTCTTTCTTCCAAAATACATTGGCCCTTCATTTGTGCAACTTGTCATAAGCAGCTTGTCTCAAATTGAAGAAAAAAGTTACGAAGTAATATTTGTGCCATATCACGTGACCATGCTCAGTTTCAAGAATTTATGCTCACTTTTGGATTTTCAGAAAATTAAGATCCAGGATTCGAAACAATATCATAACCTGCATCATGCAATAAATTTTCAAGCCGTACATCTGTCCTGTTGTATTTCTTAAGAAAGGATTTGGTCAAACATTTTGCTTAGTTAGACTTCAGACAAGTTATATATGTAGAGTAAAAGGATAATTCCTCTGTACCAGCGCATTGCCTGATATATTAACTCAAGTACTAGGCACGAACAAACGGGCTCAATTCTGTGCTCATCCTGTAGTAGTAGTAGTAGTAGTAGTAGTAGTAGTAGTAGTAGTAGTAGTAGTAGTAGTAGTAGTAGTAGTAGTAGTAGTAGTAGTAGTAGTAGTAGTAGTAGTAGTAGTAGTAGTAGTAGGCAATGCAGTTGACGGGTGACCTTGACGAGCGGCGACCGAGGGAATTGAACCGTGCTCGGCACGGTAGGTAATGTTGTCTAGTTACTAAAGCATCCCTCCGTTGTTCATCGGTAGTCATTATGGACCGGGGACATGAGGGGAATTTCCTAGGGCTGGAATTCTGGCTGCTAGATATTTCGACTTGAAACACTGAGGCTCAACTGATTGGGGTAATGGGGCTGCCTAATGTGCATACCATGCACGCCACCGAAGGACATGAGCCCACTTTTTTTAGGATTAACAGGAGCCAAGGTCTGGCTGGTACGCCGTTGGGTCCTACCATTCGAGAATACGAAAGGAACCTTTTAAATTGCTGAATGAATCTATGTGTATTACGATACCCGTATTTTCCTTGCAAATACTAATCTCAACGTGGTAATTGATTTATGACTAGTTGTTGAATTAGAGTGAGTTTGTGATATAGTGATCTCAACGTGGATTTCACATTTCATGGTATCCCTAGTAAGTTTTCCAATGCAAATTCAAATTTAAAAGATGAACAACATGGAGGTGAGAAAACTTTGTATGTATCAAGCATATGACCACACACACACAGAGACACACACGCATGAACACAACAATAATCCAATAATTATAGTGCATCTATGTTTCCAAACCATGCATGTATGACACGAATTCAAAAATACTCCTTCTATTCCTAAATATTAGTATTTTAGAGAGTTCAACAAGTGACTACATACGGAGCAAAATGAGTGAATCTAGACTCTAAAATATGTCTATATACATCCGTATGTGCCAGTCCATTTGAAGCCTCTAAAAAGACTAATATTTGGGAATGAAGGGAGTAAAATGTAAGATATCCATGGTCCTCAGTTCAATATTTAAAATGAACATGAAACTGAAACATGAATATTAAGTCTATTACTATAGTTCATGCAAATGTTCTGTTTAGGCGGAGCTATGATTGTCGGAGGTCAACCCCTCGACCTTAGATAAAATTGTGGAGCTCTGTTTAGGGTTGTTTAGATTATATTTGTCCCCACCCTCCCAACCACCGATTGGTTGTGCACCCCCACCCCTCCTACCCGGGAGAATATCATGTGCCCCCATACCTTTGATGCTATATGCCGATACGAGTTGCTTGGAGCTTGTAGATCTGAGATATAGCAGCTCACATGATGTGTCTTAATATTTCTGCAGGAAACCTTGATGAGTTTGAGAATTGCACACAATTTGTACAAAAACTACTTAGATGCCCTTTGATCCCATATCCAACGACCTCGAAGCTCGTATCACCGTAGCATCTAAGATGAAGGAGGACATCATATTCTCCTGTATGTAAGAATATCATGTGCTACCACACCTTAGATGCTTTGGTGATACAAGCTCTTCGGAGGCGTTGGATTTGTGACCCAACACCTCCTCGGTGGTTCGAATGGTTTTTGCAAAAAAGCCCCAAAAGAGTTCGGCCACTGCTTACAAGCACAAACACTGCTTAGATGCCATTGGATCTCACATCAAACGACCACCAAGCTCGTATCACCGTAGCATCCAAGCTGCGATAGCACCTTATGTTTTCTCGCACGGGAGAGTATGAGGTGCTCCTGCATCGTAGATTCTATGGTGATACGAGTTCACTGAGATCTAATGGCCCACAATAGGAGGTTTGAATTTTTTGCAATATACAGCTGATAGAGTTTGGGAAATGCACAGAATGTACAAGTACTATGCATGTGCCATCTGATCACTAATCATACGACCTAGATGCTCATATCACCGTAGAGGGTAATTAAGCTACGGGGAGCAACTAATATGAGCACCGGGGAGCTGCTGGATCGAAGATGCAGCGGCACACACGAGGCCTGAATGTTTTATTTGCAAAAAAACCTTTGGAGAGTTTGGAAATTGCGCATAATTACAAAGACTACTCCCAAGCCATTGGATCTCACTTCCAACAATGTAAAAACTCGTATCACCATAGTATCTAAGCTGCGGGGTGGATGTGATATTCTATGCCTCTGTCATTTTTGTTCGTAAACTTGCAAAATACGTGTAACTCGTGCCGTTATGTTGTCTAACCGCGCAAAGTGTTTGTTCAAAAAAAACCATCCTACACTGAAATATCGGAACAACACACGGGGGTCCCACTTGTCATTAATCAAATTTGGACCTAAAACTAACAAATATGAAAGATGAAATTCGAACTGGCAACCTGGACTACAAAGCATAAGTCGATAGCCTGAAAAAATGAACGGTTGTTGGCTTTGTCCCATAACTTGATTTTATTTATACAGTACTTTTGTTGAGTAGAGTAGAGGGAGTGCCTCCTCAACACGTGCATGACCGTTGTCTCACTTACTGGTGGGTCCCAGGTATGCGATCTCGATCTCTCTTCCCTCCATCGTCTAACCTTTGCATGGGCACACACGAAGAGCGGCGCTAGCTTGCCGTGGTGTTATTACAACTAAAAAAGCTTGGAAAATAGAAGAATCTCCTAGAACAAGAGACGTTGTGGCTGGTCGAGACAGAGCTAACCACATCTATCCTCCGTGCCACGTTTGCATGATGAAGCTGTGTGGCTAATGGGGTGTTTTCGACCGACTGGCTGGGTCCCGAGGTCGAACCATAGGTACTACGTCTGATACAGTATATTTTTACACGCACATTTTTCCTCCGTGCCAAGACGTGGCACACCCTACCGCGCGGTTTGGGGGTCCTCCCGGGTGGTGCACGCATATATTCTTCCTGACGTGCGACGCCCTACCGCGCATTTTCTGGGTCCTCCTCGGTCGTAGCACCGAAGCAAGTAAATGAGTCGTCAAATCACGAAAGACCACCTTTCCCGCCGAGTACATCAGTGAAGCACGGTGGCTAGCTAGTTGGGCTAGTTCGACCGATTAGCTAGGCCGCCGCCACATTTGTTTTTTCACCACTTTTTTTATCTACTTGCCGGCAGGTAAATATAAATATCCACCGCGACATTGCTCTGGTGTTTGGGTGTGGCATGCTTTTTATTTTTTTGATTGACGGGAGCAGGCACGGCAGGATTTTTAAATTTTTTTATTGACGGGAGCAGGCGCGACAGCAATTAGTCACGATGACTCCGCCTATAAAAACCCACCGCTCCCTGATGTGAGAAGTCATCGACTGGTGTTTTACCGTGGTGAAAACCAAAAGATTACCCGCTCCCTCCGCCTTCCCTTAGATTGCATTGCCTTTCAGCCGTTTCTCCCCCTTTGCTTCCTCTCCCCATTACTTCTACCTGGTGCCATGGCGGCGCAGCAGATCACGGAGTCCGCGGTGAGGCTCCTGACACAGGAGCTCCATGCCAAGGATGCAGAGCTCAGGGCCAAGGACGTGGAGCTCCGTGAGCACAAGGAGGAGAGGAGTGCCATGCTCCTCCATTATGTGCGGGAGTTCACGGAGCTTCAAAACGGCAGGCGTCCACCACAAAGATGCTCGAGGCATCAGTGGCGTTGCTGCAGAAAGCGGGAGATACGATAGGCCGTCAGGGGAGCTGTCACAGCCCTAGAATATTGCCGTTAAATAGTTGCATCTTCATTTAGGCATCATATTTAAATTTCTAAAACTTGAATTGAGGTTTGTTGAAACCCTCAGAAATCAGTTCAAAAATAACCAACTTTAAAAATCTTCTCAAATGAGTCCAATAAAATGTTCCTGTTATTCCATAGAATTATTGGCAAGAGCTAAAATTCAAACCAATATTTTTATGAGATCAGAAACATTTATGTTGGCCATTTGAATTAATCCAATAATTATTTGCTTTGGATTTATATTTAATATATATTAAATATAACTTCAATAATTCTGGAAGTTTGTGAGTGGCTTTGTATACATTTTAGCAAGCCATATAATAACCTACAGAATTTATGAAAATGATTTAGTGGCTAAAACTAAATCAAAATAGAGAGGAAATAAAATAGAAAACAGTAATTAAAATAGAATACAGATAAGGAGGGAGTACCTGGGCCTTACCTGGCAAAAGAGGCCCACCTCACAAGGGGCTGAGTGGTCTTCTTCCTCCTGCCAGGAGGACAGGCAGGTGCATGACAAGAAATCTGTTAATCCGTGACAGATTTCGGGTGACGATCTTGGAAACTGTCATGGAAACCGTCACGAACTAGCAAGATGCGGATGCACCCCAAAATGGCAGCCCCTGGATTACGGACATTGAGGGATCGTCATGGAAACCGTCACGTATTGACCAACTACCTTCCTGAAAGCACAAGTGCTCCCTAGGTGGTTTTGATAATTGATGACAACATATCTCTTGTTGGACTAACATTTCTATCTAGCATGTTTCAGATAAGTTCAACAATGGAGTGGCATGGACTAAAGGTTGTGGGAACTCCTTCAAGATGCTAAGGACAAAGGATTGGCTAAAGCTTAAAGCTCAAGACTCTTCATTTTACATTTTAGTGATCCAAGATCACATTGAGTCCATAGGAAAATCCAATACTATCAAGGAGGGATGAGGTGTTGCTTAATGAGCCTCTTGCTTCATGTGCTTAGTGATATGCTCCAAAACCCTCAACTACTTTCCCATATCCACATATGACCTAAACCAATTCTTTCTATCCGGCGCCACCGAGTTTCACTTGTCACAAGCCACTGCCAAACCCTAGCAATTTGGTTCTACCGATAGGGATCTCGGTCTCACCGAGATGGGATTGCAAACTCTCTGTTTCCCTTTCGTAACTTTTCGGTCTCACCGAAAGAGCGAATCAGTCCCACCGAGATTGCAACGTAAACTCTCTATTTCCCTTTTGTAACTTTTCGGTCTCACCGAAAGAGCAAATCGGTCCCACTGAGTTTGCCTGACCAACTCTCTGGTTAGCTTATTACCAAACTCGGTCTCACTGAGTTTGTGTAATCGGTCTCACCGAGATTACGTTATGCCCAAACCCTAACCATATCGGTCCTACCGAGTTGCATGTCAGTCCCACCGAAAATCTCTAACGGTCACTAGGTTTACCTTTTCGGTCTGACCGAGTTTGTTTATTCGGTCCCACCGAGATTGGAAAACTGTGTGTAACGGTTGGATTTTGTGTGGAGGATATATATACCCCTCCACCTCCTCTTCATTCATGGAGAGAGCCATTAGAACACATACACAATTCCAACTCATATGTTCTGAGAGAGAACCACCTACTCATGTGTTGAGACCAAGATATTCCATTCCTACCATATGAATCTTGATCTCTAGCCTTCCCCAAGTTGCTTTCCACTCAAATCTTCTTTCCACAAAATCCAAATCCTATGAGAGAGAGTTGAGTGTTGGGGAGACTATCATTTGAAGCACAAGAGCAAGGACTTCATCATCAACACACCATTTGTTACTTCTTGGAGAGTGGTGTCTCCTAGATTGGCTAGGTGTTACTTGGGAGCCTCCAACAAGATTGTGGAGTTGAACCAAGGAGTTTGTAAGGGCAAGGAGATCGCCTACTTCGTGAAGATCTACCGCTAGTGAGGCAAGTCCTTCGTGGGTGATGGCCATGGTGGGATAGACAAGGTTGCTTCTTCGTGGACCCTTCGTGGGTGGTTGCTTCTTTGTGGACCCTTCATGGGTGGAGCCCTCCGTGGACTCGCGCAACCATTACCCTTCGTGGGTGGAGCACTCCGTGGACTCACGCAACCGTTACCCTTCGTGGGTTGAAGTCTCCATCAACGTGGATGTAGGATAGCACCACCTATCCGAACCACGGGAAAAACATCCGTGTCTCCAATTGTGTTTGAATTCTCCAAACCCTTCCCCTTACATTCTTGCAAGTTGCATGCTTTACATTCCGCTGCTCATATACTCTTTGCATGCTTGCTTGATATGTATTGTGTATGTTGAAATTGTGCCTAAAACTCCACTCAAACCAAAAAGGCCTAAAAATTGCAACTTTAGCACTAAGTGTCTAATCACCCCCCCTCTAGACACATCTACTTCTAGATCCTACAAGTGGTATCAGAGCTTTGGTCTCCATTGCCTTGGTTTAATCACCATTGGAGGAAGATGGATGTGTCTACCTTAGGGAGTCTTAGACATAGAGTGCCTATTCTTGATGGAGAGTATTTTCATGAGTGGAAAAATGAGATGCTTGTAATCTTCAATCAATATCATTTGAACAAGTATATTGCTAGCCCTTGTGCACCTCATATTGATCCTTTGCATCCTACCCTAGATGAAGATATTGACATGATTCGCAATCTTAGAACTATTGAGCTCATCATTAGAGGATTGCCCAAAAATTTGATTGCTAGTTTGCCTACTCTTAATTGTGCCTATACTATATGGAAATTTCTTGAGGAACGATTTCCCGATCATTCCTTGAAAACTTTGGATGAAATTCTCCATAAATCTATTGCCTTGAGTAAGATGAACTCTAGTGATCCTAGTTTTGGTAATTGTCTATTTGAACTTACCAATCTTAAGCATGCTAAAGGAGATGTTGGAATCATTAGTGATATCATATTCGAAGCTATAAGAATTCATAAAAGTGACCACTTTGATGATCATTTATCTAATGAATTACCCTCTCTAGGAAATGATGAGTCACAAGATCATGATGAACATGGATACTATGATGATGATGATGATAGTGACTTCGATCTTGATGATGCAATGAGACATTTTGGTCTTATGGCAAATCTTCGGGGATATGAATCAGGAGGAAAGGAATGGGTTCTTGATAGTGGATGTACTGATCATATGACCGGAGATGAAGAGATGTTTCGTGAGCTTGCTGAAAATGACGGCCCTCGAAAATATGTCACCTTTGGTGATAATTCAAAGGGTAAAGTGGTTGGCCTTGGTAAGGTGGCCATCTCACATGATAGTTCCATTCAAAATGTCATGCTCGTTGAATCTCTCGGCTACAACTTACTTTCAGTATCTAGACTTGCTGATTTCGGTTTGAATGTCCTATTTACTGAGGTAGATTGCCAAGTATTTCGTCGAGACAATCATAAAATGGTCTTTACTGGTATGCGTAGAGGTGATCTTTACATTGTCGATTTCTCTAAAAAGGCACAACCTAAAACTTGCTTTATTGCTAAATCCTCAAAAGGTTGGTTGTGGCATAGACGACTAGGTCACGTTGGCATGAGAAACCTTGACAAGCTTATTAAAGGAAATCATATCCTTGGAGTTAACGATGTCATATTTGATAAGGATAGACTTTGCAGTGCTTGTCAAGCAGGTAAACAGGTTGGAGGAAGACATCCCGTGAAGAACATCATGACCACAAGGAGGCCACTCGAGCTACTTCATATGGATCTTTTTGGTCCCAACGCCTACAAGAGTCTCGGTGGAAATTCTTTTGGTCTAGTTATAGTTGATGATTTTTCAAGATTTACGTGGGTGTTCTTTCTTAATGACAAGTCGCAGGTCCAGAAGATCTTCAGAAACTTCGCTAGGAAGGCCCAAAATCAGTTTGACGTGAAGATCAAGAAGGTTCGGAGTGACAACGGAACGGAGTTCAAGAACGCAAATGTGGACACCTTTCTTGACGAAGAAGGGATTTCACACGAGTTCTCGGCTACGTACACACCTCAACAAAATGGAGTTGTTGAGAGGAAGAACCGGACGCTCATCGAAATGGCAAGAACGATGCTTGATGAATACAAGACGCCGAAGCACTTTTGGGCAGAAGCGGTTGAGACAGCTTGTCACGCAACAAATCGCTTGTATCTTCACAAGCTACTCGACAAGACGGCATACGAGCTCCTCACCGGTAACAAACCCCAAGTTGGATACTTTCGAGTATTCGGCTCAAAGTGCTACATTCTTGATAAGCATCGTCGTTCAAAGTTTGCTCCTAAATCTCATGAAGGTTTCCTACTTGGTTATGGCTCAAACTCTCACACTTACCGTGTCTACAACAATTTCACCCGAAAGGTTGAAGAGACGGTAGATGTGAAGTTTGATGAATCTAATGGCTCGCAAGTAGAGCAATTGCCAATTGATGTAGGAGACAAAGACCCTTCAGAAGCAATCCAAGACTTGTCCATTGGCAAAATTCGTCCAACGGAGGTGAAGGAGAGTACTTCATCCGTCCAAGTGGAAGCTTCTACTTCACGACAAAGTGAACCAAGAATTGACACGGAAGCATCCACAAGTGGGACACACCAAGATGAAGAAAACGAGGAAATACATCAAGACGAACATCAACAACCTCCTTCTCCACCACGACAAGAGAACGACAACGTCAACAATGAAGAAGACCAAGAAGAAGAACAAGATGAAGAAGATGTTCAACAAAGACCCAAGCAAAAGCTCTCACGAGTTCGAGCAAGAATTGCCAAAGATCATCCCGTCGAGCAAATCTTAAATGATATACAAACCGGGAGAATCACTCGCTCAAAGACTCGTTTAGCTAACTTTTGTGAAAACTATTCATTCATCTCTAGCATTGAACCTATGAAGGTTGAAGAAGCATTGGAAGATCCGGATTGGATAAACGCTATGCATGAAGAGCTACACAACTTTGAGAGAAACCAAGTTTGGACATTAGTTGAGAAGCCCGACAACAACCACAACATCATTGGTACCAAATGGGTGTTTCGCAACAAGCAAGATGAAGATGGACAAGTGGTTCGCAACAAAGCACGTCTCGTCGCCCAAGGATACACACAAGTCGAAGGTATGGACTATGGTGAGACATATGCTCCCGTTGCTAGACTTGAGTCCATTCGCATCTTACTTGCCTATGCTAATCACCATAATATCACCTTGTACCAAATGGACATCAAAAGTGCTTTTCTAAATGGTGAAATAGAGGAGGAAGTTTATGTCAAACAACCTCCCGGTTTTATCAATCCTAAGAAACCAAATCATGTTTACAAACTTCACAAAGCTCTTTATGGTCTTAAACAAGCTCCTAGAGCATGGTATAAATGCTTGACCAAGTTCCTTACTACAAGTGGTTTTGAAATTGGTAAAATTGATTCTACTCTTTTTACTAAAAGGGTTAATGGAGAACTATTTGTATGCCAAATTTATGTTGATGATATCATATTTGGTTCAACTAACCCTCTCTTTAGTGAAAAGTTTGGAAAGCTAATGTCAGAGAAGTTTGAGATGTCTATGATGAGTGAACTCAAATTCTTTCTCGGTTTGCAAATCAAGCAAACTAAGGAAGGTACATTTGTCTCTCAAACAAAGTACACCAAGGACTTATTCAAGAAGTTCAATATGCAAGAATGCAAAGGTATGTCTACACCCATGCCTACTAGTGGACATAATGATTTGACCAAAGATGGTGAACCGGTTGATCAAAAGGTTTATCGCTCTATGATTGGTTCATTGTTATACCTATGTGCTTCACGTCCCGATATTATGCTAAGTGTGTGCATGTGTGCACGATATCAAGCTGCTCCTAAAGAATGTCATCTTAAGGCTGTGAAAAGGATAGTGAGATATTTAATCCATACACCAAATTTTGGCATTTGGTATCCTAAGAGGTCTTCTTTTGATCTTGTTGGCTATTCCGACTCGGATTATGCCGGAGACAAGGTTGATAGAAAGTCCACTTCGGGTACTTGTCAATTTCTTGGTAGATCTCTTGTGTCTTGGTCTTCCAAGAAACAAAACTCGGTATCCTTATCCACCGCCGAAGCGGAATACATTGCCGCTGGTTCATGTTGTGCTCAATTACTTTGGATGACCCAAACTCTTAAAGATTATGGGATTTATGTGAAACATGTTCCACTGCTTTGTGACAATGAAAGTGCTATCAAAATTGGTCATAATCCTGTACAACATTCTCGAACTAAGCATATTGAAGTTCGTCATCATTTCATTCGAGATCATGTTGCTAAGGGTGACATTAATCTTAAGCACGTTCGCACCGATAAGCAATTAGCGGATATATTTACTAAACCTCTTGATGAGAAAGTGTTTTGCAGGTTGAGAGGAGAATTGAACATCATTGATGCTTCGAACTTGGAGTAGAAACTCCATTGGATACATGCAAGACATGAGCTTATGACTAATCCATGATATATCTCTTATGATAACTATCTTATGTCTTGGATATATTTGCACCTTGCATGTTGTCTAACCCATGTAGGTGCTTGGTTGAATCTAATTCCATGAGATTGCGACTCACTCACATCTTGAGCAATCTCTACATCACCAAGACTCTACACAATGGTGGTTGAAGACAAGGAAGCACAAAACCATTCAAA
Source organism: Triticum aestivum (assembly GCF_018294505.1). Classification (NCBI taxonomy): domain Eukaryota; kingdom Viridiplantae; phylum Streptophyta; class Magnoliopsida; order Poales; family Poaceae; genus Triticum; species Triticum aestivum. The sequence continues at coordinate 175,958,597 of NC_057809.1, forward strand.
CATATCCTTTGACAAATTCTATGTTGAGCTTCATGATTGTCATTTTTGGATACACAAGTGCTCTTCCTTGCAAGAACTAACCCATGTAGGTAGATGAACTCAAACTCCAAGTGGTGCTCCCAACTCTTGATGAGCTACATCAACCTTGAGCACCCACACAAGTTCAACTACATGAGCAAGAACCACACCACCACCCAAGGTATGTTATTCCATCTTAGAGAAGCTTTACTCCAAGACATGAGTCAAAGCAACTCAACAAGATGTGAATACATCAAGATGCTTAAACGAAAAATGGTAACCCCATTTTGAGCTTAAACGATGAGTATGACCTATGATCAAGTGTTCTCACTTGACTCCTAAGTCAATATACTCTAACATAGGTGACTATGTCACCGCCCAACTCTAGATGAAGTTCTCTTGTGTTCTTTTTGTGTGTATCTCATGCATGTTTAGTTTCTTTCTCTTTTTCAAAAAAAAAAACTCCATCTAGATTTTTCAGTTCTTCTCTTTTCTTTCTGTTTATGTTCTGCATTTTCTGCATTTAATTCCTTGCAAATCCTTCAGGTAATTCATTGCAAATCTTTGTGAGATCCTACATGTCTAGTGAGCTGAGGTGACAAGTGTTTTTCTCTGTGTGAACTCGGTTTCACCGACTTGTAATTTTCGGTCCAACCGAATCTTTTCGGTGCCACCGAAACATACCACTCGGTGCCACCGACTTCGCAACAGGAAAAACAGTTTGCCACTTGTTCTATATTTCTTCTGATCCAGCTCTACTCAATGAATCTTGTCCTCTACAAGCATCACAGTTTTATCCATTGCTTTGTGCTGAGTCTCAAGGACCAAACCTATACGACGGATTCCAGAAAGCCCTTCTTGGAAATTGATGTCAAAGGGGGAGAGAGAGATCACATCAAAGCTTGTAGGAGAGAGAGATCACATCAAGGGAGAGAAAAAGTCTCAAGGACCAAACCTACAAGAGAGAAAGTATTAAGGGGGAGAGAGAGACTTCCAGGGGGAGAGAATACTCAAGGATCCCAGATGCTTGATGTTCAAGAGGAGAGATGTCACATGCCTTTTGGGGGAAAGACATGTATTTGCATTAAGTTCTATCCATTTGTATCTTTCAGCTCTGATTTTCTGTTCCCTATCTTCTCCCAATATCCCATGTAAGATTCAGGGGGAGCAAGACACCTAAGGGAAAGAAATCAGTCAAATTCATTGCATATCTTTATTCTTGGGGACATGTTGAATCCAATGTGGTACCTTGTACTCACTCTCTACATGTCATCCCAGTCTTGGTATTCTTGTGGTTTCTTTTGTTTGCTCTGGCTAGTGGATGTACCTGTGTTATCTAACTTTGTTTGTGCAGGTTCATTCCATCCTAAGCCAACTCAAGACCACAAGGTAAGTATATGCATCAAAATCATGAGTATGAGGAGTTCTTGCTTATGTACATACTGTTTGCAAGAAGGACTCATGAGCATGAAGGTATTTTCCTTGATAATCTTTTGCTCTGATGCATATGGCCAAGATACATGTAACACATTGCCTACTCTGTCATGGTTATGCTCTCACATGCCTCTATATTTCATATTTACATGAGTGCATACATGTAGGGGGAGCCTATGCTTGTTACATGTCCTTCCAAAGCTTTACTTGCTGTTCTTTATATCTTTATCTAAAGCTTTGATGTATGTTGCCATCAATTACCAAAAAGGGGGAGATTGAAAGCACAAGTGCTCCCTAGGTGGTTTTGATAATTGATGACAACATATCTCTTGTTGGACTAACATTTCTATCTAGCATGTTTCAGATAAGTTCAACAATGGAGTGGCATGGACTAAAGGTTGTGGGAACTCCTTCAAGATGCTAAGGACAAAGGATTGGCTAAAGCTTCAAGCTCAAGACTCTTCATTTTACATTTTAGTGATCCAAGATCACATTGAGTCCATAGGAAAAGCCAATACTATCAAGGAGGGATGAGGTGTTGCTTAATGAGCCTCTTGCTTCATGTGCTTAGTGATATGCTCCAAAACCCTCAACTACTTTCCCATATCCACATATGACCTAAACCCTAAGCCAAACTCGGTCCTACCGATTCTTTCTATCCGGCGCCACCGAGTTTCACTTGTCATAAGCCACTGCCAAACCCTAGCAATTCGGTTCTACCGATAGGGATCTCGGTCTCACCGAGATGGGATTGCAAACTCTCTGTTTCCCTTTCGTAACTTTTCGGTCTCACCGAAAGAGCGAATCGGTCCCACCGAGATTGCAATGTAAACTCTTGTTTCCTTTTTGTAACTTTTCGGTCTCACCGAAAGAGCAAATCGGTCCCACCGAGTTTGCCTGACCAACTCTCTGGTTAGCTTATTACCAAACTCGGTCTCACCGAGTTTGTGTAATCGGTCTCACCGAGATTACGTTATGCCCAAACCCTAACCATATCGGTCCTACCGAGTTGCATGTCAGTCCCACCGAAAATCTCTAACGGTCACTAGGTTTACCTTTTCGGTCCGACCGAGTTTGTTGATTCGGTCCCACCGAGATTGGAAAACTGTGTGTAACGGTTGGATTTTGTGTGGAGGCTATATATACCCCTCCACCTCCTCTTCATTCGTGGAGAGAGCCATCAGAACACATACACAATTCCAACTCATATGTTCTGAGAGAGAACCACCTACTCATGTGTTGAGACCAAGATATTCCATTCCTACCATATGAATCTTGATCTCTAGCCTTCCCCAAGTTGCTTTCCACTCAAATCTTCTTTCCACAAAATCCAAATCCTATGAGAGAGAGTTGAGTGTTGGGGAGACTATCATTTGAAGCACAAGAGCAAGGAGTTCATTACCTACACACCATTTGTTACTTCTTGGAGAGTGGTGTCTCCTAGATTGGCTAGGTGTTACTTGGGAGCCTCCGACAAGATTGTGGAGTTGAACCAAGGAGTTTGTAAGGGCAAGGAGATCGCCTACTTCGTGAAGATCTACCGCTAGTGAGGCAAGTCCTTCGTGGGCGATGGCCATGGTGGGATAGACAAGGTTGCTTCTTCGTGGACCCTTCGTGGGTGGTTGCTTCTTCGTGGACCCTTCGTGGGTGGAGCCCTCCGTGGACTCGCGCAACCATTACCCTTCGTGGGTGGAGCCCTCCGTGGACTCGCGCAACCGTTACCCTTCGTGGGTTGAAGTCTCCATCAACGTGGATGTAGGATAGCACCACCTATCCGAACCACGGGAAAAACATCTGTGTCTCCAATTGCGTTTGAATTCTCCAAACCCTTCCCCTTACATTCTTGCAAGTTGCATGCTTTACATTTCGCTGCTCATATACTCTTTGCATGCTTGCTTGATATGTATTGTGTATGTTGAAATTGTGCCTAAAACTCCACTCAAACCAAAAAGGCCTAAAAATTGCAACTTTAGCACTAAGTGTCTAATCACCCCCCCTCTAGACACATCTACATCTAGATCCTACACTTCCTTTTTTATTTCTTTATATGATATCCGAACCATCATGGATGGCTTCTACTGATGTGTCGGTTGTGCCCACTTATCTAGCCCATTTGTCAGTGAGCCATTCAACGATATATAGAAATTGAAAAGAAAAGGTGCGCCTGAAGTTTGAGAGAGGGCGCGGAGATGCAAAATTTAAGTGGCCAACGCGCCAGGCTGGCAAAATTTCGAGCCAACCCATTTAGCTCCGCAGTCCACACACACCTAACCCTAATTCCCCATTCTCTCCTCCCGTCCCCTCAGCCGCCACCACTCCACCAATCTTCCTCCGCCCGCTCCACGCCGGCTCCGCCGCAGAACAGGCCTTACCTGTGCCGACCAATCGATGCCCTCTCTTCTCCCCTCTATATGCGCGCCCCTCCCCATCTTTCCCACCGCCGCAGCCACCAGCCCGTAGCCCCCACCCTGATTCTAGATCACGCCCTCGAGATGCGGCGACAGTGGTGGCGGCGGGTCCGACTGCTGCAGTTGGACGATGGTGGACGCCGTCCACAACCTCCCGGCGCAGATCAGTCCGCCTTCCTGGTTCGCAGTCGAGCAGCGCACGTGCCGCGATGATCCCCATGATGCGCTGGCCATCTAAACCAGATCGTCGCCGACGAGAAGTCTCTAATGTCCTGTGTGGCGGCCACGGGTCCATCTTCAGTCGGCGGCGAGCTATGGTGAGGTACACATGGCACTGATAGATGCAGTGTACAGGGGCGCCGCCGCTGCCATGGAGCTGGCCACCAGCTTCTGCCTGCCGTGATGGGCGCTGCCTCCGCTGCTTTGCCAGGGCCCTCCTGCCCTTCGTTTATGTGCTGCCCCTCGTCATCATCTCCGTGGGTGGGCTCTTGCACTGTAAGCTCTAATCTTACCTACGGCAGGGTTAGTTGATTGGTCGGCGCTTCATTTGTATTCTGTCAAAGTTCGTTGGTGATGTCAGTGGTTATTGGTTTACTTATTTCTGGGTACGTGTGCACTAGATAGGTTATGTTTCTTGGTACTCTGGACCTTGAAGATATGTCATGTTAGAGAATTCAAGTCTGTATGTCATGGTCGTGTCCTCAATCTGCAAACAAATAAATCCTTGTCATGTTTTTGTCCATGTGTAGTCCATAAATATTAACAAAATAGAAATGATCAATTAATAAAAAGGATTAATCCTAAGATTCACTATGTAGTACATCAAGATTATATGTTTTTACTATAATAGAAGTATTTAATATCATAGGATAATTGTAGCTCAGAGACCATGGCCATGGTGTTGTTCGTACAGAAACCTAAGCCGACTTGCTTGTACAATTAACTTTTAAGATGTAATTTTCCATTAGTGAGCATGGCAATTGTAAAACACTATGTAATGATAAACTAATTAAAGAATATATATTCTTTACAAATAATTGAAGAATAGTTCATACATTAGACATGAGCCCATGTCGTTGGGGTATGTGCCATGCTCGACGCATTTGATGTTTTTTGAGGTTGTCTTAAAGTTTGTTAACGCGCAGGCAATGCCCCTGAACCCCATTCTCCACCCATCCGACAGTGTGCTAGATGTCGTCCTCCTCGACGCGGCCGTCCTCGACGAGCTCTCTTGGTCGTAGAAGGCGGAGCAGCAAAGCATCCTATCCTCCAGCGCGTGGACTGACGGCTGCATCCTCCTGCTCTCCTAGCGTGGTGAGCTTCCCCTCTCCCCCTACTCTGAATCTGGATGATACTTGCAATTGTGAAGCTATATATGAAATAAATCAGGTCTTGGTTCAGTTTGTATGTGTCGATTTGTTGAACCTTGACTGAAACCAAAGCATCATGTTTGGATGTTCGATTTTCATTAGTATGCAGTACTTGGTTCAAGCAAATTGCTTGATACAATTGTAACTGGGGCATCTCTGTATGGTTCAAGCACCAGCACAACCTCTGCACTTTCTGGAACGTAGAAGAAAACAAAGCACAAAATATTTTAAGGATACACATGCGCAGTTTCAGAGATGAGTGGTAGTGAAGTAATGAAGTTGCACGTTCAGTTAGTAACCAAGCACAGAATGTTCCTGTAAAAGGGGTTCATTTATTTTACATACATGTATGACCATATATGCAGGCATCTTCATCACTAGATGGTTAACACATCAAGTATTGTGCATCCATCCATGCAACGCCACTGATTCTACAGCCAAAATTATTTTTTGTAAGAGATAATTAGCTTCATGTAAATCTTGCTGACACTTGCAATTGTACAACTTTGACTGAAACTTGATGTTCAATTTTTATTAGTGTGCACTACTTACTGGTTCAGTTTGATGTTCAATTTTTATTAGTGTGCACTACTTACTGGATGACACACAACTTTGGATGTTCAATTTTCTTGTGCATATGATTGAAATCTAACTAAACCTGATATCACATCTAATCTAATGCTAAGAAACTTTTAGGAAATTTATCCGTACTGATCGTTTCCACGACAGTAAACTATATGCATATCTAGGATATGATGCAAGCGTGTAGTAGCATGAGACCTCTTTCCTAATTTAGGACATGATGTGAACCTTGCATCTGATTTATGAGGTGTGTTTTCCTCTTTGATGTTTTCCTTTCTAATCCAGTTCCCTTGATGCTTCATGCGATTCACATATGTACCATATATTCTGACTTCTGGATGCCAGGTATTCTTATTTTCTCATGTGCTTAATTGTGTTTGTAGGTATTGAATTACACAGAATTTGCTGGAGGGCAACTTTTCCCATAAAACTTAAAGAATGAGTTGTGAGGTGGTACTAAGGGGCTTTAGGTACGGAGATTGTTGGCAGCGGCACACGCGATGGTGCTCACTTGTGCGATTTGGCAAGGAAGTATGTGATCATAATATTGCTGTTGTCAGCGGAGGCTTGCCTCACCGCATACAATTTCTCTCAATCAATATTTATTTGTCAGATTGGTCCTTTGGCTATTGAGAAATCACCCTGCCTAGGTTCAATTATTTAGATGAGTTTGTTTCAGTATTTTGGTTAATGCCTTAGCATCTCTCTGCTTTGTCTGAAAATTTATTTGTATGCTTTGTGCTTGGTCTCCTACAGGAAGAACATGGTGATTGGCTGCGCTGGTGCTTCCAGACTTGCCTGACATGGAATCCTTCAGTTGAGGTTTGTTTTTTCGCTACCTTTTAACTCTCTGCACCCTTCTTTTTTCCCTGCTCTTTCCAGCCATGGTGGTTTGGTTCATTGTATTTGCTTGGATTGTTTATTAAGTAGTCCTACAGTGTAGGGTTCATAGAGCATCCAAATAGTGTTTTCTCCTATCAGGTTGTGTCTTTAGTTTAAAAAGACACTGAGTTGCTTGGAGTGTCCAAAATTGTGCGCCTTGCTGACAAAAACAAAGACAGAAATACATCACATCCACATACATAGCTCCCTAAGCCTAGCGACAGACAGCTTGTGCGCGGACACATGTCAAGCTTCCACACTTGGCTCAGGCACTCCAGCAGGCTGATTGAGCTTGAGTAAGTCGGTAGCTTAGCTGCTCGTCTGTGGGTGCATGGCAAGATGCGCCTCCTGCACTAGAATAGCATAATTTATAGTTTTCCTATGCTAATACTTAATACTCCTACCTCATAGTTGGACAAACAAACATAACAGAATCCAATGCCTTGAACCCAAGTTTGATTATTTATATACCAGCTCATGAAAAGGGAATCGAATGGTATATTGCTTGATTAAGCTGAGTACGCATTACCATGTGATGGCAACATATTCAGAGACTTACTCCAGGTCATATGAAATAGAGACCCAAAATAACATACAACTATGCAATTTTGACATTGTTTCCTTTGGCAGTTTGGCACCATCCAAGCAGACAAGAATTCTGTGCACTTGTTCTTTTTTTTCCCTTCCTCAACAAATTAATTGATTTTTTTTGTTAAATGTTGTTTGCAGGAAGATTGATTCTTGCAGATGTGTGGGAAGAACTTGTGGAGAGGCTCACCTCACTCTTCACAAAAGGCCAATACATGCTTGTTGTACTCCTGGATGAATTTGTATCTCTATATATATGTTTGTAAATGTTTCTTGTGTGGCTTTAGTGATGCCTTCTAGGATCCTTGTTGTAATGGACAGAATATTTTGTTAGAAAGGATAATGGATGAAACAACTGGGAATTTGTGAACTGGGCCAAATTATGTGCCTGGGACATCAAGATAATTGAGTTGTGTAAGTTTGTTGTGCTAGTTGGGCTGATGGATGGAATGGATTGTTTTTGAATTGGGTGAATCATAAGCCCAAATTTTCATGTTGGGCCTTATTGGGCCAGCAAAAATAGGATATTGGGCCGGGCTAGACAGAAATAAGTGGGCCAAAACATTATTGGGCTAGAGGCCACACTGGTGCCATGTTGGCGCCAGGTAGATGCCACCTCAGACCCATGCTGGTGCCAAGCAGATGCCATGTCAGAATCATGTTGCTGCCACATCATGTCAATCCTTGACGGATTAGTCCGTCACAGAGGCCCGGGCCCGGGGCGGGCTTGTGTACTAATCGGTGAGGTCAGGAGCCGTCATGATGGTGCAGTTATCAAATTATGACGCGATATACATGATGGATTCTAAATCCGTCACAGGCCTCCCTCCATGACGGTATTCCACTGTTCTGTGACAGATTGAATCCGTCATGGATTAACAAGATTCTTGTAGTGGTGGCGAGCGCGCCGACGACGCCTTGCCACCTCCTGCTTCAGCCACACAACCCCGGCCCTCCAGACGTGCCACGGAGACGCCCAGCGCTCCCTCTCGCTTCCCCTCCTCTCCCTGGACCTCACTCCCCTCTCTGCTCTCTCTCTCTCTTTCTCGCGACCGAGTGGAGCTCGTCGCCGCTGACGTGCACCACCACGGCCACCGCCTCCCCCTCGCCTCTCCGACATACCCAGGAGCTCCGCCACCGACGCCTATGCCTCTCTGTCAACTCACGCGATGCCAAACACCGCCGAACGTCGTCTTCGCCTTCGTCTTCAACCTCGGGCACCCGAGCCCGTCTCCAGTCGATTCGGCGCTGCCAGGACCTCCCCGAGCTCGCTGACCCCCTCTACGACATCCCTGTGAGCTCCGCCGCTTTTCCCCTCTCTCCCTGCCGTCGTTCTCCTCCCTTAGCCCCACTGACCACTATGGCCGAAGCTCGCCGCTGCCATGCCTCGTCGCCGCCGTGGCTAGAGCCGTTGTAGCTCGAAGCTGAGCACACCACCGTGCTCAGCACGTTCTCATGAGCCCGTAGCCACCCGCAACGCCATCCCCCCGTGCTCTGTAGCCCCATCTCGCTCAACACCCGAACGCCGGTCGCCGCTACGAGCTCGACTCCGGCGAGCTCGGGCCACCTCAGCCCCTGCCGTTTGCACAAGTGGATGCGGGCGAGTCCCAGCTCCATGTAGATGCCCTCCGCCGGCCATTTGGTCGCCGAAGGAGGAATCCCGAGCCCCTCCGCCGTCTCGGCCTTCGCCGGCGACGAGCCGCGGGTCAACTTCGGCGAGTTGACCCGGGGGTTTGACCCCGTCTGACCAGGGTTTGACCACCCTGGGTCACTGACGCGTGGGGCCAGCGCTGCTAGATAACCCAGGTTAGTGTTAATTTATTTAGTTAGTTTAATTAGCCTCTGACATGTGGGCCCAGGCCTTAACTAAACTAGATTAGGTTTAGTTTAATTTTAATTAACCTTGTTAGTTAACTGTGTCACTAATGTGTGGACCCCACACGTCAGGTTTGACCTGGACCGAGCCGTTGACCTGCTGGCATCACTGTGAGGTCAGGCTGACGCAATAATTCCTTTCTGGAATTTAAATAAATCTTAAATGATTTATTATTTTCAGAAAATACCCAAAACTTCAAAAAATCATAGAAATGCAACCGTAACTCCAAATGAGATAATTTATATATGAAAAATTATCAGAAAAATATGAAGAATCTGTTTATGCCACGTTCATGCATGTTTGAGAAAGTTAAGATCACCAACTAGGACAATTCATGTTTATGGAGTATATGGTATGTAGTTTTGCAGTTGGAATTTGCTATATGTTTGAATTCCACTTCAATTAATATGACTAACTGTTGCATTAGGTGAATTCAGTACCTTAACATGCCATGATCATACATCATGTCTGTTGCATTGAATTGATTGTGTTCCCTCTTGGTTGCCGGTAATTGTCCCCTCTCAGTAGACGACGTTCGGACAATGAGATTGATGACACCGATGAAGAGCTATAATATCTTCAGAAGTGCCAGGCAAGCAAAACCCCCCATGTTCATTCCGATACAATCCCACCCTCTCGCTCTTGCTCTCTTTTACTGCATTAGGACAACAACGATTCAACTGTTACATGCTGCGGTAGTTGAACCCCTTTCCTCTGCATGACCTGTCATTGCCACAGTAAATAGATGAAACCCACTAGTATGAGTAGGAGTTGTTTGAGCCCTGATGTGCCTACTCATTCATGCTTCTTTGTCATGCGTGTTACTGCTTAGAGTTGAGTCAGGTCTGATTCATCAGGAATGAATTGGAACGTGGTGAACATGTCTTACCGTGGAGAGCTAAGTGTGTGAACACGATTTGGTAAAGCTAGCGGTGAGAGGCCATGTAGGAGTACATGGTGGGTTGTCTCATTGCAGTCGTCCTTAGGAACTGAGTTATGTGTCTGTGATCCATGAACAACTACTACCACTCATTGGGATCCTTAATTGACCCTCTCGACTTTGTAATCACCCTAGTACTCTGTCCAGGAGTTGCAACTAGTTTCTGGTGTTTGTAGGTTATTTGTTGGTGGCCGTGCGTAGCACTGACCCTAGGGGTGGGCTATGATGCGGTAGATACACTATGGCATGGTGTACCAGGCGCCCGTTTGGTGTCTCGGGAACCCTGTTCACATCGTTCGTGGCCGTATGTGGAAACCTTGGCCGGACTCCCTATGGATGGAACCTAGATAGGCGATAAACCTAGACTAGACACTTGAGTGTTTAGGTAGAGCCGTGGCCGACACCCTCATTGCGCTTTCGCTCGAAGGTTGCCGAGTACATGTCGTGTAAACAACGGTAAGTGGTTGGAGCGTGTGTGAAGAAGTACAACCCTGCAGGGTTTTCATTATCTATTCGAATAGCCGGATTCCTCAGATATGGAAACTTGGACCCCTTGCATAGTTCATAGACAAGTGAAAGTGGATACTCTAAAACTCGCAAGATAAGCGTGAGTGCTATGGATGGCCTTCTCGTAGGGAGACAGGAGCGGATCCATAGTGGTGTATTAAATGGTGAATATGTGGACTCGTGTGCGCCACCTCAAAAGAGTTGCTTGCAGTCATAGTTCAGGATAGCCACTGAGTCAAAGCTGGCTTGCTGCAGTTAAACTCCACCACCCCCCTTGTTGATACCGATGCATATGTAGCTAGTTTTGATGTAAGTCTTGCTGAGTACTTTTGTACTCACGTTTGCTTAATTTATGTTTTGCAGAGAGACTTCAGCCTCGCTAGTAGTTCCGCGTGGACTTTGATGTTTAGCTTGATACCTCAGCTATGATCTTGTGCCCTCGGCAAGATCTGGTAGATAGTCAGGCTTCTTAGCCTTTTTTTCATTTGTAGATGTCTGTACTCAGACATGTTAAGCTTCCGCATGTGCTTTGATTTGTATTATATGATTGTTGGGTCATGAGACCCATGTTTGTAATATCTCGCTCCTCGGAACCTAGTGAATAAATACTTGAGTTGTAGAGTTATGTTGTGATGCCATATTGTATTTACACATATCGAGAATATTGTGTGTATGATTGAAATGCTTGGTATGTGTGGGATCCGACAATCTAATTGTTTATCCTTGGCAGTCTCTCTTATCGGGAAATGTAGTCTAGTGCTTCCATGAGCGATAGTAGTCCGCTACAGCCCGGTTCACCGGAGTCCTGTTAGCCTAGCACTACTGCTCAGGACACTTGACTGGCCGGCATGTCTTTCACTTCGTTCCTGTGTCTGTCCCTTTGGGGAAATGTCACGCGGTGACATCCGGAGTTCTGCCTAGCCTACTACAGCCCGGGTTCCCGGAGTCCTGTTAGCGCAGTGCTACAGCCCGGATTCACACGCTGCTAACTAACATGCTCGATGTGATTCATGTATGCCTGTCCCCATAGGTTATTGCCGCTTTTGGTTCACGAGTAGCCATATCGGCCCGGGTTCTCTATCATATGGATGCTAGCGACACTATCATATATGTGAGCCAAAAGGCGCAAACGGTCCCGGGCCATGGTAAGGCGACACCCGTGGGAATACCGTGTGTGAGGCCACAAAGTGATATGAGGTGTTACCGGCTAGATCAATGTGACTTGGAATCGGGGTCCTGACAGCGTTGGTATCAGAGCCTGGCTGCATGTAGGATTACCAAGCCAAACTGGTCGAAGTCGAGTCTAGAAATGCTTTAGTTATGTAAGGGAATTGATTGTGGAATGGAACGTAAGGCTCTTTTTACTCCTTTACCCTATGCCTTTCTGATCTGAGTCAACCTCTTCTTTTCTATGGGGATTAAGAATTAGGCCTTCTCATCTATCTATCAGGATGACGTGCTACTAATCCACAAACTTATAGAATTGATAGTTTCAAGCCTCAGTTCCGTTCCTACTTCTTCCGTATGTTGACAGTTGATCTCAGAACCTTGATATTGTGTTGTTGAGTGGTTATGCCACCATTTTTGCAGGATGTCTCAAATAATTTTGAGCATTTACAGCCGTTATGCTGTCCGAGTCATCCCAGGTCTCTAAATAGTTTGATGCATTTGCAAATCCCTTCTTCCCGTTCCCGATGTCCATTTGGGCCAGTTCAACCACACTAATTGATGAGTTGAGGTACTCTATTGCCTCCACATATATGTTGGAGCTATTTTTATGGCCATAGGTGTTTTAGGGAGTCACCTAGTGATCTAGCCATGTTTTGTATCCCAGTGTGTGATTCTGGCCATTATTCTCGAAAGCATCCCATGATGCCATGTAGTAGTAGGTATTCTATTCCTGGGTTAAGGTATTCTATTCCTGGGTTCTTGAACCCGAGATTCACCTTACTTACCTCATGTCGATAGTGTTTGCTAGTTCCTTAGGATATTAGTAACCTTTGCATTAGTCCTCGAGGTCCGTAGTAGTTCCTTCTTCCAAATACTACGAACCGCTTATGGCAGAAGTTCTTTGAACCAAAAGATCACAACCAGAGTGCTCTTGATGAGTTCTCCATTCTGCATTGTGAATCTGCTAGTCCTACCTTTCTGCATGGGTTATCAGGAGGAAATATGTTGAACTTGGTCGACATACTAATCTATGCATACACAACTTAGAAAGTTATATGTTCTTTTGAGTTGTCCCTCTTTAGTTGTATTCCGACCTTCATCTATCAATTGATAGTCAAGAGTATGTGTGTGATCGTGTTCATCGATGCCTATTATTTTTGTGGTCCGTCAAGCCATTCTATGCCGGAATGACTAGGAGAAACAAACTCCAATACCTCATCCATTTCTAGGATTGGGTCAAAGCAGTTGTATTCCGCAGATCAAATGCAATCAAGCTTTTGATTCTGTTCTACCCTGAAGTATTACCCACTTTATGTCAGGAACATCATGAGAATTGCACCTTCTCTTATGAATTCTTGATGCAGTGATACTCTCGCCATCATCGTTCATTCCTTAGTCCCGTGTTGTTGCAACCGGAATGCCGACAAGTGAATCGTGATGTGTGAAATCAATACCCCTAGCAACTGTGTTGCTTGGTAGTGAATGGACAATATTCTCATCCTTAGCGTGTTGATTATCGAATCATCACCCTAAGGTTTGTCGTGCTACCTAGTCCTTATTTCTGATGCACTTTTCGATCAATGAGTTAGGATTGTGTCAGTCCCTCGCTCTCTTGTTCACATCGTCTTGCTCTGAAAAGCAAGATTGTTCCCAAGCTTAGAAACATATTGGTGGTTCGTGATTTTCTAAATATTTCCTCGGAAGTATCACCAGGTTGCCCCCTGACTATTATGTTGAGCTCGTGATCAAGTTGGTTTCTTTTAAAACCATCCCTTCTCCAAGAATCTGTGTTGGATACCCCGAGCTAGTTGGTTAAGCTGAACAACAACTTGGAGAATTGGAAGATGAAAGCTTGTCCGACTCAGTTCATTCCAAAGGGATATCCTTGTGTGTGTGTTGAATAAAGATGATATTTTCATCGATTGTTCCTCGGGATCGGTTGTTGAATCTATCTTCTTGTCCAAACCTTGATTTGAGTGTGGGCTATCGTCAAGTCAAATGAGAACCAACGATGTTCATAATGTTGTCTTACTCGTGGTTGTTTCCTCAAGCATACACCGTTATATCTTTTGGGTTTGACCAATGCTATCACCTTGTTCACATAATTATGGAATTCCATCTTCACGGAAATCTGGATGACCTATTGTTGAGCCCATCGACAATATTTTCATCTTATCCATGATTCATGTTGAACATTAAGCTAGTGATGGAAACTTTGAATGCATTTCTTCATGCTAGCTCATGAAGCATATGTTTGGTATAAGAAGTGACTTCCTCTAGTTCAGGTGCTTTTGAAGCAAGTTGCTGCCATGAATTTGGGAAAGTTTGTTTCGCTTCCTCTAGAATCATTCCAAGTCAGTCATGCATACGTGCGAAGTATTCTGTGGTCTGGAGACTTGCAACCTTCATTCTATATGTATTCCTAACACACCAAGCCACTAATTGAATTGTTCAAGGAGAAGAAGTCCCTTCTTAAGAGCATGCCTTATGCAAGGACTTTAATATCCTCGATGATGGTTCCCCACCTGAACTCGATAGTGTTTTATTATAAGACTACTATGTGGCCATTCTTGTCTTGGACAACGTGTTCACATGTGTGTAGCAGAACCCGCTCATCTTTTGGAGTTTACTATCGTAGTTCAAATCCCGAGAATCTCGCAACATCGTATCGTCGGTTTGTGTTGCGAACTTCCTCTCCGGACATGTTGTCTGAAATATCCCGTTACCAACCAGATCTAAATCTCAGGCTGATATGATGGTTGGAACTTCTCCAAGATCTATGATGTAGGTCCCGACAAGGTTGATGTTCTGGCCGACGCACCTAGCCGGAGAATCTATCACTATAGTATCTTGATTGGGCAATTTGTCCATCTTCTCCGCGAGGATTTCATGCGGCTTATCCTATAACTTGTTCCTTAGGGATTCTTGTGCACTTGGTTTCCTCGATTAAGCTATGACCATTCGAACGGTGGAATCACTCTCGTTGAGTTATTCCCAGTTACCAGAATCATTCCCAGCATTTGCATTTATTCCCAGCTTGCACCTCAGTAATTAATGTTTAGGATCATCTTCAAAAGTGGTCCTACTATGGGTCCCATCCATCCCTGATGATAAGCAAAATCATCCATTGTGTTGTCTTCAACAAGGTAGTCCACATCATCCATTCTGGTATGGGTATGCCATTCTTTCGAATTCGTTCACACAATCATTTGTGAATGCCCTAGGCTGGTATAAAGAATTTAAATGATCTTGTATCAAAAGTAATTCTTTTTGCCACTTAAGGGAATAGTTCTTCGAGTCACCTTCCCCGAGGTGCCCCGTTTTGGAATCATGGCAATTTTCCTCGCTACTTTGAAACCCTCGTCAAATTGTTTCTTCTATCGCTCCTGATGCAAGTTTTGCCTCTCAGCTCCGGAGATGTTTCTATGTCTCATTCCGTGAGTTGATCTTCTGATCATCAAGATGATCCTAAGTTGCTCGAACCTCAAGAAGATCGATTCTTCTAAAAATTGTCCCTTTCTACTCGTTGTCATGTCGGACGTAGTTCTCAAAGCAAGACGCCAAGATCAATATGATGCAATGGATCAATATATTCGAGAAGAGCAGTTGGGTCATGAGGATTGCATTAGATTTGTGTCCCCTCTGTCTTCTTACCTCACGTCTTGAATCTCGGGACGAGATTCTTGTTTAGTGGGGGTGAGTTGTCACAGCCCTAGAATATTGCCTGTAAATAGTTGCATCTTCATTCAGGTATCATATTTAAATTTCTGAAACTTGAATTGAGGTTTGTTGAAACCCTCAGAAATCAGTTCAAAAATAACCAACTTTAAAAATCTTCTCAAATGAGTCCAATAAAATGTTCCTGTTATTCCATAGAATTATTGGCAAGAGCTAAAATTCAAACCAATATTTTTATGAGCTCAGAAACATTTATTTTGGCCATTTGAACTAATCCAATAATTATTTGCTTTGGATTTATATTTAATATATATTAAATATAACTTCAATAATTCTGGAAGTTTGTGAGTGGCTTTGTATATATTTTAGCAAGACATATAATAACCTACATAATTTATCAAAATGATTTAGTGGCTAAAAGTAATCAAAAAAGAGAGGAAATAAAATAGAAAACAGTAATTAAAATAGAAAACGGAGAAGGAGGGAGTACCTGGGCCTTACCTGGCAGAAGAGGCCCAACCCACCAGGGGCTGAGTGGTCTTCTTCCTCCTGCCAGGAGGACAGGCAGGTGCGTGGCGAGCGCGCTGACGACGCCTTGCCACCTCCTGCTTCAGCCGCACAACCCCGGCCCTCCAGACGTGCCACGGAGACACCCAGCGCTCCCTCTCTCTTCCCCTCCTCTCCCTGGACCTCACTCCCCTCTCTGCTCTCTCTCTTTCTCGCGACTGAGCGGAGCTCGTCGCTGTCGACGTGCACCACCGCGGCCACCGCCTCCCCCTCGCCTCTCCGACATGCCCAGGAGCTCCACCACCGACGCCTATGCCTCTCTGTCGACTCACGCGATGCCAAACGCCGCCGAACGTCGTCTTTGCCATCGTCTTCAACCTCGGGCACCCGATCCCGTCTCCGGTCGATTCGGCGCTGCCAGGACCTCCCGGAGCTCGCTGACCCCCTCTACGCATCCCTGTGAGCTCCGCCGATTTCCCCCTCTCTCCCCGCCGTCGTTCTCCTCCCTTAGCCCCACTGACCACTACGACCGAAGCTCGCCGCCGCCGTGCCTCGTCGCCGTCGTGGCTAGAGCCGTTGTAGCTCGAAGCTGAGCACACCACCGTGCTCAGCACATTCTCATGAGCCCGTAGCCACCCGCAACGCCATCTCCCAGTGCTCTGTAGCCCCGTCTCGCTCAACACCCGAACGCCGGCCGCCGCTACGAGCTCGACTCTGGCGAGCTCGGGCCACCTTAGCCCCTGCCGTTTGCACAAATGGATGCGGGCGAGTCCCAGCTCCACGTAGATGCCCTCCGCCGGCCATTTGGTCATCGGAGGAGGAATCTCGAGCCCCTCCGCCGTCTCGGGCTTCGCCGACGACGAGCCGCGGGTCAACTCCGGCGAGTTGACCCGGGGGTTTGACCCCGTCTGACCAGGGTTTGACCACCCTGGGTCACTTACGCGTGGGGCCAGCCCTGCTAATTAACCCAGGTTAGTGTTAATTTATTTAGTTAGTTTAATTAGCCTCTGACATGTGGGCCCAGGCCTTAACTAAACTAGATTACGTTTAGTTTAATTTTAATTAACCTTGTTAGTTAAGTGTGTCACTGACGTGTGGACCCCACACGTCAGGTTTGACCTGGACCGAGCCGTTGACCTGCTGACGTCATTGTGAGGTCATGCTAATGCAATAATTCCTTTGTGGAATTTAAATAAATCTTAAATGATTTATTATTTTTAGAAAATACCCAAAACATTAAAAAATCATAGAAATTCAACCGTAACTCCAAATGAGATAATTTATATATGAACAATTATCAGAAAAATATGAAGAATATGTTTATGCCAAGTTCATGCATGTTTGAGAAAGTTAAGATCACCAGCTAGGACAATTCATGTTTATGGAATATATGGTATGTAGTTTTGGAGTTGGAATTTGCTATATGTTTGAATTCCACTTCAATTAATATGACTAACTGTTGCATTAGGTGAATTCAGTACCTTGACATGCCATGATCATACATCATGTCTGTTTCATTGCATTGATTGTGTTCCCTCTTGGTTGCCGGCAATTGTCCCCTCTCAGTAGACGACGTTCCGACGATGAGATCGATGACACCGATGAAGAGCTATAATATCTTCAGAAGTGCCAGGCAAGCAAAACCCCCCTTGTTCATTCCGATACAACCCCACCCTCTCGCTCTTGCTCTCTTTTACTGCATTAGGACAACAGCAAATCAACTGTTACATGCTGCGGTAGTTGAACCCCTTTCCTCTGCATGACCTGTCATTGCCACAGTAAATAGATGAAATCCACTAGTATGAGTAGGAGTTGTTTGAGCCCTAATGTGCCTACTCATTCATGCTTGTTTGTCATGCCTGCTACTGCTTAGAGTTGACTCAGGTCTGATTCATCAGGAATGAATTGGAACATGGTGAACATGTCTTACCGTGGAGAGCTAAGTGTGTGAACACGATTTGGTAAAGGTAGTGGTGAGAGGCCATGTAGGAGTACATGGTGGGTTGTCTCATTGCAGCCATCCTTAGGAACTGAGTTCTGTATGTGTGATCCATGAACAGCTACTACCACTCATTGGGATCCTTAATTGACCCTCTCGGCTTCTTAATCACCCTAGTACGCTGTCCAGGAGTTGCAACTAGTTTCTGGTGTTTGTAGGTTATGTGTTGGCGGCCGTGCGTAGCGCTGACCCTAGGTGTGGGCTATGATGTGGTAGATACACTGTGGCACGATGTACCGGGCGCCCGTTTGGTGTCTCGGGAACCCTGTTCACATCGTTCGGGGCCGTATGTGGAAACCTCGGCCGGACTCCCTGCGGATGGAACCTGGATAGGCTATAAACCTGGACTAGAGACTTGAGTGTTTAGGTAGGCCGTGGCCGACACCCTCATTGGGATTCCGCTTGAAGGTTGCCGAGTACATGTCGTGTAAATGACGGTAAGTGGTGGGAGCGTGTGTGAAGAAGTACACCCCTATAGGGTTTTCATTATCTATTCGAATAGCCGGATTCCTCGGATATGGAAACTTGGACCCCTTGCATAGTTCATAGACAAGTGAAAGTGGATACTCTAAAACTCGCAAGATAAGCGTGAGTGCTATGGATGGCCTTCTCGTAGGGAGATGGGAGCAGATCCATAGTGGTGTATTGAATGGTGAATATGTGGACTCGTGTACGCCACCTCAAAAGAGTTGCTTGTAGTCGTAGTTCAGGTTGGCCACTGAGTCAAAGCTGGCTTGCTGCAGTTAAACTCCACCACCCCCTTGTTGATACCGATGCATATGTAGCTAGTGCTGATGTAAGTCTTGCTGAGTACTTTTGTACTCACGTTTGCTTAATTTATGTTTTGCAGAGAGACTTAAGTCTCACTAGTAGTTCCGCGTGGACTTCGATGTTTAGCTTGATACCTCAGCTACGATCTTGTGCCCTCGGCAGGATCTGGTAGATAGTCAGGCTTCTTAGCCTTTTTTTCATTTGTAGATGTCTATACTCAGACATGTTAAGCTTACGCATGTGCTTTGATTTGTATGATATGATTGTTGGGTCATGAGACCCATGTTTGTAATATCTCACTCCTCGGAGCCTAATGAATAAATACTTGAGTTGTAGAGTTATGTTGTGATGCCATGTTGTATTTACACATATCGAGCATATTGTGTGTATGATTGAAATGCTTGGTATGTGTGGGATCCGACAATCTAGTTTTTTATCCTTGGCAGCCTCTATTATGGGGAAATGTAGTCTAGTGCTTCCATGAGCTATAGTAGTCCGCTACAGCCCGGTTCACCGGAGTCATGTTAGCCCAGCACTACTGCTCAGGACACTTGACTGGCCGGCATGTGTTTCACTTTGTTCCTGTGTCTGTCCCTTCGGGGAAATGTCATGCGGTGACATCCGGAGTCCTGCCTAGCCTGCTATAGCCCGGGTTCCCGGAGTCCTGTTAGCCCAGTGCTACAACCCGGATTCACACGCTGCTGACCGACATGCTTGATGTGATTCATGTATGCCTGTCCCCATAGGTTAGTGCCGCTTTGGGTTCACGACTAGCCATGTCGGCCCAGGTTCTCTGTCATATGGATGCTAGCGACACTATCATATACGTGAGCCAAAAGGCGCAAACAGTCCCAGGCCATGGTAAGGCGACACCCGTGGGAATACCATGCTTGAGGCTGCAAAGTGATATGAGGTGTTACCGGCTAGATTGATGTGACATGGAATCAGGGTCCTGACAGGAGCCGGCTGGAGCGCGAGCGGGCCGATCATGACGAGGTCCAGGATCGCCTCAGCCACTTGGTGAACCAAGTTGCCACACACGTGTTGCGGCTGCGCGATGCCTACCATCATGCCAACGTGATGATGCCGGCCGTCGGGCTAAACCCGTTCGACCACCCGGTCGACTTCAACGAGATGCGGCTTCCTGACCTGGTCTCCTTCTTCACCTATATCTCCGAGGAGCTAAGAGTCTCCGCGCGATGGTGGGGGCTGAGCTGGACAAGGAGGGGTTGCGGGCTGCCGTCACCGTTGCCGGGCGAATCCTTTCAGGGCTCCGTCACCGGAATCCATTCATGCCATTGGATGCCGTCTTTGATGAGCTGGCTCCCGTCGACCGGGAGCGGGCTCTGCGGGCGGTTGCACCCTGCATCACCAAGCCGTGCGCCTTGAGAAGCAGAGGGACTTCGGTGGTGTTTAGGCGCCCTCTGCATGGGCATGTCCATGTCTTGGCGCAACATGACCGTTGGATCAAACTCAGAAGGTGCAGATCAGTCACTGTAGCACCAAGCGTGTGGGTGTGTTTGCTTGCATTCTCATCTCAATATAGTTGTTTCCTCTTCGTGTATTTGTTACATATAGGAGTAGTTGACATGCGCACAACATCATTTGTTATCGTCATATCTTACTACACTAGCAACAAGATTGTGTAGTACTGACGTATGAACCACTTCACATGCCTAGTAGTAGGAGCACTGTGTATGTTCAAGTGGCTGCCGTGTTTCGCACTCCTCCATCGTAAGAGTGGAAACGCTTGCTGTAATCATTTTTTCTTTTGAAAAACAGTGGACATGCTCTACCGTGCGGATCCTCCTCCAGCCATGCACTAAATTACTCACTTTCGCCGACATGTGGGACAGCCAGCATCGGGGTCCACCAGCCATACACTAAATTACTCCGTAGTAGAGTGATGGTAGACTACCCCGATCGAAGCGCCACAGTAATGCCCAATGAGCCGTCAAATCGCAAAAACCCCTCCTCTCGAGCAGTAAGTTGGACGGACGAAGCAACCATCATTTCACTCTTCTCTCTCAGCTTCCTCTCTACCCAACCCTCGCTTTTGCCTCATCTTGTTCCTCATTTCTTCAAGAAAACCCTGACCTGCTTCTGCCATTGTTCTTCTCTCCCAAAGAAGGAAAGGTGAGCACATCAATGGTGTTGATTCTGGCCAAGGCCCGGCCTTGCAACCCCGAGACTTATCCTATAACTCCCTCTCTTTTCTTCTTTTGGGTTTGTGATTATGGTTTCTTTTCTTTTATTTCTATTTGACAGTTTCTTGATGGACGCTGGAGCACCAGCCAAGTGATGTCTATGGCTCCGGCCAAAACCGTCGAGGCTCATGGTACGAAGAAGTGCAAGCACCCTGCCGAGACTACCGCAGACAAGCTCAAAGCCATCACCCTGTCCAAGCCCCCCTGTCCGGGATCCCTCATTAAGCAAGTCCAGGTAATATCTCTTCTTGACGATCTTTTTCTCGATCTTGATCGTGTTTTTTCATCTAACACGCAGTACTAGTACTACTAGTACAACTTTCTGGGTGATCTTGCATGTGATTTTTGTGTGCCAAATGACGGCTCTAAATTCCTCTTTTGACCAAAACATGCGAGAGGTTGACACTGATTTCTTATAGATTACTTTCAACTACTCCCTCTGTCCCCAATTTCTTGTCTTAGATTTGTCTAGGTACGGATGTATCTAATACTAAAATGTGACTTGATACATCCGTATCTAGACAAATCGAAGACAAGAATTTTGGGACAGAGGGAGTACTTTATGAACATCAATGCTACCTTTTAAGAGGGTATATTTGCCTCAGTAACTTGTGTTATGGATTTTGCATGTAATCCCTCTGCTCTCATGCCTTTGAAGACATGTTCTAGTGTCTTTGTTCACTCATTTCTGTGCGTATATGTAGTCATATATGGAGTATAATATCGAAAATCACCTTATATTTCTGAACGGAGGTAGTAATAAAATATGGTTTTTGTTTGAATTAGAACCAGGTCCGCGGTGGAGATGAAGTTCTCAAAGTCATGTCGTGTGAACTGGAAGACCTGATGATGAGTTCTACTGCTAAACTATCCAGCTGTTGTGTCCTTGTCACCATGTGTCCTGAACTAGTGTTTTCCTGTAGCATTGTTGTCAAGCGTGTTCTCGAGGTTGTACTTGACCACAACAATTTCCTGGCCGTGCCTTCGATTACGAAGGGTGTGGTTCTTGTAAAGCTTCCCAACAAATCTGATGCGGCCTATCTTCATCATCATGTTTATGAGTGGAAAGACCACTTTGTTAGGTTCTCCAAGGTTGACAAGATGGTGATGGTGCGTGTAGACATCTCACACGAAGTCCATGGCCTAGTCACTTATGCAGGGTTCATCCCGTAGGTCGGTGGCAAGAAATAGTTTGCAGAGTTTAGTTAGTGCAACTTTGTTTGTCTGTAGTAAGTACTATTGTTCAGTACTTGATTTGTGTTTGTGAACCCTGTATTGTTTATTAGTACTACCGCTTTTGGTGTGTGGTTAGTCCTGAGAATGGTCTATGTTAATGTCTATCCACTCAATTCAGTCCGTATATTTTGAAGTATCCAGATCATATTTTTTGTGAGGACGGTTTATCAATTATGGTTACACTCCAATATCTGTATGCATTGCAGGGTTTATCACACCCACCAGGATTTCCAGTCCCATGGATATTCGGTCCATACGATTTGTCACGACCTTTGGACTGTCCTGCTTGTGGGAGTAGGCAGGGCCCCTGCATGCCACGCGTAGTTGAATGATCAATCTTCTGTTTAGTACTTCAACATAGTGATTTCCTGGTAAGGATTCACTCATGTCACATCAAGTAAATCTTATTGATTTACTGTCTAAATCTTATTGATTTAATGTCATGTTTTCTTTCTTTTCCTGCAATTTTACGATGCAGGTTTTTCCATGTGACATTCATCACAGAATAAACCGTTTGGTTTTCTCTACGATGGCTATTTTTGCAGGTTTCACTTCTAATGTCGTGTCAGTAACGAAGGCACTATCCATCACTTATATTACTGGAAAAAATTAGATCAGTCTGTTGTCTGAGTACAAGCTGAATCCCTATGATGAAATGCAGTTTGGTTTAACAAAAATGCCACAATTAGTCCTTCTCGCGTTTAAAAGAAATGAAGAAAAAAACTAGATCACGGTCATGGATCCTAGTCAAGTTAGAAAGCTGATCATAGCAGACCAGACATGATCGCCGCTGTCTCGCACAGATCGAGGACCGGCAGTTGCTCTAGCACTGACAGCGGCAACAGCTCAGTCTGATCTACCGGAGCATCGGGCATCGACACCGGCACCTGCTCCGACACCAGCACCAGCTCTACAAGGAGCACCATCTCCGGCAGCAGCAGCGGCTTCGGCACCTGCACCAATACTTGCACTTGCATCTGCTCCGGCCCGTGCAGTTGCACCGGCAACAGACTAGGCTGCAGTTCGCACTTCATATACCAAAGTCCTTACAAAAACCGACATGTCCACCTTCTTGGTAAGCATTGGCCGCCCAAGTGCTCCGTTCTTTTTTCTTTCCATGTTGTTTCACATGATTCACTGTGTTGATCTAACTGTTTGGGTATGTCTTCTTGTTTGCAAACAGAGAATTCCTAGAGCAACGAGTGAGTCGTTCAACAATCCGGGCGACCGCGGCCAAGTTTCTCTTACCATGCGCAGCCTTGGTGTGAATGAACCTGCTCAATATACCGTAAGTACAAAGGATGGTCACATGATGATTGATGCTAACGGATGGTCAAGGTTCAAATCTAAATCATATCTTGCGGTAGGGGATGATGTCAAAATCGAACTTTCTTGGCAAGGAGAGCTGGTCCAAATCAACTTTGAAATTAGCAGCACGCAACTGCCGAAATGATCTATCCTCCGAGAGATTTTGATGTAATAATCTGGCATGGTGAAACAAGTGTCCTGTGTGTATAAGTAGTACGACAGTATTATTTATCACATGGTATATCATTGATAGAATTGCAACTCTGATTGCTGGTTAGGAACTGTAGTTCGATTTCATTCCAACAACTATCGTGCTTTATTCAATTTTGTGTATTCGCCTTGCGACAGCATCTAAAACTAGCGCTGTACCGATCGCTTGCAATATGAAAAGCGCTGAGGTAGAACACATGGGCCCCCAAACATGCAGGGTCGGCCTGTGGCCCAAAGTCCAGAACCGTGAGCCTATCAGAGTATTATATTCTTAGCTAAACCCCCATAAAAAAGTTGAACCCCCATAATGTCCGTGCGTTGCAGAGGGAGTATATTTCTCGGCAAGGTGAGCCTGTGATATAAAAGATTTGTATATTTCTTTACAGAGGGAGTATTTCTCTGTCAAAAAATATATTTATGTGTAACTAGTTACTCCTGTCTTTCTACTTCCTTTCGCTGATATGTGGGGCAACCGGCAATGGGGTCCACGTGCCATATGCACAAATTAGAGTGCACAACTTAACGGTAGACACACCCCGGTCGTAGCGCCATAGTAATGCCCAATGAGCCGTCAAATCGCAACCCCCCTTTCCATCTTTAGCAGTAAGCAGGACGGACGAAGCAGCAATATTTCACTGGGCCTGAATCCCCTTCTACCTCGTCTGCTTGTTCAGAGAAAACCCCCTCTCGGCGATTGCATAGGGTTTTCTCATGGAGAACTAGGTACGAATTCTTCATCCATCCCCGATAAACCCAAGTCCCTTGGTCGCAGGTAATCCTAGGATGGCAGCCGCCGTCGTTGATGCATTTTTCTTCCTACTGAATCTAGTGTGTTTAATTTGTAGTGCCCAAAGTGCGAGTACCGTACAGGTTTCTGCGCCCTCGGTGAGACGCCACACTTGTTCCTTCTCATCCTAACATAGCAATTTGTAATGCGCACAGTATGTTCCTAGAATCCTCTTTTCTATCCGGGAGGGTGGGGTTTTTTTGAACATGCTGTGTTCTCATATTATTTTTCCTGCAGTGTATTATTTGCTCTGCAAGAACACATGTACTCAAGATGCTTGGCCTTGCCATAACTGAATACACTAGTTTAATGGTCACAGTGAAGACAAGCCATGTATATAAGTTCCGAGTTGGGTTCATGAACCAAGAAGATCGCTGCTTTTTTATGGCCGAACTTGGATAAACATTCTCAAGTGTTACAGACTGAAAGTTGGCGCACAAATGTTGATGGAAATAGCAGAACCTGGTCTCATCTTCACTACGATCTTCCACCCCGATGTCGTTCCAATTGTTCATCCATGTTAGTTTTGTATCTGGTTCTTGCTTGTTGCCTCGATTACTTCTTAATCCACCTATTCTGTCTAACTAATCACAATTTAACTTTAGAAGTAGCAACGAATCTCTCACGAAGATGCTACTTCTAACTAATATTTTCTTATAATTGGTGGCACGTGTAGGTTTTTTCAGAGTTAAGCAGTCTGCTCGTTTGTTACTCTGTAATAACTCGGCTATTACGAATGGCACTGAAGTTGACTGGATCGACATCCACAAGTTCCTACACTTTATTGATCATCTTGAGGTCCTTGTGGGGCATTTCAATGGTGGAAGGCCACGTGGGATATGTGTGCCACTGCTGCACTCGTTGAAGAGGTCCAACTGTATCGAGAAACTTATGGTATGAGCTATTTTCTGTTATATATGTTGTTCATAAACTATTGCTTATACACAGTTTTACAGCTGTGATCTTCTTGAAACAGGAACTGCCGAGTTCTATTGTTCCTATACAGATGCCTGACCATGGTCGGGTCAGACTTGCGCTTGGTCACAACAGGATGTATATGTCGACCTACTCAATTCCCCTTGGAGGTGAAAAGATACTTATTCATGGGTGGTCTCAAATAATGAAGGCCCGTCCATCTTGGAGAATAGGACAGAAGATTATGTTCATGCTTTTCCATGGCTCTAAAGCGAATATCCTTATTGACCACGTTGTGAGATGAAGCCGCTTTTAGAAGGTTGTGGATGCACGGGGTGGCGCCTGGGCCTTGTCCTGGGGCTTGGCGGCCTCACCCTTGGTTAACTGTAGGCAAAGTAGCACTGTTCGAGGCGTGCTTTGTACGATTGAACCTGTATAAGTACTCATACTTCTTTCAGCTTTGGTTGTTAAGTGCCCCTGCTGGTTTCAGTTAAGATTGTTAAGTAATCCTGCTGCTTTTACAGTCTGTCGTGTTTCTTCAGTCTTGTCTTCATCCAGCCGCCAAAACCAAACCAGCGCCGGCGGGGCCGCCTGCTTCCGCCTCCCACGGCTGGCTGCGCCTCAGCGCATGCATCGCCGCCCCATCGTCTCCTAAATCGTTAACGCTGACGTCCTCCGCGTGCTTTGGTGCGCTCGCCACGGCGCCGCCCTCTCGCATTGTCAACATGGTGAACAAACAACGGGAATCGGCAGAAGTACGTGGAGAGGATGACAGTAGGGGCCCACCACGTCAGCATATGGAAAAATAAAATGCTTCCTCCTAGTGTTTTTCTGACATCTGGGACCCACGACATTGTGAGCATATATAGTCAATAGACAAGAGAACAGCACAAGATCGGCTGACACCTGGGACGTAGCTACTCGAGCAGTATTTTTTTGTTTGGTATTGTTGAGACGAAGCAGGGTTTGAACTGGGCTGTGGCCCGTCTAGCCCAGGCTTATATTTTATGTTCATCATGTGACCAGCCCAGCTATTTTTTCTTTGTGAAAATGAGCCCAGTTTATTTTTTCTGAAGAATACCCAATCCATGCCTACTTATTTTTCTACGCCCTGATGGGCTGCAACTCTTTCAAGATGCCTGTAAATCTTGAAAGTAATATGAAATGGGATGTAAATATAAAAACAGATGCCAAATTGACAATTACTTTATAATTTCTGAATTTTATCACATTTTCAGATTCCTATTTCACTGGGCATTAACCTAATTTAAATATATCTTCAAAGTACTTTAAATCTGGCTGGACATTTCGGTATTAAAAATAGTTTGGAACCCACAGAAATATGTGAAATTGGCCCTGGCCAACCAAAAAAACGACTGCAATAAATTGCATAAGAAGTTTCCATGAGCTATATATAAATTATTATATATAGCCCTGGTGCGCTCGGCGCGGCGTGGTCAACATGGTCAAGGAACGGCTTCCATCGGACGTGGACTGTACGTGGAGAGGTTGACAGCTGGGTCCACGGCCGCAGCAAGGAAGTGCCTCCTTATTACGTGCAAAATAATTATTCCTCCACTTGACAGCGGGGACCCACCGGACGGGCCACCAGTATTTTGTGAAAAAAATTGTTTCCCCCTGACTACTGGGACCCACCGGACGGGCCATCGTATTTCGTGAAAAAAACGTTCCCCCCGCTGTCAGCTCGGACCCACCGGAAGTGCCTCCTTATTACGCACAAAAAAATGAATACTCCCCCGGCTAGCTGGGACCCACCTTGGTGGGAGGCTAACTTGTGGGCCTACTAAGTTGACGGGGACGAAGGGCTTTGTCAACTTAGTCAATATGAACGATTCTAGCTCCATTGACCGTACGATGTCCATCCAACGGCCGTAGTGCTTCTTCAACCTCTGGTCTTCTTGCTCCAGCTGCCCAAAGAAGCGCCGGTCGTGCCGCATGCTCCTGCCTCCCGTGGACGACTGTGCTGCCGCGGAGGCCTCACCGCCCCCTACTATTCCCACCGCTGGCCAGGCCGTGCGGCGACGGCAGCCTCACACCGCAGTCGAACCAGTGAACCCTCATACTCCTCTCCGCGCGCGCGGGCTTCCACTTCCGCGTCTTCCCCAGCTCCCCGTCGTCCCCTTCCTAGGCCTCGCCATCGTCCACCGCCCTGGTGCTCTCGGCGCGGCGTGGTCAACGTGGTCAAGGAACGACTTCCATCGGACGTGGAGTGTACGTGGAGAGGCTGACAGTTGGGTCCACGGCGGCAGCAAGGAAGTGCCTCCTTATTACGCGGAAAATAATGATTCCTCCACCTGACAGCAGGGATCCACCGGACGGGCCACCGTATTTTGCGGAAAAACGTTTACCCCCTGACTGCTGGGACCCACCAGCTACACCTTCACACGCAAGGAAGTGCGTCTGGGCAAAAAAATGATTCGCCCCACTGACTGATGGGACACACCAGCTACATCTTCGCACGCAAGGAAGTGCGTCGGGGCAAAAAAAACAAAATGATTCGCCCCCCTGACTGCTGGGACCCACCAGCCCCCCGACTGCTGGGACCCACCAGCCCCCCGACTGCTGGGACCCACCAGCTACATCTTCCCACGCAAGGAAGTGCGTCCGGGCAAAAAAAATGATTCGCCCCCTGACTGCTGGGACCCACCAGCTACATGTAGCAGGCAAGGAAGTGCCTGACAGTCGGGACCCACCTGGTTGAAGCGTATGTAGTGCTGACATTCTGGTCGCGAACGTGTACGTACATATTGGTCGATGTAGAGGCGTGCACGTGTCGTAGTAGAGCTGCGCACGTGTGTTAGTAGAGGCGCGCATGTAGCATGTACACGTACGTACAGCGGCCAGGGTGCAAGAAAGAAAATACAGCCACGTAGGTGTACATACGGGCGGGGTCTCGAACGCCTACTCGCGCATACGCACGGTGAGGGCTCGTGTACATGGCTGGGTTGGAACGGAGAAACAGCGTCGTCGTCGTGTTCATGGGTCGGAACGGAATACGTAGTCATGTTCATCGGGAGGGCTTGGACGGAAGTGGCGATGGAAACGAGGCCTGGCGTACCGCACAACGGAGGAAACGAACCTCCTACGTTCGAAATGGGGGTCCTATCGATCGGGAGGGGTGTGGCGTACCGCAAAACGGAGGAAACGGACCTCCTTCGGTCGAAACAGGGGTCCTGTTGATTGGGAGGGGTGTGGCGTACCGCAAAACGGACGAAACGGACCTCCTACGGTCGAAACGGGGGTCATGTTGATCAGGAGGGGTGTGGCATACCGCAAAACGGAGGAAATGGACTTGTGTTGGAGCGCTACGGTCGAAATGGGGGTCCTGTTCATCAGGAGGGGTGTGGCGTACCGCAAAACGAGACTCCACGGGATACTGTTCATCTCCACCGTCGAACCCCTCCAGCCTCCACGAGCTACGGTTCATCCACCGTCGACCTCCTCCAGCCTCCACGAGCTCCTGTTCATCCAGCCTCCACCGCGCACTACTCCACCGGCTACTGTTCAACCATCCCTCCACCGTCTACTGTTCATCCAGCCCTCCACACCATGGGGTCCTGTTCAACCACCCCTCCACGGGCACCCCTCCACCGTCTACTGTTCATCTTGCCCTCCACACCACGGGGTCCTGTTCATCCACCCCTCCATCGTCTACTGTTCATCCAGCCCTCCACCACACCACGGGGTCCTATTCATCCAGAGGCAACGCCACCGCTCACTATTCATCCAACCGCCCCGGAACGCTCACTATTCATCCCATCGATCGGCTTTAGTTAGCAGCAGTAGCCAAGGAATCGCTCGATCGGGTTCAGTTAACAGCCATCGATCGATCGCTCGGGTTCAGTAACGCGTAGCCTGCAGTGCAATCGCTCGGGTTCAGTTAGAGCCCAACGCCTCGCTCGGGTTCAGTTAGATCCAACGCCTCGCACATACGCGCGTACGTGTACAAGAGAAACGCGCATCGCTCGGCCCCGACCTCCCACCGTAACCAGGAACTCCCCGAAATTTTCCTCCCCTCGCTTCTACCATGGTTTTTTCCGTCATGGACGGCCCAAAGAATGTCATGTAGCTGCGTCTCCGGCCCGCCCAGGACGAAAAGCCCATTTTCTGTCATGATTTTTTGTCATAGAAGTAGGAGCCCACCACATCTATGATGATACCGGGTTTTGTCACAATTATCGTCATAGAAGTGTCATATGTATGACAGAAAAAAAATTTGTTCGGCCCAAAATGTCACGGATGTGTCTTTTTTTGTAGTGAAGGAAATATAATAATAACCATTTTATTATTGCCTCTAGGGCATATTTCCAACAATCTCCCACTTGCACTAGAGTCAATAATCTAGTTCACATCGTTATGTGATTAACACTCATAGTTCACATCGCCATATGACTAACACCCGAAGAGTTTACTAGAGTCAATAATCTAGTTCACATTGCCATGTGATTAACACCCAAGAGTTTACTAGAGTCAATAATCTAGTTCACATCACCATTTTATTAACACTCAATGAGTTCTAGGATTTGATCATGTTGTGCTTACGAGAGAAGTGTCAGTCAATGGGTCTGCAACATTCAGATCCGTGTGTTCTTCGCAAATCTCAATTTCATATTGTAGATGTTGCTACTATGCTCCACTTGGAGCTATTCCAAATGGTTTCTCCACTATACGTATCCGGTTTGCTACTCATAGTCATCTGGATAGGTGTTAAAGCTTGCATCGACGTAACCCTTTATGCTGAACTCTTTATCACCTCCATAACCGAGAAACATTTCCTTATTCCTAAGGACAATTTTGACCGCTGTCCAATGATCCACTCCTGGATCACTCTTCTACCCCCTTGCCAGACACGTGGCAAGGCACATCGCGGTACACAGCATGGCATATCGTATAGAGCCTATGGCTAAGGCATAGGGGACGACTTTCGTCCTTTCTCTTTCTTCTGCCGTGGTCGAGCTTCAAGTCTTAACTTCACACCTCACAACTCAGGCAAGAACTCCTTCTTTGACTGATCCATCTTGAACTCCTTCAAGATCATGTCAAGGTATGTGCTCTATGAAAGTCTTATCGGGCGTCTTGATCTATCTCTATAGATCTTGATACCCAACATGTAAGCAGTTTTACACAGGTCTTCCATTGAAAAACTCCATTCAAACAACCCTTTATGCTTTCTAGAAATTCTACATCATTTCCGATCAACAATATGTCATCCATATATACCTATCAGAAATGTTGTAGTGCTCCCACTCACTTTCTTGCAAATACAAGTTTCTTGCAAACTTTGTATAAACCCAAATGCTTTGATCGCCTCATCAAAGAATATGTTCCAACTCCGAGATGCTTGCTCCAGTCCATAGAAGGATCGCTGGAGTTTGCATACCTTTTAGCATCCTTAGGATTGACAAAAACCTTTTGGTTGCATCACATACAACCTTTCCTCACGGAAACCGTCAAGGAAACTTTGTTTTGACATCCATCTGCCTGATTTCGTAAATGAAAATGCAGCAACTGCTAACATAGTTCTAACAGACTTTAGCATCGCTATGATTGAGAGAGTCTCATCAGAGTCAACTCCTTGAACTTGTCGGAAACTTCTTTGAGACAAGTCGAGCTTCTCAAATGGAGACATTACCATCAACGTCTGTCTTCTTCTTAAAGATCCATTTATTCTCAATGGCTTGCCGTTCATCGTGCAAGTTCACCAAAGTCCATACTTTGTTCTCATACATGGATCCTATCTCGGATTTCATGGCTTCTAGCCATTTGTTGGAATCCGGGCCCACCATCGCTTCTTCATAGCTCATAGGTTCATCGTTGTCCAACAACATGAGCTTTAAGACAGGGTTACCACTGAGAAGTTGTACACACCCTTGTCGACCTACGAGGTTCGATAGTAATTTGATCTGAAGCTTCATGATCATCATCATTAGCTTTCTCTTCAACTGACTTAGTTGCCACAGAAACATCTTCCTGTGCTGCGCTATTCTCTGGTTGAAGTGAAGGTTCAACAACCTCATCAAGTTCTATCTTCCTCCCACTCAATTCTTTCGGGAGAAACTCTTTCTCGAAAAGGACATGTTCTTAGCGACAAACACTTTGCCATCAGATCTGAGATAGACGGTATACCCAATTGTCTTGTTTGGGTATTAAATGAAGATACAATTTTCCGCTTTGGGTTCAAGCTTTTCCGACCGAAGCCTATCGACATAAGCATCGTAGCCGCAAACCTTAATAAACAACAACTTTGGTTTCTTGCCAAACCATAGTTCATATGATGTCGTCTCCACAGACTTAGATGGTGCCCTATTTAAAGTGAATGTAATTGTCATTAATGCATAACCACCAAAATTGGTGGTAGATTGGTAAGAGACATCATACACCATATCCAATAAGGTTCGATTACGACGTTCGGACACACCATCATGCTATGGTGTTCCAGGCGGCGTCAACTGTGAAAAGATTCCACCTTGTCTTTAGTGATTGCCAAACTCACAACTCAGATACTTTCCCTTTGATCAGATCGAAGGAACTTGATCTTCTTGTTATGATGATTCTCAACTTAACTCTGAAATTCCTTGAACTTTTCAAACATTTCAGACTTATGCTTCATTAAGTAAATATACCCATATCTACTCAATTCACCGGTGAAGGTGAGAAAATAACGATATCCACGGCACGCGTCAACACTCATCGGACCGCACACATCAGCATGTATGATTTCCAACAAGTCACTTGCCCGTTCCATTGTTCCAAAGAACGGGGTTTTAGTCATCTTGCCAAAGAGGCATGCTTCGCCTGTGTCAAGTGATTCAAAATCAAGTGACTTCAAAAGTCCATTAGCATGGAGGTTCTTTCATGCGCTTTACACCAATATGACCTAAGCGACAGTGCCACATGAAAGTGGTACTATCATTATCAGCTCTACACCTTTTGGCATCAATGTTATGAACAAGTGTATAACTACGACCGGGATTCCATAAACCATTCACATTGGGTGCATGACCAAAGAAGGTATTATTCATGTAATCAGAATAACCATTATTATCTGACTTAAATGAATAACCATATTGCTATAAACATGATCTAATCATGTTCATGCTCAACACAGACACCAATGCAAACAAAATTTATCTAGGTTCAACACTAATCCCGAAGGTAGAGGGAGTGTGCGATGGTGATCACATCAACCTTGTAAACACTTCCAACACACATCGTCACCTCGCCCTTAGCTAGTCTCCGTTAATTCCGTAGCTTTTGTTTCGAGTTACCAATATTAGCAACTGAACCAGTATCTAATACCCAGGTGCTACTAGGAGTACTAGTAAGGTACACATCAATAACACACATATATCAAATATACTTTTGTTGAAGTCGACAACCTTCTTATCTACCAAGTATTTGAGGCAGCTCCGCTACCAGTGACCGTTCCCCTTATAGAAGCACTTTGTCTCGGGTTTGGGTTCTTGGGTTTCTTCACTGGAGCGGCAACTGGCTTGCCATTCAAGAAGTTTCCCTTCTTGCCCTTGCCCTTCTTTGAAACCGGTGCTCTTGTCAACCATAAACACTTGATGCTCCTTCTTGATTTCTACCTTTATGGCCTTAAGCACCACGAACAACTCCGGGATTATCTTCCCTTGCATGTTATAGTTCATCACGAAACTCTAGTAGCTTGGTGATAGCGACAGGAGAACTTTTGTCAATCACTCTCTTATCTGGAAGATTAACTCCCACTTGATTTAAGTGATTGAAGTACCCAGACATGCTGAGCACATGCTCACTGGCTGGGCTATTCTCCTCCATCTTGTAGGCAAAGGTCTTGTCAGAGGTCTCAACCTCTCAACACAGGCATGAGCCCAAAATACCAATTTCAGCTCTTCGAACATGTCATATGTTCTATGGCGTTCAAAACGCTTTTGGAGCCCCGACTCTAAGCCGTTAAGCATGGCGCACTAAACTATCAGGTATTCATCGGAACGTGTCTACCAAATGTTCACAACATCCACAGACGACACCATAGGGGTTGGCACACCGAGTGGTGCATCAAGGACATAAGCCTTATGTGTAGCAGTGAGAACAATCCTCAGACTACGGCCCTAGTTCGAACAATTACTTACAATATCTTTCAACTTATTCTTTCTCTAGGAACGTATTAAAACAAAGAGCTAAAGCGCGAGCTATTAATCCACAACATAATTTGCAAAGACAATTTAGACTATGTTCATGATAATTAAGTTCATCTAATCAAATAATTCAATGAACACCCACTCAGATAGACATCCTTCTAGTAATCTAAGTGATACATGATCCGAATCGACTAGGCCGTGTCCGATCATCACATGGGGCGGCGTAGTAATCAACGGTGAACATCTCCATGTTGATCGTATCTACTATATGACTCATGTTTGACCTTTTGGTCTCTCGTGTTCCGAGGCCATGTCTGTACATGCTAAGCTCGTCAAGTCAGCCTAAGTGTTTTGCATGTGTAAATCTGGCTTACACCCGTTGTATTCGAACGTTAGAATTTATCACACCCGATCATCACGTGGTGCTTTGAAACAACGAACCGTCGCAACAGTGCGCAGTTAGGGGGAACACTTCCTTGAAATTTTAGTGAGGTATCATCTTATTTATGCTATCGTCGTTCTAAGCAAATAAGATGTAAACATGACAATCATCACATGCAAATCATAAAGTGACATGATATGGTCAATATCATCTTGCGCCTTTGATCTCCATCTTCGAGGTGCGGCATGAACACCATCATCACCGGCAAGACACCATGACCTCCATCATCGTGTCTTCACGAAGTTGCCTCGCCAACTATTACTTCTACTACTATGGCTAACGGTTAGCAATAAAGTAAAGTAATTACATGGCGTTTTCATTAACACGCAGGTCATAAATAAATTAAGACAACTCCTATGGCTCCTGCCGGTTGTCATACTCATCGACATGCAAGTCGTGATTCCTATTACAAGAACATGATGAATCTCATACATCACATATATCATTCATCACATCCTTTTGGCCATATCACATCACATAGCATACCCTGCAAAAACAAGTTAGACGTCCTCTAATTGTTGTTGCATGTTTTACGTGGCTGCTATGGGTTTCTAGCAAGAACGTTTCTTACCTACGCAAAACCACAAAGGTGATATGCCAATTTCTATTTACCCTTCACGAGGACCCTTTTTATCGAATCCGATCCGACTAAAGTGGGAGAGACAGACACCCGCCAGCCACCTTATGCATCAAGTGCATGTCAGTCGGTGGAACCAGTCTCACGTAAGTGTACGTGTAAGGTCGGTCCGGGCCGCTTCATCCCACAATGCCGCCGGATCAAGATAAGATTAGTAACAGTAAGCAAATTGAACAAATCATCACCCACAATTGCTTTGTGTTCTACTCATGCATAGAATCTACGCATAGACCTAGCTCTGATACCACTGTTGGGGAACGTAGCAATAATTCAAAATTTTCCTACGTGTCACCAAGATCAATCTAGGAGATACTAGCAACGAGAGAGAGGGAGTGCATCTTCATACCCTTGAAGATTGCTAAGAGGAAGCCTTACAAGAACGCGGTTGGTGGAGTCGTACATGCAGCGACTCGGATCGCGGCCGATTCTGATCAAAGCACCGATAAACGGCGCCTCCGCGTTCAACACACGTACAGCCTAGGGACGTCTCCTCTTTCTTGATCCAGCAAGGGGAGAGGGGAAGTTGAGGTAGAACTCCGACAGCATGACGGCGTGGTGGTGATGGAGCTCGTGGTTGTCCAGCAGGGCTTCGCCAAGCGCTACGGAGGAGGATGAGGTGTAGGAGAGGGGGAGGGGCTGCGTCAGGAGAAGGGTGCGGCTGCCCTCTCCCTCTCCCTCACTATATATAGGGAAAAGGGGGGAGGAGGAGGTACCCTAGGGTTTCCCTAGGGTAGGGGCGACGGCCACAGGGGAAACCCTAGATGGGTTTGGGTACCCCCACCCCTAGGAAACTTGCCCCCCAAGCCGGGAGGGGTGGCTGCCCTAGGGGAGGCGCCCCCACCTCTCCAAGTTACGTGAGATGGGGTGGGAGGGGTGCTCAGCCCCTTAGTGGGCTGATGTGCCCCCTCCCCTTGGCCCATAAGGCCCCCCCAACGCTTGCCGGGGCCTCCGAAACCCCTTTCGGACACGCTGGTCGTCACCCAGTACCCCCAGAACAATTTCGGACTCCAATACCCTTCGTCCAATATATCGATCTTCACCCCCGGACCATTACGGAACTCCTCGTCACGTCTGGGATCTCATCCGGGACTCCGAACAACCTTCAGTAACCACATACTATTTCCCATAACAACTCTAGCGTCACCGAACCTTAAGTGTGTAGACCCTACGGGTTCGGTAACCATGCAGACATGACCGTGACATCTCTCCGCCAATAACCATTTGCGGGATCTGGATTCCCATATTGTCTCCCACATGTTCAACGATGATCTCATCGGATGAACCACGATGTCGGGGATTCAATCAATCCCGTATACAATTCCCTTTGTCTATCGGTATGTTACTTGCCCGAGATTCGATCGTCGGTATCCCCATACCTCGTTCAATCTCATTACCGGCAAGCCTCTTTACTCGTTACGTAACGCATGATCCCATGGCTAACTCCTTAGTCACATTGAGCTCATTATGATGATGCATTACCGAGTGGGCCCAGAGATACCTCTCCGTCATACGGAGTGACAAATCCCAGTCTCGATTCGTGTCAACCCAACAGACACTTTCGGAGACACCTGTAGTGCACGTTTATAACCACACAGTTACGTTGTGACGTTTGGTACACCCAAAGCATTCCTACGGTATCCGGGAGTTGCACAATCTCATGGTCTATGGAAATGATACTTGACATTAGAAAAGTTCTAGCAAATGAACTACACGATCTTGTGCTATGCTTAGGATTGGGTCTTGTCCATCACATCATTCTCCTAATGATGTGATCCCGTTATCAATGACATCCAATGTCCATGGTCAGGAAACCATAACCATCTATTGATCAATGAGCTAGTCAACTAGAGGCCTACTAGGGACATGTTGTGGTCCATGTATTCACACATGTATTATGGTTTCTGGTTAATACAATTATAGCATGAACAATAGACAATTATCATGAACAAGGAAATATAATAATAACCATTTTATTATTGCCTCTGGGGCATATTTCCAACAGGCCCCACCCGCAGGTCAAAACCACCATTAACCAGTGCCGCGTCAGCTGCAAGTTGACACAAACCACAAAGGGCGGTCTTTTGTCCGGTATGGGTTTGTCTACGGGGTGAAACAAGCAGAAAAATAAACCAGGGGGTAATGTGAACCACCAACTTTGTTCAGGGTAGTAAAATGGACTTTTTTCTTCCAAAAACCACCAGTGGGGTTGAATTGTCCCAAGATGTGATAGTTGATATGACAAAGTGAACTAAAAAAGTTGCAGAGAAAATGAATTTAAATGATGATGGGAATTCCAAAGGAGCTCTCTTGTTCTGGCACATGCAGCTTTTGGTTGGTTGCGAGTGATGTCAACATGGTGTGTACCATAATTTGCATGAATAAAGGTTCATTGTCTAGACATGGTTTTGCTTTTTTGGTGTATATGGCATAGGGTGATATCTCGGTCTATTGGATGTAGAAAAAAATTATTCTACAACATGCCCACGTGCCACTCTTATAATAAACAATGGAAAATAAGCATCCAAAGAAGAGATTTTTAATTGTGGAACACGAGCGTCTTGGAGGACATTCCCACCAAATACTCGTTAAGAGAGGAAACATGAAACAACTTGCAAGCTATAATCCTGGAATGCTGAGGGTGGCGGTTGTGACAGGAATCATGGAGTGCGCCACAGAGTTGATGGTGGTTGAGATGACTGGGCTGCCGATGTGGCTCAGGAAGGGTGCGACAAAATTCACATCAAGACCCGACGAGAATGATGCCACAGTCATGCTACAAAACAAGGTTGCATCGGCGGGGGGGATGTTTGTGGAGTCCAAGGCCCTAGTTGCATCCTTCCGCACTTTTCGCTTGACTCTCCCACTCCCGTCCCAACCCAATTCACTTTATACCCTAGGGATAGGCAAACTGAAAAATTGTTAATCCTCCATACCCATCTGAGGAATATTTCATCAATGAAGGATCCAACTATACCTGTATCCAATAATGTTTAACTACTATGTAATAATTAATTGATGTCTACATATATCCTGGATTGAATAGTAGTGTTGGATAAAAAATCCCTTATGGTGTT
The DNA here is from genome assembly GCF_018294505.1 of Triticum aestivum. Classification (NCBI taxonomy): domain Eukaryota; kingdom Viridiplantae; phylum Streptophyta; class Magnoliopsida; order Poales; family Poaceae; genus Triticum; species Triticum aestivum. The sequence goes on from NC_057809.1 coordinate 175,996,287, forward strand.
TTTGTCATAAACACTTATATGAAAAGGCAGAGCAGGACTTCGAGATGATCAACGCAGCGATGCTACATGAAGATCTCGCCACCAAGGCCAATCTCGCAACAAGACGCATATGTGAGGCTACAGTGGCACCCGCTTACGCCGACACCATGGTGTTCTAGAAGAACATCGCCATTCAAGCATTCATCAAAGCCAAGTGAGCCAATGATGTCGGGAGGGTTGCTTATGTGACAAAAACTATGGGAGAGGGAGCACCCTTTCGTGAGCTGAACGGATACTTGGTGCTAGAGATTGATCCCATGACGCTGAGGCACCCAACTCTAGCGAGCTCTGGCCCTACTATCGCTTGTTTGGGATCTGGTGAACATGCATATATTTAGATATATGTTTATCAGAAGATGAAAGTTTAATGAACTCATAGTTCATGCAGAGATATTCACTAATATATGCATGATCGGTGGGTTGATGATGATTTTGGCCCCTCTTCAATAGAGGGGCCATAGTATTTGACCGGGCTTTAGATAGGGGTGCCAGGAAAAATGCGTAGACTGGCTCATGCATCCGCTGTGTCACCTGGGTTGAAGATGAATGTCGCTTTGCTGTTCCGCGATGGATTTTGGTCTCCTGCAGAGGAGAGCCATGTTTATGTCAGGATACATGTCGATGTCTAGCCGTCTCATCTCATCTGTGGTGAAGCTCAAGGTACCAATGACAAACTTCTGTATGGAGCGTACAAGCCTGATTGAGACCCTATTTGGATATGATATCCGGTTGGCGCAACCTATGCCTGGTGCACTAATTTTGGTACAATACTTATGTCGTTTCCCTCTTATTTCACAAGATTTACATGAAGAGGGAGAATGCTGGCAGCTGGAATTCTGGTGATCATCGGGTGCCCGTCTTCTTCTATATGGAGGGTTTTGACCTAGAAAAAATAAGAAGGAAGATTTTAGGACGAAGAGCCGCTGTCTCGAGGCGAAACCTGGGTAATAGCAATCTAGGGCTCCGGTGGAGCTATTTTGCCGGGGAAACATCCCTCTCGAAGGGGGAAATCGAAGTCATCGTCATCACCAATGATCCTCTCATCGAGGGAGGGTCAATCTTCATCAACATCTTCACCAGGACCATCTCCTCTCAAATTAACCGTAGTTCATCTTTTGTATTCAATCTTTGTCCCAAAACCTCAGATTGGTACCTGTCGGTTGCTAGTATTGTTCATTACTCCTTGTAGTTGATGCTAGTTGGTTTATTTGCAGGAACAAACACACCAAATAGTGAGCGTGAACGGATGCTATAAGCATGATATAGTTCTCACGTGTGAGAATGGAGGTGAGAACATTTTGACATGCCTCATTCAATAAGGGTTTTCAAGAGCCCGCGACCATGTATATTTTTAAGCCACTAGGATAGTGGCACAAACTTCGAGCCTTCCACAAATAGTCATGGATTGGGCCTATCGGCGGCTAGGACCCGTTCTGGGCCCATACGAGATAGCATGTGTCATGCATGAGGTCATCATCTTTTGACCATTTAATTTGACGTCCAATTTTGGTACTGATTTAATTGCCTTGCCTGATTCATTTAACCTTACACCTTTTTTGGTACTAATTAATGGCCCGCCAGTTGGAATTGCCAGTGTCATATTAAAAATCTACCATTTTTAGAAGCAAACACACCATAACACCATTTTTTATTTTTTTAATAGTTTCCAACTTTCCCTTATACTAATAAATGCGTGCGTGTAATGCACATTCATATTGGGTAGAATATAATTTGTGTGAGATATTTTGTAAAATATCAATTGTACGATGATATTAGGTAATATATTAATTGCATGATAATTATGTGATTATCACTTATATTGATATTTTGTATAATATTTATTGCATGCTAAACTTATTGAGCACTAGACATTGAAGCAATTTAGGTCGTTGGATTGAAAATAAACTGATGGCTAAGATTAGTTGTATTCCCTTTGGGTCTTTTTTTTATGATATAGATAATATACTAGTGTAACCAATGTTTTTTGTCTCACGGGCTAGGTCAGGTTCGGGTTGGGCTTTCAAACTCCCGACCTAAATGTCAAGCCTAAGCCCATCCCATTATGAAACATCAGAATAATGATGTCTCCTATCAAAACATATTAATTGCCTAGAAAATAAAAACATATTTATTTATTTATTTTTAAATAAAAACTACACTATAATGGTTATATTTTAGAAAAGGAAATTCTAGTGCGAAGGCGTTCATGCAGATGCATCAACACGTGATGTTGCCATTGTCGTATGATCAACTGTGGAGGTCGTGTGTGTGCAGCATGCCAACTAGCGTGAATCTAGTTAGCGGGGGGAAGGAAAATTTGTGGACTCGCCACTCACTATTGTTTCCCCGGAGCGGGTATAACATCCATTCCTCGCACCCATAACTCTTCTCCTGGCCCTTGCCCCAACCTCTGTTGCCTCTAGATCGCACTGCGGAAGCACACCACTGACGCGGTTCCAGCAAGGAATCAAGACCGAGTAACCGCCCCAATCCTCGTTGCCTATGGATCCATCATCTCTGATAGAGCATCAAGCATGTGTGGTCACCCAATTCAGCCTAGCCTCCCGCTATGGCTGCACGCAATCAAAGTCGGCTTTGATAGGAGATCAAGCCCATGCAATGATGCGTTCATCAAGGTCGAGGTATGAGTTGCGATAATCCATTTGTCATGTGATTTGAGGTATGGAGGGGGCGCATGGCGCATTCTTTATTTATGGGGCAAAAAGAGGAGGTGAGGTTTGGGTGGGGAGGCTAGGCCTACAAAGATTAGATGATTTTGGCAGAGGTTACGGTGTTGTGGGATGTTGAATCTTTGATGGGTATGTTCGGTGCGCATATTGATAGATCCATAACAAGGGGTGAATTTCAGTTTGTCTAGTTGCACATTTTTCAATTTTGGAGTTGATGGAGAGACGATGGTGGTGGGAAGTTGATGCACCTAAATGTCACACACAAACACCTAAACAATATGCAACTGGTTCAATTGCATGTTAGGATGGTCGTTTTTACATGACATGAATCACTTGTGATGTTCTTTTTGTTGGCAAGCCACATGTTTCATCATTTTATGTCTATTGTATATGGCAGCATAGTACATGCGTGGATATTAGATGCACTAGATTTTGTTGATTTTTACATTCTGTAGGGGACACCTTTCACACCTTGAGGTGGCTTGATTTGGTGACTTTATGTGACAGACTTTGGCCATCTATAATGATAGATTGTTACCAGCCGCTTGTGCTTTATGTGACAAACACGTGTTGTTCTTTTACCACTTGTGCTGCCATAGATGATAATGTGGCCACCATGATTTTTGTAATCAAATGCCATGTTCTTTATTATGTAGTTGCCATTACTCTTTCAATTTTACCACATATGCTTATAGGTTGTCCTTGATGTTTCTGGAATTATAAAGATGTGTATACCAACTTGCCAGGATGACAAGCTTTTATACTATATATTATGTTTTTATCTCAACAATTTGCCACATTGAACTTTTTGCTCATGGTTTCCTTGTTTTTATTTTTCATGTAGGGCTTATGGCAAAGAAACAGAACACAAACTCAACATCCACATCCCCTAGTATTTGTAAATTGGAAACCTGATAACAAGTTAGTTTCTTTCCTCACCCTTATTTATTGCTACGACACTAGATACTTGCCCAATTACGCGGCCCGTTCCACGCTTCCACGCTCTCTAATGTGTTCATTTGGGTCCATGTATAGCAGACTATCGCAGTGTAGTGTTGTAGCACGCACATTCTTGCACTAGTGGAGTATTTAAAAAATGATTTTTAGGTATTTTATGCTTTTATCAGGCTTCCAACCGGCTCAGAATCTTGTTGCCTTGTGCTCTGAGAAACTAGAGCCCAAACCTGACCTAACTGTTGGGTTTTCAAGTTCGGTGCAACAATTGTAAGAATGAGAATGGCACTACTCTCTTCATATCTCCGGATATTTCACATCAGAATCTTCAATCATACTTCTATCTCGAGTAGCAAAATAAGGACACCCAACCCTGGATGTTTTGATCGACCTGTGGCCCAAGCGGCGCCCTTTCTGGACAAAGTCCTCAACCTATCCGTGTCTAGGTTGGAGACATATGCTTGTAGAACATCTAACATGTGCAACTGATCCAGGTTGGGCGAAAGTTTTATGAACTAAGGATTCTTCCCTAAGGTATTATGTAACCTTTACATGATATAAGATTTGCCAAAGCCATAGTACCCGAGGACGAACCTAAAACTTATCCGTGATTGGGGTTGGATCTTCCTATCTAACCTACTCGATAGTGCGGTGTTTACATATCATTGCTTTTTTCAACCTTCCTCAAAACGTTAGAGTAGAATTTGGGGCCAAGACCTTAGGCTAGATCCCAAACCACCAAGGGTGTGGGTCCACCCATGATCCCCACCAATGTATGCAATAGGTACTATGTTACTTCACTCACATCTTTGCCAACCTCATCTTACTCTACTTTTTTGTTTTGTTATGATTTATGAATTTTTGAAATTACAACTGGTAACTATTACAAAACCTAATATAGTGTGTGTATATATATATATATAGCAAAGGTACTATATACTGGACATAACTAGTCAATTTAAACACGGTAGCCCACCAATCGTAGGCAATGTCATGCATTGCAACGTTAACCATATTTTGCACCATCATATAGTGTCAGAATTTGCAGTAACCCTAGCATATCCCCTCCCCTTTGTGTTGCCACCCTCATCCCACCCATTTCCTCATTTGGGGAAACCCTAGCATATAGCATTGCCTTCGTGCCACCAGCCTTATCCCACTCATTGCCACATCAAGCGATGTTTATAAAATGTCACATTAACTAATCAATAACTATAACTATACAAGCTGAAAGGGGGTTTATGTTTTTCTGCTGCCTTTAGATACACTCATCGTTCCTCCTAGCCCACTCATGCTTTATCTCTGCACTTTGACTGATCTCCTTGCCTCCATGTCACTCTGCTTCCTATGCGTACCCACCTAGCACTATGTCTATCACAAGGGACACCTCCCTAGCGGTCTATGTTGCTATTGTCCTTTTATGTCAACGAACTTTCATTGAACAAACCTATGACCGGGAATGATGTTCTATTCACCTAAACATTGATCCACCACCACCTCTTTCCAATCAAATATTTTCCTTCTAGACCCACCACTATGCCATGACTGCTCACCACTGTAACAATATATCTCATACGCCTACATGCCCATCCACATCCTCCATGATGATAGACGCCTTGCTTTGTTGTTCCCGCGTTCTCCTACATTGACCATTGATGTTGGAAATTATGACCTAAATTGTAAACCGTGTAAAAGAATCATTGAAGGGTCTATGATCACGGTACCGAAAACAACAGTTGTCCCTCAATTTTACATATGATGAGTATTCAGGAATTTGATTTTGTTTCTCTTTCTGAACTAGGCAATAGAGATCTTTTACAAGACATCAAAATAGTAAGGACTGCTTATTTTTCACATCCAAAGGTTCAAATCAATCAATAGTTCAATACCAATTCCTATTGTAGGTAGTATTTGTCTCCTTGAGGGAAAAAATTTCATAGGCTAAATAGGTGCTCAAAATTTGGAGTGAAATATTTTTCTTTTGTAGAGCTCTTTGAATATTTTTTCCTATATGCAATCTTGCAAACACATACAAAGTTTGAGCGTATTTGATTCAGGAAATTTCAGTTTTTTATTTTTTTTATTTTTAATATATTGGTCATTAGGGTGTAGGACACCCATGAGGTAAAAAATGAAAATCGTGAAAGAATAAATAATTGCCTTGTTACATAAATGGAATAGTCGTGCGAAAAATGAATCATGTGAAAAATATACGTCTTCACTAGTCTTGTTTTCGTCTTCACCAGTCTTATTTCCGTGTTTTAGCTCCTGGAAAGAAACATGCACGAGGATGTCATGTTTCGAACAGGCACGAAACACTCGCTCCCTTCTTCCTTCAACAAAACTGCACGAAACACGACTAGTGAAGATGGAAACAAGACTAGTGTAGACGTATATTTTTCACATGATTCATTTTTCACATATATATTCGATTTTTTAAGTAGCCAGTTATATATATTTTTCACATGATTCATTTTTTAGCACACATGTCCAAATAGCTAGGCAAAAACGAAAATAAGAGTAGTGAAGACTGTGGACGTACTCCTCCTGAATCTGCAGCCATCCGTGGAAAGAAACACTTGAAACCCTCTCTCTCCGTGCTTTTCTTTCCTTTTGAACCCCTCCCCTTTCCTCCCAACTACTATATATATCAAGCGAATACCGTCGCGTTCCATTTCACAGATCTAAAATCGCTCCCAGCGGAACGACGTCCTTCCAGGTAGCACAGATGTCAATCGCTCGTTTTATACATGCCAACGATCCTAGCTTCCTAGATCTCGTAGCGCTCATATACGTTTTATACATGCCAACGAACCTAGCTTCCTAGATCTCGTAGCGCTCATATAGTTTTGCTTGTGTCTGATGCGTATAGAAACAGAGAGCAACGTCGTCGTCAATGGGAATGCTGTTCGGCCAGCAGGCGGGGCGGCGCACCCCGGTGTGGCTGGGGCCGCTGCTCGGCGCGGAGTTCTTCAAGCGGTGCGCCGATCACCCCTATCTGGTCAAGAACGAGTGCAACCATTACTGCCTCGACTGTGCGGGCGAGGACGACGCCGTCTGCTGCACCCTGTGCGTCTCCGGCCACCGCAACCACCACGTCGTCCAGGTACGTAATTAACGCGTATAAGCTAGAGGATACTCACGTCTCAGGCAATCGCTAACAACGGCGGCGGCGGCGGCCGCGCTGTGGATGGATGCAATTGCAGATACGGAAGTCGTCGTACCGCGAAGTGATCCGGGTGGCGGAGCTGAAGGCGGTGGCTGACATCTCCCTGGTGCAGACGTACGTCATCAACTACGACAGGGTGGTGTTTCTGAACCGGCGGCCGCAGGCGCCGCAGCATGGCGTCAAGTGCGTCGGCCCTGCCGGGGCGTGCCGGGAGTGCGGCCGGGGACTCGTGGACGCCAACTTCCGTTTCTGCTCACTGAGTTGCAAGGTACATGCATGCACGCGTCCTCTCATAATTGCCTTCCATGTTTGTATGTTCGCTGTGAGGGCACCACGTGGCTAAATACTGGAGTATCAATTAATTGAAATCGATCTTTGAATTGGACGGACAAGATCCGACGTTAGAAGGCGTAGTATAACTTTTTATGAAACGTTCGCCTATCATTTTTGGAAAGAGAATACTAGTGGATACGGCCAGGATGCGGATCTGATTGACAGCTTTGACGTACGCCGCCCAGCTCACGCTGGGCTCGCACGCTGCAGCCTCCAGGCTCCCACGTTACCACGTATTAGCTCGCACGCGATCTAGCCTGCGATCCGATCTGGTCCCGAGCACGACGGCCATGGCGCATGACCCATATCTCGATCAACATGCCGGAGAGAGGCCAACGTCACCATGACACCATGTCAGCGCCGGCGCCGACCGCCACCGCCACGTCGTTCCACAGCCGCAGCACAGTGTCCGCCTCGGCGGCGTCATACCCTGTACATCCCTAGCTTCACGTCCACCGCGCGGCTAATGGTCTCATTAGGCCAGTGCTCCGGCACCCAGTCCGCGAGCACCAAGAGGTCAACCTGGCCAAAGACTTCCTCCTCCATGGGCCAACCTCCAGGAGGAATGGCGCCGACAGAGGTCAGGTCGGAGAGGGCCGTCACGTGGCAGGAGTGCATCAACTCTAGCGCTAGGTCCATGGTGCTAACCATGGGCGTGCTTTGTGGATCAGCGCCATGGTCGTAAAATCTCGCGAGGCCAAGTCGCCAAGTCATTAGCATTGAAACATCACTTGTCTTGTCAAGCCTCCTCATCATGGATGTGAGTGATGAGGTGCATCGGTGTAGATGTTTGTTGGTTTCAATGGATAATGTTTGAAAAGAAAAAGTAAAATGCGAAACGAATTGTGATACCACGAGTAATACATCAGTACCAAATTAAATTTTAAATGGATAATGTTTCAATGGATATCTGTTTTTCTTCATATTTCCGCGGATGCAGAGCCATATATCAGTACCAAATTAAATTTTAAAAGTCTCAACTTATTTTTTTCCGTGATATATATCCATAAAAAATTGATTCCTGGTGGGTTACGATGGTTGCTGCGGTACCCAAGGACATCAAGCCTCGGCGAAGCGGTACAACGCTATATATGATCTGAAATATTTGAAACGAGCGTAACCGGTGCATTTTCAACTGCACCAAGCTAATCCACCTTGAGGTGCCCGCCCTGGCATTCGAGGATATCAAGCAGTGGCAGCTGACATGGCCGGGCTCATGCCACGGTGGGGGTTAGCTAGTTTTCTGCGACATTTTAGCTTACAGTCGGGATTGCCAGCGTGTTCTCTTAAAAAATTCGTCAACTTTGTACATATTACTTCATTCTTTTCTATGTGAAAAGGCAGTGCTTCTATCGGTTCCTCCACAAAAAAGAAGAAGAAAACAATTTCTTTCATACTTTTCTTTTATAAAAATAACAATTGTTCAAGTATGGATAGACATCCACCCAAGTGATAAAACCCATTATATTCCTGGAGTAGTTTAGTTTTGTCTTATTTGCTTTAAACTGCTAGAAACCCATGTATCGCTTGTTATGACACCAGGTATATCCACAGAAAAAACACCTTTTTCATTACTTATATTTATTAATATGCATATTCAGTATCGCGGGTGGACATTCTCCAATGTGATAAAATGCAGTATATTCTTGGAGTAGTTTAAGTTATGTCAAATTTGCATGCACTAGCTAGCTAGTCTATATACTTTACTGATGCAAATTTATGTTTTCTTAATGTCAGCTTGATGGAATGGTGTCAAATCCCAATTTGACATTCATGATTGATCCGAGGCGCAACCGGGGAAATTCAGGCTCAAACACAGAAGATGAAGGCGAGGCCGATGATCTGCAGGGGCCTAGCGACCCTCCGTGGGGATGGATCAGCTACCGCCGCCGGCCCCGGAAGGGTGTCCCTGAAGTGGCACCCTTCTATTGTTCTTGGTTGTTTTTGGTCAGTTGTCACCAATTTTGACAATGTTTTCATTTCTGCGTCATTTCAAGAACAACAACCTTTTTCATTAGAGAAGTGTTGATCTTTTCCCTCTCATGGTCTAGAGATGGGAAAAGACTGATATTTCCATTGGTTCAATAATGGTGAGGTAGCTGCCTCAAAGATACATTATGCAAATTGTAATGCCAGTGTCTCGTACTTATTTGTAGTATGGCTCTATTGCCATTGTCTTGGTATTTTTATTTTATAATGGATCCAATGATATCGTGTTGATATTTTATTTAAGATAAAAATTATTTTGCACTTAAACTGTTGTTTTAGTTTCTTGTTCAAAGAAAAATTGAGCTTAGTTTACCGAGTCAGAATTGTCCTGCAGTGCAGCTCTCCTCCCCACGTCCGCCATCCAATTTGTTTGAATAAATGCTTTAAAAATGCAACAAATATATTAAATTAACGCATATTGTTGTGGTCTAAACTTAACGAACGTTTTTTAGAAATATGATCATTTACAATGGTGCAAAAAGGTAACGTATTTTCTTTTGCTTTCGCACAGATTACAAATAGTTATATTTTGTTACCAAAATCTACAGTGAAATACTTGATGCTTTAACTTACACGTAGGATTTCCTTAAAAAAACTTAGACGTAGGATTTAGTTTTGGACTTCTGTAAATATTCTTGCAAACTCCTCTCTCCTGGAAACCACCAGTGGGGCTAAAGTGCTCGAAAATGTGATAGTTGATATGACAAAGTGAGCCAAAAAGGGGAGATATTGACCCAAAATAATATTTTAGGAGGAGCGATTTTTTTTTTACTTTGTTGTGATGTGACTCTAACTCTAGTAGTTGGTAAACTCATTTAATTATCTGTAACAATACAAATTCACAATTCTTTAGTTTTTTTTTTTGAAAAAAGAGATATCTCACGATTCTTTAGTTAAGGAAGGACAATCCGAAATAGGTCTATTCTTCCAGCACTGCTAGCTTTCGGTTGGTTATATGATGTTTTGTTTCATATAAGTTGCATCGACAAAGGTTCGTCTGTTCAGACATGGTTTTGCCCGTGGGTTTTTAATTCGGTTTGTATATGGAAATTGAGTGATACTTAATCTACCGGATGCACACAAAAAGTATTCTACAATATCCTAACATAACACTTTTATTACTTATATAAAGGATGTTGGAGTACCCATCTCCTGGGGCATCACCATGTGAGACGTGAGAGTGACTCCACGTTGTTTGTTTCACACGCACCTCCTGCTGATGCCCCCCGGGCGCACTCCATGTCGTCCAATCTTTGAAGCCGCCTCACACCCAACCGATTTTCCTCAAGCTCCATGATACATGGGCCGCGGGCGCGCTTGGGCCAGTTTTATGTGGTGCTTTTCATCGCCCCTACGTGCACCGTCTCATGCGCGGCGCGTGCCGCGTGAGCTCGGGTCATCCGTCGGCACCACTCGTGTCGTGCCGGGCTAGTTCGTCCAAACGAGACAGGTGCACACGTGCGTCCGACTCGGAGTTTTAAATGCTCGGACTTGTCATGTGAGGGGCTTGGTTGGCCGCCTTTGTTTGCGTAAACCCGGATCGCCTTGCTACATGCTTGAGCTCTATTTGGCACTTTCACCCATGTTAGGCTTGCCTGGACCCTTTTCTTCTCGGGGCCTGGTCAGCAGGCACATATGGGGCGCTTTGCTGGGTAAACTATCTGTATGTTGCAAGTTGCTAACTGTTTAATGAAATGTAGCCTGTTGGTCCAACCGACTATTGCACGTTGTCTGTGATGGCTGGCTGGTGGAGTCTGCCTGTGTTGGGGTGGTCGGTTATGATGGTTGAGGTAGTTTGCCGTCGGTGTGTGGTCGCTATTCGGTTTGCCAGCTAGATTCATTCGTCCATGTATCCCTTTTTTCCGGCGTTCATGTATTCTTCATCGTCTTATTGAACACGCTGACATGTTTTTTAGCCGGATATGTGTCTGTGTGCCAGGCGACGGTTCTTATGGTTGAGGTCATTCTTCATGGCAGTGTGGTCGGGTGGCTGGTTCAGATGGTGCTGGTTTGGACGGGTAGCTTTTATTTTGGCTACCTCTTGCTTCGTGCCCGGTGGGCTGGTGTGGGATGGGACATCTAACGATCCTCCTCTTTTCCCGTGCTCAGCTTTGCCTTCTCTGTACGTGGCGGGCTAGCGTGCGATGGGACATGCAACGTTAGTTGCCAATGCCAATTTACTCTTTCCCCTTCACCTAGGTGTTGCTAGCATGGGCGTGCCCATACATTGCGGGTGTTGGCGTTTGATATGCTAGTAAAAGTGTGTTTCCTACTCGGTCATTTATCACCCATTTGCTCCACGGCTAGCCAATGTTATCCTTGTGGTCCCGCATGCCAGTGTGTGCATAAGATTTATTTCGAGTTGGTGCATTTGATGTCGCTTGCTTCCTCGTGTCCTTTTCGTACCACCCTCGCCTTCCCCTTCACTGAAAGTGCTAGTTATCGCCTATTCACCCCCTCTAGTCAACAACTAGCACTTTCAATTGGTATCAGAGCAAGGTTCTCCCTTGTTCTGTGTGATTCGGTTTAACCACCTGGAATTTTAGCTATGTCGATTGCAGGGATGATCAAAGTCTCCATTGCGTGCCCTGTCTTCGATGACACTGATTACCCCTACTGGAAGAATAAGATGCGCATGCATCTTGATGCCATTGACATCGACCTCTGGTATGTCATCAAGACTGACATTCCCAAAGTCGGTGAAGGGGTCACTGCTGCTGATGTCAAGAGGTTCACGCAAATGGACTCAACCGCCAAGAACATCATCTGCGGTCATCTGGGCAAAGGGAAGTATGGCCATGTGAGCGCTCTGGAAACTGTGAAGCTAGTCTGGGACTGGTTGTCCAAGGTTAACGAGGGCGTCTCAATATAGGGAGACTCAAGAATAGATGCGCTTTGCAATATCTTCAATCGATTCAAGAGGAATGACAATGAGAATGTCCAGCTCACGTTCGACCGCCTCACTGATATCACAAATGAGCTTCACGCACTTGGCGCCACTAAGATCACCAACCATGAAATAGTGAAGAAACTGTTGGGGAACGTAGTATTTCAAAAAAAATTCATATGATCGCACAAGATCTATCTAGGAGAATCATAGCAATGAGCGGGGAGAGTATGTCCATGTACCCTCATAGACCGAATGCGGAAGCGTTTATTAACATGGTTGATGTAGTCGAACGCCTTTGCGATCCAACCGATCCAAGTACCGAACGTACGACACCTCCGCGTTCAGCACATGTTTAGCTCGATGACGTCCCTCAATCTCTTGATCCAGTTGAGGACGAGGGAGAGTTCCGTCAGCACGACGGTGTGCGACGGTGATGATGAAGTTACCAACGCAGGGCTTCGCCTAAGCACTACGATGATATGACCGAGATGTGTAACTGTGGAGGGGGCACCGCACACGGCTAAGAGAACACTTGGTGTGCCTTTGGGGTGCCCCCCTCCCACGTATATAAAGGGGGAGGAGAGGTGACTAGCCCAAGGGGGGCGCGCCAGGTGTGGGGAGTCCTACTAGGACTCCCTAGTCCAAGTAGGATTCCCCTCTCCTTTTTTCCTTTTTCAGAATAGCAAGGAGGGAAAGAGAGGAGGAATAGGAGAGGGAAAGGGGGGCGCTGCCCCCACCCCTTGTCCAATTAGGATTGGCAAGGGGGGGCACCTCCCTGGCCGGCCCTCTCTCCTCCACTAAGGCCCATGTGTGGCCCATTAACTTCCGGGGGGGGGGGTCCGGTAACCCCCGATTCTAAGAAACTTATCCGATACTTCCCGAAACCATTCCGGTGTCCGAATATAACCTTCCAATATATGAATCTTCACCTCTCGACCATTTCAAGACGCCTCGTCATGTCCGTGATCTCATTCAGGATGCCGAACAAACTTCGGTCATCAAATCACATAACTCATAATACAAATTTTCATCGAATGTTAAGCGTGCGGACCCTACGGGTTCGAGAACTATGTAGACATGACCGAGACACATCTCCGGTCAATAACCAATAGTGGAACCTGGATGCTCATATTGGCTCTTACATATTCTACGAAGATTGAGGGAGTCCTGGATTAGGGGGTCTCCGGACAGCCGGATTATATCCTTTGGCCGGACTGCTGGACTATGAAGATACAAGATTGAAGACTTCGTCTCGTGTCCGGATGGGATTCTACTTGGCGTGGAAGGCAAGCTAGGAAATACGGATATGTATATTTCCTCCTTTGTAACCGACCTTGTGTAACCCTAGCCCCCTTCGGTGTCTATATAAAACGGAGGGTTTTAGTCCGTAGGACAACATACAATCATACCATAGGCTAGCTTCTAGGGTTTAGCCTCTCTGATCTCGTGGTAGATCTACTCTTTTACTACCCATATCATCAATATTAATCAAGCAGGACGTAGGGTTTTACCTCCATCAAGAGGGTCCGAATCTGGGTAAATCATCGTGTTCCCTGCCTCCTGTTACCATCCGCCTTAGACGCACAGTTCGGGACCACCTACCCGAGATCCGCCGGTTTTGACACCAACAAAGATCTTTATCGGTCAAACCGCATAACAACATACGTTGTTCCCTTTGTCATCGGCATGTTACTTGCCCGAGATTCGATCGTCGGTATCATCATACCTAATTCAATCTCGTTACCAGCAAGTCTCTTTACTCACTCCGTGATGCATCATCCCATGACTAACTCATTAGACACATTGCTTGCAAGGCTCATAGTGATGTGCATTACCGAGAGAGCCCAGAGATACCTCTCCGACACACGGAGTGACAAATCCTAATCTCGATCTATGCCAAGTCAACAAACACCACCGGAGACAATTGTAGAACATCTTTATAATCACCTAGTTATGTTGTGACATTTGATAGCAGACAAGGTGTTCCTCCGGTATTCGGGAGTTGCATAATCTCATAGTCACAGGAACATGTATAAGTCATGATGAAAGCAATAGCAATAAAACTAAATGATCATTATGCTAAGCTAACGGATGGGTCTTGTCCATCACATTATTCTCTAATGATGTGATCCCGTTTATCAAATGACAACACATGTCTATGGTAAGGAAACTTAACCTTCTTTGATTAACGAGCTAGTCTAGTAGAGGCATACTAGGGACACTCTGTTTGTCTATGTATTCACACATGTACTAAGTTTCCGTTTAATACAATTCTAGCATGAATAATAAACATTTATCATGATATAACACTACTGCAGGATGCTGCTAATGCGACACTACGATCAGAGACCCTTCGAAGAAACTGTGTGCGATACCATAATCGCAAACGGTGGTGTAAAAAACCGTCAAAAAAGGTACAAAACGTTTGCGATGGAGGATGCATTAAACATGGTTCATCTTTTAGTTGCGTGTGTGATTCAGGGCATACAGTTCAGTTCAATTAACCGTTTTCGATGAGGAAGAACAAAAGAAACAGGCAGCCAGATGAAGGCGTATGCGATGTACAGCATACGGTTCACTCCGATGAACTGTTTGTGATTAGGCAACACAAAAGAAACGGGCAGCCGGATGAAGGTGTTGCAATATACAACATACGGTTCACTCGGATGAACTGTTTGTGATTAGGCAACACAAAAGAAACGGTCAGCCAGGTCAAGGTGTGTGTGATTAAGGGCATACACTTCAGAAAGATTATCTGTTTGTGATTCGGCAACAAAACAGAAACGAGTAAGCCTGATCAAAGTGTCTTCGATTGATGACATACACTTCACATGGATGAACTGTTTGCAATTAGCCACAACAAACTGAAACAGTTAGATAGATCAATGTATGTGTGCTAGACGGGCACACCCATTCTGATTAAAAGAAGCATGCGCGATGGTACAAACGAGTGCGCACGGTTATTGGAACAAGACGTGTGCTGATATTTCCTATTGCCGTGCACCCTATGGTGCAAACGCCATGTATGCGGCCGAGAAGGCATACGTGCCCACGTTACACCTTCCGATAATAGTGACACACTTATAACCGTCACTAAATTTTGAGCACGCGTCCCGTCACAATTTTTTTAGAAGAACAGGGAGGCCGCATCCCGTCACATTCTGAATTGCAAACCTTTTCACACTGATCAAAACCTAAATGGTTTTCCACTTAGGAGCGTATTACTACGCGATTATAAATACTACTACTCCAAGATGATTGCACATTCATCCTCAACTCCTCATCCACAAAAAGTAAAAAACAAACAAGTCATTCATCATCGTTCCCTTGCGTCCTCCATGGCCAGCGTGATTTCTGATCGATCTATGGTAGGGTACGAAACCACCTCAAAGTTATCCTTTCTGATCGATCTATTCAAGAGTCCGTAGTAAAATAACATGAAGCTATTCTTTCCGTTCAATCTATTATAGAGTTCGTACTAGAATAACACCTTAACACACAAATCAACCAAAACCCTAATGTCACCTGGATACTCCAATGTCACCTCAAGTATCCGTGGGTATGATTATACGGTATGTGTCACATAATCTCAGATTCATCTATTCAACCAACACAAAGAACTTGAAAGAGTGCCCCAAAGTTTCTACTTGAGAGTCAAGACGAAAACGTGTGCCAAACCCTATGCATAAGTTCCCGAGGTCACCGAACTCGCAAGTTGATCACCAAAACATACATCAAGTGGATCACATGATATCCCATTGTCTCCACAGATAAGCACATGCAAGACATACATCAAGTGCTCTCAAATCCTTAAAGACTCAATCTGATAAGATAACTTCAAAGGGATAATTCAATCCATTACAAGAGAGTAGAGGGGGAGAAACATCATAAGATCCATCTATAATAGCAAAGCTCGCGATACATCTAGATCGTACCATCTCAAGAACACGAGAGAGAGAGAGAGAGAGATCAAACACATAGCTACTGGTACATACACTCAACCCCGAGGGTGAACTACTCCCTCCTCATCATGGAGAGCGCCGGGATGATGAAGATGGCCACCGGAGAGGGATTCCCCCCTCCGCCAGGGTGCCGGAACGGGTCTAGATTGGTTTTCGATGGCTACGGAGGCTTCTGGCGGCAGAACTCCCGATCTATTCTGTTCCCTGATTTTTGGGGGTATATGGATATATATAGGAGGAAGAAGTACGTTGGTGGAGCAACGAGGGGCCCACGGGGGTGGAGGGCGCTCCTAGGGGCTGGGCGTGCCCCCTGCCTCGTGGTCGCCTCATTGATTGCCTGACGTATACTCCAAGTCTTCTGGATTGCTTTCATTCCAAAAAATAACTCTCACCCCGTTTGATATTCCTTTTCCACAAAACTCTAAAATAGGCAAAAAAACAGCAATTTGGGCTGGGCCTCCGGTTAATAGGTTAGTCCCAAAAATAGTATAAAAGTGTATAATAAAGCCCATAAACATCCAAAATAGATAATATAATAGCATGGAACAATAAAAAATTATAGATATGTTGGATACGTATCAAGCATCCCCAAGCTTAATTCCTGCTCGTCCTCGAGTAGGTAAATGATAAAACAGAATTTTTGATGTGGAATGCTACCTAACATATTTATCAATGGAATCTTCTTTATTGTGGCAAGAATATTCAGATCCATAAGATTCAAGACAAAAGTTTAATATTGACATAAAAATAATAATACTTCAAGCATACTAACAAAGTAATCATGTCTTGTCAAAATAACATGGCCAAAGAAAGTTATCCCTACAAAATCATATAGTCTGGCTATGCTCTATCTTCATCACACAAAACATTTAAATCATGCACAACCCCGATGACAAGCCAAGCAATTGTTTCATACTTTTTATGTTCTCAAACTTTTTCAATCTTCACGCAATACATGAGCGTGAGCCATGGATATAGCACTATAGGTGGAATAGAATGGTGGTTATGGAGAAGACAAAAAGGAGAAGATAGTCTCACATCAACTAGGCATATCAACGGGATATGGAGATGCCCATCAATAGATATCAATGTGAGTGAGTAGGGATTGCCATGCAACAGATGCACTAGAGCTATAAGTGTATGAAATCTCAAAAAGAAACAAAGTGGGTGTGCATCCAACTTGCTTGCTCACGAAGACCTAGGGCATTTTCTGGAAGCCCATCATTGGAATATACAAGCCAAGTTCTATAATGGAAGATTCCCACTAGTATATGAAAGTGACAACATAGGAGACGCTCTATCAAGAAGATCATGATGCTACTTTGAAGCACAAGCGTGGTAAAATGATAGTAGCATTGCCCCTTCTCTCTTTTTCTCTCATTTTTTTATTTTTTTATTTGGGCCTTTTCTCTTTTTTATGGCCTCTTTTTTTCGTCCGGAGTCTCATCCCGACTTGTGGGGGAATCATAGTCTCCATCATCCTTTCCTCACTGGGACAATGCTCTAATAATGATGACCATCACATTTCTTTTTTACTTACAACTCAAGAACTACAACTCTATACTTAGAACAAATATGACTCTATATGAATGCCTCCGGCGGTGTACCGGGATGTGCAATGGCTCATGAGTGACATGTATGAAAGAATTATGAACGGTGGCTTTGCCACAAATACAGTGTCAACTACATGATCATGCAAAGCAATATGACAATGATGAAGCGTGTCATAATAAATGGAACGGTGGAAAGTTGCATGGCAATATATCTAGGAATGGCTATGGAAATGCCATAATAGGTAGGTATGGTGGCTGTTTTGAGGAAGGTAAATGGTGGGTTTATGATACCGGCGAAAGTTGCGCGGTACTAGAGAGGCTAGCAATGGTGGAAGGGTGAGAGTGCGTATAATCCATGGACTCAACATTAGTCATAAAGAACTCACATACTTATTGCAAAAATCTATTAGTTATCGAAATGAAGTACTACGCGCATGCTCCTAGGGGGATAGATTGGTAGGAAAAGACCATCGCTCGTCCCCGACTGCCACTCATAAGGAAGACATTCAATAAATAAATCATGCTCTGACTTCATCACATAACGGTTCACCATACGTGCATGCTATGGGAATCACAAACTTTAACACAACTATCTCTCAAATTGACAACTACTCAACTAGCATGACTCTAATATCACCATCTCCATATCTCAAAACAATCATCAAGTATCAAACTTCTCATAGTATTCAATGCACTTATATGAAAGTTTTTATAATGTCATGTTGTTATAAAGGACTCTCAAAATAATATAAGTGAAGCACGAGAGTTCATCTATTTCTATAAAATAAAACCACCGCCGTGCTCTAAAAGATATAAGTGAAGCACTAGAGCAAAAACTATTTAGCTCAAAAGATATGAGTGAAGGACATAGAGTGTTCTAATAAATTCCAATTCATGTGTGTCTCTCTCAAAAGGTTTTGTACAGCAAGGATGATTGTGGGAAACTAAAAAGCAAAGACTCAAATCATACAAGACGCTCCAAGCAAAACACATATCACATGGCGAATAAAAATATAGCTCCAAGTAAAGTTACCGATGAACGAAGACAAAAGAGGGGATACCTTCCGGGGCATCCCCAAGCTTAGGATTTTTGGTGTCCTTGGATTTACCTTGGGGTGCCATGGGCATCCCCAATCTTAGGCTCTTGCCACTCCTTGTTCCATAATCCATCAAAGCTTTACCCAAATCTTGAAAACTGCACAACACAAAACTTAAAAGAAAAATCTTCGTGAGCTCCGTTAGCGAAAGCGAAAGAAAACAAAACACCACTTGAAGATACTGTAATGAACTCATTTTTTTTATATTGGTGTTAAACCTACTGTATTCCAACTTCTCTATGGTTTATAAACTCTATTACTAGCCATAGATTCATCGAAATAAGCAAACAACACACGGAAAACAGAATCTGTCAAAAACAGAACAGTCTGTAGTAATCTGCATCAAACGTATACTTCTGGAATCCCAAAAATTCTAAAATAAATTTCTGGACGTGAGGAATTTATCTATTAATCATCGGAAAAAATAATTAACTAAATAGCACTCTCCAGTAATGGCAGCTAATCTCGTGAGCGCTAAAGTTTCTATTTTTATAGCAGGATCGCAAAGACATTCCCCAAGTCTTCCCAAAGGTTCTACTTGGCACAAACACTAAATTAAACATAAAAACTCAATCATAAAAGATGCTAGATGAATTATTTATTACTAAACAGGAACAAAAATCAAGGAATAAAAATGAAGTTGGGTTGCCTCCCAACAAGCGCTATCGTTTAACGCCCCTACCTAGGCATGGTGATTTCAATGATGCTCACACAAAGGATAAGAAACATAAATAGAGTGTCATGAAGAATATGACTAGAACATTTAAGTCTAACCCACTTCCTATGCATAGGTATTTTGTGAGCAAACAACTTATGGGAACAAGAATCAACTTGCATAGGAGGGTAAAACAAGCATAACTTTGAAACTTTAAGCACATAGACAGGAAACTTGATATTATTGCTATTCCTACAAGGATATGTTCCTCCCTCATAATAATTTTCAGTAGCATCATGAATGAATTCAACTATATAATCATCAAATAAATTAGTATTTTCATGATCTACAAGCATAGAAAATTTACTACTCTCCACATAAGCAAAATTCTTCTCATTTGAAATAGTGGGAGCATCATAAGAAACTCGAATACTATAAATTGTTTCCACATTAAAGGAGTAATGTTTAGAAAATGGGTAATCATAATCATGACAAGGTTTAGAAATATAATCACATCTACTTTTTATAGCATAAGTATCATCACAATTATCATCATAAGTAGCAACTTTGTTCTCATCATAATCAATTGAAACCTCTTCCAAGATAGTGGAATCATTACTAAATAAAGTCATGACCTCTCCAAATCCACTTTCATCAATATAATCATCATAAGTAGGAGGCATGCTATCATCATAATAAATTTGCAAATCAAAACTTGGGAGACTACAAATATCATCTTCATTAAACATAGCATCCCCAAGCTTGGGACAAAAATTAATTGCAGCAAATACATTCTCAAACTTGTCATTCTCATCAAACATAGCATCCCCAAGCTTGGGCCTTTTCATATCATAAGCATAATCACTCTCATCATTAATAGTATGGATAACACCAATAGTATAGAAATCACAATGAGTAATAGGAGCAACATCATTTGGGAGGGATACATTTTTACCTTTGCTTCTCCGTCTTTTATTTTTCTTCTTCACATCATGTGTGGGTTTAATCTCCTTTTGGAGATCCTTATTAATTAGATTGGTTGAATAGGAGGCTCTTCCTCATTACCTGATTCATCATAAGAAATAATAGAAGAATATTGGGAAGTCTCTTCCCTTTCATTAATATTCTCTTCATCCTCTATTTGTTTTCTTTTATTTACGTAATTGGCAATATAAGTCTTTTCAATGCAATTCACCCCATAGTACATAAGAATTTCTTCTAGATCAATATCGAGGAACTTCTCAAGGTTATATTCTGGAATATGCTTAGTTATACGTTTCATTTCTTCGTAACCCAAAAGCAAACTAAGTTCATTATGATGTGCAAGGGAAATCAAATCATCACAATTTTTGGACATGATACGATTATGCAACAATTTGCATCGGAGATTTAAATGACCATGTTCATTGCGAAGTTCACAAGTGTGGTGAAGAAATTTTAAATTTTCAGCACAAACATCTAGCCTCTCTTTCAACCACTTAGTTTCCAAATACTTATGCCTCTTGCAAAATCTATCTTCCCTATTTGGTGTGTACTTGCAAACTCTATGCACTCCACAAAAGTTGACATGCTTATAAGAGACATTTTCATCATGACTAGTGCAATCATCATTAGTACTATGGATATTCAAGGAGTTCATACTAACAACATTGCAATCATGCTCATCATTCAAAGATTTAGTGCCAAACATTTTAGACACTTCTTCTAGCATTTGAGCACAATTTTCCTTTCCATCATTCTCACGAAAGATATTAAAAAGATGAAGCGTATGAGGCAAACTCAATTTCATTTTTTTGTAGTTTACTTTTATAAACTAAACTAGTGCTAAAAAAAGAAATGAAAAGATTCGATTACAAGATCTAAAGATATACCTTCAATCACTCACCACCCCGACAATGGCGCCAGAAAAGAGCTTGATGTCTACTACACAACCTTCTTCTTGTAGACGTTGTTGGGCCTCCAAGTGCATAGGTTTGTAGGACAGTAGCAAATTTCCCTCAAGTGGATGACCTAAGGTTTATCAATCTGTGGGAGGCGTAGGATGAAGATGGTCTCTCTCAAACAACCCTGCAACCAAATAACAAAGAGTCTCTTGTGTCCCCAACACACCCAATACAATGGTAAATTGTATAGGTGCACTAGTTCGGCGAAGAGATGGTGATACAAGTGCAATTTGAATAGTAGATAAAGGTTTTTGTAATCTGAAAATATAAAAATAGCAAGGTAACTAATGATAATAGTGAGCATAAACGGTATTGCAGTGCGTTGAAACAAGGCCTAGGGTTCATACTTTCACTAGTGCAAGTTCTCTCAACAATAATAACATAATTGGATCATATAACTATCCCTCAACATGCAACAAAGAGTCACTCCAAAGTCACTAATAGCGGAGAACAAACAAAGAGATTATGGTAGGGTACGAAATTACCTCAAAGTTATGATTTCTGATCGATCTATTCAAGAGTCCGTAGTAAAATACCATGAAGCTATTCTTTCCGTTCGATCTCTCATGGAGTTCATACTAGAATAACACCTTAAGATACAAACCCTAATGTCACCTAGATAATCCAATGTCACCTCAAGTATCCGTGGGTATGATTATACGATATGCATCACACAATCTCAGATTCATCTATTCAACCAACACAAAGAACTTCAAAGAGTGTCCCAAAGTTTCTACCAGAGAGTCAAGACGAAAATGTGTGCCAACCCCTATGCATAAGTTCACGGAACTCGCAAGTTGATCACCAAAACATACATCAAGCGGATCATGTGATATCCCATTGTCACCACAGATAAGCACATGCAAGACATACATCAAGTGTTCTCAAATCCTTAAATCTGATAAGATAACTTCAAAGGGAAAACTCAATTCATCACAAGAGAGTAGAGGGGGAGAAACATCATAAGATCCAAATATAATAGCAAAGCTCGCGATGCATCAAGATCGTGCTGAATCAAGAACACGAGAGAGAGAGAGAGCAAACACATAGCTACTGGTACATACCCTCAGCCCCGAGGGTGAACTACTCCCTCCTCTTCATGGAGAGCACCGGGATGATGTAGGTGGACACCGGAGAGGGATTCCCCCCCTCCGTCAGGGTGCCGGAACGGGTCTAGATTGGTTTTCGGTGGCTACGGAGGCTTCTGGTGGCAGAACTCCCGATTTATTCTGTTCCTCAATATTTTTAGGGTATATGAACATATATAGGTGAAAGAAGTCAGTTAGGGGAGCCACGAGGGGCCCACGAGGGTAGGGGTGCGCCCAGGTGGCAGGCGTGCCTCCCTGCCTCATGGCCACCTCGAAGCTTCCCTGACGTCTACTCCAAGTCTCCTGGATTGATTCCGGTCCAAAAATAACTCTCTCGAAGGTTTCATTCCGTTTGGACTCCATTTGATATTCCTTTTCTTCGAAACACTGAAATAGGCCAGAAAACAACAATTTGGGTTGGGCCTCCATAGGTTAGTCCCAAAAATAATATAAAAGTGTATAATAAAGCCCATAAACATCCAAAACGGGTAATATAATAGCTTGGAACAATAAAAAATTATAGATACATTGGAGACGTATCACCGGGCTGAGCGCAACTTGCTGAGGGCGAAGATCGTCAAAAGTGCGGAGCAGCGGGAGTAGACCACTACCTTGTTGAAGAGGACCGGCGTCATCTTCGAGAAACTTATGGACGAGAATGCCATGCTGCGCATCGAGCGCAGAAGGATGTTGGAGGAATCTGTGGATGCTCTCAAGCAGCCTCTTGAGGACAAGAAATAGCTCATCGCCGCTTGCCGTGGAGACTAGTTCCCGCGGCCTGCAACAATGCATCAAGAAAGTAGAGATCAGCGAGCCAGATCGTTGTTTTCCTTCTTCTTTTTCCGTTGTGTATTTCGCGCGTTGCCGCATGTGGCTTTTTTAATTATGTTTCTAAATATGTAAGACAATTATTATCGAATGTATCGTCCTTATATTCATCATGCTTGCTATAAGTCGCAGTCAATGCTATATAGGTTTGTTAGATCTTACATCAAGATCCGTGCAAAACATTCTTTTTAGATTTTCATTTTTCTCTCTTAAATCTCAGTCTAGTGAGACATATGGCCACGCGGTAGAACAGGTGTTCGGGCGCCATTAATGGAGACGTTGGAAGGGAGGTGCACGGCGGGTAGCAGTCAAAGGGCTCTCCTCCCGATGAGCACGCGCAGGGGTCTGATCGCACGCCTCCCATACTCAAATAGCTACCCCGCACGGCACCTCCTAGCCAATAAAAAAAGGGGATGCATGGCCGCATGTAATTGGTAAGTTGAACGCCCACGGTTTCAATAATACTTGTGTTTCCGATTTGTAACGTGACAACACTTGTTCCAAAATGACTTTGTTGATTGTTAATGTGTGCGCCTTTGCAAATCGGACAGAAACATTACCACAACATGTTGGTGCCATGTCATGAGACCATGCCAAGTTTCATGATTTTCAGGCGTGTTTTGGAATTACAGGAATTAGAAAACCAAGTTTCTCAATCTTTCCGGCCGAGCCATGCTACATCTTGAGCACTGTGTTGGTTTTACCTTGAAGAGGAAAGGGTGATGCAGCAAAGTAGCGTAAGTATTTCCCTCAGTTTTTTAGAACCAAGGTATCAATCCAGTAGGAGGCCGCGCACGAGTCCCTCGCACCTACACAAACAAATAAATCCTCGCAACCAACGCGATAAGGGGATGTCAATCCCTACACTATCACTTACGAGAGTGAGATCTAATAGATATGATAGGATAATATTTTTGGTATTTTTATGATAAAGAGAAATAAAAGATGCAAAGCAAAATAAATGGCAGAGGAAATAAGTAAGTATTGGAAGATTAATATGATGGAAGATAGACCCCGGGGCCATAGGTTTCACTAGTGGCTTCTCTCAAGAGCATAAGTATTTACGGTGGGTTAACAAATTACTGTTCAGCGACAGAATTGAACATAGTTATGAGAATATCTAGGTATGATCATGTATATAGGCATCACGTCCGAGACAAGTAGACCGACTCCTGCCTGCATCTACTACTATTACTACACTCATCGACCGCTATCCAGCATGCATCTAGAGTATTAAGTTCAAGAGAAAAGAGTAACGCTTTAAGCAAGATGACATGATGTAGAGGGATAAACTCATGCAATATGATATAAACCCCATCTTGTTATCCTCGATGGCAACAATACAATACGTGCCTTGCTGCCCCTACTGTCACTGGGAAAGGACACCGCAAGATTGAACCCAAAGCTAAGCACTTCACCCATTGCAAGAAAGATCAATCTAGTAGGCCAAACCAAACTGATAATTCGAAGAGACTTGCAAAGATAACCAATCATACATAAAATAATTCAGAGAAGATTCAAATATTGTTCATAGATAAACTTGATCATAAACCCACAATTCATCGGTCTCAACAAACACACTGCAAAACAAGATTACAGCGAATAGATCTCCACAAGAGAGGGGGAGAACTTTGTATTGAGATCCAAAAAGGGAGAAGAAGCCATCTAGCTAATAACTATGGACCCGTAGGTCTGAAGTAAACTACTCACACTTCATCGGAGGGGCTATGGTGTTGATGTAGAAGCCCTCCGTGATCGATGCCCCCTCCGGCGGAGCTCCGGAAAAGGACCCATGATGGGATCTCATGGATACAGAAAGTTACAGCGGTGGAATTATGGTTTTGGCTCCGTATCTGGTAGTTTGGGGGTACATAGGTATATATAGGAGGAAGGAGTATGTCGGTGGAGCAACAGGGGGCCCACGAGGGTGGAGGTTGCGCTTGGGGGGGGGGGGGGGGTAGGCGCGCCCCCTACCTCGTGCCTTCCTCGTTGATTGCTTGACGTAGGTTCCAAGTCCTATGGATCATGTTCATTCCGAAAATCACGTTCCCGAAGGTTTCTTTCCGTTTGGACTCCGTTTGATATTCTTTTTCTGCGAAACCCTAAAATAGGCAAAAAAACAGCAATTCTGGGCCGCGCCTCCGGTTAATAGGTTAGTCCCAAAATAATATAAAAGTGTATAATAAAGCCCAATAATGTCCAAAACAGAATATAATATAGCATGGAACAATAAAAAATTATAGATACATTGGAGACGTCAAGCATCCCCAAGCTTAATTCCTGCTCGTCCTCGAGTAGGTAAATGATAAAAACAAATTTTTTGATGTGGAATGCTACTTGGCATAATTTCAATGTAATTCTTCTTAATTTTGGTATGAATATTCAGATCCGAAAGATTCAAGACAAAAGTTCAATATTGACATAGAAATAATAATACTTCAAGCATGCTAACTAAGCAATTATGCCTCTTCAAAATAACATGGCCAAAGAAAGTTATCCCTAGAAAATCATATAGTCTGGCTATGCTCTATCTTCACCACACAAAGTATTTAAATCATGGACAACCCCGATGACAAGCAAAGCAATTGTTTCATACTTTTGGTGTTCTCAAACTTTTTCAATCTCACGCAATACATGAGCATGAGCCATGGACATGGCACTTTAGGTGGAATAGAATGGTGGTTGTGGAGGAGACAAAAAAGGGGAAGATAGTCTCACATCAACTAGGCGTATCAACGGGCTATGGAGATGCCCATCAATAGATATCAATGTGAGTGAGTAGGGATTGCCATGCAACGGATGCACTAGAGCTATAAGTATATGAAAGCTCAACAAAAGGAACTAAGTGGGTGTGCATACAACTCGCTTTCTCATGAAGACCTAGGGCATTTTGAGGAAGCCCATCATTGGAATATACAAGCCAAGTTCTATAATAAAAAATTTCCACTAGTAT
Source organism: Triticum aestivum (assembly GCF_018294505.1). NCBI lineage: Eukaryota > Viridiplantae > Streptophyta > Magnoliopsida > Poales > Poaceae > Triticum > Triticum aestivum. The sequence goes on from NC_057809.1 coordinate 176,022,430, forward strand.
ATGAAAGTGATAAGATAGCAGACTATCTATTATGAAGATCATGGTGCTACTTTCAAGCACAAGTGTGGTAAAAGGATAGTAGCATTGTCCCTTCTCTCTTTTTCTCTCATTTTTTTGTTTGGGCCTTTTTTATGGCCTCTTTATTTTCGTCCGGAGTCTCATCCCGACTTGTGGGGGAATCATAGTCTCCATCATCCATTCCTCACTTGGGACAATGCTCTAAAAATGATGATCATCACACTTTTATTTACTTACAACTCAACAATTAAAACTCAATACTTAGAACAAAATATGACTCTATGTGAATGCCTCCGGCGGTGTACCGGGATATGCAATGAATCAAGAGTGACATGTATGAAAGAATTATGAACGATGGCTTTGCCACAAATACAATGTCAACTACATGATCATGCAAAGCAATATGACAATGATGGAGCGTGTCATAGTAAACGGAACAATGGAAAGTTGCATGGCAATATATCTCGGAGTGGCTATGGAAATGCCATGATAGGTAGGTATGGTGGCTGTTTTGAGGAAGGTATATGGTGGGTATATGGTACCGGCGAAAGGTGCGCGGTATTAGAGAGGCTAGCAATGGTGGAAGGAAGAAAAGTGCGTATGATCCATGGACTCAACCTTAGTCATAAAGAACTCATATACTTGTTGCAAAAATCTACAAGTTATCAAAGCAAAGTATTATGCGCATGCTCCTAGGGGGATAGATTGGTAGGAAAAGACCATCGCTCGTCCCCGACCGCCACTCATAAGGAAGACAATCAATAAATAAATCATGCTCCGACTTCATCACATAACGATTCACCATAAGTGCATGCTACGGGAATCACAAACTTTAACACAAGTATTTCTCAAATTCACAACTACTCGACTAGCATGACTCTAATATTACCATCTCCATATCTCAAAACAATTATCAAGTATGAAACTTCTCATAGTATTCAACACACTCATAAGAAAAAAAATATTAATCTTGAATGCCTAACATAATTAAAGAAAATTACCATGCTGTTTTGTAGGACTCTCAAAATAATCTAAGTGAAGCATGAGAGAACAATAGTTTCTATAAAACAAATCCACCGACGTGCTCTAAAAGATATAAGTGAAGCACTAGAGCAAAAGCTATATAGCTCAAAAGATATAAGTGAAGCACATAGAGTATTCTAACTATTTCCGAATCATGTGTGTCTATCTCAAAAGGTGTGTACAGCAAGGATGATTGTGGAAAACTAACAAATAAAGACTCAAATAATACAAGACGCTCCAAGCAAAACACATATCATATGGTAAATAAAAATGTAGCTCCAAGTAAAGTTACCGATGGAAGTAGACGAAAGAGGGGATGCCTTCCGGGGCATCCCCAAGCTTTGGCTTTTTGGTGTCCTTAGATTATCTTGGGGTGCCATGGGCATCCCCAAGCTTAGGCTCTTTCCGCTCCTTGTTCCATAATCCATCAAATATTTTACACAAAACTTGAAAACTTCACAACACAAAACTTAAAGTAGAAAATCTCGTGAGCTCCGTTAGCGAAAGAAAACAAAACACCACTTCAAGGTACTGTAATGAACTCATTCTTTATTTATATTGGTGTTAAACCTACTGTATTCCAACTTCTCTATGGTTTATAAACTATTTTACTAGCCATAGATTCATCAAAGTAAGCAAACAACACACGAAAAACAGAATCTGTCAAAAATAGAACAGTCTGTAGTAATCTGTAGCTAACGCAAGATCTAGAACCCCAAAAATTCTAAAATAAATTTCTTGACGTGAGGAATGTATCTATTAATCATCTTCAAAAAGAATTAACTAAATAGAACTTTCCAAATATAAATGGCAGCACTTCTCCCATTGCAAGAAAGATCAATCTAGTAGGCCAAACCAAACTGATAATTCGAAGAGACTTGCAAAGATAACCAATCATACATAAAAGAATTCAGAGAAGATTCAAATATTGTTCATAGATAAACTTGATCATAAACCCACAATTCATCGGTCTCAACAAACACACCGCAAAACAAGATTACATCGAATAGATCTCCACAAGAGAGGGGGAGAACTTTGTATTGAGATCCAAAAAGAGAGAAGAAGCCATCTAGCAAATAACTATGGACCCGTAGGTCTGAAGTAAACTACTCACACTTCATCGGAGGGGCTATGGTGTTGATGTAGAAGCCCTCCGTGATCGATGCCCCCTCTAGTGGAGCTCCGGAAAAGGCCCCAAGATGGGATCTCGTGGATACAGAAAGTTAGGGCGGTGGAATTATGGTTTTGGCTCCGTATCTGGTAGTTTGGGGGTACGTAGGTATATATAGGAGGAAGGAGTACGTCGGTGGAGCAAAAGGGGGCCCACGAGGGTGGAGGGCACGCCTGGGGGGTAGGCGCGGCCCCCGACCTCGTGCCTTCCTCGTTGATTGCTTGACGTAGGGTCCAAGTCCTCTGGATCATATTTGTTCTGAAAATCACGTTCCCGAAGGTTTCATTCCATTTGGACTCCGTTTGATATTCTTTTTCTGGGAAACCCTAAAATAGGCAAAAAACAACAATTCTGGGCTGGGCCTCCAGTTAATAGGTTAGTCCCAAAAATAATATAAAAGTGTATAATAAAGCCCAATAGTGTCGAAAACAGAATATAATATAGCACGGAACAATAAAAAACTATAGATACGTTGGAGACATATCAAGCCATGATGCCCAGATGTTTGAATTTCACTCACATCTCTTGCATGGGACCTAGAAATTCACCCAATGACACACATGTGATTTTTCAAACAACTTTGGTGCACTGGAGCATGTGCTTGTAGTTCAAATTTGAATTATGCATTTTAAATGCCCAGAAACTCAATTAATGTATAAAAAGGTTAAACGAACGCAGAATAATTCCAAAATTTAGCACGATACTTCTATTTGGTCTAATCTGGCTGTGTAAAAAAATAAGGTGGGAGAATGCAGTGTACGTATGTCGTTTCGCACACGGATGTGGCACGTTCCCTCTCGGAACCACGAGCCTTCTTGAGGGAAGCTCCTGTTTGCAAGAAGCTTACACCAAAGCTTGTCCAAATCTGGCCAAAAATTATTACTGGAGCATGTTTGTCCCATGTCATGACACCATGCCAAGTTTCATGATTTTCAGGCGTGTTTTGGAATTACAAGAATTAAAAAACCAAGTTTCTCAATCTTTCCGGCTGAGCCACAACACCCAGATGTTTGAATTTCACCCCCATCTCCTGCATGGGACATAGAAATTCACCCAAGGACACACATGTGGTTTTTCAAACAACTTTGGTGCATTGGAGCCTGTACTCGTAATTCAAATTTGAATTATGCACATTAAATGCCCAGAAACTCAATTAATGTATAAAAAAGGCCAAACGAACCTGGAATAATTCCAAAATTTAGCACGGTACTTCTATTTGGTCTAATCTGGCTGTGTAAAAAATTAAGGCGGGAGAAGGCAGTGTATGTATGTTGTTTCGCACACGGAGGTGACACGTTCCATCTCGGAACCACGAGCCTTCTTGAGGGAAGCTCCAGTTTACAAGAAGCTTACACCAAAGCTTGTCCCAATTCGGCCAAAGAAATTACTACAGCATGTTGATGCCATGTCATAACACCATGCCAAGTTTCATGACTTTCAGGCGTGTTTTGGATTTACAGGAATTAAAAAACTAAGCTTCTCAATCTTTCCGGCCGAGCCACGATGCCTAGATGTTTGAATTTCACTCCCATCTTTTGCACGGGACCTAGAAATTCACCCAAGGACACACATGTGTTTATTAAACAACTTTGGTGCACTGGAGCATGTGCTTGTAGTTCAAATTTGAATTATGCACATTAAATGCGCAGAAACACAAGTAATGTATAAAAAAGGGCAAACGCAACCAGAATAATTCCAAAATTTAGCACAATACTTCTATTTGGTCTAATCTGGCTGTGTAAAAAAATTAAGGCATGAGAATGTAGTGTACGTATGTCGTTTCGCACACAGAGGTGACACGTTCCCTCTCGGAACCACGAACCTTCTTGAGGGAAGATCCGATTTGCAAGAAGCTTACGCCAAAGCTTGTCCCAATTTGGCCAAAGAAATTACCGCAACATGTTGCTGCCATGTCGTGACACCATCCCAAGTTTCATGATTTTCAGCCGTGTTTTGGATTTACAGGAATTAAAAAACCAAGTTTCTCAATCTTCCGGCCGAGCCACGATGCCCAGATGTTTGAATTGCACTCACATCTCTTGCATGGGACCTAGAAATTCACCCAAGGACACACATGTGATTTTTCAAACAACTTTGGTGCACTAGATCCTGTGCTTTTAGTTCAAATTTGAATTATGCACATTAAATGCCTATAAACTCAATTAATGTATAAAAAATACCAAATGAACCCAGAATAATTCCCAAATTTAGCACGGTACTTCTATTTGGTCTAATCTGACTATGTAAAAAAATTAAGGCGGGAGAAGGCAGTGTACGTATGTCATTTCGCACACGGAAGTGACGTGTTCCCTCTTGGAACCATGAGCCTTCTTAAGGGAAGCTCCGATTTGCAAAAAGCTTACACCAAAGCTTGTCCCAATTCGGCCAAAGAAATTACCGCAGCATGTTTGTGCCATGTCATAGACATCATGCCAAGTTTCATGATTTCTAGGCGTGTTTTGGATTTACAGGAATTAAATATCCAAGTTTCTCAATCTTTCCGACCGAGCCACGACGCCCAGATGTTTGAATTTCACTCTCATCACTTGCATGGGACCTAGAAATTCACCCAAGGACACACATGTGATTTTTCAAACAACTATGGTACACTGGAGATGTGCTTGTAGTTCTAATTTGAATTATGCACATTAAATGCGCAGAAACTCAATTAATGTATAAAAAACGCCTAACGAACACGGAATAATTCCAAAATTTAGCACGATACTTCTATTTTGTCTAATCTGCCAGTGTACAAAAATTAAGGTGGGAGAAGGAAGTGCACGTATGTCGTTTCGCACACGAAGGTGACACGTTCCCTCTCGGAACCACGAGCCTTCTCGAGGGAAGCTCCGGTTTGCAAGAAGCTTACACGAAAGCTTGTCCCAATTTGGCCAAAAAAATTACCGCAACATGTTGGTGCCATGTCATGACACCATGCCAAGTTTCAAGATTTTCAGGCGTGTTTTGGAATTACAGGAATTAAAAAATGAAGTTTCTCAATCTTCCGGTTGATCCACGATGCCGAGATGTTTGAATTTCACTCCCATAACTTGCATGGGACATAGAAATTCACCCAAGGACACACATGTGATTTTTCAAACAACTTTGGTGCACTGGAGCATGTGCTTGTAGTTCAAATTTGAATTATGCACATTAAATGCCTAGCAACTCAATTAATATATAAAAAGGCCAAATGAACACGGAATAATTCCAAAATTTAGCACGATACTTCTATTTGGTCTAATCTGCTAGTGTACAAAAATTAAGGTAGGAGAAGGCCGTGTACGCATGTCGTTTCGCACATGGAGGTGACATGTTCCCTCTCGGAACCACGAGCTTTCTTGAGGGAAGCTCCAGTTTGCAAGAAGCTTACACCAAAGCTTGTCCCAATTCGGCCAAAAAATTACTGCAGCATGTTGCTACCATGTCATGACACCATGCCAAGTTTCATGATTTTCAGCCGTGTTTTGGATTTACAGGAATTAAAGAACCAAGTTTGTCAATGTCAGTTTCAATACCGGCGGATCTCGGGTAGGGGGACCCAAACTGTGCGTCTAAGGCGGATGGTAACAGGAGGTGGGGGACACGATGTTTACCCAGGTTCGGGCCCTCTCGATGGAGGTAATACCCTACTTCCTGCTTGATTGATCTTGATGATATGAGTATTACAAGAGTTGATCTACCACGAGATCGTAGAGGCTAAACCCTAGAAGCTAGCCTATGGTATGATTGTTGTTGTCCTACGGACTAAACCCTCTGGTTTATATAGACACCAGAGGAGGCTAGGGTTACACAGAGTCGGTTACAAGGAAGGAGATCTACATATCCGTATTGCCAAGCTTGCCTTCCACGTCAAGGAGAGTCCCATCCGGACACGGAATGAAGTCTTCAATCTTGTATCTTCATAGTCCAACAGTCCTGCCAAAGGATATAGTACGGCTGTCCGGAGACCCCCTAATCCAGGACTCCCTCAGTAGCCCCTGAACCAGGCTTCAATGACGATGAGTCCGGCGCACTGATTTGTCTTCGGCATTGCAAGGCGGGTTCTTCCTCCGAATACTCCATAGAAGATTTTGAACACAAGGATAGTGTCCGACTCTTCAAAACTAGTTCCACATACCAGCGTAGAGAGAATAATATATCAACAAATATAATCTCCTGACACGTTTAGCAACAAGACATCATGCCATGGCCCGGTCATTATTCGAACTGTTTTTCTTAACCAGCACTGCACATATCGCGAGGCGGTTTTCTTGACACGTCTTGTCGAAGCAGAGATCGTGTCCCCCTTATTACGGGATTCTCATCAATACGGACGTGGGTAACCTAGTCGTGCCTGAGGGAGTCCTGGATTAGGGGGTGTCCGGATGGCCGGACTATACCTTCAGCCGGACTCCTGGACTATGAAGATACAAGATTGAAGACTTCGTCCCGTGTCCGGAAGGGACTTTCCTTGGCATGGAAGGCAAGCTTGGCGATACGGATATGTAGATCTCCTACCATTGTAACCGACTTTGGTTAACCCTAACCCTCTCCGTTGTCTATATAAACTGGAGGGTTTTAGTCAGTAGGACAACATACAAAACAACAATCATACCATAGGCTAGCTTCTAGGGTTTAGCCTCTCAGATCTCGTGGTAGATCTACTCTTGTACTACCCATATCATCAATATTAATCAAGCAGGACGTAGGGTTTTACCTCCATCAAGAGGGCCCGAACCTGGGTAAAACTTCGTGTCCCTTGCCTCCTGTTACCATCCGGCCTAGACGCACAGTTCGGGACCCCCTACCCGAGATCCGCTGGTTTTGACACCGACATTGGTGCTTTCATTGAGAGTTCCTCTGTGTCGTCGCTGTTAGGCTTGATGGCTCCTACGATCATCAATAGCGATGCAGTCCAGGGTGAGACCTTCCTCCCCGGACAGATCTTCGTCTTCGGCGGCTTCGCACTGCGGGCCAATTCACTTGGCCATCTGGAGCAGATCGAAAGCTATGCCCCTGGCCGTCAGGTCAGATTTGGAAGTTTAAACTACACGGCTGACATCCGCGGGGACTTGATCTTCGACGGATTCGAGCCACTGCCGAGCGCGCCGCACTGTCACGACGAGCATGATCTAGCTCTGCCGCCGAACAGTGCCCTGGAGGCCGCACCCGCATCGGCTTCGACCCTTAATTCGGAGCCAACTGCGCCGATCGAGGATGGGTGGTTGGACGCCGCCTCGGGGGCTGCGATCCCAACGGCGATCGAGCCGAACACCAGCCCCGCACTCCGCGAGACTCGTGACTCCAAGGAGCCGGACTCCTCTCCGGACTCCGAACCCTCCGCGCCCCTGCCGATCGAATCCGATTGGGCGCCGATCATGGAGTTTACTGCCGCGGACATCTTTCAGCACTCGCCTTTCGGCGATATTCTGAAGACACTAAAGTCTCTCTCTTTATCAGGAGAGCCCTGGCCGGACTACGGTCAGCAAGGTTGGGATACGGACGATGAAGAAATTCAAAGCCCACCCACCACCCACTTTGTAGCCACTGTCGACGATTTAACCGACATGCTCGACTTCGACTCCGAAGACATCGACGGTATGGACGCCGATGCAGGAGACGATGAAGAACCAGCGCCTATTGGGCCCTGGAAAGCCACCTCGTCATATGACATATACATGGTGGACACCCCAAAAGAAGGAGATGGCGATGGAACAGCGGAGGATGACCCCTCCAAGAAACAGCCTAAGCGCCGGCGTCAGCGGCGCCGCTCAAAATCCCGCCAAAGCAAATACGGTGATTCCAGCACGGGAGATAATAATACTCCGGAGAGTGCCGAAGAAAACCCCCTCCAGCAAGATTCAGCACAGGAGGATGGAGAAGCCAGCCCTCATGAGAGAGCGGCAGACAGAGAGGTCGAGGACGATAATTATATGCCTCCCTCCGAAGACGAGGCAAGCCTCGACGACGACGAATTCGTCGTGCCAGAGGATCCCGTCGAGCAAGAGCGTTTTCAACGCAGGCTTATGGCCACGGCAAGAAGCCTCAAGAAAAAACAGCAACAACTTAGAGCTAATCAAGATTTGCTAGTCGACAGATGGACTGAAGTCCTTGCGGCCGAAGAGCATAAACTCGAACGCCCCTCCAAGAGCTACCCAAAGCGCAGGTTGCTACCCCGATTAGAGGAGGAAGCACTTAAACCTACATCACCAGCACTTGATACGGCCGACCGGCCACCTCGTGGCCGCGACAGAGAGGCCTCTCGGCCCTCCACTCAAGCCGCACCCCGTACCAAGGCACGGGAAAATGCGCCAGACCTGCGAGATATGTTGGAGGACAAGGCAAGGCAAACAAGATCGATCTACGGATCGCGTGGGCGCCCCACGAATCGAGACGATAACCGTCACGCCGGACACAAATCCGGTAGGGCCGAACACAGTAGACAAAGCTCATTGGAGCTACGTCGTGATATAGCCCAGTACAGAGGCGCCGCACACCCACTATGCTTCACAGACGAAGTAATGGATCATCAAATCCCCGAGGGTTTCAAACCCGTAAACATCGAATCATATGATGGCACAACAGATCCTGCGGTATGGATCGAGGATTATCTCCTTCATATCCACATGGCCCGCGGCGATGATCTCCACGCCATCAAATACCTCCCACTCAAGCTTAAAGGACCAGCTCGGCATTGGCTTAACAGCTTGCCAGCAGGATCAATCAGTTGTTGGGAGGACCTGGAAGCCGCATTCCTCGACAATTTCCAGGGCACTTATGTGCGACCACCAGACGCCGATGACCTAAGCCACGTAATTCAGCAGCCAGAGGAATCGGCCAGGCAATTCTGGACACGGTTCCTAACAAAGAAAAATCAAATAGTCGACTGTCCGGACGCAGAGGCCCTAGCAGCCTTCAAGCACAATATCCGTGACGAGTGGCTTGCCCGGCACCTTGGACAGGAAAAGCCGAAATCTATGGCAGCACTCACGACACTCATGACCCGCTTTTGCGCGGGAGAAGACAGCTGGCTTGCTCGTAGCAACAATATGACCAAGAACCCTGGTAATTCGGATACCAGGGACAGTAGTGGCAGGTCGCGTCGCAACAAGCAGAAGCGCCGCATTAACGGCGACAATGCTGAGGATACGGCAGTTAATGCCGGATTCAGAGGCTATAAATCCGGTCAGCGGAAAAAGCCATTCAAAAGAAATCCTAGGGGCCCGTCCAGTTTGGACCGAATACTCGACCGCTTGTGCCAGATACATGGCACCCCCGAAAAGCCGGCCAATCACACCAACAGGGATTGTTGGGTGTTCAAGCAGGCAGGCAAGTTAAATGCCGAAAATAAAGACAAGGGGCTGCATAGCGATGACGACGAAGAGCCCCGGCCGCCGAACAACAGTGGACAGAAGGGTTTTCCCCCACAAGTGCGGACGGTGAACATGATATACGCAACCCACATCCCCAAGAGGGAGCGGAAGCGCGCGTTAAGGGACGTATACGCGGTAGAGCCAGTCGCCCCAAAGTTCAACCCATGGTCCTCCTGCCCGATCACCTTTGATCGAAGGGACCATCCCACTAGCACCCGTCATGGCGGATTCGCCGCATTGGTTCTAGACCCAATTATTGACGGATTTCATCTCACTAGAGTCCTTATGGACGGCGGCAGCAGCCTGAACCTGCTTTACCAGGATACAGTGCGGAAAATGGGCATAGATCCCTCGAGGATTAAGCCCACCAAAACGACCTTTAAAGGCGTAATACCAGGTGTAGAGGCCAACTGTACAGGCTCAGTCACACTTGAAGTGGTCTTCGGATCTCCGGATAATTTCCGAAGCGAGGAGTTAATCTTCGACATAGTCCCATTCCGCAGTGGCTATCACGCACTGCTCGGGCGAACCGCATTCGCCAAGTTCAATGCGGTACCGCACTACGCATACCTTAAGCTCAAGATGCCAGGCCCTCGAGGAGTAATTACGGTCAATGGAAACACCGAACGCTCCCTCCGAACGGAGGAGCACACGGCGGCCCTTGCAGCGGAAGTACAAAGCAGCCTCTCCAGGCAGTTCTCCAGTCCGGCCATTAAACGTCCGGACACCGTCAAGCGCGCCCGGAGTAACCTACAACAAGACCGCCTGGCACGTTCCGAGCAGGCGTAGCAATGCGGCCCCAACCCCAGCCCTCGCAAAAATGCGACACCAGTGCTTCGCGTACATAACTACGCTCTAGAAATACCATGGGTACAGGGGGAGGGGCACCATCACGGCACGCCCGAAACACGGCTTAAACCGCACCAGGGGCTGCCGATTTTTTAATTTTCTCTTACTTTCAGGACTCCATTCTTCGGAAGGCCTGTTCGGCAGTTCAATTGCCGCACAAACGATGCAAGAACCAGGGAAGCAGACAAGCCATGCCGCATTACGGAACTCCCAGGTGGTCTCTATCACGAGCAGTATACCTGTTTCGCATACCATTCCGCAGCCTGCCCCTGGAACGGACATGTTAAATAGTCCAACCTTTTGCTTATCGCATTATTTGTATCGTTCTGCTTTGATCGCAGCCCTTTTTAATAAACAATGCATAGCTTTTGTCTATTTTTGCATTACTCTTTTTTTTACAAATATATGTTCCTTAACGACATGTTGCACCCGTACACTTTGGTACGGCCAAAATACGCCAGGGGCTTTAGTACCCCTCAATATGGTGTGAGAAGTCCGAACACTTTAACAAGTGCGGCACCCCGAACTTATAGCATTATATGCATCGGCTCCGAATCATGTCTTGGGTCAATAGTTGGGTTTGCCCGGCTCCTATGTTTTGGTGCCTTACGTTCCGCTATGTCGGCTAAGGTAGCACTAGGAGAACTACTGCGATTGTGCCCCAGTTGAGCTGGGTCGAGCACCTCAGTAGAGAAAGCTAAAACTGACTGTCATGATGAAGCGAGAGCTGGTCGCTGTTCGAGAGGTTTTTCGAGTCCCTAAAGACTTATGCCGCTTAGAGCGAGGAGTCGGCTCTGTCCGGCCAAGGCGTGGATAGCGCCCCGAACTCGGTCTTCCGAATACCAGGGGCTTCGCCGAAATTTAAAATTATAGAATTCTATGGCTAAGTGAGAGTGTTCACGCATTATAGTCCGATTGCCTTGTTCGTTGTGCTGAGCGCCTCCCTCGAAGGACCCAAACATGGGAAAAAGAGCGCTCAGGTTTATCCCCGAACACCCCAGCACTAGCGGCACGGGGGCAGAAGCCGACGACTCGCCATCTCTCAGAATTGATAAACAGCCGCACAGAAGGTAATATTTTAAATTCCAACAGCATTGCTTAGCGCATATGAACAAGTTTTCAGCGCACAGGACAAAACGAGCGAGTTTTACTCAAAAATTACATCCCTGGAACATTCATCCGCCATAAGGCGGGCACCCTTCAGAACATCCTTATAATAATTCTCGGGCTTGCGATGCTCTTTCCCCGGCGGTGGCCCGTCCTTCACAAGCTTCTCAGCATCCAGCTTGCCCCAGTGCACCTTAGCACGGGCAAGGGCCCTACGGGCACCTTCAATGCAGACGGAGCGCTTGATGACTTCGAGCCTTGGACAGGCCCCCACCAGCCGCCGCACCAGCCCGAAATAGCTCCCAGGCAGAGCCTCTCCAGGCCACAGCCGAACTATGAGGCCCTTCATGGCCTGTTCGGCCGCCTTGTGGAGCTCGACCAGTTGCTTCAGCTGGTCGCTCAGGGGCACGGGGTGTCCGGCCTCAGCATACTGAGACCAGAACACCTTCTCTGTCGAGCTGCCCTCCTCGGCTCGATAGAATGCGGCGGCATCGGACACGCTACGGGGAAGATCTGCGAATGCTCCTGGAGAGCTCCGGATTCGGGTAAGTAACAAGTAACTCACGTTTATGTGTTTGCTTTGCATAAAGAATGCCTTACCCGCCGCTATCTTTTTCACCGCATCCAACTCCTGGAGGGTCTTCTGGGATTCGGCCTTGGCAGACTTGGCATTTTCAATAGCCACCGCGAGCTCGGACGCTCGCGTCTTTGAGTCAAGCTCCAAACTCTCATGTTTTTTCATGAGAGCCTGGAGCTCTTGCCGCACCTTGCCAACCTGGGCCTCATACTTCTCCCGCTCGGTGCGCTCCGTGGCCGCCCTCTTCTCGGCCTCGAACAGCGCTTGCTTAAGGGTCGCCACCTCAGACGTGGCCCCTACAATAGCCACGATAATCCTGTCATTTTTTGCAATTGCACTTTTATATATATATTTAAACAAGGTATTTCTTACCTTCCTTGTCCTCGAGCTGCTTCTTGGCACGCCCGAGCTCTTGCTCGGACTGCTCGAGGTTCTGCTTTAGCGTGTCCACTTCCGCAGTCAGTGCGGCGGACGCCAGCAGAGAAGCCTGCATACGCATATTGACTCCTTTTTGTTAGACTCCTGCGAATTTTATTTGATCCTCTATTCGGCTTTTCTTCCCGAACGCCAAACAGAGCATCAGGGGCTACTGTCTATGCGGTAATATTATTTACACATTCTTTACTTACCTCAAAGCCTGTTAAAAGGCTAGCACAAGCTTCAGTCTGTCCGCTCTTGGCGGACTGAACCTTCTAGACCACCGCACTCATAATGGTGCGGTGCTCCTCGTCAATGGAGGTGCCTTTGAGAACCTCCAACAGATTGTCTGGTGCCTCCGGTTGGACGGGGGTCACCGGCACGGTGGGCTTGCTCCTCTTGGAAGGAGGTCGCCCGCTGGACTCTGGAACCTTTGAAGGTTCCGGAGCAGTGTCCGGCCTAGAGCCGGACTTGGAGCCCTAGGGGTTTTATCCCCTTTACTCCTGGAGTCTGGGAGGTCGCCTTGCGGCGCCTCCAGGACCACCTACTCCTGGCTTGGAGCCTGTTGGGACAACACTTCAGCGTCGTCCGTAGGGCGGAGGGAGGTAGCCGTCGGAAGCGAATTCACATCCGACGAGTCCTGTGAACTGCTCGACGACGCGTCGAGCTGATCTTTGGGTGGGATGCATAATCATATTCGACATAAGGGAAAGCTATGCAATAAAGGAATACTACGAATTACTCTGGTATCCGGATACTTATGATTTCGCCAGGGGCTTGGCCCTGAGCAGCCACTCCTCTGCGCCTTCGTTGGCGTTGGTGGAGTAGTCCAGAGGAAGGGTTTTCCCTTTCTTGGACCCCTCGGCCTCCCCAGTGAGGGCGGCCTTCCTTTTCTTCTCTCCCCCCACTGGAGGGAGAGAGGTCTCTTCTTCCTCCTCGTCGTCTTCACGAGAGGAATGCGCCTTGGAACCGTCGGCTCATGAACCCAACACCTCCTAGCGCCGGGCACTTTTTCGAGTCCCCGTGGCCTTCTTCGTGGCCTTCTTCTCCGGCACCACATAGGGTGCCAGAACCAGCAGCTTTGCTAAGCGGGCATCGGCTGGGTCTTCGGGCAAAGGAGCCGGACAGTCGATCTATCCGGACTTCGCCTGCCAATCCTTTCAAAGGTAAGGGAGCTTTGATCCCGCATAGAGTTAAACTATGAAAAACTAATACCCTGTACAAGGCACAAACAACTTACCACGCTAGCGTGACGCTGTGTGCTGAATCTGCGATCCTCGGTAGCGGATGCGGGAGCCTCGACGCCCTTGAAAAGCACCTTCCATGCATCTTCGTACGTCGTTTCGAAGAGCCTGTTCAGAGTTTGGTGCTGCGCCGGGTTGAACTCCCATAGATTGAAGGCCCGTTGTTGACACGGGAGGATCCGGCAGATGAGCATAACCTGGACTACGTTCACAAGCTTGAGCTGCTTGTTCACCGGGGTTTGGATGCATGTTAGCATGTTTCCAGGACATGAGCCGCGTTGGGGGTCCGGACCGGAACTCGGGGGCTGCGACCCACTCAGGGTCGCGCGGCTCGGTGATGTAAAACCACCCCGATTGCCACCCCTTCAGGGTCTCCACAAAGGAGCCCTCGAGCCATAAGACGCTGGGCATCTTGCCCACCATGGTGCCTCCGCACTCCGCCTGGTTGCCGCGCACCACCTTCGGCTTGACATTGAAAGTCTTGAGCCATAGACCGAAATGGGGGCGGATGCGGAGGAAAGCCTCGCACATGACGATAAACACCGAGATGTTGAGGATGAAGTTCGGGTCCAGATCGTGGAAATCCAGGCCGTAGTAGAACATGAGTCCCCGGACGAATGGGTGGATAGGAAAGCCCAGTCCGCGGAGGAAGTGAGGAAGGAACACTACCCTCTCATGGGGCCTTGGGGTGGGGAGGAGCTACCCCTCTTCGGGAAGCCGGTATGCGATGTCATTAGACAAGTATCCGGCCTTCCTCAGTTTTTTGATGTGTCCCTCCGTGACGGAGGAGACCATCCACTTGCCTCCCGCTCCGGACATGGCTGGAGAAGGTTGAGGTGGGGAGTGCGGACTAGGGCACTGGAGCTCGAGTGCGCGAAAATGGATAGGCAAAGGAGGAAGAAGGCGTAGGTGAAAAGGTGGATCCTTATCCCCTTATATGGGTAGACGCAACTACGTGTCCCCACCAGCCTGGTAAAACTCACTTATCTCCAAGCACCGTAATCAATGGCGCGGTTGGGTTACCCATGCCCGTATTGATGAGAATCCCGGAATAAGGGGACACGATCTCTGCTTTAACAAGACGTGCCAAGGAAACCGCCTCGCATGACACGCCGAGGTAGGACAATAAAACGATTCAAATAAAGGCTTGGCCATGGTGCGATGTCACACTATGGAATACATTAGTAGATTAGATTTGTGTAAATATTATTCTGTCTATGGCAATATGTGGAAACTTGTTTTGCAGAGCCAGACACTATCTCTGTGTTCAAAATCTTCTATGAAGTACTTGGAGGAGGAACCCGCCTTGCAATGCCGAAGACAATCTGCGTGCCGGACTCGTCGTCATTAAAGCCTGGTTCAGGGGCTACTGAGGGAGTCCTGGATTAGGGGGTGTCCGGATGGCCGGACTATACCTTCAGCCGGACTCCTGGACTATGAAGATACAAGATTGAAGACTTTGTCCCGTGTCCGGAAGGGACTTTCCTTGGCGTGTAAGGCAGGCTTGGAGATACAGATATGTAGATCTCCTACCATTGTAACTGACTTTGTGTAACCCTAACCCTCTCCGGTATCTATATAAACCGGAGGGTTTTAGTCCGTAGGACAACATACACAACAACAAGCATACCATAGGCTAGCTTCTAGGGTTTAGTCTCTTCGATCTCGTGGTAGATCTACTCTTGTACTACCCATATCATCAATATTAATCAAGAAGGATGTAGGGTTTTACCTCCATCAAGAGGGCCCGAACCTGGGTAAAAGTTCGTGTCCCTTGCCTCCTGTTACCATCCGGCCTAGACGCACTGTTCGGGACCCCCAACCCGAGATCCGCCGGTTTTGACACCGACAGTGCCCGTTGGTATGACTCCTCAATTTTAGGCGACTGCCAAACGGCCACGAGGAGGACAATTGATATTCACCCTCTTTATAAAGAGGCCAAGGCCTGTCCTTTTTTCCCTCTCGTACTCAATCGAATCCTTCCCCTGCCTCGAGTTCCAACACACTAGGCTCAGGTCAGGTGCTTCGGACCTTCAACCATGTCCGGATCCAACCTTCAAGGTCGGTGGATGCCTTCCTGTGTCACAGAGGAAGACATCAAGAAGCTAAGAGAGGCCAGGTATTTGACAGGCAAAATCTCGCACAGGCTGCCGACTCGAGGGCAGGTCATTCCCACTCCCGAACCCGGTGAGAACGTTGTATTCATCTGTCACTTCCTCCGAGAGCTAGGCCTCACTCTGGATCCCTTTGTTAGGGGGCACATGTTCTATTATAGGCTGGATTTCCATGACATGGCACCGGATTCCCTCCTTCACGTCTCGTCGTTCATCGTCGTGTGTGAGGCCTTCCTCCGCATTACCCCACACTTCGGCCTGTGGCTCAAGACTTTCAATGTGAAGGTGAATATGATCGAGGGGCGACACGCAGAGTGCGGAGGTGCCGCAATAAGCAAAAGCGCTGATGTTCCATGGCTGGAGGGTTCCTTCCCAGAGGTGTCCAGTTTATGGCAACGGGAGTGGTTTTATATCACGGCTCCATGGGGTACCAAGTGGGTAGCCGCCCCTGCCTTTCGATCGGGCCCACCACCACAACTGATGTCATGGATCAACGAGGGGCTGGACTGGGGCCAGTAAATGATGTGCCGATATTGCAGAGTCGCATCCGAGATCTCCTAGAGAGAGATGTCAGCCTGGCCACGGTAATGCAAGTCATGCTAGTTCGTCAAGTCCCGCCTTGCAAACGTTGACCCCTCCGTAAGTGGGAGTTCAACCCGGAAGGACCACGAACTATTCAGCACTTCCTCGGCATGATGCTCGAAGAGATGTACAAATTGTTCTTCGGACCACAAATAAGGTGTCCGGACACCACCGAGGATGCGGGTCTGAGCTGCAAACGCCCAAATACCCAACTAAGTAATCCCGTGGCCGAACGCGTTGTTTTTTTATTTATCACAACATCATTCTGAAAGGTCGCTCTTTGACCAGGACTAGGTAACAAAGGCGAAGATGATCAGGTGTTCGGCCCCCCTTCCAGAAGGCTCGGCAGATCCAGTACTGTCCAGAATGGTCGAGTCTGCGCCTTATCAGGCGCCCTCAGGGGAAGATAAAAGGGGGGAATAAAGAGGCTGAAAGCAGACCTCACTCATTATTCATCCAAACCGGGAGAATTAGCACCTCCGCGAAGGAGGATAACCAGGGAGAAGAATATGAAATTCCCTCTCCCCAAGGAAGGAAGAGGACCACCTCTAAAGACCCGGAAACAAAGGTTTCCAAACGGGGGAAGAAATCTTCACCAGAGGATCCTGCCTCGGAGGGTACTCTTGCCGCCCAGAGCCCGCAAGGGGATCAGCCCTCTACCGAGCTGTAAGTAAACAAAAAGTACTTAATAGTAAAAATATCCTACATTACTTCTGAAGACAATAACCAAAGCATGTATCTTGTCGTTCGTATCGTAGCCCTTCTCGACAGAGTTCGTCTTCGGGGGATGTTCTTCCGGAGATGATGGAGAGTGAAACACCTCCCCATGCCACCCTGCCTCATGGGGCGGGCAACCCTGAAGTGTCACCGCGGAGGGTTTCTCCTGATCCGCCAAGGCCAGAGGGTAATCGTTCGGCCACCCGAAGTCCTCGGTATTCGGCTCCTAAAGAGAGCAACAGAAAGAGTCCGGAATCGTCCGGTGTGTGATCGGACGAACTGAAGGATCTTCTGGAGCAAGTGGCTATCTTAGAAGCGCATCGTACACTAATGGGTATGGTGATTGAGAGGATTTCATCTGCCGAAAGCGGGTTGCATGAAGCTTTTATGAGTCTGCTGAAAGGCTTTGAGGTACGTGAAATAGTGTATGTTTTTGATAGTACCGCACACGTTAGGTGTGCCCTATGCAGATAGTAGCCCCTGAGACTCTGGTTGCCATCGAGAATGGCGACAAATAGACGATCATAGTCCCAGGTAATAATCAGGCCACCTTCATGTGCAGGTGGCTGAAGGTCCGGTGGCTAGTTGGACTGGTGAGTTTGTCGAGCTGATGCGGCAGATGCCGACATCGTGCTTGTCAACAAGCGGCTCGACGAGGCACAGGGTATGTGATTTCTCTGGTGATCAACACATAGTAAGAGGAGCATGATGCTAGTATGTTTAATATGTTGTGACTGCAGATGGAGCTGCCGCCGTGGAGACCCTTCGGGCGGAACTTGCCCGAGCCAAGGAACAAGTCAGGAATAGTGATGCGGCCACTCTAAAGGCGGTCGAAGAGCTGAGGGCCGAACAGGCTGTGCATTGCCAAAGCAAGGAAAAAATAGCCAAGATGGCCGTTTAGTTGAAAGATGCCGCCGACCGTTACCAGCTTCTTGAAAAAGAAAGCCGGGTGAAGGCAGCGGACCTGGAGAAGGCCATGGTAGCAGCCAAGGAAGCCCGCTCTAAAATCAGAGCGACGAAGGAGGAGCTGCGTCAACCTGGAGATATTGCGGCTGGGAAGCCCTTTTAGTTGCGGATGAAGTTCGGAGATTCGAAGTATGCCCCTCTTGATCAACTATGGAGTTCTGCAGACGCATACGTGAATTTGGCAGCCAGCGCTGCTGATGCGGCCGAGTACTTCAAGGATCAAAAAGATCGTGTAGTGGAAAGGCAATTTTGGTCACAGTTCCATGTTCCAGTGCATCCGCTGCTATTGAATGAGCGAATGGCCGAGTGGGCCGAGCTCCATAGGTTGTCTGGGCTTGCCATGAGGTCTGTTGTGTATCATCTGTGGCCGGAAGGGCCAAGGCCGAATAGTTATTTTAGTTTAGTGCAACAATTCCTTGGTGTTGTGCCACACATCGAAGCTATGAAGAGGTCGGCGTGCATAAAGGGTGCGCGTATGGCACTTGCCCGTGTCAAGACATACTGGGCAGAGATGGAGGCCACTGCTATTGCAACCCAGAGTTCGGCCGTAGGCCAAGTATCTGCCGAACACTACTTTGAAGAAGTCCTTGAAGGTGCTCGTTCAATAGAGGCTCAGTGCTTGAAGAATATTATGTTCTAGTGACATGTATTCCCATTGTAAAAACATTGTTTTACTGAATTCTAAAGGCTGTGTTTATACTTTTGCCTGAAAGTATTATGATGCCTCCTGTGCGGCCGTTTATGTATATATGTATATAACCTGAAAGTTTGCAGTCGTCGGCTTCAGCCCCCACGCATATAATGCGGGGGTGTTCGCAAAAACGTGTATTCACACTTGATCCAATGTCTTGGTCCATTAAGGAGGTTGTGGCACAGCGAATGAGGCAACTGGAATATATTGCTTTAACACTTTCACTTAGCCATAGGAGTTTGACGGTGGGACTACTATATAGCTCCTGGTACCTCTGCGCTCGTCCATATACGGTGCGCGTACGTTGTCGGTGTCAAAACTGGCGGATCTCGGGTAGGGGGTCCCGAACGGTGCGTCTAAGGCAGATGGTAACAGGAGGCAGGGGACACGATGTTTACCAAGGTTCGGGCCCTCTTGATGGAGGTAATACCCTATGTCCTGCTTGATTGTTCTTGATGATATGAGTATTACAAGATTTGATCTACCACGAGATCGTAGAGGCTAAACCCTAGAAGCTTGCCTATGGTATGATTGTCTAATATCCTACAGACTAAACCCTCCGGTTTATATAGACACCAGAGGGGTCTAGGGTTACATGATACGTCTCCAACGTATCTATAATTTTTGATTGCTCCATGCTATATTATCTACTGTTTTGGACATTATTGGGCTTTATTATCCACTTTTATATTATTTTTGGGACTAACCTATTAACTGGTGGCCCAACCCAGAATTGCTGTTTTTTGCCTGTTTTAGGGTTTCGAAGAAAAGGAATATCAAACGGAGTCCAAACGGAATGAAACCTTCGGGAACGTGATTTTCTCATCTAATACAACTCAGGAGACTTGGAACCTACATCAAGCCACGTAACATGAGCCCGTGAGGTAGGGGGCGCGCCTACCCCCCAGGCGCGCCCTCCACCCTCTTGGGGCCCATGTTGCTCCACCGACGTACTTCTTCCTCCTATATATACCCACGTACCACCAAACGATCAGAAACGGAGCCAAAACCCTAATTCCACCGTCGTAACTTTCTATATCCACGAGATCCCATCTTGGGGCCTGTTCCGGAGCTCCGCCGGAGGGGGCGTCGATCACGGAGGGATTCTACATCAACACCATAGCCTCTCCGATGAAGTGTGAGTTGTTTACTTCAGACCTACGGGTCCATAGTTAGTAGCTAGATGGCTTCTTCTCTCTTTTTGGATCTCAATATAATGTTCTCCCCTCTCTTGTGGAGATCTATTCGATGTAATCTTCTTTTTGCGGTGTGTTTGTTGAGACCGATGAATTGTCGGTTTATGATCAAGTCTATCTATGAATAATATTTGAATCTTCTCTGAATTCTTTTATGTATGATTGGTTATCTTTGCAAGTCTCTTCGAATTATCAGTTTGGTTTGGCCTACTAGATTGATCTTTCTTACAATGGGAGAAGTGCTTAGCTTTGGGTTCAATCTTGCGGTGTCCTTTCCCGGTGACAATAAGGGCAGCAAGGCACATATTGTATTGTTCCATCGAGGATAACAAGATGGGGTTTTCTTCATATTGCATGAGTCTATCCCTCTACATCATGTCATCTTGCTTAAGGTGTTACTCTGTTTTTAACTTAATACTCTAGATGCATGCTGGATAGCGGTCGATGAGTGTACTAATAGTAGTAGATGCAGGCAGGACTCGATCTACTTGTCTCGGACGAGATGCCTATATACATGATCATACCTAGATATTCTCATAACTATGCTCAATTCTGTCAATTGCTCAACAGTAATTTGTTCACCCACCGTAGAATACTTATGCTCTCGAGAGAAGCCACTAGTGAAACCTATGGCCCCCGGGTCTATCTTTATCATATCAATCTCCTACTACTTAGTTATTTACTTTGCCATTTACTTTGCCTTTATTTTACTTTGCATCTTTATCATAAAAATACCAAAAATATTATCTTTATCATATCTATCAGGTCTCACTCTCATAAGTGGCCCTATAGGGATTGACAACCCCTATTTGCGTTGGTTGCGAGGATTTATATGTTTGTGCAGGTACGAGGGACTTGCATGTAGCCTCCTACTGGATTGATACCTTGGTTCTCAAAAACTGAGGGAAATACTTATGCTACTTTGCTGCATCATCCCTTCCTCTTCGGGGAAAACCAACGTAGTGCTAAAAGAGGTAGCAAGAAGGATTTCTGGCGCTGTTGCTGGGGAGGTCTACGCAAAAGTCAACATACCAAGTACCCATCACATACCCTTATCTCCCACATCACATTATTTTCCATTTGCCTCTCCCCCCAATTCACTCTTGCCGTTTTATTTGCCTCCTCTTTTGTTTGCCTTCTTCTCGTATCTATCCTTGTTTGTGTTTCCATGTTCCTTCTATTTGCTTGCATCTTTGCTTGCTAAAAATCTATTGATATGGATCCACTTAAAGTGTTCTACTTGGATCATCTTCAATCCTTATGTGCTCGTGCTGAAACCCCAACTAGCCTAGTTGATGGGAAATCTTTAGATGAGCATGCTCATTTTGTGTGTCATCGTTTGTCTGAAAAAGGGAAGATCTTATGGTATCATATAAATAGTTTGCTATGCTATGCTTGGAATCTTTGTGAAATTTGTGATTTTACTTGTTGCTCTAAGAACCCTAAAAAACACCTTCCCTACCTATGTGAGTTCAATAATAATGAAATCTTATCTTCTTATGCAAAGGGTTTTTATAGTTATTATGATATCGAACAAATTGAAGAATTTGTCCTTTTTAAGGGTGCTCATGAAGTTGCGTCTATGATTGAAAAGTATGATTTTACTCTCAATAAATCTGAAAATTCCGTCATACTTAAATATTGCAATGAAAACTTTGCTCATAATGTCTATCTCCAAGAATTTATTGAAAGAATGAACATTGCTTTGGAAGAAAATAATGATATGCATGAATCTATAGATAATGATGATTCCGATGATTTGGTTGAAATATCCCTTGATGAATATGATGCCTGCTATTCTTGTGGCTATGATGCCAATATTTATGAAGATTAATTTGCTATAGTTCCTTATGTTAAACATGAGATCATTGCTATTGCACCCATACTTGACAGTTCCTTCGATGAAAAGCATGATTGCAATGATGTTATTATAAATTCTCTTAATGTCAATTGTGTTAATGATATGCAAAACCCTAAGCTTGGGGATGCTAGTTTTGCTATTACTACTATTTGTTGCAATGATCATGATTGGGGTGATTCTACTTTTGATCTTGAAAATTTATTTAAGCCCCATGATGAATATGAGATTGATAATAGTGTTTGCAATATTATTGAAAGTGGGTTTGGAGAGGTCATGACTTTAGTTAATGTTAATGTCACTATTTTGGAAGAGTTTCAACTTTGCATACATGTGGATCTTGTTAAGAATATGTTTTGTGATAGCTATATTGTTGAATTTTCTTATGATCCTACATGTAATTATTATGAGAGAGGAAAATATGTTGGTAGAAGTTTTCATGTTACTAAATTACCTCTCGTTATGTTGAGATTGCTATTGTTTCTTTCCGCTTCCTTGCATATGCTAGTTCTTGCTTGCCTTGATAATTTGTTTGCCTATAAGATGCCTATGCATAGGAAGTATGTTAGACTTAGATGTTTTTGTCACGTGTTTTATGATGCCCTCTTTGTGCTTCAATTCTTGTCTTTCATGTGAGCATCATTGAAATATTATGCCTAGCTATAAGGATTTAAACGATATCGCTTGTTGGGAGACAACCCAATATTTTTCCTTTCTGTTATTCAATAAATAATTTATCTAGCCTCTGTTTTGGTTGTGTTTTTTGTGTTTAATTAGTGTTTGTGCCAAGTAGAGCCGTTGGGAAGACTTGGGGAAAGTCTTGTTGAACTTGCTGTAAAAAATAGAAACTTTAGCGCTCATGAGAACTGCTGTCATTTTTATTTGGAAAGTGCTATTTAGTTAATTCTTTTTTAATATGATTAATAGATAAATTCCTCACGTCCAGAAATTTATTTTAGAATTTTGGTGTTCCAGATCTTGCGCTAGATACAGATTACTACAGACTGTTCTGTTTTTTACAGATTCTGTTTTGCGTGTGTTGTTTGCTTATTTTGATGAATATATGGCTAGTAAATTAGTTTATAAACCATAGAGAAGTTGGAATACATTAGGTATAACACCCATATAAATAAAGAATGAGTTCATTACAGTACCTTGAAGTGGTCTTTCATTTTCTTTTGCTAACGGAGCTCACGAGATTTTCTACTTTAAGTTTTGTGTTGTGAAGTTTTCAAGTTTTGGGTAAAGATTTGATGGATAATGGAACAAGGAGTGGAAAGAGCCTAAGATTTGGGATGCCCATGGAACCCCAAGATAATCTAAGGACACCTAAAAGCCAAAGCTTGGGGATGCCCCGGAAGGCATCCCCTCTTTCGTCTACTTCTATCGGTAACTTTACTTGGAGCTATATTTTTATTTACCACATGATATGTGTTTTGCTTGGAGCGTCTTGCATGATTTGAGTATTTATTTGTTAGTTTACCACAATCATACTTGTTGTACACACCTTTTTAGTGAGCCATACATGATTTGGAATTTTTAGAATACTCTATGTGCTTCGCTTATATCTTTTGAGTTATATAATTTTACCCTAGTGCTTCACTTATACCCCTAGGAGCTTCCGCGTAGTACCGAGGTTTTTGATGACTTGTAGATTTTTGCAATAAGTATTTTTTTTCTTTATGACTAATGTTGAGTCCATGGATTATACACACTCTCACCGTTCCATCCTTGCTAGCCTCTTCGGTACCGTGCATTGCCCTTTCTCACATTGATAGTTGGCGCAAACTTCGCCGCTGCATCCAAACCCCGTGATATGATACACTCTTTCACACATAAACCTCCTTATATCTTCCTCAAAACATCCACCATACCTACCTATTATGGCATTTCCATAGCCATTCCGAGATATATTGTCATGCGACTTTCCATCATTCCATTCATCATGACACCTTCATCATTGTCATATTGCTTAGCATGATCATGTAGTTGACATAGTATTTGTGGCAAAGCCACTGTTCATAATTCTTTCATACATGTCACTCTTGGTTCATTGCATATCCCGGTACACTGCCGGAGGCATTCATACAGATTCATCTTTGTTCTAGCATCGAGTTTTCATCATTGAGTTGTAAATAAATAGAAGTGTGATGATCATCATTTTCTAGAGCATTGTCCCAAGTGAGGAATATAAAAAAAAGGAGAAAGGCCATAAAAAGGCCAAAGAAAAAAAGAAAAAAAATAAAAAGAGAGAAGGGAGAATGTTACTATCCTTTGCCACACTTGTGCTTCAAAGTAGCACCATGATCTTCATAGTAGAGAGTCTCTCATGTTATCACTTTCATATACTAGTGGGAATTTTTCATAGAACTTGGCTTGTATATTCCAACAATGGGCCTCCTCAAGTGCCCTAGGTCTTCGTGAGCAAGCAAGTTGGATGCACACCCACTAGTTTCTTTTGTTGAGCTTTCATACATTTATAGCTCTAGTGCATCCGTTGCATGGCAATCCCTACTCCTTGCATTAACATCAATGGTGGGCATCTCCATAGCCCATTGATTAGCCTCGTTGATGTGAGACTTCCTCCTTTTTGTCTTCTCCACATAACCCCCCTCATTATATTCTATTCCACCTATAGTGCTATGTCCATGGCCCACGGTCATATATTGCATGAAAGTTTATAGGTTTGAGATTACTAAAGTATGAAACAATAGCTTGGCTTGTCATCGGGGTTGTGCATAATGATAGCATTCTTGTGTGACAAAAATGAAACATGACTAAACCATATGATTTTTTAGGGATGAACTTTCTTTGGCCATGTTATTTTGAGAAGATATAATTGCTTAGTTAGTATGCTTGAAGTATTATCATTTTTATGTCAATATGAACTTTTGTCTTGAATCTTTTGGATCTGAATATTCATACCACAATTAAGAAGAATTACATTAAAATTGTGCCAAGTAGCACTCCCCATCAAAAATTCTGTTTTTATCATTTACCTACTCGAGGACGAGCGGGAATTTAGCTTGGGGATGCTTGATACGTCTCCAACGTATCTATAATTTTTGATTGCTCCATGCTATATTATCTACTGTTTTGGACATTATTGGGCTTTATTTTCCACTTTTATATTATTTTTGGGACTAACCTATTAACCGGAGACCCAGCCCAGAATTGTTGTTTTTGCCTGTTTTGGGGTTTCAAAGAAAAGGAATATCAAACGGAGTCCAAACGGAATCAAAACCTTCGGGAACGTGCTTTTCTCATGAAATACAACTCAGGAGACTTGGACCCTATGTCAAGCCACGTAACAGGAGCCCACGAGGTAGGGGGGTTGCGCCTACCGCCCCCAAGCGCGCCCTCCACCCTCGTGGGGCCCCTGTTGCTCCACCGACGTACTTCTTCCTCCTATATATACCCACGTACCTCCAAACGATCAGAAACGGAGCCAAAACCCTAATTCCACTGCCGTAACTTTCTGTATCCATGAGATCCCATCTTCGGGCCTGTTTTGGAGCTCCGCCAGAGGGGGCATTGATCACCGAGGGATTCTACATCAACACCATAGCCTCTTCGATGAAGTGTGAGTAGTTTACTTTAGACCTACGGGTCCATAGTTAGTAGCTAGATGGCTTCTTCTGTCTTTTTGGATCTCAATACAATGTTCTCCCCCTCTCTTGTGCAGATCTATTCGATGTAATCTTCTTTTTGCGGTGTGTTTGTTGAGATCGATGAATTGTGGTTTATGATCAAGTCTATCTATGAATAATATTTGAATCTTCTTTGAATTCTTTTATGTATGATTGGTTATGTTTGCAAGTCTCTTCGAATTATCAGTCTGGTTTGGCCTACTAGATTGATCTTTCTTGCAATGGGAGAAGTGCTTAGCTTTCGGTTCAATCTTGCGGTGTCCTTTCCCAGTGACAGTAAGGGCAGCAAGGCACGTATTGTATTGCTGCCATCGAGGATAACAAGATGGGGTTTTCTTCATATTGCATGAGTCTATCCCTCTACATCATGTCATCTTGCTTAAGGCGTTACTTTGTTTTTAACTTAATACTCTAGATACATGCTGGATAGCGGTCGATGAGTGGATTAATAGTAGTAGATGCAGGCAGGAGTCGGCCTACTTGTCTCGGACGTGATGCCTATATACATGATCATACCTAGATATTCTCATAACTATGCTCAATTCTGTGAATTGCTCAACAGTAATTTGTTCACCCACCGTAGAATACTTATGCTCTCGAGAGAAGCCACTAGTGAAACCTATGGCCCCCGGGTCTATCTTTATCATATCAATCTCCTACTACTTAGTTATTTACTTTGCCATTTAATATGCCTTTATTTTACTTTGCATCTTTATCATAAAAATACCAAGAATATTATCTTTATCATATCCATCAGATCTCACTCTCGTAAGTGGCCCTATAGGGATTGACAACTCCTATTTGCGTTGGTTATGAGGATTTATTTGTTTGTGCAGGTACGAGGGACTTGCGTGTAGCCTCCTACTGGATTGATACCTTGGTTCTCAAAAACTGAGGGAAATACTTATGCTACTTTGCTGCATCATCCCTTCCTCTTCGGGGAAAACCAACGCAATGCTAAAAGAGGTAGCATTACACAGAGTCGGTCACAAGGGAGGAGATCTACATATCCGTATTGCCTAGCTTGCCTTCCACGCCAAGGAGAGTCCCATCCAGACACGGGACGAAGTCTTCAATCTTGTATCTTCATAGTCCAAAAGTCCGGCCAAAGGATATAGTCCGGCTGTCCGGAGACCCCCCTAATCCAGGACTCCCTCTGTAGCCCCTAAACCAGGCTTCAATGATGATGTGTCTGACGCGCAGTATTGTCTTCGACATTGCAAGGCGGGTTCCTCCTCCGAATACTCCATAGAAGATTTTGAACACCAGAATAGTGTCTAGCTCTGCAAAACAAATTCCACATACAACCATAGAGAGAATAATATTTCCACAAATCCAATCTGCTGACACATTTGACCGCACGACACCACGTCATGGCCCGGTCATTATTCGAACTGTTTTTCTCAACCAGCACCGCACATAACGCAGGGCGGTTTTCTTGACACGTCTTGTCAAAGCAGAGATCGTGTCCCCCTTATTATGGGATTCTCATCAATACGGATGTGGGTTACCAAACAACGCCATCAATTACGGCTCTAGGTTTTACCAGGTGAGTGGGGAGGCACACTGCCTCTTCTGCCCTTCTAAAGGGACAAGGATTCACTGTTTTCACCCACGCCTTCTTCCCAATTCATTCCCTTCTGCTCAGGCTCCAGTGCCCAAGCGTTCATATTCTCTGCTCACAAAAGGCCTTCCAAAGATGTCCGGATCCGGAGTAGGAGGCAAATGAATGGCCTCTACCGTCCGAGAGAAGGATATCAAAAAGCTTCGGGAGGCCGGGTATTTGGCCAAGAAAAT
The DNA here is from genome assembly GCF_018294505.1 of Triticum aestivum. Lineage (NCBI taxonomy): Eukaryota > Viridiplantae > Streptophyta > Magnoliopsida > Poales > Poaceae > Triticum > Triticum aestivum. The sequence continues at coordinate 176,049,762 of NC_057809.1, forward strand.
CAGCCACCGTCTCCCGATGGTGGGACAGATCATCCCTACACCGGAACCCCATGAGAGGGTTGTCTTCCTCCCTCATTTTGTTCGCGTGCTAGGGTTTCCCCTCCACCCGTTCGTTCGCGGCATCATGTACTATTATGGGATTGATCGTCACAATCTGTCTCCTAATTCCTTCCTCAACATATCGACATTTATTGTCGTGTGCGAGGCTTTCCTCCGCATTTCGCCGCACTTCGGTTTATGGCTGAAGGTTTTTAATGTGAAGCCCAAGGTGGTGGGCGGTGAGCACGCTGAGTGTGGGGGCGCTATGGTGAGCAAGATGCCCAACGTCATATGGCCAACGGGAACCTTTAATGGTTCTGTCAAGGAGTGGCAACAACAGTGGTTTTATATCACTGAGCCGTGCGGCAAGGAATGGACCGCCTCTCCCGAGTTTCGATCCGGCGCCCCTCTGCGGCTTACATCCTGGGTCAAGAAAGGCCTGGACTGGTCCTCCTCCGACGAACTATTGGTGCTTCGGACGCGTGTTAAAGATATGGGAGATAAGAACATTGAACTTGTCAACGTAGTCCAAGTGATGTTAGTCTGCTGGATACTGCCTTGTCAACACCGGACTTGCAATCTATGGGATTTCGATCCGGCTAGGCACCAAAATTTGTGAAGGTTCTTTAGCTCCTCGCACGAGGACATTTGGAAGGTGCTTTTCAAGTCCAGCAAATCATGGCCGGACTCCGCCGAAGACCGCGGGTACCAACTGTCCCGCCCTGCAAGTTCGGTGAGTTTATCAAACTTTTCTATCCGCATGACCCAAAGGAAGCGCTTAACGCATGTTTATTCAACTCCCCCAGAGCTGGACGAAGAAGGCGGAGCGGATCCATTGTCCGGCCCCACTGCACGAAGACCCGGCCATCCCACTTTTGACAAAGATGCTTGTCTCGGCGCCCTACAAGGTGCCGAAGAAGATGGCCAAAAAGGAGGCCGAAAAGACCCGGGTCGGCCTTCATCGTCGTGGCTCTTCGGACATAATACTCGAAGGCTCTGATGCCCGTTCTGCCTCCGAAGAGGATAAAAAGGAGGAGGAACATGAATCCCCTGCGGGAGGGAGGAGGAAGAGAACGGGCTCCGCACCCTTGGAGGCCGAACTGCCCAAAAGGGGAAGGGCTTCTCTTTCGGAGGAGTCCACTGCCGCCGCCGATAGCAACCTGGCATGGGGTCCCATGGCCCAGCCCCTGGTCAACTCGTAAGTATATAAAATCCAAGTACGTTTAAGCGTCGGGACTCATCGTGGCTTAGTATTTTAACTTTAAGCCATATTTTTTGGTAGTCTGGTGAGGTCCCGTACCAAACAATCCTCATCAGAGGACCTGCTGAGCTCGAATGCTATGGAGAGCGGGACGCCCTGAGGGAGTCCTGGATTAGGGGGTCTCCGGACAGCCGGACTATATCCTTTGGCCGGACTGTTGGACTATGAAGATACAAGATTGAAGACTTCGTCCCGTGTCCGGATGGGACTCTCCTTGGCGTGGAAGGCAAGCTAGGCAATACGGATATGTAGATCTCCTCCCTTGTAACCGACTCTGTGTAACCCTAGCCTCCTCCGGTGTTTATATAAACCAGAGGGTTTAGTCCATAGGACAACATACAATCATACCATAGGCTAGCTTCTAGGGTTTAGCCTCTACGATCTCGTGGTAGATCAACTCTTGTAATGCTCATATCATCAAGAACAATCAAGCATGACGTAGGGTATTACCTCCATCAAGAGGGCCCGAACCTGGGTAAAGATCGTGTCCCCTGCTTCCTGTTACTATCCGCCTTAGACGCACAGTTCGGGACCCCCTACCCGAGATCCGCCAGTTTTGACACTGACACGCCCCAGAAGGCCCCTTCCTCCAAACAGGTCTGTAACACCGAGGCTTCGTCCCGAGAGGACCCCGGCCAAGGAGGAAAGGAAGAAACCATGAAGGCGGCGCCTGGGGGTCAAACCGTAGGGGCCGGAAACGTGGGGGAAAAGATTCCCATAGGGTCTGACGGCGGGGGCGACCTTAAGTTCGGTTCGTCACCGGATGCGATTCCAGAGGTTTATACGGCTCCAGAATCAAGAAGGCAGCCTCCTTCAGCTGGAGGGAGTGTGCCTGTTCCGCCGGCGACCTCTGTCCATCCGGAGGTGTCAAATGCTTCGTTGGTGGCATTACGAGACGCGTCCATTATTGACGAACACCGTGCCTTTATGGGTGCGGTGATTGAGAAGAGTCAGTCAACCGAGAGTGGACTGAACGAAGCCTGTATCAGCCTTATAAAGGGCTTTGAGGTATGTTTTATAAGTTGCCGAAGAGTGTCATAGTATAGATAGTAGCCCCTAATACCTTGTTCGGTGAAAGAAGGAACCGGACAGGGGGTCGCATTGATGATCCCAGGAAGACTCATTGAGTGATATTGATTTCTGTTCTGTTCCAAGCAGATACCTGTATCGGCTGCTGCCTCTCGTACTGCGGAGATCTCCAGACTGAATCAAAGTTTGGAGCGGGCCATAGAAGAAATTGGCCAATTAAAATGCAGTTGAGGGATAAACAAGGTATGCACAAGCGTTGCATGCATTTATTGTGAAATCAATGTTCAGTATGAAATAAGCCGCATAATTTGTGCTAGGGGTTATGGCCGAAGTCGAGGCCCTCAAAAGGGCCGTTGCCGAGGCCGAGAAAAAGGAGGCCATGGAGCGGATTCTTCGTGAGAAACACTAAGCCAGAGTTATTAAAGCTGAGCAGGAGCTGCAAGAGGCCGTAAGTAAATGCGTGGCCTTGGAGCAGTGTTTAACGGAGAAAGAGTCCAAACTCACCAAGGCACGTCAAGCCACGAGCGACGCCCGGGGGGAAACCCAAAGCGCCCTGCAGGGCATCCAGGAGGCGAGGAAGATCGCGGCGGGTAAGGCTTTTCCCATGTAAAGCAAGTATTTGAAGGGAAAACTATGTTTCTGATTGTGAATCAGGACTTCTCAGGTGTATTTACCGAGCTACCTCACAGTATATCAGATGCCGCTCAATTCTGCCGAGCCGAAGGAAGGAACACCGCTGATAAGCTCTTTTGGTCGCAGTATTTGGCACCGAATTATCCGGTGCCTTTTGCCGATCAACTGAAACAGCTGATTGAACTGCATAAGGTGGCGGAACTAGCCATGAAAGATATGGTTATCCGGCTATGGCCTGCCGAGCCGATTCCAAGCAGCTACTTCGGGCTCGTGAGGTGGCTTGTAAGCACTTGCCCTCGACTTGACGTCACCAAGCGGTCGGCCTGTATAGAAGGAGCGCGAATGGCCTTCGCCCTCGCAAAGGTGCACTAGGGGAAGATGGATGCCGAAAAGCTAGTGACTGAGGGACCGCCAAAGGGGAAGGAGCACCGCAAGCCCGAATTGTATTATAAGAGTGTCCTGAAAGGATCCTACCTTGCAGCGGAGCTATGTACCAAGGATATTATATTTCCATGAATGTCGATCATGTTGTCCTTTGTAATGTTTGAACAAGGTCGTTTATATGTTGCATGTTATATAAAAGTTTACCCTCCTATGCGGCCGTTTGTATGTTAAGGCTGAGAGTTGGCCAGTCATAGCTTCTGCCCCCACGTAAGAAGTACGAGGGTGTTCGGGATAAACCTGAGCACTCTTTGTCCTAGTTTTGGGTCCTCCGAAGGAGGTGCTCAGCACAACGAACCAGGCAATCGGACTATAGGGCGTTATCACTCTCACTTAGCCATAGGAGCTTTAGTATGGTCGGCGCAGCCCCTTGTGTTCGGAAGACCGTACTAGGGGCTCCATAAGCGCCTGATCGGAGAAAAAGCCGATCCATCGCACGCTGCATTGGTTATGTCATTATGCGGTAGAAATCCTTAAAGATTTTGTGACCGCTCGAACAGCTGACCATCTCTCGCCGTATCATGACAGTCAGTTTTCGGCTTTCTCTACTGAGGTGCTCATCCGGAAGAACTGGGACACGATCGCAGTAGTTCTCCCAGTGCTACCTTAGCCGATATAGCGGAACGTAAGGTACCAAAACGTGGGAGCCGGGCAAACCCAACTATTGACCCAAGACATGATTCGGAGCTGATGCATATAATGCTTTAAGTTCGGGGTGCCGAACTTCCATGAAGGTGTTCGGACTTTTATTGCCATGTTACGGGGAAAACGAAGCCCCTGGCATATTTAAGGCATATCGATGTGTACAGATGCCATTTGACGAAATGATTTCGATAAGAAATAATCAGCAGGTAAACGTCATATAAATCCACATGTTGTATTTGAATAATACGTCTATGCGTATGGGTACAAGTAATGTGATAAAAAAGGAGTTGTGATAGAAGAACCTGCTGTGACCAGGGGAAGAGGTTGAGTGCGGATCCATATTGTAGCCGGACATTCGCTGCAGGGAATGTCTAAGGATCCCCTGACGCGTTCGAGCTGCCTTTGTGAAGTCCGTCCTGGTTGGTGCAAAGGTGAACCCGCAAAGGAAATATAGGAAATGTTTGTGTCACATCCCTAGTCTGGTATGACCTAGGCTAGCTAGCCATTTGTGCATCATATTTAAATTTCATTTAAATTTGAAATGAGGATTGGAGGAACCCTCAGAATCATTTTTGAAAATGACCCAAATAAAAATTTCTCCAAAAAGGGTCCAAGAAAATGCTCATGATGCCCTCTAAAAATATTGGACAGAGATAAAAATCAAAACAATATTTTTAGGAGTTCATGGACATTTTATTTTGGCTATTTGGATTAATTCGATAAATATTTGCATTGGGAATATATTTCTATATATATGAATTATGGCCCAAAAATTATGCCATTTACAAAAGAGCTCTGGAATAATATATCCAGCTCCTGCAAAAATTGGCATAATAAAATTAAATGATTTAATATATTTATTAAATCAAAACAAATGTCAGAAAAATTAGAAAAAACAGAAATAAAAAGGAAGGAGGACTTACCTGGGCCTCCCCTCCCCTGCGCAGCCCAGCAGCAGCAGGCCGGCCAGCCAGGAGGCGGCCCAGCCCACCTGGCCCCTCCTCTGTCGTCTTCCTCCCCGACAGGGGAACGGCGCGTGCCGACGCGCGCGCACCGCCGCGCCTCCACCTCCTGCTTCCCTGGCCACCTCCTGCTTCCTCCTCTTCGCCTGGAACGTCCCGGACGACGCCACGCAGCCCCGACCGCGCTCTCACTCTCCCTCGCCCTCCTCCTCTTCCCCTGCTCTCTCTCCCTCTCACCCGAAGCACCGCCGCCGCCGCAGCTCGCCACCGACGCGCTCCCCGCCGTCCCCTCGCCCCTCCGTAGAGCCCCCGAGCTCCGCCGCGACCCCCTCTACCTCCTCGCCGAGCCACGCAAGCCGGAGAGCCCCGTGGAGCCGTCGCTGTCGCCATCCTCGCCTCCGGCCGCCGTGGGTACTCGCCGTCAATTCGGGAGCTTCCGGGCATCCCCGGCCTCGCCTTCGCGCTCGCTGGATCCGCGGTGAGCCCCGCCGCCGTTCCCCTCTCTTCTCCCTCCCATTCCCGTGCCGTAGCGCCGCTCCCCACCACGGCCGAAGCCCCTCGCCGCCGTCCACGTCGCCGCCGCCGTCTCGGCCCGCCTCCGCCCAAACTAAGCCTCCCATCGCGCTCCTGGTGCCACGAGGGTGCCGCCGAGCCCCTCAGGTGGCCTCCCCGTGCCCCGCAGCCCGACCCCGCTCGCGCCCGAGCTCCGGCCGCCGCCCTGAGCTCTGCTCCGGCGAGCTCCGGCCTCCCCCGCTGCTTCCACCTACCCTACCAGATGCGCGAGAGCCCGGGCTACGCCCCGGTGCTCTCCTACGCCGTCCCCGTGGCCTGTGGCGCGGACTCCGCCGTGTCCAGAGGTCGCCGGCGACGAGCCCCCGTCGCCTAAGCCCTGCCAGGTGGGGCCGGCCGTCAGGTGATTAGCTTAGTGCTAATCACCGTTGACTAACCCCCCCCCTGACGCTGACCAGTGGGCCCGACCCCCCCCCTAACCATTTAACTAAATTAAAATAACCCTGTTAACCCCCTGTCACTGACGTGTGGGTCCCACACGTCAGGTTTGACCCGGACCAGCCCAGTTGACCGCTGATGCAATGATGACGTCATGCTGACGCAATTATACATTTTCTGGAATTAAAATAATTCAGAAAATCCAGAAATTGATTTAAACTTCAAAAATTCATATCAATTCAACCGTAGCTCAGATTTAAATAATTTATATATGAAAAATTATCAGAAAAATGCAACCTTTCCATCTGTACTAGTTTCATGCATGACAAACCAACCTATACATGCTGAATATGGGAAAACACATTATGGCATATATAAGAGACCTAATTTAGAAATGCATTTGAACCTTTGGTTCAAATGGACTTCAAGCTAATTGAACACTAGTTGCATTAGCTCAACAGCATCACATCTACATGCCATGTTCATGCATCATATTGTTGCATATGATTGTGTTTTGATTGCCGGCACCGTTCCTTCTCGATAGGTCCTGCTCCGGAGACGTTCCAGAGTACCTGTCTGTGAAGCAGTGCCTCCCTTGTTGTTTTACCAGGCAAGCAAACCCCCTTGTTCATTTCGATAAAACCCTACTCTCTCGCTCCTGCTCTCAGTTATTGCATTAGGACAACAACGATTCATCTGCTACTTTGTGCTGCGGTAGTTGAACCCATTCCTCTGCATGACCTGTCATTGCCACAGTAAATAGTTGAAACCCACTAGCATGTGTAGGAGTTGATTGAAGCCACTGATGTGTTCCTACCATGCTATGCCTGCTATTGCTTAGAGTGTGTCAGGTCTGGTTCATTGGGAATGAATTGGAGTGTCACGATATGTTCTGATGCTGAGAGTGAAGTGTGTGAACACGATTTGGTAAAGGTAGCGGTGAGAGGCCATGTAGGAGTACATGGTGGGTTGTCTCACTGGAACCGTCCTTAAGCACTGAGTTCTGTGTATGTTGTCCAATGACTCGATACTACCACACATTGGGTTCCGGTAACTCGACCCTCTCGACTTATTAACCAACTTGATCTCTGTCCAGGAGTCGCAACTAGTTTCTGGTGTTTGTAGGTAGTGCTATTTTTCTACCAAGTGGCACCCGGCAGGGTGGGCTTGGGACAGACTAGGCACACGTGGCCCGGTGTACCGAGTGGCACCCGGTTGGTGGGCTCGGGAACCCTGTACACATCGTTTGGGGCCGTAAGCGACACCCCGGCCGGATCTCCTTGCGGATGGAACCCGAATAGGCGATAAACCTGGACTAGAGTCTTGTGTGGTTAGTCAGGTCGTGGCCGACACCCTCGCCAGGCTTCCGCTTGAAGGTTGCCGAGATACATGACGTGTACATGGCGGTAAGTGGCGAGAGCGTGTGTGAAGAAGTACACCCCTGCAGGGTTAACATGATCTATTCGAATAGCCGGGTCCGCGGTTATGGACTTCTTGGATGCTTACATGGTACATAGACAACTTGAAGTGGATACTCTAAAATGCTCAAGACAAGTGTGAGTGCTATGGATGGCCTTCTCGTAGGGAGACGGGGATGAATCCATAGTAGTGTATTGTGTGGTGATTAGTGGACTCGTGTACGTTGTTTCACCTCCAGAGTTTCTGGTAGTCGTAGAACAGGATAGCCACAGAGTCAAAGCTGGCTTGCTGCAACTAAACCCCACATTACCCTCTTGATACAGATGCATGTATGATAGGATCTGATGTAAGTCTTGCTGAGTACCTTTGTACTCATGTTGCTTTATTTATGTTTTTGCAGCGGAGACTTCGGTCTTACTAGTGTTCTCGTGGACTTCGACTAGTAGCTAGTACCTCAGCTACGATCTTGATCGGATGTTGTAGATAGTCAGGCTCTTCCGCCTTTTCATTTGTAGATGTCTGTACCCAGACATGTAATGCTTCCGCTTGTTGCTTGTATGCTCTGTATGACGGGTCTTGTGACCCCTGTTTGCAATAAATGCTATGATGGCTCTTCTGAGCCTTTATCTATATAATTGTTGAGTTATGCTGTGATGCCATGTTGTACAGCACATACTTGCATGTTATGCGTACGTGTAATGTGTAGTGCTATGTGTGGGATCTGACTATCTAGTTGTTTATCTTTAGTAGCCTCTCTTACCGGGAAATGTCTCCTAGTGTTACCGCTGAGCCATGGTAGCTTGCTACTGCTCTGGAACACTTAGGCTGGCCGGCATGTGTCCTTCTTCGTTCCTGTGTCTGTCCCTTCGGGGAAATGTCACGCTTTGAGTACCGGAGTCCTGTTAGCCCGCTACAGCCCGGTTTACCGGAGTCCTGCTAGCCCAGTGCTACAGCCCGGACCCACTTGCTGATGACCGACACGTTCGAAGCTGGGTCATGGATGCCTGTCCCTGTAAGTCTGTGCCACTTTGGGTTTACGACTAGTCATGTCAGCCCGGGCTCCTTATCATATGGATGCTAGCGACACTATCATATACGTGAGCCAAAAGGCGCAAACGGTCCCGGGAAAAGGTAAGACGACACCCGTGGGGATACCGTGCGTGAGGCCGCAAAGTGATATGAGGTGTTACCGGCTAGATCGATGTGACATCGAGTCGGGGTCCTGACAGCTTTGGTATCAGAGCTTGACTGCCTGTAGGATTACCAAGCCATACTGGTCGAAGTTGAGTCTAGAAATCTTTAGTTATGTAAGGGAATTGATTGTGGGATGGAACGTAAGGCTCTTTTTACTCCTTTACCTCATGACCTTCTGATCTGAGTCGTCCTATCTTTCCTACGGGGTTAAGGAACTAGGCTTTCTCTTCCGTCTATCAGGATCACGTGTTACTACTCCGTAGTCCCATAGGATTGGTTGATCAGAGTCTTACCCCAGTTTTGAGTATTTCCGGTGTAGTCTGTTTAGTACTCTCCCAGAACCTTGAGTGATGATGATGAGTATGTTACTACCCCATTTTTAGTAGGATGTCTCATTCTGAGCATTTTACTGCCGTTATGCTGCCGGAATTTCCCTAGGAGTTCGAGTAATACTAATTCCTTGTCCTACATTCTACAGTCGATAGTTGATGCTGATTCCGTCCTTGGTTCGTCTCTCAGGATGTCATCAGCTAAGCGAAGTTCCGTCGCTCGTAGCCAGAACCATGGAAATGGTAGGGATGAGGATCCTCCCGACCAGCCTTCGTTGTCAGAGCTCATGCTAGAGATGGAGAGGAACAAGCGTGAGTCTAATCGTTTGTTGGCACGTATCGAGGAGAACACCGCACATCAGTTCAAGGGATCTGTGACCATTCATGATTTCATTCGCTTGCACCCGCCTACTTTTCATCATTCCATCGAGCCACTCGATGCAGATGACTGGCTCCGTAGCATCACCCATAGGCTGCGTTCCGCGAACGTAGCTGAAGATGACAAGGTCACTTATGCCACATATCACCTAGAAGGTCCTGCTAGTCTTTGGTGGCAGAACTATGAGGCTATGCTTCCAGTTGGCCAGATTCCTACCTGGAAGGATTTCACTGAGGCTTTTCGCGAGCATCACATTCCCCAGGCCCTCATTGATCGCAAGAGAGAAGAGTTCTGTAGTTTCACCCAGAGTAAGATGGCTGTTGATGCTTATAGCAGAGAATTCGAGAACCTTGCCCGCTATGCCACAGAAGAAGTGTCCACGGACGCCAAGAAGCAAGCTAGGTTCCGGAAGGGTCTCAACCCCAAGTTGCGTCGTGATCTTCCACCTGCATCATTGTGATACATTCCAAGCCCTTGTGAACAAGGCCATCAATGCAGAGACAGCTCAACTCACTTACGAGGAGTCTCGTAAGCACACCCGTGATTTGGGATCTTCCTCCGGTTCTAGTTCCCAGAAGCGCCGGATTTGGGTTCCAAACTCCGCTCTTCCTTCCGGTTATACACCGAGGTCATCCTATGTGGTGCCTTCTCCAACTCAGTCGTATGTTCCACCCAGGCCTACTGGTAGACCGTTTGTCAGTGCGGGTCCCCGTCCAACCTCAGGGACTTGCTTCACATGCGGGAAGCCAGGACACTATGCACGTGACTGCTCTCAGACTAGTTATGCTCCACCCCAGCCCGAGAAGACTGTTGGCTGTATTAAGCCATCACGCAAGATGATCAGTGTCAAGTCAGCCCCCACTGAACGTGGACGTGTGCATCACGTCTCAGCTAAAGACGCTCATGATGATCCAGATGTCGTTCTTGGTACCCTTCTTGTCAATTGTCACCCAGCATCAGTTCTATTCGATACTGGAGCATCTCACTCCTTCATTTCTGAAGGTTATGCTCGTTTGCACGACATGTCATTTTGTGATATGCCAACTCCGCTTGAAATCCAAACCCCAGGGTCTAGATGGCAGACCACCAGAATCAGCCATGGTAACGAAATCCTTGTTGACAGACTTGTATTCCTTGCATCACTTGTAGCCCTCAAGTCTTCAGATATTAACATCATCTTGGGTATGGACTGGATGACAGCTCATCATGCCAAGATTGATTGTTACACAAGATCTGTTCAGCTTACACACCCATCTGGCAAGATAGTCACCGTCTCCACTAGAGTTGCAAAGCGTCAACTCTATTCTCTTAATGCCAGCCCTCTTCCAGACCTTGAAGATATCCCGGTAGTCCGTGACTTTCCGGATGTCTTTCCAGAGGAACTGCCAGGTGTTCCACCTGACAGAGATGTAGAGTTCGTCATAGATCTTATCCCAGGAACAGCTCCAATCTCCCGGAGACCTTACAAGATGGCACCCTTAGAACTAGCCGAGCTTAAGAAACAACTCGATGAGTCCTTGCAAAAGGGTTTCATCCGTCCTAGTTCTTCTCCTTGGGCTTGCCCCGTCCTCTTCGTCAAGAAGAAAGACGGTACGGACCGGATGGTTGTAGATTATCGTCCCGTTAATTTGGTCACGATAAAGAACAAGTATCCGCTTCCCAGGATCAACGACCTGTATGATCAGCTCGCTGGATCCTCAGTCTTCTCCAAGATGGATTTAAGGTTAGGCTACCATCAAATCAAGATCAGAAATGGGGACATTCCCAAGACAGCTTTTGTCACTCGTTATGGTCAGTACGAGTACACCGTCATGTCCTTTGGCCTAACCAATGCCCCAGCCACATTCTCCCGCCTGATGAACTCGATCTTCATGGAGTACTTAGATAAGTTCGTCGTGGTTTACCTCGATGATATTCTTATTTACTCGAAGAACGAGGAAGAGCATGCCGAACATCTTAGACTTGTTTTAGAAAAACTCAGAGAACACCGCCTTTATGCCAAGTTCTCCAAGTGTGAATTTTGGTTGCCAGAAGTGACCTATCTAGGCCACGTAATCTCTGGTAAGGGCATTGCTGTCAATCCCGAGAGAGTTCAAGCCGTTCTCGATTGGACTCCACCTGAGACCGTTAAACAAGTTAGGAGTTTCCTTGGTCTAGCCAGCTATTGTCGCCGCTTTGTTGAAAACTTCTCCAAAGTAGCCAAACCCCTCACGGAACTTCTCAAGAAAGATAAAAAGTTTGAGTGGTCCCCACAGTGTGAGTACAGTTTTCAGGAACTGAAAAGACGCCTGACTTCTGCTCCCATACTTGTGCCACCGGATTTCACTAAAGACTTTATTATCTACTGCGACGCCTCACGACAAGGACTAGGTTGCATTCTTATGCAGGATCGTCATGTGATTGCCTATGCATCTCGACAGTTGCATCCACATGAGGAGAATTATCCTACACATGATCTAGAGCTTGCAGCCGTAGTCTATGCACTCAAGACTTGGCGACATTACCTCCTTGGTAAACGTTGCGAGATCTACACCGATCACCAGAGTCTCAAGTATATCTTCACCCAACCAGATCTGAACCTTAGACAAAGACGTTGGTTGGAGTTGATCACAGATTATGATCTAGGGATTACCTACACCCCAGGCAAAGCCAATGTCATGGCTGATGCTCTAAGCCGTAAATCCTATTGCAACAATCTCATGTTGCAGCAAGTCCAACCATCTCTCCATGAGGAATTCTGTAAGCTTAACCTTCACATTGCTCCTCGCGGATTCCTTTCTACCTAGTGGCGAAACCTGATCTTGAAGATCGGATTATCGCTGCTCAAAAACAAGACACAGGGAATTTCTCGGATCAAGAGAAACATTAAGAAGGGAGTTGGTGGATGTTTCTCTATGGATGATCGTGGTGTTGTTTTCTTTGAGAATCGCTTGGTGGTTCCCAAGAATCAACATCTTGCGACAATTGATTCTTAAGGAGGCGCATGAATCTCCTCTCACGATTCATCCCGGTAGTACTAAGATGTATCAGGACCTACGCCAGAGGTTCTGGTGGACTAGGATGAAGAGAGAAATCGCTGAGTTCATTGCTAAATGTGACGTTTGTCGTCGCGTTAAGGCAGAGCATCAAAGACCTGCTGGCACCCTTCAGCCTTTAGCTATTCCTGAATGGAAATGGGATAAAGTTGGTATGGACTTCATCACCGGCTTTCCCAGGACCAAGAGAGGGAATAACGCTATCTTCGTAGTCATTGATCGTCTTTCCAAAGTGGCTCACTTCCTCCCTGTTCGAGAGAGTATCACTGCTAGTCAGCTTGCTGACTTATACATTTCTCGAATAGTATCACTTCATGGTGTTCCACTAGAGATTAATTCAGACCGTGGCAGTCTTTTCACTTCTCATTTCTGGGAGAGTTTCCAAACTGCCATGGGAACCCATCTTTCCTTCAGTACCGCTTTCCACCCTCAGTCGAGTGGTCAGGTGGAACGGGTCAATCAAATTCTCGAAGACATGCTCAGAGCTTGCGTTATCTCATTCGGTATGGATTGGGAGAAATGTCTTCCTTTTGCCGAGTTTGCTTATAACAATAGCTACCAATCCAGCCTCAAGAAAGCTCCTTTTGAGGTTCTCTATGGACGAAGATGTCGAACACCTTTGAACTGGTCAGAAACCGGTGAAAGACAATTCTTTGGACCGGATATGATCCAGGAGGCAGAAGAGCAAGTTCGCATCATTCGTGAGAATTTGAAAACAGCCCAGTCTCGTCAGAAGAGCCAGTACGACCGTCATCATAAGGATATGACTTATGAGATTGGCGACCAAGCTTACCTTCGGGTTACTCCTTTAAAGGGTACCCATCGTTTCGGTATCAAGGGCAAGTTGGCTCCTCGTTACATTGGTCCTTTTCGCATTCTCGCTAAACGAGGAGAGGTTGCCTACCAATTGGAACTACCCCCACATCTTTCTCGAGTTCATGATGTCTTCCACGTCTCTCAACTCAGGCGTTGCTTCTCGGATCCTATCCGCGGAGTGGACCACGAAACGCTTGATCTCCAAGATAACCTCACATACCGAGAGTACCCGGTTCGCATTCTTGATCAAGCAGAGCGTGTTACTCGACGTCAGAACATCAAGTTTCTCAAAGTTCAGTGGTCTCATCATTCCGAGAGAGAGGCTACTTGGGAGCGAGAAGATCGTCTTCGACTGGAGTACCCCGCTTTCTTTCCGTCGACCCCTGAATCTCGGGACGAGATTCTTTCAAGTGGGGGCGAGTTGTCACATCCCTAGTCTGGTATGACCTAGGCTAGCTAGCCATTTGTGCATCATATTTAAATTTCATTTAAATTTGAAATGAGGATTGGAGGAACCCTCAGAATCATTTTTGAAAATGACCCAAATAAAAATTTCTCCAAAAAGGGTCCAAGAAAATGCTCATGATGCCCTCTAAAAATATTGGACAGAGATAAAAATCAAAACAATATTTTTAGGAGTTCATGGACATTTTATTTTGGCTATTTGGATTAATTCGATAAATATTTGCATTGGGAATATATTTCTATATATATGAATTATGGCCCAAAAATTATGCCATTTACAAAAGAGCTCTGGAATAATATATCCAGCTCCTGCAAAAATTGGCATAATAAAATTAAATGATTTAATATATTTATTAAATCAAAACAAATGTCAGAAAAATTAGAAAAAACAGAAATAAAAAGGAAGGAGGACTTACCTGGGCCTCCCCTCCCCTGCGCAGCCCAGCAGCAGCAGGCCGGCCAGCCAGGAGGCGGCCCAGCCCACCTGGCCCCTCCTCTGTCGTCTTCCTCCCCGACAGGGGAACGGCGCGTGCCGACGCGCGCGCACCGCCGCGCCTCCACCTCCTGCTTCCCTGGCCACCTCCTGCTTCCTCCTCTTCGCCTGGAACGTCCCGGACGACGCCACGCAGCCCCGACCGCGCTCTCACTCTCCCTCGCCCTCCTCCTCTTCCCCTGCTCTCTCTCCCTCTCACCCGAAGCACCGCCGCCGCCGCAGCTCGCCACCGACGCGCTCCCCGCCGTCCCCTCGCCCCTCCGTAGAGCCCCCGAGCTCCGCCGCGACCCCCTCTACCTCCTCGCCGAGCCACGCAAGCCGGAGAGCCCCGTGGAGCCGTCGCTGTCGCCATCCTCGCCTCCGGCCGCCGTGGGTACTCGCCGTCAATTCGGGAGCTTCCGGGCATCCCCGGCCTCGCCTTCGCGCTCGCTGGATCCGCGGTGAGCCCCGCCGCCGTTCCCCTCTCTTCTCCCTCCCATTCCCGTGCCGTAGCGCCGCTCCCCACCACGGCCGAAGCCCCTCGCCGCCGTCCACGTCGCCGCCGCCGTCTCGGCCCGCCTCCGCCCAAACTAAGCCTCCCATCGCGCTCCTGGTGCCACGAGGGTGCCGCCGAGCCCCTCAGGTGGCCTCCCCGTGCCCCGCAGCCCGACCCCGCTCGCGCCCGAGCTCCGGCCGCCGCCCTGAGCTCTGCTCCGGCGAGCTCCGGCCTCCCCCGCTGCTTCCACCTACCCTACCAGATGCGCGAGAGCCCGGGCTACGCCCCGGTGCTCTCCTACGCCGTCCCCGTGGCCTGTGGCGCGGACTCCGCCGTGTCCAGAGGTCGCCGGCGACGAGCCCCCGTCGCCTGAGCCCTGCCAGGTGGGGCCGGCCGTCAGGTGATTAGCTTAGTGCTAATCACCGTTGACTAACCCCCCCCTGACGCTGACCAGTGGGCCCGACCCCCCCCTAACCATTTAACTAAATTAAAATAACCCCTGTTAACCCCCTGTCACTGACGTGTGGGTCCCACACGTCAGGTTTGACCCGGACCAGCCCAGTTGACCGCTGATGCAATGATGACGTCATGCTGACGCAATTATACATTTTCTGGAATTAAAATAATTCAGAAAATCCAGAAATTGATTTAAACTTCAAAAATTCATATCAATTCAACCGTAGCTCAGATTTAAATAATTTATATATGAAAAATTATCAGAAAAATGCAACCTTTCCATCTGTACCAGTTTCATGCATGACAAACCAACCTATACATGCTGAATATGAGAAAACACATTATGGCATATATAAGAGACCTAATTTAGAAATGCATTTGAACCTTTGGTTCAAATGGACTTTAAGCTAATTGAACACTAGTTGCATTAGCTCAACAGCATCACATCTACATGCCATGTTCATGCATCATATTGTTGCATATGATTGTGTTTTGATTGCCGGCACCGTTCCTTCTCGATAGGTCCTGCTCCGGAGACGTTCCAGAGTACCTGTCTGTGAAGCAGTGCCTCCCTTGTTGATTTACCAGGCAAGCAAACCCCCTTGTTCATTTCGATAAAACCCTACTCTCTCACTCCTGCTCTCAGTTATTGCATTAGGACAACAACGATTCATCTGCTACTTTGTGCTGCGGTAGTTGAACCCATTCCTCTGCATGACCTGTCATTGCCACAGTAAATAGTTGAAACCCACTAGCATGTGTAGGAGTTGATTGAAGCCATTGATGTGTTCCTACCATGCTATGCCTGCTATTGCTTAGAGTGTGTCAGGTCTGGTTCATTGGGAATGAATTGGAGTGTCACGATATGTTCTGATGCTGAGAGTGAAGTGTGTGAACACGATTTGGTAAAGGTAGCGGTGAGAGGCCATGTAGGAGTACATGGTGGGTTGTCTCACTGGAACCGTCCTTAAGCCCTGAGTTCTGTGTATGTTGTCCAATGACTCGATACTACCACACATTGGGCTCCGGCGCTCCAAGCCCTCTCGACTTATTAACCAACTTGATCTCTGTCCAGGAGTCGCAACTAGTTTCTGGTGTTTGTAGGTAGTGCTATTTTTCTACCAAGTGGCACCCGGCAGGGTGGGCTTGGGACAGACTAGGCACACGTGGCCCGGTGTACCGAGTGGCACCCGGTTGGTGGGCTCGGGAACCCTGTACACATCGTTTGGGGCCGTAAGCGACACCCCGGCCGGATCTCCTTGCGGATGGAACCCGAATAGGCGATAAACCTGGACTAGAGTCTTGTGTGGTTAGTCAGGTCGTGGCCGACACCCTCGCCAGGCTTCCGCTTGAAGGTTGCCGAGATACATGACGTGTACATGGCGGTAAGTGGCGAGAGCGTGTGTGAAGAAGTACACCCCTGCAGGGTTAACATGATCTATTCGAATAGCCGGGTCCGCGGTTATGGACTTCTTGGATGCTTACATGGTACATAGACAACTTGAAGTGGATACTCTAAAAATGCTCAAGACATGTGTGAGTGCTATGGATGGCCTTCCCGTAGGGAGACGGGGATGAATCCATAGTAGTGTGTTGTATGGTGATTAGTGGACTCGTGTACGTTGTTTCACCTCCAGAGTTTCTGGTAGTCGTAGAACAGGATAGCCACAGAGTCAAAGCTGGCTTGCTGCAACTAAACCCCACATTACCCTCTTGATACAGATGCATGTATGATAGGATCTGATGTAAGTCTTGCTGAGTACCTTTGTACTCATGTTGCTTTAATTATGTTTTTGCAGCGGAGACTTCGGTCGTACTAGTGTTCTCGTGGACTTCGACTAGTAGCTAGTACCTCAGCTACGATCTTGATCGGATGTTGTAGATAGTCAGGCTCTTCCGCCTTTTCATTTGTAGATGTCTGTACCCAGACATGTAATGCTTCCGCTTGTTGCTTGTATGCTCTGTATGACGGGTCTTGTGACCCCTGTTTGCAATAAATGCTATGATGGCTCTTCTGAGCCTTTATCTATATAATTGTTGAGTTATGCTGTGATGCCATGTTGTACAGCACATACTTGCATGTTATGCGTACGTGTAATGTGTAGTGCTATGTGTGGGATCTGACTATCTAGTTGTTTATCTTTAGTAGCCTCTCTTACCGGGAAATGTCTCCTAGTGTTACCGCTGAGCCATGGTAGCTTGCTACTGCTCTGGAACACTTAGGCTGGCCGGCATGTGTCCTTCTTCGTTCCTGTGTCTGTCCCTTCGGGGAAATGTCACGCTTTGAGTACCGGAGTCCTGTTAGCCCGCTACAGCCCGGTTTACCGGAGTCCTGCTAGCCCAGTGCTACAGCCCGGACCCACTTGCTGATGACCGACACGTTCGAAGCTGGGTCATGGATGCCTGTCCCTGTAAGTCTGTGCCACTTTGGGTTTACGACTAGTCATGTCAGCCCGGGCTCCTTATCATATGGATGCTAGCGACACTATCATATACGTGAGCCAAAAGGCGCAAACGGTCCCGGGAAAAGGTAAGACGACACCCGTGGGGATACCGTGCGTGAGGCCGCAAAGTGATATGAGGTGTTACCGGCTAGATCGATGTGACATCGAGTCGGGGTCCTGACAGTTTGCGTGCCGGAGGGCGGTTGAACCGCTGAGTTCGGCCTGTCATGGCCTTCACCGGAGAGTTTAGTTGACCTCTGGAAGAGCCGGGGTATCCTTCCGCGAAGTAGTTTGGAGCCCCTTGACGGTGTCCGGGGGCCTGGGCGTCCACTCGAGGTTCGGCTGCAAGGTGCTGCTTGTTGTTCGTGCTGCTGAGGCAGTGATGTATTTTTTGGTGCCAAAGGAAGGTTCGGCCTTGCCATGAACCGTGATGACGCCGCATGGACCGGGCATTTTGAGCTTACGGTAGGCATAATGTGGCACCGCATTGAATCGAGGGAACGCGGTTCGCCGGAGCTGTGCTTGATAGTCACTGCGGAAAGGGGCGATTTCAAAGATTAACTCTTCGATACGGTAAATTTCTGGTGATCCGAAGATTACCTCGAGGGCAATGGAGCCTGTACAGATAACATCCATACCTGGTATGATGCCTCTAAAGGTGGCTTTAGTGGGCTTGATCGCTGAATGATCGATGCCCATAAGGACTCGAGTGAGGTGGAACCCGTCTACTATTGGGTTGAGGATTAGTGCAGCTGGATTGCCCCGATTGGCGTTAACCAGACGATCCGTGCGGTTGAAGGTGACCGGCCCTAGCTTATATTGTGGGACGGCGAGTTTTGTTGAGCCGTTGTCCCTAAGCGTGCATCTCTGGTCCTAGTGGGCAATTTGGGTGGTATTTACCACATTCACCGATTGAATATGAGGGGGAAATTTCTTTTGCCCTCCTGTGTTCGGCAATATGGGCTCTTCATCCATCGCTATCGTTGCTTTGAGACCCCTCTTCATTTTTGGCGCCTGCCTTGTCGGCTTGTTTGAAGACCCAGCATTCTCTATTGGTATGGGTGGCTGGCGTTTCTTGGGTGCCATGAATTTGGCATTGGCGAGCGAGTATGCCGTCTAGACTGGATGGACCCAGATTTGTATTTTTGGGCGGCCCTTCCCGCTGACCGGACTTTGAGCCCCTGAACCCGGCATTAACTGCCGTATTTTTGGCGTTTTCACCATATTTGTGGCGCTTGTGTTTGTTGCATCGTGGTTTGCCATTGCTATCCCTGGCTTGTGATATGCCAGGTTTGCTTGCTGTATTGGTACTACGAGCCAACCAGCTATCTTCGCCCGCACAAAAGTGGGTCATAAGTGTCGTGAGGGCTGCCATGGATGTTGGCTTTTCTTGGCCGAGGTGCCGGGCGAGCCATTCGTCATGAATATTATGCTTAAATGCCGCTAAGGCCTCTGCATCCGGACAGTCTACAATTTGGTTCTTCTTGGTTAGGAACCGGGTCCAGAATTTCCTGGCCGATTCGCCTGGCTGCTGAGTTATATGACTTAAGTCGTCAACATCCGGCGGTCGCATGTAAGTGTCCTGGAAATTGTCCAGGAATGCCTCTGCCAGGTTCTCCCAACTTCCTATGGAGTTTTCCGGCAAGCTATTGAGCCAATGCCGAGCCGACCCTTTGAGTTTGAGTGGGAGATACCTGATGGCATGTAGGTCATCCCCACGGGACATATGAATGTGGAGGAAGAAGTCTTCTATCCATACTGCGGGGTCTGTAGTACCATCATACGATTCGATGTTTACGGGTTTAAACCCTTCTCGGAATTCGTGATCCATTACTTAATCAGTGAAGCATAAGGGGTGTGCGGCGCCACTGTGACAGGCTATATCGCGACGCGGTTCATACGAGTCTTGTCTACCGTGTCCGGCTCGGCCAGATTTGCTTTTAGTGTATCCGGTGTGACAATCATTGATACGCTCCAACGTATTTATAATTTTTGATTGCTCCATGCTATATTATATACTGTTTTGGACATTATTGGGGTTTATTATCCACTTTTACATTATTTTTGGGACTAACCTACTAACCGGAGGCCCAGCCCATAATTGCTATTTTTGCCTATTTTAGGGTTTTGAAGAAAAGGAATATCAAACGGATTCCAAACGGAATGAAACCTTCGGGAACGTGATTTTCTCAACGAACAGGACCCAGGAGACTTGGACCCTACGTCAAGACACAAGAGAGGAGGCCACGAGGTAGGGGGCGCGCTTACCCCCTCCCCCCAGGCGCGCCCTCCACCCTCGTGGGCCCCATGTTGCTCCACCGACATACTCCTTCCTCCTATATATACCTACATACCCCCAAACGATCAGATACAGAGCCAAAACCCTAATTCCACCGCCTCAACTTTCTGTATCCACGAGATCCCATCTTGGGGCCTGTTCCAGAGCTCCGCTGGAGGGGGCATCGATCACGGAGGGCTTCTACATCATCACCATAGCCCCTCCGATGAAGTGTGAGTAGTTCACCTCAGACCTACGGGTCCATAATTATTAGCTAGATGGCTTCTTCTCTCTTTTTGGATCTCAATACAATGTTCTCCCCCTCTCTTGTGGAGAACTATTCGATGTAATCTTCTTTTTGCGGTGTGTTTGTTGAGACCGATGAATTGTGGGTTTATGATCAAGTCTATCTATGAATAATATTTGAATCTTCTCTGAAATCTTTTATGTATTATTGGTTATCTTTGCAAATCTCTTGGAATTATCAGTTTGGTTTGGCCTACTAGATTGATCTTTCTTGCAATGGGAGATGTGCTTAGCTTTGGGTTCAATCTTGTGGTGTCCTTTCCCAGTGATAGTAGGGGCAGCAAGGCACGTATTGTATTGTTGCCATCGAGGATAACAACATGGGGTTTTCATCATATTGCATGAGTTTATCCCTCTACATGATGTCATCTTGCTTAAGGCGTTACTCTGTTTTCATTAACTTAATACTCTAGATGCATGCTGGATAGCGGTCGATGAGTGGAGTAATAGTAGTAGATGCAGGCATGAGTCGGTCTACTTGTCTCGGACGTGATGCCTATATACATGATCATACCTAGATATTCTCATAACTATGCTCAATTCTGTCAATTGCTCAACAGTAATTTGTTCACCCATCGTAGAATACTTGTGCTCTTGAGAGAAGCCACTAGGGAAATCTATGGCCCCCCGGTCTATCTTCATCATATTAATCTTCCAATACTTAGTAATTTCCTTTGCTTTTT
This sequence comes from Triticum aestivum, assembly GCF_018294505.1. Lineage (NCBI taxonomy): Eukaryota > Viridiplantae > Streptophyta > Magnoliopsida > Poales > Poaceae > Triticum > Triticum aestivum. The sequence goes on from NC_057809.1 coordinate 176,070,492, forward strand.
TACTTTGCTTTTATTTTACTTTGAATCTTTATCATAAAAATACCAAAAATATTATCTTATCAAATCTATCAGATCTCACTCTCGTAAGTGGCCGTGTAGGGATTGACAACCCCTTATTGCGTTGGTTGCGAGGATTTAATTGTTTTGTGCAGGTACGAGGGACTCGCGCATAGCCTCCTACTGGATTGATACCTTGGTTCTCAAAAACTGAGGGAAATACTTACGCTACTTTGCTGCATCATCCCTTCCTCTTCGGGGAAAACCAACGCAGTGCTTAAGAAGTAGCAAGAAGGATTTCTAGCACCGTTGCCGGGGAGTCTATGCAAAAGTCTATATACCAAGTACCCATCACAATCCCTATCTCCCGCAGTACATAATTTTCCATTTGCCTCTCGTTTTCCTCTCCCCCACTTCACCCTTTCTGTTTTATTCACCATGTCTCTCTATCCTCCCTCTCATTCTCTATTTGCCTCTTTTTGCCTGCTTGCTTTTTGTTCGCTTGTGTGTTAGTTTGCTTGCTTGTCACGATGGCTCAAGATAACACTAAATTGTGTGACTTTACCAATACCAACAACAATGATTTTATTAGCACTCCGATTGCTCCTCTTACCCATGCTGAATCTTGTGAAATTAATACTGCTTTGCTTAATCTTGTCATGAAAGATCCGTTTTCCGGCCTTCCTAGTGAAGATGCCGCTACCCATCTAAATAGCTTCGTTGATTTGTGTGATATGCAAAAGAAGAAAGATGTGGATAACGATATTGTTAAGTTGAAGCTATTTCCTTTTTGGCTTAGAGATCGTGCTAAAGCTTGGTTTTCGTCTTTGCCTAAAAATAGTATTGATTCATGGAATTGTTGGGGAGCATAGCAGAATTTTAAAAAATTTCTATGCATCACCAAGATCAATCTATTGAGTCATCTAGCAAGGAGGGAGAGGAGAGTGCATCTATATACCCTTGTAGATCGCGAGCGGAAGCGTTTAAGAGAACGGGGTTGATGGAGTCATACTCGTCGTGATCCAAATCACCGATGACCTAGCGCCGAACGGACGGCACCTCCACGTTCAACACACGTACGGTTGGGAAGACGTCTCCTCCAACTTGATCCAGCAAGGGGGAAGGAGAGGTTGATGGAGATCCAGCAGCACGACGACGTGGTGGTGGAAAATACGGCGATCTCGGTAGGGCTTCGCCGAGCACTGCGAGAAGGAGAGGTGTCACGGGAGGGAGAGGGAGGCGCCAGGGGCGAGGGTGCGGCTGCCCTCCCTCCCCCCACTATTTATAGGACCCTAGGAGGTGCCGTCCCTAGGAGATCCAATCTCCAAGGGGGGGCGGCCAAGGGGGTGGCTTGCCCCCCAAGCCAAGTGGGGCGCCCCCCACCCTTAGGGTTTCCAACCCTAGGCGCAGGGGGAGGCCCAAGGGGGGCACACCAGCCCACTAGGGGCTGGTTCCCCTCCCACTTCAGCCCATGGGGCCCTCCGGGATAGGTGGCCCCACCCGGTGGACCCCTGGGACACTTCCGGTGGTCCCGGTACAATACCGATTACCCCCGAAACTTTCCCGATGGCCGAAACTTGACTTCCTATATATAAATCTTCACCTACAGACCATTCTGGAACTCGTCTTGACGTCCGAGATCTCATCGAGACTCCGAACAACTTTCGGGTTACCATATACTAATATCTCAACAACCCTAGCGTCACCGAACCTTAAGTGTGTAGACCCTACGGGTTCGGGAGACACGCAGACATGACCGAGACGATCTCCGGTCAATAACCAACAGCGGGATCTGGATACCCATGTTGGATCCCACATGCTCCTCGATGATCTCATCGGATGAACCACGATGTCGAGGATTTGATCAATCCCGTACACAATTCCCTTTGTCAATTGGTACATTACTTGCCCGAGACTCGATCGTCGATATCCCAATACCTTGTTCAATCTCGTTACCGGCAAGTCACTTTACTCGTACCGTAATGCATGATCCCATGATCAACCACTTGATCACATTGAGCTCATTATGATGATGCATTACCGAGTGGGCCCAGAGATACCTCTCCATCATACCTGTAGTGTACCTTTATAGTCACCCAGTTATGTTGTGATGTTTGGCACACCCAAAGCACTCCTACGGTATCCGGGAGTTGCACAATCTCATGGTCTAAGGAAATGATACTTGACATTCAGAAAAGCTCTAGCAAATGAACTACATGATCTTTAAGCTATGCTTAGGATTGGGTCTTGTCCATCACATCATTCTCCAAATGATGTGATCCAGTTATCAATGACACCCAATGTCCATAATCAGGAAACCATGACTATCTTTTGATCAACGTGCTAGTCAACTAGAGGCTCACTAGGGACGTGTTGTGGTCTATGTATTCACACATGTATTACGATTTCCGGATAACACAATTATAGCATGAATAATAGACAATTATCATGATCAAAGAAATATAATAATAACCGTTTTATTATTGCCTCTAGGGCATATTTCCAACAGTCTCCCACTTGCACTAGAGTCAATAGTCTAGTTACATTGTGATGAATCGAACACCCATGCAGTTCTGGTGTTGATCATGTTTTGCTCTAGGGAGAGGTTTAGTCAACGGATCTGCCACATTCAGATCCGTATGTACTTTACAAATATCTATTTCTCCATTTTGAACACTTTCATGAATGGAGTTGAAGCGACGCTTGATATGCCTGGTCTTCCTGTGAAACCTGGGCTCCTTGGCAAGGGCAATAGCTCCAGTGTTGTCACAGAAGAGAGTCATCGGGCCCGACGCATTGGGTATGACTCCTAGGTCGGTAATGAACTCCTTCACCCAGATTGCCCCTTGTGCTGCCTCCGAGGCTGCCATGTACTCCGCTTCACATGTAGATCCCACCACAACGCTTTGCTTGCAACTGCACCAGCTTACTGCCCCACCATTCAAAATATACACGTATCCGGTTTGTGACTTAGAGTCATCCAGATCTGTGTCGAAGCTAGCATCGATGTAACCCTTTATGACGAGCTCTTCGTCACCTCCATAAACGAGAAACATATCCTTAGTCCTCTTTAGGTACTTCAGGATATTCTTGACCGCTGTCCAGTGTTCCATGCCGGGATTACTTTGGTACCTTCCTACCAAACTTACGTCAAGGTTTACATCAGGTCTGGTACACAACATAGCATACATTATAGACCCTATGGCCGAGGCATAGGGGACGACACTCATCTTTTGTCTATCTTCTGCCGTGGTGGGGCATTCAGCCATGCTCAATCTCGTACCTTGCAATACAGGCAAGAACCCCTTCTTTGACTGATCCATTTTGAACTTCTTCAATATCTTGTTAAGGTACGTACTCTGTGAAAGACCAATGAGGCGTCTTGATCTATCTCTATAGATCTTGATGCCTAATATATAAGCAGCTTCTCCAAGATCCTTCATTGAAAAACACTTGTTCAAGTAGGCCTTTAGGCTTTCCAAGAATTCTATATCATTTCCCATCAATAGTATGTCATCCACATACAATATGAGCAATTCTACAGAGCTCCCACTCACTTTCTTGTAAATACAGGCTTCACCGCAAGTCTGTATAAAACTATATGCTTTGATCAACTTATCAAAGCGTATATTCCAACTCCGAGATGCTTGCACCAGTCCATAGATGGATCGCCGGAGCTTGCATATTTTGTTAGTACCTTTAGGATTGACAAAACCTTCCAGTTGCATCATATACAACTCTTCTTTAATAAATCCATTAAGGAATGCAGTTTTGTTTATCCATTTGCCAGATTTCATAAAATGCGGCAATTGCTAACATGATTCGGACAGACTTAAGCATAAATACGAGTGAGAAACTCTCATCGTAGTCAACACCTTGAACTTGTCAAAAAACTTTTTGCGACAATTCTAGCTTTGTAGATAAACACTACTATCAGCGTCCGTCTTCCTCTTGAAGATCCATTTAATATCAATGGCTCACCGATCATTGGGCAAGTCAATCAAAGTCCATACTTTGTTCTCATACATGGATCTCATCTCAGATTTCATGGCCTCAAGCCATTTCGCGGAATCTGGGCTCATCATCGCTTCCTCATAGTTTGTAGGCTCGTCATGGTCAAGTAACATGACCTCCAGAACAGGATTACCGTACCACTCTGGTGCGGATCTCACTCTGGTTTACCTACGATGTTCGGTAGTAACTTGATCTGAAGTTACATGATCATCATCATTAGCTTCCTCACTAATCGGTGTAGTAGTCACAGGAACAGATTTCTGTGATGAAATACTTTCCAATAAGGGAGCAGGTACAGTTAGCTCATCAAGTTCTACTTTCCTCCCACTCACTTCTTTCGAGAGAAACTTCTTCTCTAGAAAGGATCCATTCAAAGCAACTAATATCTTGCCTTCGGCTCTGTGATAGAAGGTGTACTCAACATTTTCTTTTGGGTATCCTATGAAGACGCACTTCTCCGATTTGGGTTGAGCTTATCAGGTTGAAACTTTTTCACATAAGCATTGCAACCTCAAACTTTAAGAAACGACAGCTTAGGTTTCTTGCCAAACCATAGTTTATACGGTGTCGTCTCAACGGATTTAGATGGTGCCCTATTTAACGTGAATGCAGCTGTCTCTAATGTATAACCCCAAAACGATAGTGGTAGATCGGTAAGAGACATCATAGATCGCACCATATCTAATAAAGTACGGTTATGACGTTCGGACACACCATTACACTGTGGTGTTCCAGTTGGCGTGAGTAGTGAAACTATTTCACATTGTTTTTAACTGAAGGCCAAACTCGTAACTCAAATATTTTACTTCTGCGATCATATCGTAGAAACTTTTATTTTTGTTACGATGATTCTCCACTTCACTCTGAAATTCTTTGAACTTTTCAAATGTTTCAAACTTGTGTTTCATCAAGTAGATATAGTCATATCTGCTCAAATCATCTGTGAAGATCAGAAAATAATGATACCCGCCACGAGCCTCAATATTCATCGGACCACATACATCAGTATGTATGATTTCCAACAAATCTGTTGCTTGCTCCATTGTTCTGAAGAACGGAGTCTTAGTCATCTTGCCCATGAGGCATGGTTCGCAAGCATCAACTGATTCATAATCAAGTGATTCCAAAATCCCATCAGCATGGATTTTCTTCATGCGCTTTACACCAATATGACCTAAACGGCAGTGCCACAAATAAATTGCACCATCATTATTAACTTTGCATCTTTTGGTTTCAATATTATGAATATGTGTATCACTACGATCGAGATCCAACGAACCATTTTCATTGGGTGTGTAACCATATAAGGTTTTATTCATGTAAACAGAACAACAATTTATTCTCTTACTTAAATGAATAACCGTATTGCAATAAACATGATCAAATCATATTCATGCTCAACGCAAACACCAAATAACACTTATTTAGGTTCAACACTAATCCCAAAAGTATAGGGAGTGTGCGATGATGATCATATCAATCTTGGAACCACTTCCAACACACATTGTCACTTCACCCTTAACTAGTTGTCGGAGTAAACGACCACGGGTAGCCTAGCCGGCTCCCCCTGGCCCTTCTGAAAAAATTACGAGCCGATCCGGCCCTCAAGAATCCAAGATGTGGGGCCGCCTTCCCCTTGCCGGCTGTCTCCCAGGCCGACTATCGGAAGGCGGCCCGGCTTTAGCATTCATGAAGAAAGCCGCGGGAGGGCCGGCTCCAAGAAGCCGTCCGCAAGAAGCCGACTCCCACAAAGCGGTCAAGATCATACCCTCGAAGTCTGCATCCACATAACAGCGATGTGACGGGGCGTGGCTACAGTAAAGCCTGCCACCCCCGAATCCCGGAGCATGCCTGGCACAGTGCGCCGTACGGGGTGGCAATGACCCGTCCGGCGCGACACTGTTGCCATGTTGACCCTGATGCCACCCACGACGGGCTGTCAGCGCGGCCCACGGGCGGTGGGCCCCTTCAGGCAGAGAGACACCCGAAGGCGGCCAGGCCTCCCCCAGTCGGCCCAAGACGGGGCTTGCTCCCCACAGTCGGCTTGCTTCCTCCCTCGAAGGAGACGCCCCATTAAGGGGACAAGACGGGGCGTGGCTATAGCGATCACCTGCCGGGCGGCGGCAATGTAGCCATGCTTACCTCGGCGAAGCCCTCGTCACCAGGTTTGAGGCAACAGTAACCAGCCACCGACAAGGCCCTTGACAGTGGGGCCTGCCTGTCGACCATGGAGCCGGCAGCCGGCGGGCCCCAACGGCCGGCACAGAAGCCGGCGAGCGTAGACACAGACGGCTTGGCCCCACGCCCAGCCGGATTACCATTGTACCCCCGGGGGGTGGGCCTATATAAACCCCCCGGGGCACCCATGCAATGGGTGGATCGGAGCTAGCTTTAGACATCACATAGAGAGGAGAGGAGAGCGAGCCGTGCCCTTCTTCTTCCTCTCGCCAAACAGCTCAAGGAGCATCTTGTAGCCACTCGTTCATCTAGTGATCATGCGGAGACCCCGCAGAGCAGCAGTAGGGGTGTTATCTCCTCGGAGAGCCCTGAAGCTGGGTAAGTTTCGCCGATGTGCATGTCTTCGCCTCATCCCGCTTCCAGGCACCGGCGACGTCTTACTGGCTCCCACAATGATAAGCCACCCGTTGGCATATGTCGCACCTACCACCCGACATTTGGCGCCCACCATGGGGCCAGGTGCACTGTCGTCCGGAGACCTGTCCTGGACGGGAACCCTCTTCCTCCCCAGTGAGCGTAGCCAGCCCGGCACACCCGATGGCGCTTGCCACAACGCGCTGCAAGGCGTCGCCAATGTCTGAGCAGCGAGCGGCCTCATGGATATCCTTGACGAGACCCTCATCTCCGACGAGCTCGCCTCTGACACGGGCACCGACCACCTCGTCACCCTCATCGGCCAGCTCCACGTCTCCGGCGAGCTTGCTGTGGACTTGGAGTTTATTGGCTCCACCGATCCGATGCCTGTCGACTCTGACACGGCCTCGCTCGACGCTTTCCCCACCGACGTCCCGATCTACAACGACCGGCTTCCCCGGGCCGATGGCTGCGACGGTGCCACCACCGAGGTGATGGTCATCGGCCACGGTGGCGCTTCTGGCGAGAACGCCCTCGACGCCCCACATGCAGCGGTCCACGACTTGTCCATCCCCCTCCCGGCCGATGCCGACGCCGAAGCACTGGAGGCTCGCCGCCTCGCCCTCCTCGCGGAGGGCCGGAAGTTGGCTTCCATGAGACGCCTCACCGAGGCCCACCAGCGCGAAGCCGACCGCGCCGCCTTTGGCACGCCGCCCCCAGGCGGGCCAAGCCGAGCCGGCGTTGTCAGACAGCGCGGCGCTGCCCTCGCCGACACGCTAGGAGTCGACCGCCCAGTCTACGCCACTCCACTCGAGAACCTGCGCGCTGCCCAGGCGGCCGTAGACGAGCTAGACGGACTGGGGGCCGAAGAACTCCCCCACATGACCAGACGCATCCAGCAACTAATCGATGCAGCCGCACAGCGGCACGAAGCCGACGCCCGCGCGGAAAGCCCTCCCCGCGCCGAGAGCACGGCACGACGTCCCGGACGCCGACTGCGGGTAAAACCCACGCGCGACACGAGAAGGAGCCGGCTGCCAGCCGAAGCCGAACCCGGACCTCCATCGAGCGAGACGCAGAAGGCCGTCCCCGGGCCGTGGAGCGGCGGGGCAACCCGCCTCCGCCTCCGCCTCGTGGGGAGAGATATCCCACCCCACCGCCTGTCGCGCATCCGACTCTCAGCGGCCGACTAGGTCTCCGTGAAGGAGTCGGCGAGAACGACGCCCGCCATCGGATCGACCGCCTAGCGCGATCCCTGGCGCTAGAAGAAGAAGATGATGTCGGCCCGCCTTGCTTCGGCCCCCGCATCCGCGACGAGCCTTTCCCCAAAGGGTTCTCGCTCCCAAGAGACACGCCCAAGTACAACGGCTCCGTGAAGCCGGAAGATTGGTTGATCGACTACTCCACAGCGGTTCGCATAGCAAACGGCAACAGGCGCGTTGCCGTGAAGTACGTGCCCCTCATGCTGCAAGGCACGGCGCGGACCTGGCTCAATAGCCTCAGGCCCTACAGCATCAACAGCTGGCTAGACTTCACAGAGGCCTTCGTCCGCAACTTCACCAGCACCTACAAGCGGGCCCCCAAGCCCAGACAGCTCTCCTTGTGCGTACAAGGCCCCGCCGAATCCACTCGCGACTACCTCACGCGTTGGGCCGAGCTCCGCAACTCTTGCGAAGGGGTGCACGAGGTGCAAGCCATAGAATACTTCACCGCCGGATGCCGAGAAGGCACCCTCCTTAAGCACAAGCTCCTCTGCGACGAGCCGACTACCCTCGACGAGCTTCTGGTCATAGCGGACAAGTACGCCACCGCCGACTCCTCAATGAAGACTGAACTCCGGGTAAACGCGTCCGGAAAGGTAATCAACCCGACGCCCAAGACGCCGGCTGGGGACTCCGGCCGATGCCCGTACCAGAACGACCACAAGCGCAAGGGCCCCGTGCCGCTCTCCACCAGTCGGCAGGTGGCCACATTCGAGGACAAGCAGCCTGAAGGGCGGCCCGCACCCAAGAAGCAGAAGGGCGGCAGGCCGGCTTGGCAGCCGGCCTTCTCCTATGAGCAAACTTTTGATGCCCCGTGCAAGTTCCATAGCGGCGCGAAGCCGTCCAGCCACACAACCCGGAAGTGCCATTGGCTTACCCGAATCTCCAAAGGCGAAGGGCTCGCGCCGCCTCCGCATGCTGGTCCGCTGCCTCCGGCTCCGCTGCTGCCGACTGCTCGGCCAGCAGTCGGAGCTGTGCATGATGAGTTCCCCGACGAGCATGCCGCCTATGTCGTCTTTACAAGCCAGCCCGAAGGCCGGCATAGCAGACGCCGAGAGCACCAGGAAGTCAACATGGTCGCTACCAACCCCGCTGAGCACATGCACTAGTCAGAACAGCCTATCAGCTGGAGCCGGGCCGACCACCCAGAGGTGATGCCATCTCCCGGCTCTTATGCGTTGGTTTTGGATACCACCCTTGCAACGGACAGACGCGCCGCCCGTTTCTCCCGCGTGCTGATAGACGGCGGGAGCAGCATCAACATCCTGTACCGTGACACCCTGGAGAAGCTGAACGTCAAGACGAAGCAACTCATGCCTACTCGGACTGTGTTCCATGGCATTGTACCTGGCCCGTCCTGCGCCCCCATTGGCAAGATCAAGATTGACGTTCTCTTTGGGGACAAGGATCATTTCCGCCGAGAAGCGATCTGGTTTGAAGTGGTGGACCTGGAGAGCCCCTACCATGCATTGCTTGGCCGTCCTGCCTTGGCCAGGTTCATGGCTGTTCCCCACTATGCTTACCTCAAGATGAATATGCCGAGCGCCAAGGGCATCATCACCATAGCCGGCGATTACAAGAAATCTTCTGACTACGCTGCAGCCAGCAGCCGGCTGGCCGAGTCCCTTGTGATTGCCGAAGAAAAGAAGATGTTGGACCGAGTCGTGGCCATGGCCGGCAAACACCCGGCCCTGCCCCCGATCCCAAGGAGTGTGATGCCCAAGGATCTTTCCAGCCGGCCAAGGAGACGAAGAAGATACCTCTTGACCCCGAGCACCCAGAAAGGTTTGCCGTCATTGGGGCAAACATAAACAACAAATAGGAAGGCGAGCTCGCCGGCTTCCTCCGTGAGAATCGGGATATCTTTGCATGGTCCCCTAAGGACATGCCGGGTGTTCCGAAGGAATTCGCCGAGCACAAGCTACACGTCCGAGAAGGCGCAAAACCAGTCAAACAACCCCTCCGCCGACTGTCGGAGGAGAAAAGAAGGATTGTGGGAGAGGAGATAGCCCGGCTTCTGGCAGCCGGCTTCATTATGGAGGTTTTCTTTCCAGAGTGGCTCGCCAACCCGGTCCTCGTGCTAAAGAAGAACAACAAGTGGCGCATGTGCATAGACTACACGAGCCTCAACAAGGCCTGCCCCAAAGATCCCTTTGCCCTGCCAAGGATTGATCAAGTGATAGACTCCACGGCCGGATGCGAGCTGTTGAGTTTCTTGGATGCTTACTCAGGATACCACCAGATAAAGCTAGATCCGGCTGACCGCCTGAAGACCGCCTTCATCACGCCATTCGGAGCTTTCTGCTACCTGACTATGACATTCGGCTTAAGAAATGCCGGTGCCACTTTTCAGCGTTGCATGCAGAAGTGCCTCCTCAAGCAGCTCGGCAGAAATGCCCACGTCTACGTAGACGACATTGTGGTGAAGACGGAGAAGCGCGACACCTTGCTGGAGGACCTCAAGGAAACATTTGAGAACCTGCGCCGGTTCCAGATCAAGCTCAACCCCGAGAAATGCGTGTTCGGAGTGCCAGCCGGCCAGCTCCTAGGCTTCCTGGTCTCCGAACGCGGCATCGAATGCAACCCAGTAAAGATCAAGGCCATTGAGAGAATGGCGATTCCCACCAAACTTCGAGACGTCCAGAAGTTCACCGGGTGCTTGGCCTCCCTGAACCGCTTCATCAGCCGGCTCGGAGAGAAAGCTCTCCCCCTCTACCGCCTCATGAAGAAGACCACTCACTTCGAGTGGAACGACCAAGCCGACCAAGCTTTTCACGAGCTGAAGAAGATGCTGGCCACGCCGCCTGTCCTGGCGGCGCCGACTGAGAAAGAGCCCATGCTCCTCTACATTGCTGCAACCAGCCGGGTGGTCAGCACCGTCATCGTAGTCCAGCGCCCAGAAGAGGGCCGAGCCCAGCCGGTCCAGAGGCCGGTGTACTATTTGAGCGAGGTGCTGTCTACCTCGAAGCAGAACTACCCGCACTACCAGAAGATGTGCTATGGCGTGTACTTCGCCGCCAAGAAGCTGAAGCCCTACTTCCAAGAGCACCCCATCACGGTCGTATGCACCGCCCCGCTTGCCGAGATCATAGGCAGCCGGGATGCATCCGGCCGGGTGGCGAAATGGGCCATCGAGCTGGCCCCCTACACGATCTTCTACCAGCCTCGCACCGCCATCAAGTCCCAAGCATTGGCCGACTTCCTCGTCGACTGGGCCGAGACCCAGTACCTACCGCCAGCTCCCGACTCCACTCATTGGCGCATGCACTTCGACGGGTCCAAGATGCGCACCGGCTTGGGAGCCGGCGTCATCCTCACCTCTCCCAAAGGCGACAAGCTCAGATACACGCTGCAAATTCACTTTGCCGCCTCCAACAACGTGGCCGAGTACGAGGCGCTCATACACGGGCTCCGGCTTGCCAAAGAGCTCGGCATACGCCGGATCCTATGTTACGGCGACTCGGACTTGGTAGTCCAGCAATCATCCGGCGACTGGGACGCCAAGGACGCAAATATGGCAAGCTACCGCTTCCTCGTTCAGCAGATCAGCGGGTACTTTGAAGGATGCGAGTTCCTCCACGTACCGCGAGCCGACAACGAGCCAGCTGATACCCTGGCTCGAATAGGCTCCACTCGGCAGGCAATACCAACCGGTGTCTCTCTGCAACGCCTCCTCAAGCCGTCTATCAAGCCGTCTCCAGAGTCCGATTCCATCTTCGTGCCGCCTGACCCCGACGCGGCCGGGTCCGGCTCGAAGAACCAAGCAGGTGACCCGGGGACTTCGATAGTCGGCCCGGGGACGTCAGTAGGCGGCTCGGGGACTTCCGTAGTTACGCCCGACCCGGGGACTGCCACACCCGGCTCGGGGACTGCGGTAGTCGGCCCGGGGACTGCACCAACACAACAGGCGGCGGCCGACTCCAGCATTTCACCACCCAGCCCGCCCGCCCTGGTCGCAGTAGCCGTGTTGGCAATAGAAGAAGTCACAGCTCCATCATGGGCTCAGTCCATCCTCAACTTCCTAATAAACCAAGATCTGCCGGCTGACGAAACAGAGGCAAGACAAGTCCAACGCCGAGCCGGAGCATACACAATCGTCAACAGAGAGCTCATCAGGCGCAGTGTCACTGGAGTCTTCCAGCGATGCGTCGAGCAAGAGAAGGGCATTGCAATCCTCAGAGACATCCACCAAGGAGAATGCGGCCACCATGCGGCCTCAAGATCACTCGTCGCCAAAGCTTTCCGCCATGGGTTCTTTTGGCCGACTGCTTTGGATGACGCCAAGGAGTTAGTTAAACATTGCAAAGGGTGCCAAGTCTTCAGCTCCAAGCAACACATGCCGGCTTCGGCACTCAAGACCATTCCCCTCACTTGGCCCTTCGCCGTTTGGGGACTGGACATGGTGGGCCCATTCAAGACGGCGCGCGGCGGCATGACACATCTGCTTGTCGCCGTGGACAAATTCACCAAATGGATTGAGGCAAAGCCGATCAAGAAGCTGAATGGGCCGACTGCCGTGACATTCATCGCAGATATAACAACTCGCTACGGCGTGCCACACAGCATCATCACCGACAACGGCACGAATTTCGCCAAGGGAGCATTGGCACGTTTCTGCGCGACGCAGGGCATCCGGTTGGACTTAGCGTCCGTTGCCCACCCGCAGTCAAACGGCCAAGTCGAGCGAGCCAACGGCCTCATCCTTTCCGGCATCAAGCCCCGACTGGTCGTACCACTGGAACGTTCGGCCGGCTGTTGGCTCGATGAGCTGCCGGCCGTCCTCTGGAGTCTGCGCACTACCCCAAACAAGTCAACCGGCTTCACTCCTTTCTTCCTCGTGTATGGTGCCGAGGCGGTCATCCCAACTGACATCGAGTTCGACTCGCCTCGGGTAACCATGTACACAGAGGCGGAGGCCAAGGAAGCACGAGAAGACGGCGTCGACCTGCTGGAAGAAGGCCGGCTGTTAGCCCTCAGCCGGTCCGCCATCTACCAGCAGGGCTTGCGCCGCTACCACAGCCGGAAGGTCAGACCAAGATCTTTCCAAGAAGGCGACCTCGTGCTCCGGCTGATCCAGCGAACAGCCGGCCAGCACAAGCTCTCGGCCCCTTGGGAAGGCCCCTTTGTCATCAGCAGAGCGCTGGGAAATGACTCCTACTACCTGATCGACGCACAGAAGCCGAAGGTACGAAAGAGAGACGACTCCGGCAAGGAGTCGGAACGACCATGGAACGCCAACCTCCTCCGAAGATTTTACAGTTGAAATGCAGTATGTATCACGCTAACTTTTGTACTAAGTACGAGACAATAGGCCCCCCGAGGAGAGCTCGGGGACTGCCATCTTTTATCTATAAATGAAGAGTATCATGCTTATGATCATGTCATTACATTCACTTTTTTCGTCCGGCACCGGGTTCGACTAGTCGGCCCGGGGACTGGCCGCCTTGAGTTATATTAGAAGTCCTACCCGCGGTCAGACAAGTAGTGTGCCGGCACCCAAGCCTTCTCTTGCCAAAAGTCGCAGTTCGAAGAACCGGCTGTCCGGCTGGCAAGAGTTAAAGGCAGGAAAGGACGCCCACACGAAAAACGGCTAGGGACTAACGGACTAATATAACAAAAGCCGGTTTTTCTCCCACCATCGATCGACTACCTGAGTAGCCGGCCGGCCGGCTTCCATTCACCTCGCTTCAATCTAAGAAAGCTCGAGTACTTGCCTTCCCCCAAAAAAATTAATAAATATAGCCAAGTTCTTCCCTAGCCACAGGCTGCAGAGCAGCTGCCGGTTGGGAAGGCAGCAGCCAGGGGAAGGCGGCAAAGGAAACAGCCTAAAGATAAAAAGCATACGCGAATGGAAGCCAAACACACACACGATCATATTTACACAAAAGGCCTTCGAAAGGCCAGCATTCAACATAGTTTGAATACACCCCCAGTGGGTGGAACTACGCAAGTTTAATAAAAAATGTTCAAAGAGTAACGAGCAGGAAAAGCAAGGACGGCAGATTAAGCCAAGGGAGCGACTGGCGAGTCGGGCAGGTCGGTAGAGACGGCAGTGCTGGCTGGAGGAGTGGCCGGCTGGCGAACCTCGGCATGATCACCACCTCCCGCAGAGGGCGCGCTAGCACGCGCCTCGTTGCTGGAGGCACGGTCAGGCTGGGGCTGGCTGGCCGCTTCACCGGCCGGCTCGACGTCTTCGCCTTCCTCTCCTTCGTCGTCTTCACCTTCATCGCTGGAAGCGATCTCCTCCGCCGAGTCCTCACCCGCTGCCGGGTCCAGCCCGAACCATTCCTCCGGCTGGGCAACGCCGTCGTCATTTATCTCAGGAGCAAAGACGCTGATGTCAGTGCACTCGGCGATCGTCGAGGCACGCTGAGCGATAGCCGGCCGCACCTCCTCCATCTCCTCGTCGGCCTCCAGCCGCCAGGTGCGCAGCTGGTCCAGGTTCAGCCCGGGATACCAGGCTCGGACGAACTCCAGCGCCCGCCCAGCTCCAAGCCGGGCCGCCGATGCCTTCCAGGCCTCGAAGCGGCCAACCGCAACCTCCAGCCAGTCGGCAGTCCGACTCGGGGTGCGGGGAATCGCTTCGCCTGGCCAGAGGGCGGCCAACACCTGCGCCCCGGCGCGCTGGAGGCGGCGGAGCATGCGGTGAGCCGGCTGCAGCCGGGCTTGGACCGCCAAGAGTTGCTCCTCAAGCGTCCGGCTCGCGTCCGGCGCGATTTCAGCCCCCGCCTGCCGGCGCGCCTCGCGGTGGGCCTCGATGGTCTGGGTGGCAAAGACGGAGTAGCCGGGGAAGTAGTCTGCACAAAGAACAAAAAGCAGCACAAGTCAGAACACAAATCAGGGGGCAAGGGGCAAGCAAGGAGTGAGGAAGGCGGCTTACCATCGATCAGATCCTCAACCCGGCCGAAGCCCTCGCTCAGCGCTTGTTTTGCCTCAGCCCAGCCCGCCGCTTCGGTCTCGAACTCAGCTTTGAGGGCGTCCTCGCTGTCCTGCGCCTTCTTCAGGGCCGCCTTGTGGCTCTCCTCCTGGTCGGCCAACTTCTTGGCCAGGCGGTCACGCTCCAGGACCAAGGCGTTGTACTCGGCTTCCTTGGCGCGAAGGGCGGCCTGGGCCCCGCTGAGCTGCCCCCTCAAGTCGGCATTGGCTCCTGCAAGCATGAAGACAAAGGAAAAATCAATAAGGAAGAAGTCGTCAGGGAAGATCCGACCCGACTGCTCAGCAGTCGGCCTGAATCTCGGGGACTACACCCAGTGGGTGCGCTGACGCGCCCCCACAGGAGATGAACGAGACAAAGCATGCACTCCAGCTGTTGGTCAGGTCCTCGGTTTTCCGGCCCAGCTCCTGAGCCTGGGAGTTGAAGGCAGCAGCGCGGAGGTTATGGTATTCCTGGAAGATCAGACAGGATGCAAGGATAAGATAGCTGTCAGGACCTAGTAAGTTCCAAGCCGCCTGCTCAGCAGCCGGCTCGGAACTCAGGGACTACACCCAGTGGGTGCACTGACGCGCCCCCACGGAAGAAATCAAAAAAGCAAAACAACCAAGGCCAGAAGGCTCACCCGGATGACGGCCCGCGTCGTGAGGAACTCTTGGGTATATCGCTGCAGCGAAGCGGCCTGGGCTTGAAGCCGGTTCCGGACCTCCTGGGCCGCCGTGTTCAGCTCGGCCGTCCCCCGCTGGGCGTCCACTCGGACGTGCTGGAGCTGGCCGCCTCCAAGGCCTCCACCGTTTGGCTGGCGCCCGCAGCTCGGTGCGGCTCCGGCGCGGAGGTAGCTCCCCCTACGTGCCGGCGAAATGCCGGCTGCACCTCGAGGCCGGCCCCTGCCTCCGGCTCGCCCCCGGCCGGCTGCTCTGGTGCCGCGGCTGGTTGGCCGCTTTGGCCCGCTCCAGTCGGCGCCGTCTGCGGCGCCTCCTCCACGAAGACCACGTGGTCCTCCCTCCTCTCCATCACCGGCGGGTCTTGGTCGACCTCCTCCGACGGGGGCACGGGGATGTCGGGGGCCACGGCGCGGAGGGGAACGACGAGCAGCGGAGGCTGGTTGTGCGAGGCCTCCGCCTCCGTCTCCGCGGCTGCCGCCTCCGCCCGGGCCCTTGCCGGCCTGCCGCAGTCGGCCTGCTCCTTCGCCGCCTGGGCGGTCCTTCGCTCCGCCGCCTCCCGCTCCTCCCGCGCCTCCCGTGCGTTCCGCTCCGTGGCCTCCATGAGGTCGGCGCGGGGATCCACGCGGCGGGAGCCTGAGGACCCTCCAGTCGGCCCGACTATGGAGCCGCCAGGACCTCGCTCGAGGAAAAGCGGTGCCCTGCCCGGCGAGCAAAGAAAGGTTTAGAAGAGCCTCAATCAAAGAGGACAACAAAAAAATACAAGACATTTGACGACTTACGCCGAGATCGCCTGCGGCTGTTTCACCGCCTTGCAAAAGCGGGCCGCCTTCACGGCCGCCTCATCCTGCTTAGTTGCCGCCGTGGAACCCTTGGATTTCTTCGGCCGGCTGCCGAAGTAGGTCGACGCGGCCCGGCGTTTCTGCGCGCCGCCACGGGCAGCCGGCGCGGCAGACGGGCCCGCGCCTTGATGATCAAGCGCCGGCTGGCGGTGCGGGGCGGCTTCGACCTCGTCATCGTCCGCCCAGTCCTCGAGGCCGGCCCCGAGCCCCGCGCCTCCTGCCTCGTCGCCTTCCCCCATGATGGCATCTTCCATGGCGGCCGCTCCCAGGTCCGGATCATCGACGTCGTCCACCGTGCGGTCGGGGAGGAGCTGGCGCTCTACCCCTGCGGCCCCGACCGTCGGCAGAAGAAGAGTGTTCTGCTGAGGGCAAACCAATTGATCAGAAGTCGGCCATCATGAGGCCGGCTACAAAAATGAAGAAAAGAAGAAAAACTTATGGTAGGCGGAGGGTTGGCACGAGAATACGGCCCCTTGCCGTATCGCCAATCCTCGGCGAGCTTGCAGTTGGAGATGTAGTTCACCATGTAAGACACCTCGGCATAAGGCATCTCCCTGGTGCTCAGCCGGCACGGGTCGAAGCGGCCGCTCATCTGGCAAATCATGTGAGGCCGGCCTTGGAGCGGAAGTACTCGGCGCTCCACAAAGGCGGCCACCAGGTCGGCTCCGGTCAGGACCTCCGACTGGATCATCACCCGGAGCCGGGAGACGGTTGCGTTCCCGGCCTCAGACAATGACCTGGCCCGGTAGCTCCACGAGGGTTGCCTCCCAGCCGGCGGGCCGGCTACGTAAGCCGGCAGGTTGACGAAGTCGCCTTGCTGGGCAACATTCTTCACGTAAAAATAGGACTTCTGCCAGAGCTTCACCGACTGGATCAGCGGGATGGGCGGGAACGGATTGTTCTCACCCGTCCGCCTCATGGCAATGACGGCTCCGCAGGGGGCGGGCACGCCCGCGACAATGGTGCCAAGCTTGCTCTGGAAGAATTCTCCCAGAGCTCGAGAGTGGGGAGAACCCCAAGAAAGCCCTTGCACAGGGTGACGAAAGCCGATAGCAGCATCACCGCGTTGGGCGTGAGGTGATGCTGCTGGAGGTGGTAAAATTCAAGCAAAGCGCGAAGGAATCCGCTCACCGGGAGGCCGAAGCCGCACAGGCAGTGCGAGCGGAAGATTACCCGCTCGCCCTCCTCCAGTGCCAGCGAAATATCCCTCGTCGGCGCACGACGAACCCGCACGTAGTTCTCGCCCGGCAGACGCCGCGTCCGGCGGAGGAATTCAACGTGGTCCTCGTGGATGTTGGAGCCATCCCACGAGCTCGACAATGCCATGGGAGCGACGCGGCGACGAACAAGGCGATGCGACGGCGGAGACGTGCGCGACCCTGCTACAGCGGGACCAAAGGAACCGAGAGGTCCAACGGCGGAGCGGCGCAGCAATGGGTCACTGCGGCGGCGACGGGAAGAAGAAGGAAGGTGAGAAGGGGCGGAGCGAGGGAGAGTGTGCGAGCCACTGCCGCTCCCTCTCCTCCCCCTACTTATAGACCCGCGCGGCGGAGCCGAGGAGGCGTGGTGTAGGGGAACGTGGGATTAACTACGCCCACTCCCCCACGTCCCGCGATTATTGCACCCTGATGGCGTAATAAAACCGCCGAGGGAAGGCGAGCGGTCCGTTGTGGGCCGCAGAAGATCCGTGCTCGGGCCGAGGCCTAGGAGTGGCGGGCCCGGGCCTGCGGCGGCGTCCCATCGCGCAAATGCGTTGGCAGGTTTTCCTTGCCACGTGGCCCGCGGGATGGCGCGCGGTCAGCTCGCAGGCCGACCCACGTTCCCGCCTACAAGAAACGGAGCTTTCCGAAGACGGCGTGCATAAGCAAAGCCGACTCCTCAGGATAGTAAGGTGACCAAGCTTCTCGTCCCTTTGTCAGCCTCGAAGCTTGATCAGCTTCGGGGACTACTGTCGGAGTAAATGACCACGGGTAGCCTAGCCGGCTCCCCCTGGCCCTTCTGAAAAAATTACGAGCCGATCCGGCCCTCAAGAATCCAAGACGTGGGGCCGCCTTCCCCTTGCCGGCTGTCTCCCAGGCCGGCTATCGGAAGGCGGCCCGGCTTTAGCCCTCATGAAGAAAGCCGCGGGAGCGCTGGCTCCAAGAAGCCGGCCGCAAGAAGCCGACTCCCACAAAGCGGTCAAGATCGTACCCTCGAAGTCTGCATCCACATAACGGCGATGTGATGGGGCGTGGCTACAGTAAAGCCTGCCACCCCCGAATCCCGGAGCACGCCTGGCACAGTGCGCCGTACGGGGTGGCCATGACCTATCCGGCGCGGCACTGTTGCCATGTTGACCCTGATGCCACCCACGACGGGCTGTCAGCGCGGCCCACGGGCGGTGGGCCCCTTCAGGCAGAGAGACACCCGAAGGCGGCCAGGCCTCCCCCAGTCGGCCCAAGACAGGGCCGGCTCCCCACAGCCGGCTTGCTTCCTCCCTCGAAGGAGACGCCCCATTAAGGGGACAAGACGGGGCGTGGCTACAGCAATCGCCCGCCGGGCGGCGGCACTGTAGCCACGCTTACCTCGGCGAAGCCCTCGTCACCAGGTTTGAGGCAACAGTAACCAGCCACCGACAAGGCCCTTGACAGTGGGGCCTGCCTGTCGACAATGGAGCCGGCAGCCGGCGGGCCCCAGCGGCCGGCGCAGAAGCCGGCGAGCATAGACACAGACGGCTAGGCCCCACGCCCAGCCGGATTACCATTGTACCTCTGGGGGGTGGGCCTATATAAACCCCCAGGGGCACCCATGCAAAGGGTGGATCGGAGCTAGCTTTAGACATCACATAGAGAGGAGAGGAGAGCGAGCCGTGCCCTTCTTCTTTCTCTCGCCAAATAGATCAAGGAACATCTTGTAGCCACTCGTTCATCTAGTGATCATGCGGAGACCCCGCAGGGAAGTAGTAGGGGTGTTATCTCCTCGGAGAGCCCTGAAGTTGGGTAAGATTCGCCGGCATGCATGTCTTCGCCTCATCCCGCTTCCAGGCACCGGCGACGTCTTACTGGCTCCCACAATGATAAGCCACCCGTTGGCATATGTCGCACCTACTACCTGACAGTCACCTCGTCCTTCGCCAGTCTCCGCTTATTCCGCAGCTCCTGCTTTGAGTTACAAATGTGAGCAACTGCACCGGTATCAAATACCCAGGAGCTACTATGAGTACTGGTAAGGTACACATCAATTACATGTATATCACATATACCTTTAGTGTTGCCGGCCTTCTTGTCCGCTAAGTATTTGGCGCAGTTCCGCTTCCAGTGACCACTTCCCTTGCAATAAAAACACGCAGTCTCAGGCTTGGGTCCATTCTTTGGCTTCTTCCCGGCAGCTTGCTTACCAGGTGCGGCAACTCCCTTGTCGTCCTTCTTGAAGTTCTTCTTACCCTTGCCTTTCTTGAACTTAGTGGTTTTATTCACCATCAACACTTGATGTTCCTTTTTGATTTCCACCTCTGCTGATTTCAGCATTGAATATACCTCAGGAATGGTCTTTTCCATCCCCTGCATATTGAAGTTCATCACAAAGCTCTTGTAGCTCGGTGGAAGCGACTGAAGGATTCTGTCAATGACCGTGTCATCCGGGAGATTAACTCCTAGCTGAGTCAAGCGGTTATGCAACCCAGACATTTTGAGTATGTGCTCACTGATAGAACTATTTTCCTCCATCTTACAACTAAGAACTTGTCGGAGACTTCATATCTCTCAACCCGGGCATGAGCTTGGAAAACCATTTTCAGCTCTTCGAACATCTCATATGCTCCGTGTCTCTCAAAACACTTTTGGAGCCCTGGTTCTAAGCTGTAAAGCATGCCGCACTGAACGAGGGAGTAATCATCAGCACGTGACTGCCAAGCATTCATAACGTCTTGGTTCTCTGGGATGGGTGCGTCACCTAGCGGTGCTTCTAGGACATAATCTTTCTTGGCAGCTATGAGGATGATCCTCAGGTTCCGGACCCAGTCCGTATAGTTGCTTCCATCATCTTTCAGCTTGGTTTTCTCTAGGAACGTGTTGAAGTTGAGGGCAACATTAGCGTGGGCCATTTGATCTACAAGACATAGTGTAAAGATTTTAGACTAAGTTCATGATAATTAAGTTCATCTAATCAAATTATTCAATGAACTCCCACTCAGATAGACATCCCTCTAGTCATCTAAGTGAAACATGATCCGAGTCAACTAGGCCGTGTCCGATCATCACGTGAGACGGACTAGTCAACATCGGTGAACATCTTCATGTTGATCGTATCTTCTATACGACTCATGCTCGACCTTTCGGTCTTCCGTGTTCCGAGGCCATGTCTGTACATGCTAGGCTCGTCAAGTCAACCTAAGTGTATTGTGTGTGTAAATCTGGCTTACACCCGTTGTATTCGAACGTTACAATATATCACACCCGATCATCACGTGGTGCTTCGAAACAACAAACCTTCGCAACGGTGCATAGTTAGGGGGAACACTTTCTTGAAATTATTACGATGGATCATCTTATTTAAGCTACCGTCTCTAAGCAAATAAGATGTCAAACATGATAAACATCACATGCAATCAAATAGTGACATGATATGGCCAATATCATTTGCTCCTTTTGATCTCCATCTCCGGGGCTTCATGATCATCGTTGTCACCGGCATGATATTATGATCTCCATCATCATGATCTCCATCATCGTGTCTTCTTGAAGTTGTCTCGTCATCTATTACTTCTACTACTATGGCTAACGCTTGAGCAATAAAGTAAAGTAATTACATGACGTTTATGTTGACACGCATGTCATAAATAAATAAAGACAACTCCTATGGCTCCTGCCGGTTGTCATACTGATCGACATGCAAGTCATGATTCCTATTACAAGAACATGATCAATCTCATACATCACATATATCATTCATCACATCCTTTTGGCCATATCACATCACACGGCACATGCTGCAAAAACAAGTTAGATGTCCTCTAATTGTTGTTGCAAGTTTTTACGTGGCTTCTATAGGTTTCTAGCAAGAACGTTTCTTACCTATGCCAAACCACAACGTGATATGCCAATTTCTATTTACCCTTCATAAGGACCCTTTTCATCGAATCCGATCCGACTAAAGTGGGAGAGACAGACACCCGCCAGCCACCTTATGCAACTAGTGCATGTCAATCGGTGGAACCAGTCTCACGTAAGCGTACGTGTAAGGTCGGTCTGGGCCGCTTCATCCACGAAGCCGCCGAATCAAGATAAGACTAGTAACGGCAAGCAAATTGACAATATCGATGCCCACAACTGCTTTGTGTTCTACTCGTGCATAGATACTACGCATAGACCTTGCTCATGATGCCACTGTTGGGGAACGTAGCAGAATTTTAAAATTTTCTACGCATCACCAAGATCAATCTATGGAGTCGTCTAACAACGAGGAGAGAGGAGACTGCATCTACATACCGTTGTAGATCACGAGCGGAAGCGTTCAAGAGAACGGGGTTGATGGAGTCGTACTCGTCGTGATCCAAATCACCGATGACCTAGCGCCAACGGACACCACCTCCGCATTCAACACACGTACGGTTGCGAAGACGTCTCCTCCAACTTGATCCAGCAAGAGGGAAGGAGAGGTTGATGGAGAGCCAACAACACGACGGCGTGGTGGTGGAAACTACGGCGATCTCGGTAGGGCTTCGCCGAGCACTGCGAGAAGGAGAGGTGTCATGTGAGGGAGAGGGAGGTGTCAGGGGCTAGGGTGCGGCTGCCCTCCCTCCCCCCACTATTTATAGGACCCCTAGGGGGGCGCCGGCCCTAGGAGATCCAATCTCCAAGGGGGGCGGCCAAGGGGGTGGCTTACCCCCCAAGCCAAGTGGGGCGCCCCCACCCCTAGGGTTTCCAACCCTAGGCACAGGGGGGAGGCCGAAGGGGGGCACACCAGCCCACTAGGGTCTGGTTCCCCTCCCACTTCAGCCCATGGGGCCCTCCGGGATAGGTAGCCCCACCCGGTGGACCCCCGGGACCCTTCCGGTGGTCCCGGTACAATACCGATTACCCCCGAAACTTTCCTGATGGCCGAAACTTGACTTCCTATATATAAATCTTCACCTCCGGACCATTCCGGAACTCCTCGTGACGTCCGGGATCTCATCCGGGACTCTGAACAACTTTCGGGTTACCGTATACTAATATCTCAACAACCCTAGCGTCATCGAACCATAAGTGTGTAGACCCTACGGGTTCGGGAGACACGCAGACATGACCGAGACGATCTCCGGTCAATAACCAACAGCGGGATCTGGATACCCATGTTGGCACCCACATGCTCCTCGATGATCTCATCGGATGAACCATGATGTCAAGGATTCGATCAATCCCGTACACAATTCCCTTTGTCGATCAGTACGTTACTTGCCCGAGACTCGATCATCGGTATCCCAATACCTTGTTCAATCTCGTTACCGGCAAGTCACTTTACTCGTACCATAATGCATGATCCCATGATCAACCACTTGGTCACATTGAGCTCATTATGATGATGCATTACCGAGTGGGCCCAGAGATACCTCTCCGTCATACGGAGTGACAAACCCCAGTCTCGATTCGTGCCAACCCAACAGATACTTTCTGAGATACCTGTAGTGTACCTTTATAGTCACCCAGTTATGTTGTGATGTTTGGCACACCCAAAGCACTCCTACGGTATATGGGAGTTGCACAATCTCATGGTCTAAGGAAATGATACTTGACATTCGAAAAAGCTCTAGCAAACGAACTACACGATCTTTAAGCTATGCTTAGGATTGGGTCTTGTCCATCACATCATTCTCCTAATGATGTGATCCCGTTATCAATGACATCCAATGTCCATAGTGATGAAACCATGACTATCTTTTGATCAACGAGCTATTCAACTAGAGCTATTCAACGAGCATGAATAATAGACAGTTATCATGATCAAAGAAATATAATAATAACCATTTTATTATTGCCTCTAGGGAATATTTCCAATAGGAATAAGTGCAAAGATGTTTTTATCTCTAAGTATTTTCCTCCCACTAAGATCATCTCCCTTAGAAACGATATTATGAATTTTAAGAAACTTGATCATGAACATGTTGCACAATCTTGGGAGAGGATGAAATTAATGATACGCAATTGCCCTACTCATGGTTTGAATTTGTGGATGATTATACAAAATTTTATGCCGGATTGAATTTTGCTTCTAGAAATCTTTTAGATTCGGCCGCGGGAGGCACTTTCATGGAAATCAATTTAGGAGAAGCTACTAAACTCCTAGATAATATTACGGTTAATTATTATCAATGGCATATTGAAAGATCTACTAATAAAAAGGTGCATGCGATAGAAGAAATTAATGTCTTGAGTGGAAAGATGGATGAACTTATGAAATTATTTGCTAGTAAAAGTGTTTCTTCTGATCCTAATGATATTCCCTTGTCTACTTTGATTGAAAATAATAATGAATCTATGGATGCCAATTTTGTTGGTAGGAACAATTTTGGTAACAATGCATATAGAGGAAATTTTAATCCTAGGCCTTATCCTAGTAATCTCTCTAATAATTATGGTAGTTCCTACAACATTTCTTATGGAAATTATAATAAGATTCCCTCTTATTTTTAATCTAATATTAAAGAATTTATTACTTCGCAAAAGAATTTCAATGCTTTGGTTGAAGAAAAATTGCTTAAGATTGATGAGTTGGCTAGGAACGTTGAGAGAATTTATCTTGATGTTGATTCATTGAAACTTAGATCTATTCCACCTAAGCATGATATCAATGAGTCTCTCAAAGCCATGAGAATTTCCATTGATGAGTGCAAAGAAAGAACCGCTAGGATGCGTGCTAAAAAAGATGCCTTTATAAGAGCATGTTCCTCTAGTTCCTATGAAAATAAAGATGAAGATCTAAAAGTTATTGATGTGTCCCCTATTAAATCTTTGTTTTGCAATATGAATCTTGATAATGATGGGACTAAATATGATCCACCTTTACCTAGAAGACATTCCAAGAATTCGGAGTTTTTCGATCTTGACGCTAAAATTGATGAAAGTGGGATTGAAGAAATTAAAACCCTAGATGTTGCTAAACCCACTATTTTGGATTTCAAGGAATTTAATTACGAAAATTGATCTTTGATTGATTGTATTTCCTTGTTGCAATCCGTGCTAAATTTTCCTCATGCTTATAGTCAAAATAAAGCGTTCACTAAACATATCGTTGATGCCATGATGCAATCTTATGCAGAAAAACATGAATTAGAAGTCTCTATCCCTAGAAAACTTTATGATTAGTGGGAACCAACTATTAAAATTAAAATTAAAGATCATGAATGCTATGCTTTATATGATTTGGGTGCTAGTGTTTCCACGATTCGAAAAACTTTGTGTGATTTGTTAGGTTTCCGTGATTTTGATGATTGCTCTCTAAACTTGCACCTTGCGGATTCCACTATTAAGAAATCTATGGGAAGAATTCATGATGTTCTTATTGTTGCAAATAGGAATTTTTTGCCCGTATATTTTATTGTTCTTGACATAGATTGCAATCCTTCATGTCCTATTATTGTTGGTAGACCTTTCCTTAGAACGATTGGTGCAATTATTGATATCAAGGAAGGAAATATGAGATTCCAATTTCCGTTAAGGAAAGGCATGGAACACTTTCCTAGAAAGAAAATTAAATTACATTATGAATCTATTATTAGAGCCACTTATGGATTGCCTACCAAAGATGGCAATACCTAGATCTATCCTTGCTTGTTATGCCTAGCTAGGGGCGTTAAACGATAGCGCTTGTTGGGAGGCAACCCTGTTTTATTTTTATTCCTTGATTTTTTCTCCTGTTTATTAATAAATAATTTATATAGCCTCTGTTTAGGTTGTGTTTTTTGCGTTTAATTAGTGTTTGTGCCAAGTGGAACAGTTGGGAAGACTTGGGGAAAGTCTTGTTAATCTTGCTGTAAAAAACAGAAACTTTAGCGCTCACGAGAACTGCTGCCATTTTTATTTGGAAAGTAATATTTAGTTAATTATTTTTTCAGATGATTAATAGATAAATTCCTCACGTCCAGAAATTTATTTGAGAATTTTTGGGGCTCCAGAGCTTGCGCTAGCTACAGATTACTACAGACTGTTCTGTTTTTGACAGATTCTGTTTTTCGTGTGTTGTTTGCTTATTTTGATGAATCTATGGCTAGTAAAATAGTTTATAAACCATATAGAAGTTGGAATAAAGTAGGTTTAACACCAATATAAATAAATAATGAGTTCATTACAGTAGCTTGAAATGGTCTTTTTTTTCTTTCGCTAACGGAGCTCACGAGATTTTCTACTTTAAGTTTTGTGTTGTGAAGTTTTCATGTTTTGGGTAAAGATTTGATGGATTATGGAACAAGGAGTGGCAAGAGCCTAAGCTTGGGGATGCCCATGGCACCCCCAAGATAATATAAGGACACCCAAAAGCCAAAGCTTGGGGATGCCCCGGAATGCATCCCCTCTTTTCGTCTACTTCTATCAGTAACTTTACTTGGAGCTATATTTTTATTCGCCACATGATATGTGTTTTGCTTGTTGCATCTTGTATTATTTGAGTTTCTATTTTTTAGTTTACCACGATCATCCTTGCTGTACACACCTTTTGAGAGAGCCATATATGATTTGGAATTTGTTAGAATACTCTATGTGCTTCGCTTATATCTTTTGAGTTATATAGTTTTGCTCTAGTACTTCACTTATATCTTTTAGAGCACGGTGTTGGATTTGTTTTATAGAAACTATTGATATCTCATGCTTCACTTAGGTTATTTTGAGAGTCTTAAATAGCATGGTAATTTGCTTAAATAATCCTAATATGCTAGGTGTTCAAGATGAATAATTTTTTTTATTATGAGGGTTTTCAATACTAAGAGAAGTTTGATGCTTGATGATTGTTTTGAGATATGGAGGTAATAATATCAAAGTCGTGCTAGTTGAGTAGTTGTGAATTTGAGAAATGCTTGTGTTGAAGTTTATAAGTCCCGTAGCATGCACGTATGGTAAATGTTATGTAACAAATTTGAAACATGAGGTGTTATTTGATTGTCTTCCTTATGAGTGGCGGTCGGGGACGAGCGATGGTCTTTTCCTACGAATCTATCCCCCTAGGAGCATGCGCATAGTGCCGAGGTTTTTGATGACTTGTAGATTTCTGCAATAAGTTTGTGAGTTCTTTATGACTAATGTTGAGTCCATGGATTATACGCACTCTCACCCTTCCATCATTGCTAGCCTCTTTGGTACCGTGCATTGCCCTTTCTCACATTGAGAGTTGATGCAAACTTCGCCGGTGCATCCAACCCCCATGATATGATACGCTCTTTCACACATAAACCTCCTTATATCTTCCTCAAAACAGCCACCATACCTACCTATTATGGAATTTCCATAGCCATTCCGAGATATATTGCCATGCAACTTTCCACCATTCCGTTCATCATGACACATGCATCATTGTCATATTGCTTAGCATGACCATGTAGTTGGCATAGTACTTGTGGCAAAGCCACCGTTCATAATTCTTCCATACATGTCACTCTTGTTTCATTGCATATCCCGGTACACCGCCGGAGGCATTCATATAGAGTCATATCTTGTTCTAAGTATCGAGTTGTAATCATTGAGTTGTAAATAAATAGAAGTGTGATGATCATCATTCATAGAGCATTGTCCCCCCCAAAAAAGAAAGGCCAAATAAAAAAAGGGAAGGCCAAATAAAAAATAAAAAAATAAATAGAAGGGACAATGCTACTATCCTTTTTCCACACTTGTGCTTCAAAGTAGCACCATAATCTTCATGATAGAGAGTCTTTTGTTTTGTCACTTTCATATACTAGTGGGAAATTTTCATTATAGAACTTGGCTTGTATGTTCCAACAATGGGCCTCCGCAAGTGCCCTAGGTCTTCGTGAGCAAGCAAGTTGAATGCACACCCACTTAGTTTCTTTTGTTGAGCTTTCATACATTTATAGCTCTAGTGCATCTTTTGCATGGAAATCCCTACTCCTTTCATTAACATCAATCGGTGGGCATCTCCATAGCCCATTGATTAGCCTCGTTGATGTGAGACTTTCTCATTTTTCGTCTTCTCCACATAACCCCCATCATCATATTCTATTCCACCCACAGTGCTATGTCCATGGCTCACGCTCATATATTGCGTGAAAGTTTATAGGTTTGAGATTGCTAAGGTATGAAACAATTGCTTGGCTTGTCATCGGGGTTGTGCCTAATGAGAACATTCTTGTGTGACGAAAATGAAGCATGACTAAACTATATGATTTTGTAGGGATGAACTTTCTTTGGCCATGTTATTTTGAGAAGACATAATTGCCTAGTTAGTATGCTCGAAGTATTATTATTTTTATGTCAATATGAACTTTTGTCTTGAATCTTTCGGATCTGAATATTCATACCACAATTAAGAAGAATTACATTAAAAATATGCCAAGTAGCACTCCGCATCAAAATTATGTTTTTATCATTTACTTACTCAAGGACGAGCAGCAATTAAGCTTTGGGATGCTTGATATGTCTCCAACGTATCTATAATTTTTGATTGCTCCATGCCATATTATCTACTGTTTTGCACATTATTGGTCTTTATTATCCACTTTTACATTATTTTTGGGACTAACCTACTAACCGGAGGCCTAGCCTAGAATTGCTGTTTTTTGCCTGTTTTAAGGTTTCGAAGAAAAGGAATATCAAACGGAGTCCAAACGGAATGAAACCTTTGGGAACGTGATTTTCTCAACAAACAAGACCAGGAGACTTGGACCCTATGTCAAGACACAAGATAGGAGGCCACGAGGTAGGGGGCGCGCCTACCCCCCCTCCACCCAAGGCACGCCTACCCCCCTCCCCCCGAGGCGCGCCCTCCACCCACATGGGACCCCTGTTGCTCCACCGACGTACTCCTTCCTCCTATATATACCTCCGTACCCCCAAACGATCAGATGCGGAGCCAAAACCCTAATTCCACCGCTGAAACTTTTTGTATCCACAAGATCCCATCTTGGGGCCTGTTCCGGAGCTCCGCCGGAGTGGGCATCGATCATGGAGGGCTTCTACATCATCACCATAGCCCCTCCGATGAAGTGTGAGTAGTTCACCTCAGACCTACGGGTCCATAGTTATTAGCTAGATGGCTTCTTCTCTCTTTTTGGATCCCAATACAATGTTCTCCCCCTCTCTTGTGGAGAACTATTCAATGTAATCTTCTTTTTGCGGTGTTTTTGTTGAGACCTTTGAATTGTGGGTTTATGATCAAGTCTATCTATGAATAATATTTGAATCTTCTCTGAATTCTTTTATGTATGATTGGTTATCTTTGCAAGTCTCTTCGAATTATCAGTTTGGTTTGGCCTACTAGATTGATCTTTCTTGCAATGGGAGAAGTGCTTAGCTTTGGGTTCAATCTTGCGGTGTCCTTTCCCAGCGACAGTAGGGGCAGCAAGGCACGTATTGTCTTGTTGCCATCAAGGATAACAAGATGGGGTTTTCATCATATTGCATGAGTTTATCCCTCTACATCATGTCATCTTGCTTAAGGTGTTACTCTGTTTTCATTAACTTAATACTCTAGATGCATGCTGGATAGCGGTCGATGAGTGGAGTAATAGTAGTAGATGCACGGAGGAGTCGGTCTACTTGTCTCGGACGTGATGCCTATATACATGATCATACCTAGATATTCTCATAACTATGCTCAATTCTGTCAATTGCTCAACAGTAATTTGATCACCCACCGTAGAATATTTATGCTCTTGAGAGAAGCCACTAGTGAAACCTATGGCCCCCGGGTCTATCTTCATCATATTAATCTTCCAATACTTAGTAATTTCCTTTGCTTTTTACTTTGCTTTTATTTTACTTTGTATCTTTATCATAAAAATACCAAAAATATTATCTTATCATATCTATCAGATCTCACTCTTGTAAGTGGCCGTGTAGGGATTGACAACCCCTTATCACGTTGGTTGCGAGGATTTATTTGTTTTGTCCAGGTACGAGGGACTCACGCGTAGCCTCCTACTAGATTGATACCTTGGTTCTCAAAAACTAAGGGAAATACTTACGCTACTTTGTTGCATCATCCCTTCCTCTTTGGGGAAAACCAATGCAGTGCTCAAGAGGTAGCAATCATCGTCGCGTATTGGTGCGTGCCCCGGTGATCCGTAGATCGATCTTGCATGTTTTGCCTTGTTTTCCAATACGTCTCGCAGGTCCCGTGTGTTGCCCCGGGCCTTGGTATTTTTGTTTGAGTGGTGGCGGGGTGCAGGCTAAACTTCAGGTCGAAATGCCTCTCTGGCTCGGCCACGAGGTGGCCGGTCAGCCGCATCGTACACTGGTGGTGTAGGTTTCAATGCTTCCTCCTCGAGGTGGGGTAGCAACCCGTGCTTTGGGTAATTCTTGTAGGGGCGCTCGAGTTCGTATTCCTCGGCCGCAAGGACTTCGGTCCATCTGTCTGCTAGCAGATCTTGATCAGCTTGAAGCTATTGTTGCTTTTTCTTCAGGATATTTGTTGTGGCCATAAGCCGACGCTTGAAGCGCTCCTGCTCGACAGGATCCTCAGGCACGATAAATTCTTGGTCGCCAAGGCTCACCTCATTTTCGGAGAGAGGCATGTAATTGTCCTCCTCCGATTCTCCATCTACTGCCCGCTTTGGAGGGCTAGCTTGTTCACCCTCCAACTCTAAATCGTGCTGGAGGGGATTACTGTCGTCTTCGGCACTATCCGGAGTGTTATTGTCTCTTGTGCCGGTATCACTACTTTTGCTATGGCGGGACTTAGAGCGGCGCTGCTGACGTTGGCGCTTGGGTTGTTTCTTGGAGGGGTCTTCCTCTGATGTCTCGTCGCCATTGCCTTCTTTGGGGGTGTCCACTATGTATATGTCATGTGATGAAGTGGCTGTCCGGCGCCCTGTGGGCGCTGGTTCCTGTTCGTCTCCTGCATATTCGTCCATGTCGTCGATGTCTTCGGAGTCGAAGTTGAGCATGTCGGTTAAGTCATCGACAGTGGCTACTAAGTGGGTGGTGGGTGGGCAGCAAATTTCTTCGTCGTCCGCATCCCATTTTAGCCAGACATAGTTCGGCAAGGTTCTCCTGACAAGGAGAGAGACCTTAATGAATTTAGCACATCGCCGAAAGGCGAATGCTGAAAGATATCCGTGGAGGTGAACTGCATGATAGGCGCCCAGTCGGATTCGATAAGCACGGAGGCAGGCGGCTTGGAGTCTGTGGCCGGAGACGAAACCAGTGGTTCGGCGACACGACTCTCATAAGGGGTGAAGTCAGTATCTGGCTCCATCGCCACTAAGAGTGCGGCCTCCATGGCGGGGTCTATCCCTCTGTCCTTTGATGGCGCGATTTGCTCCGGATTGAAAGCCGGAGTAGTTGCAGATGAGATCTCCCGAACACTGTCTGACGGCAGAGTTACGTCGTGCCTATCATGACTGTGCGGCGCACCTGACACGGGACGAAGTCTTTGCGGATGTCGGCAGTGTAGTTTAAGTTTCCGAATCTGACCTGATGGACAGGGGCGTAGCTCTCGATCTGCTCTAGATGGCCAAGCGAATTTGCCCGCAGTGCAAAGCCGCCGAATACAAAGATCTGTCCGGGGAGGAAAACCTCACCCTTGACCGCATCGCTACCAATGATCGACAGAGCCATCAAGCCATCGCTACCAATGTCGGTGTCAAAACCGGCGGATCTCGGGTAGGGGGTCCCGAACTGTGCATCTAAGGCAGATGGAAACAGGAGGCAGGGGACACGATGTTTACCCAGGTTTGGGCCCTCTTGATGGAGGTAATACCCTACGGCCAACTTGATTGTTCTTGATGATATGAGTATTACAAGAGTTGATCTACCACGAGATCGTAGAGGCCTAGAAGCTTGCCTATGGTATGATTGTCTGATGTCCTACGGACTAAACCCTCTGGTTTATATAGACACCGGAGGGGGCTAGGGTTACACAGAGTCGGTTACAAGGGAGGAGATCTACATATCTGTATTGCCTAGCTTGCCTTCCACGCCGAGGAGAGTCCCATCCGGACACGCGACGAAGTCTTCAATATTGTATCTTCATTGTCCAATAGTCCAGCCAAAGGATACAGTCCGGCTGTCTGGAGACCCCCTAATCCAGGACTCCCTCATACGTACATGACCGGGAAACGGCCCTTCATTAATGCAGAGGAATCCCGAAGATTCCCCTGCATCATCGAGTGGTTGACCAGTCTCGTGCTTTATCATGACAGTCAGTTTTCAGCTTTCTCTACTAAGGTGCTCATCTGAATGAACCAGGGCACAATCGCAGTAGTTCACTCGGTGCCTCCTTAGTCGATAGAGCGGAACATAAGGTAGCAAAACACGGGAGCCGGGCAAACCCAACATTTGACCAAAGACATGATTCGGAGCTGATGTATATAAGGCCAAACTCACGACGCCGAACACTCCCTAAGGTATTCGGTCTTTATAACATATTCTGGGCTAAACAATGCCCTTAATAATAAACCCCGAGTGTCGAGGTACATGCAATATTCTGACGTGGCGAAATGCCAATAACGCCAGCATCCTTCTCGGTTGTATTGAGTATTCGGAGGATGTGAACAACAAGAGAGAGTAAAAAAGGTTTACATAGGGTCTTAATCTAAAAAGAAACCTTTGAGCGGGTCCCTGCTGCACGTCTGCGCCTGTGTCTCAGTTGTGCCGTGTCCTGGACAGGTGTAGCACAATTGTCATCTGTAAAAGAGAAGAACTTAGGTGAAAGTTGTCGTGCCAGAAAAAATTGGTTATTCTCGATAAACCATTAAAATTCAAGAGAAGTCAAGTTGAGTCGAACTAGCCCTGATTACATGCGGGAAGCCCCTGGTACCGTCTATGAGGGTTTAACCATCAAAATAATCTCAGGTATATCCAGTGATGCGCCGGACTCATCTAACCGTGTCCACGGTCTTGACGACCTGTCATTTATTCTGGTTGGTGAGGCCGTCTAGTGCTCTGCTGCTAAAGCCACCACACGTTCTTCTGCGTGTAGAGAATGCTCGATATTTCCACTAACTGTAATGGTGCCACGTGGACCAGGCATCTTAAGCTTAAGAGAAGTGTAATTTGGTACCGCATTAAAACAAGTGAAAGTTGTTCTTCCGAGTAGTGCTTGATAGCCGCTTCGGAATGGAGCAATGTCGAAGTCTAACTTCTCACTTCGGTAGTTGTCGGATGAACCGAATACAACCTCTAGTATTAGAGAGCCCGTGGAGCGGGCCTCTGGGCTTGGTATTACTCCCTTGAAGGTAGTATTACTGTGGCTGATTTTTGTCGGATCTATCCCCATTTTGTGGACTGTGTCCTGATATATCAGATTTAGACCACTGCCGCCATCCATAAGGACTCGTGTGAGATGGTATCCGTTTATTATTAGGTCTAACACCAAGGCAGCCAATCCTTCTTGTCGGATGCTTGTAGGGTGATCCCTGCGATCAAAAGTGATCGGGCAGGCCAACCAGGGGTTGAACTTAGGGGTGACGGGCTCTACGGCGCGTATGTCTCGGAGTGCATGTTTGCTTCTTATCTTCGTCACGTGGATCATGTTTACTGTTTTAGCCTCTGGTGGGAATTTTTTTGTCCTCCAGTGCTTTGCTGGCGAGGTTCGTCCTCGTCTTCGCTTGGCGTCTCCCCCCTTGTGTTCGGCGTTTAGCTTACCGGCCTGCTTGAAGACCCAGCATTCTCTATGGGAGTGATTTGCAGGTTTATCGGGGGTGCCATGAATCTGACATAGTTTGTCTAGAATCTTGTTTAGGATGGATGGTCCATGTCTGCTGCCTTTTAACGGCCTTTTCCGCTGACCTGGTCGAGAGCCCCTAAATCTGGTGTTTACCATCGTATTATCTCGGCTATCATCTTTATTTCGACGCTTGCTTTTACTGTGTCATGGTTTTCCATTGACATCCCTGACTTCGGATGTGCTTGGGTCGCTGGTGCTACTGCGGGCTAACCAGCTATCTTCGCCCGCGCAAAAGCGGGTCATGAGGCTTGTTAGTGCTGCAATTGTTCTCGGTTTTTCTTGGCCGAGGTGTCTGGCGAGCCATTCGTCTCGGACGCTATGCTTGAAAGCTGCTAAGGCTTCGCCATCCGGGCAGTCGACGATTTGGTTCTTTATAGTGAGAAACCTGTTCCAAAGCTTTCGGGCTGACTCTCCGGGCTGTTCAATTATATGACTTAAATCGTCTGCATCCGGAGGTCGGACATAGCTCCCTTGAAAATTAGCCCGAAAAGCATCCTCGAGCTCCTCCCAACTTCCAATTGAGTTTTCGGGGAGGCTTTTCAGCCAGTGCCGAGCTGGTCCTTTAAGCTTGAGGGGCATGTACTTGATGGCATGGAGATCGTCTCTGCGAGCCATATGGATATGGAGGATAAAGTCCTCAATCCAGACCCCAGGGTCTGTGGTCCCGTCGTACGCCTCTATGTTCACTGGTTTGAATCCTTCTGGAATTTCGTGGTCCAGCACCTCATCGGTGAAACATAGGGGGTGTGCGGCACACCTATATTTGGATGTATCATGGCATTCGGACGGTTGTAGTATTCGGTTTTGATTTTGTGTCGGAGCGCTCTTCCTAGATCCATAGATGGATCTGGTCATACTGGATTTTTGGCACAAGTCCTCACGTAGATCGTGTGTTGACTTATGTGTGGCCTTGTTAGCCGCTCTACCGCGGCCACAAGGTGGTTGATCCGGTCGGCTGGACATTTTATTTTTTGGCTGTGTGGGCTCTACGGCCTCATCGTCGAATTCAGGTAATAGCTTGCGCTTTGGATAGCTCTTTGTGTGGTAACTTCCACCATACTTTTCTTCGTTGTCGAGCACATTGTTCCACCAGTTGTTGAGCGTATTTTGTGCGGCCTTAAGCCTTTGCTTCTGCTTCTTCAGACTCCTTGTTGTGGCAATAAGCCTTCTGCGGAGGTTCTCTTGTTCCAAGTGCCTTTGTGGGAGGATGTCTGCATCTTCGTCCGGACTTTTTTCCACCTTAGAGGGGGGTTGATGAGGTTTATCCTCGGCGTCGCCGTGTTCGGACATTGGATCCGTACTATGTTCGCCGTTTGCAGTTTCATCGTGCTCTGCCGCTAGGTCAATGTGGTCATCGTTTCCTCTGGAGTCGACTGGAGTGTTATTTTCTCTTGCGCTGTTATCGCTGTTTTTGCCGAGGCGGGATTTTGAGCGGCGCCTATGCCGACGCTTTGCTTGCTTCTCGAGGGAGCTATTCTTCGCTGCATCCTACCATTCTTCGTCACTGTTTTCTTTGGGTGTATCCACCATGTATATGGCATGAGGTGAAGTGGCTATCCAGCGCCCTGTGGGCAGTGTTCCTGTTCCTCTCCTGCATCGTCATCCATGCCGTCGATGTCTTCGGAGTCGAAATCGAGCATGTCGGTTAAATCGTCGACAGAGGCTACTAAGTGGGTGGTGGGTGGGCAGCGAATTTATTCGTCGTCCGCATTCCATTCTAGCCGGACATAGTTCGGCCAAGGATCTCCTGACAAGGAGAGAGACCTTAATGAATTTAGCACGTCGCCAAAAGGTGAGTGCTGAAAGATATCCGCGGAGGTGAACTCCATGATCGGCGCCCAATCGGATTCGATAGGCATGGATGCAGGCGACTCTGAGTCCGTGGCCGGAGGCGAATCCAGTGGTTCGGGAACATGGCTCTTTTAAGGGGTGCAGTCAGTATCCGGCTCCATCGCCACTGAGAGTGCGGCCTCCAAGGAGAGGTCTATCCCCCCGTCCTCGGATGGGGCAATTTGCTCCGGAATGAGGGTCGGAGTAGTTGCAGGTGTGATCTCCCGAACACTGTCCGACGACGAGTAACTTCACGCTCGCCGTAATTGTGCGGCGCACCTAACATGGGCTCGAGTCCGTCGAAGATCAAGTCTCTGCGGATGTCGGCAGTGTAGTTTAAGTTTCTGAACCTGACCTGATGGCTAGGGGCGTAGCTCTCGATCTGCTCCAGTTGGCCAAGTGAGTTGGCCCGCAGTGCGAAGCCGCCGAATATGAAGATCTGTCCGGGGAGGAAAACCTCACCCTAGAGCGCATCGTTACTGATGATCGGAGGAGCCATCAAGTCTTACGGTGACGGCACAGTGGAACTCTCAATGAAAGCACCAATGTCGGTGTCAAAACCAGCGGATCTCGGGTAGGGGGTCCCGAACTGTGCGTCTAAGGCGGATGGTAACAGGAGGCGGGGGACATGATGTTTACCCAGGTTCGGGCCCTCTCGATGGAGGTAATACCCTACTTCCTGCTTGATTGATCTTGATAATATGAGTATTACAAGAGTTGATCTACCACGAGATCGTAGAGGCTAAACCTGTAACGCCCTCGATGCGGCTATATCTCCCACGTGTCGACGCACGGCTTAGAGGCATAACCGCATTGAAAGCAATGTCGCAAGTGAGGTAATCTTCACACAACCCATGTAATACATAAGGGAAAGAGATACATAGTTGGCTTACAATCGCCACTTCACACAATACATGAATAAAGCATTACATCATCCAAATACAATCAAGGTCCGACTACGGAACCAAAATAAAAGAAGAACCCCAAATGCGACAAACGTCCCCGATCAACCCCAACTGGGCTCCACTACTGACCAACTGGAACGAAACAACACAAAGGACAAGATCTTCATCGAGCTCCTCCTGAGCTTGGTTGTGTCATCTGCACGGACTCATCGGCACCTGCAAGCTGGTTTTGCAAGTATTTGTGAGCCACGGGGACTCAGCAATCTCGCACCCTCGCGATCAAGACTATTTAAGCTTATGGGTAAGGTAAAGGT
Source organism: Triticum aestivum (assembly GCF_018294505.1). Taxonomy (NCBI): domain Eukaryota; kingdom Viridiplantae; phylum Streptophyta; class Magnoliopsida; order Poales; family Poaceae; genus Triticum; species Triticum aestivum. The sequence continues at coordinate 176,106,689 of NC_057809.1, forward strand.
ATGAGGTGGAGCTGCAGCAAGCGACTAGCATGTATGGTGGCTAACATACGCAAATGAGAGCGAGAAGAGAAGGCAAAGCACGATCGATAAACTATGATCAAGAAGTGATCCTAGAACAACCTACGTCAAGCATAACTCCAACACCGTGTTCACTTCCCGGACTCCGCCGGAAAGAGACCATCACGGTTACACACGCGGTTGATGCATTTTAAATAAGTCAACTTCAGGTTTTCTACAACCGGACATTAACAAATTCCCATCTGCCCATAACCGCGGGCACGGCTTTCGAAAGTTCAATCCCTGCAGGGGTGTCCCAACTTAGCCCATGACAAGCTCTCACGGTCAACGAAGGAATAGACCTCCTCCCGAGACATTCCGATCAGACTCGGTATCCCGGTTCTACAGGACACTTCGACAAGTTAAAACAAATCCAGCAACACCACCCAGATGTGCCGACAAATCCCGATAGGAGCTGCACATATCTCGTTCTCAGGGCACACCGGATGAGCAAGACGTCGGGTAGGCCAGCCCAGAGTTGCCCCTGGTAGCCCCGGACATCGCTCGTTTGGACCAACACTCAGAGGAGCACTGGCCCGGGGGGGGGGTAAAATAATGATGACCCTCAGGAGCGCGACTCCCAAGGGAAAAGAAAAGGCTAGGTGGCAAATGGTAAAACCAATGTTGGGCATTGCTGGAAGAGTTTTATTCAAGGCGAACTGTCAAGGGGTTCCCATTATTACCCAACCGCGTAAGGGACGCAAAATCCGGGAACATAACACCGATATGACGGAAACTAGGGCGGCAAGAGTGGAACAAAACACCAGGCATAAGGCCGAGCCTTCCACCCTTTACCAAGTATATAGATGCATTAATTAAATAATATATATATAGTGATATCCCAACAAGTAAACATGTTCCAACAAGGAACAACAATTCCATGTTCCAACAAGGAACATACTTCAATCTTCACCTGCAACTAACAACGCTATAAGAGGGGCTGAGCAACGCGGTAACATAGCCAATCAATGGTTTGCTAGGACAAGGTGGGTTAGGGGCTTGGTTCAACAATATAGGAGGCATGGTAAGCAAGTGGTAGGTATCGTAGCATAGGCAAAGCAAAAGAGCGAGCAACTAGCAAGCAAAGATAGAAGTGATTTCGAGGGTATGATCATCTTGCCTGAGATCCCGCAAGGAAGAAGAATGAGTCCATGAAGAAGACAAACAGACGTAGTCAAACGAATCCTCACAACTCCGGAACGAAACCGAAGCTAACGCGAGAAGCATCCCGGAAAGGAGCAAACAACAAAGTAAACAACCATCACATAAGCATGGCATGATGCACAACCAGGTATGATGCATGTCCGGTTTAAATGAGGCATGTCATGGAAAAATGCACAAACAATCCTACAAATTAAATGGATCTCAATATGCAACGAGTTGCATATTGACAAAACACCACATGAATTATTTAGTTCTCTCTCGTTTAGGTACTCAACAATATTAAATATTGTTAGCATGCCAAGAGGTGAAGCATAAAGAAATTATCTATCTAGGCAATTTTAAATGAGGCCGGAACAACAAAACGACAAGTCCGGAAAATCCCAATATGCATTTAGCAATTTAATGCAAACAACAATTTTAAACATTTTAGTTGTTGTTATCATGATGCGGGTGACGTGAGCAAGTTTTATGCAAATTTAAGAAAAGTTGATAAGGGCATATTAAGAAGCATTTGTCAATGTGGCGGAAATGAAAAGGGGAGCCACGGCAACGATAACGAAATGGTGCCACCGCAACATTCCAGTTCCGGTAACTCGATTGAGATCCTGGTGCAAAGAAAGTGCGACGGGAGCGTGACATGCGATAGAAGGTGGGGTGCTCCCGGTTACCGGGTTCCCACATGACGGTGACAAGGTAAAATAGGGCAACGTGCACCGACAAATCGAGCACGGTGCAAGCACGAGCATCTCATACATCACACATGCATTCGTTCATGGCGGTCGTCTCGGGGTTATACCTTCGAAGCGTGCGTTATCGAGCGGTTCGGGTCAAGCGGTGTAGAGGAAGTAGACCTTCTCGGGACGTCGAGGGAAGTAGTGGTTCACGCGACGGTAGTCGAAGTAGTCGTCCTATCGTTCACCGGCGAACATCGGAGCGGTAGTGGTACATGTTTCGAAGAGGAACTTGACGAATCCGAGTAACTCGAGGTCGATGGTAGTCGTTCACGTTCATGGTTGCATGAGTTTCCATAGATGTTCGAGTCATCGGTAGCGGTTTTCGGTGAATCCCGAAACGGTCTTGGCGTCTTCATGCGTAGGGGTACTCGGCATCGTGGTACTTGGGTTTTCGGACTTGCCGATCTCGTTCTTGCAACGGTAGTCGAACTTGACGAAAAACGGGTCTCCTTGAGGACTTGATGCATCCAAGTTCTTCTGGTTTGTAGATGTACTCGGCGTTCTGAGTCTGGGTCTTGCCGGTCTTGATGGTCCGAAACGGACAAAACGCAAAGGAACCCGGGTGGCAGCATCAAGGAAGCGATGGTAGTGGTCAGCGGCAGGAAGCAGCAGTGGGTCCTGGTGGCCGGCATCGCCGGATCTCGCGGATAGGAGGCTGGCAACGCTACAGCCCCTGTCGTTCAACGCTGGGTGAAGCAGAGGGCGTCGCGTGGCGGTGCGGGCAGGGACTGGACGCGGGGCAGAGGTGGACTTGGGGCTCCGGCGGGAGGAACTTGTGGCGCAGGGGGCGGCGAGCTCGAGCAGATCCGGGCGAGGGTGGCTTGCAGCCCGGACGGGAGGTGAGTGGCGGCGGTAGCTTCGAGCTCGGCTAGCCACGGCCATGGAGGACGGCGGCGCTGAGGCGGGGCGATGACAGGGTGGCCTGGACGAGGCCGGAAGCCAAGGAGGGAGCGGTCGATGGAGCCCGGACCAGGAGTCGAGGCGGCAGAGCTCCTGCTCGGCGACAGGCGAGAGGAGGGACTGGCGGGATCGGGCGCGGGGCTCTGTGCGGGTGTGGAGTCGCCGGAGTTGGCCTCCAGTGGCGGCGCGAGAGCGCTCCGGGCGACGCAAGGAGAAGTAGAGGCGCGAGGTAGGAGAGGAGGGCGCTCGATGAGGAGAGGGCGAGGGGATCGAGCGGGTTCTGGCCTCTAGCGGCGCGAGGGAGACGAGGGAGACGAGGGAGAGGGAGAGAGCGATGCGGGAGGGGGTTAGGGTAAGCAGCGGGGCTGATTGGGCCTGGCCTTGGGCCGGCGCATGAGGGAGGGAGGCCCAGGAGGGCAGTGGTGCAGGCCTGGCCAGGGGTGCAGGCCGCCTCTCTCCCTAAATATCTCTCTTTTCCCATTTAAAAAGAAAACAGAAAAGAGAAGGAAAAGAAAGAGAAGGTTGGGATGGAAACTGGGCATGGGGATAATTTTACTGGACTCGCAAAAATGATCTTGATCCAAGAAAAGTATAAATGGGCATGTACCAAGTTTGGATTGGAACTCGTTTGAATTAAATTCAAATGAATTTGAATAAGAAGTGGGCGTTAGAAAGGTCCCAAAATGTTGAGATTTTTGGAAGACCTCCGGAAAAAGATAAAGAATTTATGGACGAAGTTTGAGGAGCAAACTCGAAGCGGAAAAGACATGTGATTATTGCAAGTGTGTTATAGGTGATCCCAAACTAATGGAATATTTTGTTATAGCTCCCTATAATATTGGGAGGATATGTTATAAAGAGAAATCACCACGTGAATTCCCTCGGTTTAAATGGATCAAAGATCCATGCCATTTATTTAGTTGAGTTAAGAAAAGAAATGACATGATGGCATGATGACATGATGCAATGAAATGCAATGGGCCAAACAAATCACACGACGAAACCTGGAAACCCTGGAAGGCATCTGAAGCTCCGGTCTTGGGGCGTTACAACACTCCACCACTATGAGAGGATCTCGTCCTGAGATCTAGAATGGCACCGGAGGGACAACGGAAGAGAAATTGACGAGGTAAAACTAAGTTGCTTCTTTGACAAACGAGTGAGACCAAAGAACCTTGCAAGGTTGATCAAATTTGAGAAAAGAATACAACGAGGGTGAACAAAGTTGAAAGCAGTCCGGTAGGGAAGAGTTTCAAGGAAGAACAAATTCGGACAGCACTCCGGTTGAAACGGAAGGCAAAAACTTGATAAAATGAAAAGAACTTGAGCAAAAGGGCACGACACTCCGGTTTAATGGATAGGCATGAAAGAAAAATGATCCTGACAAAGCAAGAAGATGGGTTGGAGAGAGCAACATCATAATGCCTCTGAAACGCAGGGAAACAAGATCTTGAGGGAGCACGCTTACAACAAATGCTAGAACGGAGTTGTTGGAAAACCAACAACGAAAAGAATAAGCTTGGTATGGTCTTATGGAAAACATCTCAAATTTTTTTGAGGTGACACCCGGCCACTCACGGGAAAAGAATTGGATTGATATGAACGAGGAGACGAGAAACTTATTTCACCGGAAGGATGAAATAAGAACTTGGGTCATTTATGAGCACCATAGGTAGCAACAATCCTTAGGGAACGCTCTAGGTGAAATATAACCCAAGGTAATTCCAACGAATAGGTTGATGGATTTAAAATACCCCATTCTTAACAACCTGTGAATCATGAAACATGAACTCAAATTATCAAGAATGACATAATACCACCTCCGATGATATGGTAGAGGGAATTGCACTCCGGATTGCAAGATGGAGAATGCTTGAGCTCCTCTGAAAAGAATCTCAATGAACACTTCGAGAAGGAATTAAATCCTTGATGAACCATCATGTAGAGCCTCCATGAAGAACTCCGGTAATAAAAGAATGATCAATCGAAAGGAAAGAGAAGTTGAAAACACAAGGTGAATCCTTGCAATGATTAGATAGATCTTTGGAATGATATAATTAAATAACTTTGAGCTCCGGAAAGAAAGATTAAACAAGTGAAACCGAGAGTTTTGATGAGGCTCTGGAATAAGGAATTGAATTTACTCAATGAAACAAGAATAAGAATTACATTATGTTTGTCCTTCATCAATTAAATTGATCATAAACAATGGATTTGGCACACTACTTATTCTCGTATCAAGGATTAAGAGAGATATAACGTAAACTTGAGAAAGTCTTCAACAATCCACCGGTAGAATTGGAAAGAACGAATGAATTGATATGATAAACAAGGAAGAGAAATATTGAACGAACCACCGTAAGAATTAAAAATGAACAAAGAAAAGATAAGGAAGACACCGGGAAAAATTAGCAAATGAACGAAGAAGCTTGAGGGGAATTTAGATACATCAGAACGAAGAGATCAAGAATTTATTAGAGGAAATTTGATTGATGCACCGGTAAACTTAGGAGGATGAGAGCTGAAAGCTGAGAATGAATAACTCTGAGATGATGGGCTCCGGATAATCAAACTGAGAAGACTCTTGAATTGCTCTGGATAGGTGAAAAGAATTCCCACAATCGAAAATAATTATGAGAGGATGGCAACAAGCTAGAATCACGAATCTCAGAGAGAACGGATAGATATGGAGGAAAAGTCTTCTTCGTTCTTCAAACCTGAGAATGACGATGAGAAACACCACCATAAATTGTTGATGCACTCCGGAATGCAAGAATGGAAAAGGTTGAGTCAACGATGAAAAGAATGTGAAAGATCTTGGAGAAAGGCATTTGACTGATGATAATTCATTCTTACGTCAATCTTGAAAAATAATTTGATAATATCTCCGGGAAAATAGAAGAGTCAGGTAAGATCCTGGGAAAAGACCTGTGGGTTAGGGCCCACTCAAAAGAAACACTGTAGAACAATTTAAAAGAGAGAATGCACCGGTTGAATTAAATGGCTAGAATGAGATAACAACCTCGAGATATCTTGAACGAATTAGGAATGAAAATATGAATCTTCTGAGATATCTTCAGCACTCCGGAACAAAAGAATAGCGAGAAGTGAATTATTATGAGGTGCACTGGTATGAGAAGGTATTTGAAACGAGGAAAAAGGGATATGAGATCAACACCGAAAGCTTGAATTGGTTCCACCGGAGAAGAAAGAGAATGAAAAATGATGAACTTGAGGTTCCGTTAGAATCTTCATGAGAATCACCGGGTAAGAACATTGAAGGAAAAGAAAGGAGAGACTTCGCATCAATAAAAGTATACTTGAATAAGAAGTTCGAGTCCTCGAAGAAAAAGGGTGGGTGGGCGGGAAAAACAAAGGCAACTTGGAGACGGATGAAACAAACACCATTGAGAAGAAGTGATAATAGATCTTGCGAATGTTGAACTGATCGGATCCACTTGAGGGGAGACACACCGGTTAAAAGGGATTGACAAAAACAATCTTGATGATCAAGAAGGATTAGTATTCACATAGGAGTATGAGAACACCGCTTAGGAAAGGTATGGAATCAACATTTGACCTCGAAGCAACTCGAATACCACAACTCAAAACAAAACAAATGATTGGCTTGCAGAATAAGCCGGAACAAAGATATGATAGAGATTTCGTCCGAAGTTTTCATGGTGGGGCCTACACGGGCTCGATCGTACAGCACCATCATGTACAAGGCAGTGCACATGACATACGAAGCGTCCCCGAGTCGGCATAGCCAAGGACTCTTTAAGACACAACGAGACCACTGTAAAACCAACCGTGAATAGGCGGACCACTAGACGTCGAACCCCAATTTCATATCATATATCCGTCGGAAAGATATCCTAAGAGCTACTTGAATTCCGACTTAAAAACTCCCGAAATTTTTCGGTTATGCAATCAGGTGTTGGGGATATAGGGGAAGCATAATATCTCACCCAAAACTAGCAAATCCTACATCCAGCTGTATCCATCCTTCAACACATAACCAAGAAACCTTCGGAAATCATCTACCTCAACCTTCGAAAAGCATCTGTTATACAAGTTATGGCAATACTCCCGAACTCCCGCCCCAGCACTGGGTGGCGTCGAGGTTATCTCACCAACGAACTGCATAAAAGAGATTTTCGATGTCGGCGTACTAAACTCAGGTATTCCAGAACTGCAACGATAAAATTATGACGACAACACCTCGGAGCTCAACTCCCCGGGACACTTCCACAAAACCCCTGACAGGAGGCACCAAGACAATGTTCTCGTCATAAAACCATCGGAACGATTCCAAGATACCCGCGTGATCCTAAAAAAATTTAGTGAAATTTGAGAAGAGAAGAGTCAAAACTCTACGTCAGGATGTCTTACCAGAGCGATGAGGAGACTGGGGAGTAAAAAGAATTCCTAAACTCTCCGATATATAATTCCTAAATGACTCAAAACATTTTTCTAGACTCAACAACGGCTGCTAGTTCGATCAAGCAATGGGGCTCCTAAGGTCGGGGAAGGCTCTGATTACCAACTTGTAACGCCCTCGATGCGGCTATATCTCCCACGTGTCGAAGCACGGCTTAGAGGCATAACCGCATTGAAAGCAATGTCGCAAGTGAGGTAATCTTCACACAACCCATGTAATACATAAGGGAAAGAGATACATAGTTGGCTTACAATCGCCACTTCACACAATACATGAATAAAGCATTACATCATCCAAATACAATCAAGGTCCGACTACGGAACCAAAATAAAAGAAGAACCCCAAATGCGACAAAGGTCCCCGATCGACCCCAACTGGGCTCCACTACTGACCAACTGGAACGAAACAACACAAAGGACAAGATCTTCATCGAGCTCCTCCTGAGCTTGGTTGCGTCATCTGCACGGACTCATCGGCACCTGCAAGCTGGTTTTGGAAGTATCTGTGAGCCACGGGGACTCAGCAATCTCGCACCCTCGCGATCAAGACTATTTAAGCTTATGGGTAAGGTAAAGGTATGAGGTGGAGCTGCAGCAAGCGACTAGCATATATGGTGGCTAACATACGCAAATGAGAGCGAGAAGAGAAGGCAAAGCACGGTCGATAAAAGTATGATCAAGAAGTGATCCTAAAAAAACCTACGTCAAGCATAACTCCAACACCGTGTTCACTTCCCGGACTCCGCCGGAAAGAGACCATCACGGTTATACACGCGGTTGATGCATTTTAAATAAAGTCCACTTCAGGTTTTCTACAACCGGACTTTAACAAATTCCCATCTGCCCATAACCGCGGGCACGGCTTTCAAAAGTTCAATCCCTGCAGGGGTGTCCCAACTTAGCCCATGACAAGCTCTCACGGTCAACGAAGGAATAGACCTCCTCCCGAGTCATTCCGATCAGACTCGGTATCTCGGTTCTACAGGACACATCGACAAGTTAAAACAAATCCAGCAACACCACCCAGATGTGCTGAAAAATCCCGATAGGAGCTGCACATATCTCATTCTCAGGGCACACCGGATGAGCAAGACGTCGGGTAGGCCAGCCCAGAGTTGCCCCTGGTAGCCCCGGACATCGCTCGGTTGGACCAACACTCAAAGTAGCACTGGCCCTGGGGGGGCGGGGTAAAATAATGATGACCCTCAGGAGCGTGACTCCCAAGGGAAAAGAAAAGGCTAGGTGGCAAATGGTAAAACCAATGTTGGGCATTGCTGGAAGAGTTTTATTCAAGGCGAACTGTCAAGGGGTTCCCATTATTACCCAACCACGTAAGGGACGCAAAATCCGGGAACATAACACCGATATGACGGAAACTAGGGCGGCAAGAGTGGAACAAAACACCAGGCATAAGGCCGAGCCTTCCACCCTTTACCAAGTATATAGATGCATTAATTAAATAATATATATATAGTGATATCCCAACAAGTAAACATGTTCCACCAAGGAACAACAATTCCATGTTCCAACAAGGAACATACTTCAATCTTCACCTGCAACTAACAACGCTATAAGAGGGGCTGAGCAACGCGGTAACATAGCCAATCAATGGTTTGCTAGGACAAGGTGGTTTAGGGGCTTGGTTCAACAATATAGGAGGCATGGTAAGCAAGTGGTAGGTATCGTAGCATAGGCAAAGCAAAAGAGCGAGCAACTAGCAAGCAAAGATAGAAGTGATTTTGAGGGTATGATCATCTTGCCTAAGATCCCGCAAGGAAGAAGAACGAGTCCATGAAAAAGACAAACGGACGTTGTCAAACGAATCCTCACAACTTCGGAACGAAACTGAAGCTAACGCGAGAAGCAACTCGGAATGGAGCAAACAACAAAGTAAACAACCATCACATAAGCATGGCATGATGCACAACCAGGTATGATGCATGTCCGGTTTAAATGAGGCATGTCATGGCAAAATGCACAAACAATCCTACAAATTAAATGGAGCTCAATATGCAACGAGTTGCATATTGACGAAACACCACATGAATTATTTAGTTCTCTCTCGTTTAGGTACTCAACAATATTAAATATTGTTAGCATGCCAAGAGGTGAAGCATAAAGAAACTATCTATCTAGGCAATTTTAAATGAGGCCGGAACAACAAAACGACAAGTCCGGAAAATCCCCATATGCATTTAGCAATTTAATGCAAACAACAATTTTAAACATTTTTAGTTGTTGTTATCATGATGCGGGTGACATGAGCAAGTTTTATGCAAATTTAAGAAAAGTTGACAAGGGCATATTAAGAAGCATTTGTCAACGTGGCGGAAATGAAAAGGGGAGCCATGACAACGATAACGAAACGGTGCCACGGCAACATTCCGGTTCCGGTAACTCGATTGAGATCCTGGTGCAAAGAAAGTGCGACGGGATCGTGACATGCTATAGAAGGTGGGGTGCTCCCGGTTACCGGGTTCCCACATGACAGTGACAAGGTAAAAGAGGGCAACGTGCGCCGACAAATCGAGCACGGTGCAAGCACGAGCATCTCATACATCACACATGCATTCGTTCACGGCGGTCGTCTCGGGGTTATACCTTCGAAGCGTGCGTTATCGGAGCGGTTCGGGTCAAGCGGTGTAGAGGAAGTAGACGTCCTCGGGACGTCGAGGGAAGTAGTGGTTCACGCGACGGTAGTCGAAGTAGTCGTCCTATCGTTCACCGGCGAACATCGGAGCGGTAGTGGTACATGTTTCAAAGAGGAACTTGACGAATCCGAGTAACTCAAGGTCGATGGTAGTCGTTCACGTTCATAGTTGCATGAGTTTCCATAGATGTTCGAGTCATCGGTAGCGGTTTTTGGTGAATCCCGAAACGGTCTTGGCGTCTTCATGCGTAGGGGTACTCGGCCTCGTGGTACTTGGGTTTTCGGACTTGCCGATCTCATTCTTGCAACGGTAGTCGAACTTGACGAAAAACGGGTCTCCTCGAGGACTTGATGCATCCAAGTTCTTCTGGTTTGTAGATGTACTCGGTGTTCTGAGTCTGGGTCTTGCCGGTCTTGATGGTCCGAAATGGACAAAACGCAAAGGAACCCGGGTGGCAGGATCAAGGAAGCGATGGTAGTGGTCAGCGGTAGGAAGCAGCAGCGGGTCCTGGTGGCCGGCATCGCCGGATCTCGCGGATAGGAGGCTGGCGACGCAGCAGCCCCTGTCGTTCAACGCAGGGTGAAGCAGAGGGCGTCGCGCGGCGGTGCGGGCAGGGACTGGACGCGGGGCAAAGGTGGACTTGGGGCTCCGGATAGGTGAAAAGAATTCCCACAATCGAAAATAATTATGAGAGGATGGCAACAAGCTAGAATCATGAATCTCAGAGAGAACGGATAGATATGGAGGAAAAGTCTCCTTCGTTCTTCAAAACCTGAGAATGACGACGAGAAACACCACCATAAATTGTTGATGCACTCCGGAATGCCAAATAGAAAAGGTTGAGTCAAAGATGAAAAGAATTTGAAAGATCTTGGAGAAAGGCATTTGACTGATGATAATTCATTCTTATGTCAATCTTGGAAAATAATTTGATAATATCTCCGGGAAAATTAGAAGAGTCAGGTAAGATCCTGGGAAAAGACCTATGGGTTAGGGCCCACTCAAAAGAAACACTGTAGAACAATTTAAAATAGAGAATGCACCGGTTGAATTAAATGGCTAGAATGAGATAACAACCGCGAGATATCTTGAACAAATTAGGAATGAAAATATGAATCTTCTGAGATATCTTCAGCACTCCGGAACAAAAGAATAGCGAGAAGAGAATTATTATGAGGTGCACTGGTATGAGAAGGTATTTGAAACGAGTAAAAAAGGAATATGAGATCAACACCGAAAGCTTGAATTAGTTCCACCGGAGAAGAAAGAGAATAAAAAATGATGAACTTGAGGTTCCATTAGAATCTTCATGAGAATCACCGGGTAAGAACATTGAAGGAACAGAAAGGAGAGACTTCGCATCAATAAAAGGATACTTGAATAAGAAGTTCGAGTCCTCGAAGAAAAAGGGTGGGTGGGCGGGAAAAACAAAGGCCACTTGGAGACGGATGAAACAAACACCGTTGAGAAGAAGTGATAATAGATCTTGCGAATGTTGAAGTGATCGGATCCACTTGAGGAGAGACACACCGGTTAAAAGGAATTGACAAAAACAATCTTGATGATCAAGAAGGATTAGTATTCACATAGGAGTATGAGAACACCGCTTAGGAAAGGTATGGAATCAACATTTGACCTCGAAGCAACTCGAATACCACAACTCGAAACAAAACAAATGATTGGCTTGCAGAATAAGCCGGAACAAACATATGATAGAGATTTCGTCCGAAGTTTTCGTGGTGGGGCCTACACGGGCTCGATCGTACAGCACCATCATGTACAAGGCAGTGCACATGACATACGAAGCGTCCCCAAGTCGGCATAGCCAAGGACTCTTTAAGACACAATGAGACCACTGTAAAACCAACCGTGAATAGGCGGACCACTAGACGTCGAACCCCAATTTCATATCATATATCCATCGGAAAGATATCCTAAGAGCTACTTGAATTCCCACTTAAAAACTCCCGGAATTTTTCGGTTATGCAATCAGGTGTTGGTGATATAGGGGAAGCATAATATCTCATCCAAAACTAGCAAATCGTACATCAAGCTGTATCCATCCTTCAACACATAACCAAGAAACCTTCGGAAATCGTCTACCTCAACCTTCGAAAAGCATCCGTTATACAAGTTATGGCAATACTCCGAACTCCCGCCCCAGTACTGGGTGGCGTCGAGGTTATCTCACCAACGAACTGCATAAAAGAGATTTTCGATGTCGGCGTACTAAACTCAGGTATTCTAGAACTTCAACGATAAAATTATGATGACAACACCTCGGAGCTCAACTCCCCAGGACACTTCCACCAAACCCCTGACAGGAGGCACCAAGACAATGTTCTCGTCATAAAACCATCGGAATGATTCCAAGATACCCGCATGATCCTAAAAAAAATTTAGTGAAATTTGAGAAGAGAAGAGTCAAAACTCTACGTCAGGATGTCTTACGAGAGCGATGGGGAGACTCGGGAGTAAAAAGAATTCCTAAAAACTCCGATATATAATTCCTAAATGACTCAAAACATTTTTCTAGACTCAACAACGGCTGCTAGTTCAATCAAGCAATGGGGCTCCTAACGTCGGGGAAGGCTCTGATTACCAACTTGTAACGCCCTCGATGCGGCTATATCTCCCACGTGTCGACGCACGGCTTAGAGGCATAACCGCATTGAAAGCAATGTCGCAAGTGAGGTAATCTTCACACAACCCATGTAATACATAAGGGAAAGAGATACATAGTTGGCTTACAATCGCCACTTCACACAATACATGAATAAAGCATTACATCATCCAAATACAATCAAGGTCCGACTATGGAACCAAAATAAAAGAGGAACCCCAAATGCGACAAAGGTCCCCGATCGACCCCAACTGGGCTCCACTACTGACCAAATGGAACGAAACAACACAAAGGACAAGATCTTCATCGAGATCCTCCTGAGCTTGGTTGCGTCATCTGCACGGACTCATCGGCACCTGCAAGCTGGTTTTGGAAGTATCTGTGAGCCACGGGGACTCAGCAATCTCGCACCCTCGCGATCAAGACTATTTAAGCTTATGGGTAAGGTAAAGGTATGAGGTGGAGCTGCAGCAAGCGACTAGCATATATGGTGGCTAACATACGCAAATGAGAGCGAGAAGAGAAGGCAAAGCATGGTCGATAAAAGTATGATCAAGAAGTGATCCTAAAACAACCTACGTCAAGCATAACTCCAACACCGTGTTCACTTCCCGGACTCCACCGGAAAGAGACCATCACGGTTACACACGCGGTTGATGCATTTTAAATAAAGTCAACTTCAGGTTTTCTACAACCGGACATTAACAAATCCCCATCTGCCCATAACCACGGGCATGGCTTTCGAAAGTTCAATCCCTGCAGGGGTGTCCCAACTTAGCCCATGACAAGCTCTCACGGTCAACGAAGGAATAGACCTCCTCCCGAGACATTCCGATCAGACTCGATATCTCGGTTCTACAGGACACTTCAACAAGTTAAAACAAATCCAGCAACACCACCCAGATGTGCCGACAAATCCCGATAGGAGCTGCACATATCTCGTTCTCAGGGCACACCGGATGAGCAAGACGTCGGGTAGGCCAGCCCAGAGTTGCCCTTGGTAGCCCCGGACATCGCTCGGTTGGACCAACACTCAGAGGAGCACTGGCCCGGGGGGGTAAAATAATGATGACCCTCAGGAGCGCGACTCCCAAGGGAAAAGAAAAGGCTAGGTGGCAAATGGTAAAACCAATGTTGGGCATTGCTGGAAGAGTTTTATTCAAGGCGAACTGTCAAGGGGTTCCCATTATTACCCAACCGCATAAGGGACACAGAATCCGGGAACATAACACCGATATGACGGAAACTAGGGCGGCAAGAGTGGAACAAAACACCAGGCATAAGGCCGAGCCTTCCACCCTTTACCAAGTATATAGATGCATTAATTAAATAATATATATAGTGATATCCCAACAAGTAAACATGTTCCAAGAAGGAGCAACAATTCCATGTTCCAACAAGGAACATACTTCAATCTTCACCTGCAACTAACAACGCTATAAGAGGGGCTGAGCAACACGGTAACATAGCCAATCAACGGTTTGCTAGGACAAGGTGGGTTAGGGGCTTGGTTCAACAATATAGGAGGCATGGTAAGCAAGTGGTAGGTATCATAGCATAGGCAAAGCAAAAGAGCGAGCAACTAGCAAGCAAAGATAGAAGTGATTTCGAGGGTATGATCATCTTGCCTGAGATCCCGCAAGGAAGAAGAACGAGTCCATGAAGAAGACAAACGGACGTAGTCAAACGAATCCTCACAACTCCGGAACGAAACCGAAGCTAACGCGAGAAGCAACCCGGAAAGGAGCAAAAAACAAAGTAAACAACCATCACATAAGCATGGCATGATGCACAACCAGGTATGATGCATGTCCAGTTTAAATGAGGCATGTCATGGCAAAATGCACAAGCAATCCTACAAATTAAATGGAGCTCAATATGCAACGAGTTGCATATTGACGAAACACCACATGAATTATTTAGTTCTCTCTCGTTTAGGTACTCAACAATATTAAATAGTGTTAGCATGCCAAGAGGTGAAGCATAAAGAAACTATCTATCTAGGCAATTTTAAATGAGGCCGGAACAACAAAATGACAAGTCCGGAAAATCCGCATATGCATTTAGCAATTTAATGCAAACAACAATTTTAAACATTTTTAGTTGTTGTTATCATGATGCGGGTGACATGAGCAAGTTTTATGCAAATTTAAGAAAAGTTGACAAGGGCATATTAAGAAGCATTTGTCAACGTGGCAGAAATGAAAAGGGGAGCCACGGCAACGATAACGAAACGGTGCCACGGCAACATTCCGGTTCTGGTAACTTGATTGAGATCCCGGTGCAAAGAAAGTGCGACGGGAGCATGACATGCGATAGAAGGTGGGGTGCTCCCAGTTACCGGGTTCCCACATGATGGTGACAAGGTAAAATAGGGCAACGTGCACCGACAAATCGAGCACGGTGCAAGCACGAGCATCTCATACATCACACATGCATTCGTTCACGGCGGTCGTCTCGGGGTTATACCTTCGAAGCGTGCGTTATCGGAGCGGTTCGGGTCAAGCGGTGTAGAGGAAGTAGACGTTCTCGGGACATCGAGGGAAGTAGTGGTTCGCGCGACGGTAGTCGAAGTAGTCGTCCTATCGTTCACCGGCGAATATCGGAGCGGTAGTGGTACATGTTTCGAAGAGGAACTTGACGAATCCGAGTAACTCAAGGTCGATGGTAGTCGTTCATGTTCATAGTTGCATGAGTTTCCATAGATGTTTGAGTCATCGGTAGCGGTTTTCGGTGAATCCTGAAACGGTCTTGGCGTATTCATGCGTAGGGGTACTCGGCGTCGTGGTACTTGGGTTTTCGGACTTGCCGATCTCATTCTTGCAACGGTAGTCGAACTTGACGAAAAACGGGTCTCCTCGAGGACTTGATGCATCCAAGTTCTTCTGGTTTGTAGATGTACTCGGCGTTCTGAGTCTGGGTCTTGATGGTCCGAAACGGACAAAACGCAAAGGAACCCGGGTGGCAGCATCAAGGAAGCGATGGTAGTGGTCAGCGGCAGGAAGCAGCAGCGGGTCCTGGTGGCCGGCATCGCCGGATCTCGCGGATAGGAGGCTGGCGACGCAGCAGCCCCTATCGTTCAACGCAGGGTGAAGCAGAGGGCGTCGGGCGGCGGTGTGGGCAGGGACTGGACGCGGGGCAGAGGTGGACTTGGGGCTCCGGTGGGAGGAACTTGCGGTGCAGGGGGCGGCGAGCTCGAGCAGATCCAGGCGAGGGTGGCTTGCAGCCTGGACGGGAGGTGAGTGGCAGCGGTAGCTTCGAGCTCAGCTAGCCGCAGCCATGGAGGACGGCGGCGCTGAGGCGGGGCGATGACAGGGTGGCCTGGACGAGGCCGGAAGCCGAGGCGGGAGCGGTCGACGGAGCCTGGACCAGGAGTCGAGGCGGCGGAGCTCCTGCTCGGCGACAGGCGAGACGAGGGACCAGCGGGATCGGGCGCGGGGCTCTGTGCGGGTGTGGAGTCGTCGGAGTTGGCCTCCAGTGGCGGCGCGAGAGCGCTCTAGGCGACACAAGGAGAAGTAGAGGCGCGAGGTAGGAGAGGAGGGCGCTCGATGAGGAGAGGGCGAGGGGAACGAGTGGGTTCTGTCCTCTAGCGGCGCGAGGGAGACGAGGGAGAGAGCGATGCGGGAGGGGGTTAGGGTAAGCAGCGGGGCTGATTGGGCCTGGCCTTGGGCCAACGCGTGAGGGAGGGAGGCCCAGGAGGGCAGTGGTGTAGGCCTGGCCAGGGGTGCAGGCCGCCTCTCTCCCTAAATATCTCTCTTTTCCCATTTAAAAAGAAAACAGAAAAGAGAAGGAAAAGAAAGAGAAGGTTGGGATGGAACCTGGGCATGGGGATAATTTTACTGGACTCGCAAAAATGATCTTGATCCAAGAAAAGTATAAATGGGCATGTACCAAGTTTGGATTGGAACTCGTTTGAATTAAATTCAAATGAGTTTGAATAAGAAGTGGGCGTTAGAAAGGTCCCAAAATGTTGAGATTTTTGGAAGACCTCCAGAAAAAGATAAAGAATTTATGGACGAAGTTTGACGAGCAAACTCGAAGCGGAAAAGACAAGTGATTATTGCAAGTTTGTTATAGGTGATCCCAAACTAATGGAATATTTCGTTATAGCTCCCTATAATATTGGGACGATATGTTATAAAGAGAAATCACCACGTGAATTCCCTAGGTTTAAATGGATCAAAGATCCATTTCATTTATTTAGTTGAGTTAAGAAAAGAAATGACATGATGGCATGATGACATGATGCAATGCACATGATGCAAAGATGAAATGCAACGGGCCAAGCAAATCACACGACAAAACCTGGAAACCCTGGAAGGCATCTGAAGCTCCGGTCTTGGGGCGTTACAAAACCCTAGAAGTTGGCCTATGGTATGATTGTTGTTGTCCTACGAACTAAATCCTCCGGTTTATACAGACACCGGAGGGGGCTAGGTCTACACAGAGTCGGTTACAAGGAAGGAGATCTACATATCTGTATTGCTAAGCTTGCCTTCCACGCCAAGGAGAGTCCCATCCGGACACGGGACGAAGTCTTCACTCTTGTATCTTCATAGTCCAACAGTCCGGCCAAAGAATATAGTCCGGCTGTCCGGAGACCCCCTAATCCAGGATCCCCTCAGTCAATCATTCCGGCCGAGCCACCACGCCCAGATGTTTGAATTTTATTCCCATTTCTTGCATGGGACCTATAAATTCACCCAAAGACACACATGTGATTTTTCAGCAAACTTTGGTGCATTGGAGCATGTGCTTGTAGTTCAAATTTGAATTATGCACATTAAATATTAAATGCCCAGAAACTCAAGTAATGCATAAAATGCCAGACGAACCCGAAATAATTCCAAATTTAAACACGACACTCATGTACTAGTTACATGTTTACTGTATGTAAATGTTCTAGCAATTCAAACACCATCCTTTCCCTCCGTAACACCATTTTGTATTTCAAAACATAATGAAAAAAATCAGGTATACCACAAACAGATTACTGGAAAGAATCATGTGGGATGCGATATAAAATATCTTGTGGCACCGTCTTGTCTGGCTTACGCAAGAAGCTTTGTCGTATATAGTCCACCGCCCCGCTTGAACACTTGCGCACCAGATTCTCGCGGCACCGAACGAATTTTTTTGCCACCGTGGAAATCTATCTCCCCCCTCCCTCCTACCAAAAGCCACATTTCGACTTTTCCTCCTTGCTTTCCAAGTTCAAACCTTCATTGCTGCTTACTGGCAGCTCAGCCTCCTCGCCGGTGACCCTTCTTCTTGCAGCACCGCTTCCTTGCCGGCTACCCTTCTTCTTGCAGCATTGCCTCCTCGCCGGCGACCCTTCTTCTTGCAGCATTGCCTCCTCGCCGGCGACCCTTCTTCTTGCTGCGCGGCCTCCTCGCCACCAACCCTTCTACTTGTTGTGCGGCCTCCTCGCCGCCGGCCCTTCTTCTTGCTGTGCGGCCTCGTCGATATGGTCAGGTAATCCACACCCTACCCACACCATCCTCCTCCTTTCCCGTCCCACATGCGCCGACTGACGGAGCGACACCTTCCACCGAAATTACTGCCCCTCCTCCAATTAAGTGCCGCCCACAGCCATTTTACACGCAGTATAACATGGAGCTGAGTAGCATGCGGTCGCACGCGTGAACAAAGTCGCTATGGCTGCCATTCGTGTCGCCCGCCAGATCTTGGAGGAGCACCTCGTCTTTGAGGCCACCGTCGACACCGCCACACGGTTGTCTACTTTAAAATACAATTTGTGATGTTTTCTCGAGGCCACCGCCAGTGCCTTCTAGTGATTTGTCCTCTCTAATGTTAATATGCAATCTGATGTTCAGTTAATAGTTTGGTCCTCTAAAATGTAATGTTCAGTTAACACTTTGGACCAACAATTGGTACATTTCTTAGTATTGTTCTCAAGAATTCTTTGTTTTGTTAACTGTCTTATCTTCCAGTACATGTTTCTATTCTGCAATGTTGTGCTCAGTTAACTATTTTGGTTCATTTGGTCTGCTGTCCATTTAACTATTTGGTTCAGTTCTGCAATTTGATTTTCATTTTCTATGGGTACAATTTTGTATCGTTATGCATGTGACACCAATCAAATTTGGTTGTACTCAATACATATTCTACTGATAGTATGGCAACTCTCAGTTAACCTGATCAAGATCTTCCTTATGTGTGTTGCAGGGAAACAATGGGAGACATTGCGGTTTACCATCAAGGTTTGTTCAAGCAGGGTCCTTTGGATAATAGCACATTATTGTGTAGTTGCAGGAATCATTCTAATATTTAGGTTTCTTACAATTTGGTCTTGCACATGTAGGTCCTGTTGTGAGAGGCTTAGACCCACTGTTCGACCCATTTTGAATATGGGGAAATAAGATGTCCATGAATATCAGTCCAGTCAAGAAACTCGGAAAGATTGTTAGGATGAAGAAACTTGTGATGAATAACAGCAAGATCTTTGTTTGCATAATGAAGAAGACATTAGTCAACTATAGGATGGTACCAACTCTTTTACCTTGTTTTTACCCCTTGCGCCATTTCAAAATTTACAACAACGATTTATACATAGCTTTGTTTTCAGTACTTTTCAAAGCAGTTCACCGATGATTACCTCTCAAACCGCCTACATGGTCAAGAGGCGAGGAAGGTATTCATTCAACATCCACGGTACAATATTGAAGTTTTGCCGAAGAGGACAAAGTTGGGCGGGCAATTATCCATAGCCACTGGCCAAAAGTTGCAAGGACATTTAACATCACTGAAGGCTCAATATTTGCCTTCCGCTTCTGCAGTTTCCCAGATGAGATTCATCTGTCTATTTACCGTGTATGATGCTACTTTCCAAATGTTTTTGATGTTGCATGTGAAACTTGGTGTTGTTGTGTAATGGCGTAACTGAGTGCCGAAGCTATCTGATGTAATTCGTTTATGAAATCCTGGTTGCTTTTATACGGATATGAAATATCTGGCGTGTTTATAAGAAATATCAGTTTGATTAGTATATGGATTATCAATAATAGGCTAATTACCCTGCTTATTGGGGTTTTCTATTGCAAACGGTTACTCAGACAGCACCATGGGCGATGAACTCAAACAACCCACACGGTTTCTAGAAAGTAGGCCTGTCCGATCAACTATCAATCACACACGGCTTTCGACAGTGAACTATTTGCGTTAGGCCACCTTGCACAAACGTTTCCACACAAAGAACAGTGTGTGATATACATACCTATGGAAATGTTTTTCTAGGATTCACCATGTGGGATGTACATACCTATGGAAATGATTTTCTGGGATTCACCGTGTGGGATGTATATACCTGCGGAAATGATTTTCTGCGATTCAACGTGTGGGATGTACATACCTATGGAAATGATTTTCTCGGATTACCGTGTGGGATGTACATACCTACGAAAATGATTGGGTTTCGATGCCTCGCCTGATCGCACACGGCCCCAGCCTGGGTCCTAGGAGGGCCTATCCCCGATGATTTCTGGGTCTTGTGGGAAGGACACTCTATCGCACACACTCACTTGGCGACGGTTCCAAATGCCATCGCAGAATGGGGTTAAAAACCGTTTGTTTAGGACGTCAATGTACCAGTGTAAGGAAATATAAATAACTACTTTATTATTGCCTCTAGGGCATATTTCCTTCAGTCTCCCACTTGCACTAGAGTCAATAATCTAGATTACATAGTAATGATTCTAACACCCATGGAATGTTGGTGTTGATCATGTTTTTCCCGTGAGAGAGGCTTAGTCAATGGGTCTACAACATTCAGATCCATATGTATCTTGCAAATCTCTATGTCTCCCTCCTTGACCTAATCACGGATGGAATTGAAGCATCTCTTGATGTGTTTGGTTCTCTTGTGAAATCTGGATTCCTTCGCCAAGGTAATTGCTCCAGTATTGTCACAAAAGATTTTTCATTAGACCCGATGCACTAGGTATGACACCTAGATCGGATATGAACTCCTTCATTTGCTGCTTCCGAAGCAGCTATGTACTCCGCTTCACACGTAGATCCCACCACGACACTCTACTTGGAACTGCACCAACTGACAGCTCCACCATTCAATATAAATACGTATCCGGTTTGTGACTTAGAGTCATCCGGATGAGTGTCAAAGCTTGCATCGACGTAACCATTTACGACAAGCTCTTTGTCATCTCCGTAAACGAGAAACATATCCTTAGTACTTTTCAGGTATTTCAGGATGTTCTTGACCGTTATCCAGTGATCCACTCCTGGATTACTTTGGTACCTCCCTGCTAAACTAATAGCAAGGCACACATCAGGTCTGGTACACAGCATTGCATACATGATAGAACCTATGGACGAGGCATAGGGAATGACTTTCATTTTCTCTCTATCTTCTGCAGTGGTCGGGCATTGAGCCTGACTCAACTTCACACATTGTAACATAGGCAAGAACCCTTTCTTTGACTAATCCATTTTGAACTTCAAAACTTTATCAAGGTATTTGCTTTGTGAAAGTCCAATTAAGCGTCTTGATCTATCTCTATAGATCTTGATGCCCAATATATAAGCAGCTTGACCAAGGTCTTTCATTGAAATATTCCTATTCGAGTATCCTTTTATGCTATTCAGAAATTCAGTATCATTTCCAATTAACAGTATCTCATCCACATATAATATCAGGAATGCTACAGAGCTCCCACTCACTTTCTTTTAAATACATGCTTCTCCAAAAGTCTGTTTAAAACCATATGCTTTGATCACACTATCAAAGCATATATTCCAACTCCGAGAGGCTTGCACCAGTCCATAAATGGATCGCTGGAGCTTGCACACTTTGTTAGCACCTTTTGGATCGACAAAACCTTCTGGTTGCATCATATACAACTCTTCTTTAAGATATCCATTAAGGAATGCAGTTTTGACATCCATTTGCAAAATTTCATAATCATAAAATGCGGCAATTGCTAGCATGATTTGGACAGAGTTAAGCATCGCTACGGGTGAGAAGGTCTGATCATAGTCAACTCCTTGAACTTGTCGAAAACCTTTCGCAACAAGTCTAGCTTTGTAGACAGCAACATTATCGTTAGTGTCAGTCTTCTTCTTGAAGATCCATTTATTTTCTATTGCTTACCGATCATCGGGCAAGTCAATCAAAGTCCGCACTTTGTTCTCATACATGGATCCCATCTCAGATTTCACGACCTCAAGCCATTTTTCGGAATCTGGGCTCATCATCGCTTCTGCATAGTTCGTAGGTTCGTCATGGTCAAATAACATGACTTCCAAAACGGGATTACCATATCACTCTAGTGCGGATCTTACTCTAGTTGACCTACGAGGTTCGGTAGTAACTTGATCAGAAGTTTCATGATCATCATCATTAGCTTCCTCACTATTTGGTATAGGAATCACTGGAACTGATTTCTGTGATGAACTACTTTCAAATTCCGGAGAAGGTACAATTACCTCATCAAGTTCTACTTTCCTCCCACTCACTTATTTCGAGAGAAACTCCTCTAGAAAGGATCCATTCTTAGCAACAAATGTCTTGCCTTCGGATCCGTGATAGAAGGTGTACCCAACAATCTCCTTTGGGTATCCTATTAAGACACATTTCTCCGATTAGGGTTTGAGATTATCAGGTTGAAGCTTTTTCACATAAGCATCGCAGCCCCAAATTTTAAGAAATGACAACTTGGGTTTCTTGCCAAACCACAATTCATATGGTGTCGTCTCAACGGATTTAGATGGTGCCCTATTTAATGTGAATGCAGCTGTCTCTAAAGCATAACCACAAAACGATAGCGGTAAATCAGTAAGAGACATCATAGATCACACCATATCTAATAAAGTACTATTATGACGTTCGGACACACCATTACGCTGTGGTGTTCCAGGTGGCGTGAGTTGCGAAACTATTCCACGTTGTTTCAAATGAAGACCAAACTAGTAACTCAAATATTCACCTCCATGATGAGATCGTAGAAACTTTATTTTCTTGTAACAATGATTTTCCACTTTACTCTGAAATTCTTTAAACTTTTCAAATGTTTTAGACTTATGTTTCATCAAGTAGATATACCCATATCTGCTCAAATCATTTGTGAAGGTCAGAAAATAATGATACCCGCTGCTAGCCTCAACACTCATCGGACCTCATACATCAGTATGTATTATTTCCAACTAGTCTATTGCTTGCTCCATTGTTCCGGAGAACGGAGTCTTAGTCATCTTGCCCATGAGGCATGGTTCGCAAGCATCAAGTGATTCATAATCAAGTGATTCCAAAAGTCCATTAGCGTGGAGTTTCTTCATGCGCTTTACACCAATATGACCTAAACGGCAGTGCCACAAATAAGTTGCACTATCATTATTAAACTTGTATCTTTTGGCTTCAATAGTATGAATATGTGTATCACTACTATCGAGATTCAACAAAAATAGACCACTCATCAAGGGTGCATGACCATAAAAGATATTACTCATATAAATAGAACAACCATTATTCTATGATTTAAATGAATAACCATCTCGCATCAAACTAGATCCAGATATAATGTTCATGCTTAATGCTGGCACCAAATAACAATTATTTAGGTCTAAAACTAATCCCGAAGGTAGATGTAGAGGTAGTGTGCCGACGGCGATCACATTGATTTCAGAACCATTTCCCACGCGCATCGTCACCTCGTCCTTAGCCAATCCTCATTTAATATGTAGCCCCCTGTTTCGAGTTGCAAATATGAGCAACATAACAAGTATCAAATACCCAAGCTCTACTACGAGCATTCATAAGGTACACATCAATAACATGTATATCAAATATACCTTTCACTTTGCCATCCTTCTTATCCGCCAAATACTTGGGGCAGTTCCGCTTCCAGTGACTAGTCCCTTTGCAGTAGAAGCACTCAGTCTTAGGCTTAGGTCAAAACTTGGGCTTCTTCACTTGAGCAGCAACTTGCTTATCGTTCCTCTTGAGATTCCCCTTCTTCCCTTTGCCCTTCTTCTTGAAACTAGTGGTCTTGTTAACCATCAACACTTGATACTCCTTCTTGATTTCTACCTCTCTGGCCTTTAGCATCGCGAAGAGCTCGAGAATTGTCTTATCCATCCCTTGCATATTATAGTTCATCATGAAGCTTTTGTAGCTTGGTGGCAGTGATTGAAGAACTCTGTCAATGACACTATCATCAGGAAGATTAACTCCGAGTTGAGTCAATTGGTTGTGGTAGCCAAACATTCTGAGTATATGTTCACTAACAGAACTATTCTCCTCCATCTTGTAGCTGTAGAACTTATTGGAGACTTCATATCTCTCAATCTGAGCATTTTCTTGAAATATTAACTTCAACTCCTGGAACATCTCATATGCTTCATGACATTCAAAACGTCATTGAAGTCCCGGTTCTAAGACGTAAAGCATGGCACACTGAACTATCGAGTATTCATTAGCTTTGCTCTGCCAGACATTCAGAACGTCCGGAGTTGCTCATGTAGCGGGTCTTGCACCTAGCGGTGCTTCCAGGACGTAATTCTTCTGTGCAGCAATGAGGATAATCCTTAAGTTACGGACCCACTCCGTGTACCTAGTTGCTGCCATCATCTTTCAACTTAGCTTTCTCTAGGAACACATTAAAATTCAAGGGAACGGTAGCACAGGCCATTGATCTACAATAACGTAGACATGCAAAATACTATCAGGTACTAAATTCATGACAAATTAATGTTCAATTAATCATATTACTTAAGAACTCCCACTTAGATAGACATCTCTCTAGTCATCTCAATGATCACGTGATCCATATCAACTAAACCATGTCCGATCATCACATGAGATGGAGTAGTTTTCAATGGTGAACATCACTATGTTGATCATATCTACTATATGATTCACGGTCGACCTTTCGGTCTCAGTGTTCTGAGGCCATATCTGCATATGCTAGGCTCGTCAAGTTTAACCCAAGTATTCTGCACGTGCAAAACTAGCTTGCACCCATTATATATGAACGTAGAGCTTATCACACCCGATCATCATGTGGTGTCTCAGCACGACGAACTGTAGCAACGGTACATACTCAGGGAGAACACTTATACCTTGAAATTTAGTGAGAGATCATCTTATAATGCCACTGCCGTACTAAGAAAAATAAGATGCTTAAAAGATAAAAATCACATGCAATGAAAATAAGTGATATGATATGGACATTATCATCTTGTGCCTTTGATCTCCATCTCCAAAGCACCGTCATGATCACCATCATCACTGGCTTAACACCTTGATCTCCATCGTAGCATCGTTGTCGTCTCGCCAACTATTGCTTCTACGACTATCGCTACCGCTTAGTGATAAAGTAAAGCAATTACATGGTGACTGCAAGTCATACAATCAAGCGACAACCATAAGGCTACTGCCACTTGCCGATAATGCTTACAAAACATGATCATCTCATACAACAATTTATATCTCATCATGTCTTAACCATATAACATCACAAAATTCCATGCAAAAACAAGTTAGACATCCTCTACTTTGTTGTTGCATGTTTTACGTAGCTGCTATGGGCTTCTAGCAAGAACCGTTCTTACCTACGCATCAAAACCACAACAATTTTTCGTCAAGTGTGCTGTTTTAACCTTCAACAAGGACCGGGCATAGTCAAACTCAATTCAACTAAAGTTGGAGAAACAGACACCCGCTAGCTACCTGTGTGCGAAGCACGTCGGTGGAACCAGTCTATTGAACGCGGTCATATAATGTCGGTCCGGGCTGCTTCATCCAACATTACCACCAAATCAAAGTAAGACGTTGCTGGTAAGCAGTATGACTATTATCTCCCACAACTCATTGTGTTCTACTTGTGCATATAACATCTACACATAGACCTGGCTCAGATGCCACTGTTGGGGAATGTAGTATTTCCAAAAAATTCCAACCATCGTGCCAGATCTATCTAGGAGAAGCATAGCAACGAGTGGGGAGAGTGTGTCCACGTACCCTCGTAGACCGAAAGCGGAAGCATTTAGTAACGCAGTTGATGTAGTCGAACGTCTTCGCGATCCAACCGGTCCAAGTACCGAATGTACGACACCTCCGCGTTCAGCACATGTTCAGGTCAATGACGTCCCTCGATCTCTTGATCCAGTTAAGGACGAGGGAGAGTTCCGGTAGCATGATTGCGTGGTGATGGTGATGATGAAGTTACTGACGCAGGGCTTCGCCTAAGCACTATGACGATATGACTGAGGTGTGTAACTGTGGTGGGGGGGCACTGCACAGGGCTAAGAGAAGACTTGGTGTGCCTTTGGGGGGCCCCACTCCCACATATATAAAGGGCGAGGAGAGGTGGCTGGCCCAAGGGGGGCGCGCCAGGTGTGGGGAGTCCTACTAGGACTCCCTAGTCCAAGTAGGATTCTCCTCTCCTTTTTCCTTTTTCAGAATAGCAAAGAGGGAAAGAGAGGAGGACTAGGAGAGGGAAAGGGGGGGCGCTGCCCCACCCCTTGTCCAATTCGGATTGGCAAGGGGGGTGCCACCTCCCCGGCCGTCTCTCCTCCACTAGGGCCCATGTGTGGCCCATTAACTTCCCGGGGGGGTCCGATAACCCCCGGTACTCCGAGACTTATCCGATACTTCCCGAAACCATGCTGACGTCCGAATATAACCTTCTAATATATGAATCTTCACCTCTAAACTATTTCAAGACTCCTCGCCATGTCCGTGATCTCATTCGGGTCTCCGAACAAACTTCGGTCATCAAATCACATAACTCATAATACAAATTGTCATCGAACGTTAAGCGTGCGGACCCTATGGGTTCGAGAACTATGTAGACATGACCGAGACACATCTCCGGTCAATAACCAATAGCGGAACCTAGATGCTCATATTGGCTCCTACATATTCTACGAAGATCTTTATCGATCAAACCACATAACAACATATGTTGTTTCCTTTGTCATCGGTATGTTACTTGCCCGAGATTCGATCGTTGGTATCATCATACCTAGTTCAATCTCATTACTGGCAAGTCTCTTTACTCGTTACATAATGCATCATCCCGTGACTAACTCATTAGACACATTGCTTGCAAGGCTTATAGTGATGTGCATTACTGAGAGAGCCAAGAGGTACCTCTCTGACACATGGAGTGACAAATCCTAATCTCGATCTATGCCAACTCAACAAACACCATCGGAGACACCTGTAGAGCATCTTTATAATCACCCAATTACGCTGTGACGTTTGATAGAACACAAGGTGTTCCTCCGGTATTCGGGACTTGCATAATCTCATAGTCAGAGGAACATGTATAAGTCATGATGAAAGCAATAGAAATAAAACTAAACGATCATTATGCTAAGCTAACGGATGGGTCTTGTCCATCACATCATTCTCTAATGATGTGATCCCGTTTATCAAATGACAACCCTTGTCTATGGTCAGGAAACTTAACTGTCTTTAGTTAATGAGCTAGTCTAGTAGAGGCACACTAGGGACACTCTGTTTGTCTATGTATTCACACATGTACTAAGTTTCCGGTTAATACAATTCTAGCATGAATAATAAAAATTTATCATGATATAGGGAAATATAAATAACAACTTTATTATTGCATCTAGGGCATATTTCCTTCAGAAACTACTGAGATCACTTGACAACTCATTTGACACTTGGCTTCAGAGATCTCGATCCATCTGACATACTTGAGAGGCTCAACATACATGAATTCCAGCTATTTGAGAAGATAGATATCTATTGTCCCAACTATGGCCGATCTCATGCTTTGAAGGCAAAGGATGTATCGTCATATGAAGAATCTGACTACAGTTCTGATGATCCTGAAGACATAGGCAAAGAGCTAGCAATGCTTGCGAGGAAATTCCAAAAGTTCTCCAAGAAGAATCACTTCAGAAAGTCTTCAAGATCCAGCTCCAAGAAAGATGAGGCTTCCACTCATGACTACAAATAGAGAACATGCCACAAATGCAAGAAGCTGGGCCACTATATATCTGAATGTTCTCAATGGGACAAGGAGGCAAATAAAAAAATAAGAAGAGCATGGAATATGATTCTGACGATAAGAAGAAGAAATCCTCAAAGTCTTCTTCAAAGTCTTCATCTTACAAGAAGAGCTCATCTGGCAAGGCATGTGTGTTCATTGGTAAGGAAATGGACTCAGAGCAGGAGTATGCTTTTGAGGAGGCAGAGGTGGACTCTGAGGAGTAGTCTGATTCAGGGATGGCAAACCTGGCTCTAGCTTCGGCATTCGTCGCCAAGTCCATCTTCAACACTGAAGACAATTGTCACGACACTGACGGTGAAGCAAAAGATGAAGATGGTTCTGCTTCCACCTACTACTTCATGGCACGAGGTGCTAAGGTAAACTCTCGCGGTGCTTACTTTCAGACCTCTAGTGAAGATGAATCTGATTGTGAATCCAAACCAGCTATAAAACTCTTGCTAAGATTGCAACTGAACAACAAACATCCATGGAAAAGATTCAAAAATGTCTAGACAAAAGTGACGACCTATTGGACGAGGAAATGAATCGAACTCAGTCCTGAATTAAAGACATCAAAAGCTTTCCTATGATTATCTTCAAAGGAAGTAAGATCTAGAGAAACTGGGAGTGTCTCATGAAGATCTTCAAAAAGAAAATGATTCACTACTCGCTCAACAGATCAGTTCGGCTCAGGAAGATTTTGTGCCACCTTGCTTAAAATGCCTTGAGCGTGATAATGCTATCTCTATTGCTGAATGTTCTATAGCTTCTAAAGTTGCAATATCTTCAACTATTGATGTGGTAACTAACCCCTCTTCTGTGGATACCACTACTATTGCTCATGAGAATGCCAAGTTGAAGACATTGCTTGAAACAGGTATGTATAAAAGCCTCAAAGGGAATCAGACAATATGTGATGTCCTCAAGAAATAGATTCTGAACCGAAACTCTAGGACCGAGAGTGTTGGTTTCGAGAGAAACATGAATGTTGATGGTTCTTACTGGAAGCCAGAGCGGTAACCCAAAACCACATGGGTTGCTGCAAAGGGCCCTTCAGTGGATGCATCCACCTTATCTGGCTTCACTTGTGCTAAGCCTATTGTCATTGACTAGTCATTTTTCTCAAACTATAAACTATTCACGAATC
Source organism: Triticum aestivum (assembly GCF_018294505.1). NCBI lineage: Eukaryota > Viridiplantae > Streptophyta > Magnoliopsida > Poales > Poaceae > Triticum > Triticum aestivum. The sequence goes on from NC_057809.1 coordinate 176,135,410, forward strand.
AGAACGGTGAAGTGTTTGCCATGTTTATGGGAACTAACTATAGGAGTGGGTCACCTATGAAGAAGATCTGGATTCCTAAAAGTTGTCCTGAGAAGCTTCATGTGAATGTCATCATGACACTACCAGGGAATAAGACAAACCCTAGATAAAAGGCTTCATATGGCCCTAAGTCTTCATACAGACATAGGACCTCACAAGCACCCTAATGCCAATGTTTTGCAGGGAAACTATCATCAGACTCATGAATATGAGCATGTTTCTTCAAACTGTTATGTTCACAAATCAAAGAATTTTTCTGCATATTCTTTTGAGTACTATTCACCTCCTGCAAAACTATTTGCTAGGCCTTCAAAGCCAAAGTTCTCAGATGCTTCACTTAGACTCATTGCTTCTAAGACACTCCTTAAGATGTGGGTGGTTAAGAAGAATTAACTTCTCTTGCAGGGTCGGGTCTCCAGTCAAAAATCATTGGCTTCCGAAGACAATGCTAGGGACCTAAAGCATCTCATGGGATGCAAGATAAAATGCCAAAATTGTCTTACCATTTACTTCGTCCCTGAATTTCTCGATGAACATCCTATCTTACCATCCAAGAATCTTACATTTGATAGTATGCTTGTTTGCCAAATGTTTCTCCTTCACAATACTCTTTGTGAAGCCTATCCTACTAACCTCCCTATAGGGTACAACTCTGAAAGCTATAGAATAGATTATGGACAATGGATGGACAAATCACATGACTGGTGATCGAAGTCTTCTCATGGATTCTACTCTTCGACCATCTACTAAAAGCCATATCACATTTGCTGACACTCATAAGTAGAGTTGCTATCTCAAAGGATCAACACATGGATAAAGTGATGCTTGTTAAATCCCTTGGATACAACTTAATATCTACCTCAATGCTTTGTGATCTTGATATGATTGTGAGATTTGGAAATATCCATGCCTTGTGCTTATGGCTTTTGACAAATCTCTAGTATTCGAAGGTTCACTAGTATGCATTAGTGTTATACAAATGGTTTTTAACCCCTTTCCGCGATGGCATTTGGAACCGTCGCCAAGTGAGTGTGGGCGATAGTGGGGTCCTTCCCACACAACCCAAAAATCATCGGGGATAGGCCCTCTTGGGACACAGGCTGGGGACGTCTGCGATCGAGCGAGGCATCGAAACCCAATCACTTCCGTAGGTATGTACATCCCACACGGTGAATCCCAGAAAAACATTTCCGTAGGTATGTTGTCGGTGTCAAAACCGGTGGATCTCGGGTAGGGGGTCCCGAACTGTGCATCTAAGGCGGATGGTAACAAGAGGCGGGGGACACGATGTTTACCCAGGTTCGTCAGAGCTAAATCTTGCTCGTCGTGATCGTGCGGCGCACCTGACATGGGCTTGAATCCGTCGAAGATCAAGTCTCCGCGGATGTCGGCGGTGTAGTTTAAGTTTCCGAACCTGACCTGATGGCCAGGGGCGTAGCTCTCGATCTGCTCCAGATGGCCAAGCGAGTTGGCCCGCAGTGCGAAACCGCCGAATACGAAGATCTGTTCGGGGAGGAAAACCTCACCCTGGACCGCATCATTACCGATGATCGAAGGAGACATCAAGCCTTACGGTGACGGCACAGTGGAACTCTCAATGAAAGCACCAATGTCGGTGTCAAAACTGGCAGATCTCGGGTAGGGGGTCCCGAACTGTGCATCTAAGGACGATGGTAACAGGAGGCGGGGGACATGATGTTTACCCAGGTTCGGGCCCTCTCGATGGAGGTAATACCCTACTTCCTGCTTGATTGATCTTGATGATATGATTATTACAAGAGTTGATCTACCACGAGATTGTAGAGGCCAAACCCTAGAAGCTAGCCTATGGTATGATTGTTGTCATCCTATGGACTAAACCCTCCGGTTTATATAGACACCGGAGGGGGCTAGGGTTACACAGAGTCGGTTACAAGGAAAAAGATCTACATATCCGTATTGCCAAGCTTGCCTTTCACGCCAAGGAGAGTCCCATCCGGACACGGGACGAAGTCTTCAATCTTGTATCTTCATAGTCCAACAGTCCGGCCAAAGGATATAGTCTGGCTATCCGGAGACCCCCTAATCCAGGACTCCCTCATATGTACATCCCACATGATGAATCCCAGAAAAACATTTCCGTAGGTATGTACATCCCACATGGTGAATCCCAGAAAATCATTTCCGTACATATGCATATCACACACAGTCAGTCCAACACTGGTACGCGTCGGTGCTAAACAAACGGTTTTAACCCCTTTTCGCGATGGCATTCAGAACCGTCGCCAAGTGAGTGTGGGCGATAGGGGGGTCCTTCCCACACGACCCAGAAACCTTTGGGGATATGCCCTCCTAGCACACACGCTTGCAAAAATGAGGTCGTGTGCGACCGGCGAGCAGTCAAATGCAGAAATATGTACATTGGTGCTCAAAAAAATACAATTATACAAGCAAAATCATTTCCGGTCATAAGTACATCCCACACAGTCAGTCACCTCTAAATGTTTTTGTTCGTATATACATCAAACATAGTCACTCCAAGGAAAACATTTGCGCAAGGTGGCGTGACGCAAACAGTTTTGAAGAGAATGGCGTGTGTGATTGTTCATTGATCCAACACGGTTTATTCCTAGAAACTGTGTGCGTTGCCTGAGGTCATCGTCCACAGTGTTTTCTCATTAACCATTTGCAATAGGAAAACCAAATTAGCAAGCTAATTGTCCAATTAGTAGGCTAATTGCCCTATTATTAATAATCCATTTACTAATCTAATTGACATTCATATTAACCACATAATATATTCCATTTCCATATTAAGGAAGCAATAGTTCATAATTGAAATACATCGCAGTACAACATGATATAGCTTTAGCACTCAACTACCCCATTACACAACTGCACCAGCAGCAAGTTTCACATGCAACATCTAGAACCTTTCGAAATTAGCATCATAGACGGTACATAGAGAGATGCATCTCATCTAGAAAACTGTTGAAGCGGAAGGCGAATATTGAGCCTTCATTCATGTTGAAGGTCTTTGGAACTTTAGGCCAGTGCCTGTGGATGATTGGCCATCCATCCTTCGACCTCTTCAGGAACACTTCAATATTGAACCATGGGTGTTGTATGAAAACTTCCCTCGCCTCCTGACCACAGAGGTGGTTTGAGAGGTAATCATAAGCGAACCCTGAAAACAAGGATGTGCATAAATATCTTCTCTATATTGGATACGGGGCAAAGGAATAAAAAAGGCAAGGTATAATAGTTAGTACCATCTTGTAAACCTCAATGATTCCCATTGTTTACCTGCAACACATATAAGGTAGTTATTCATCAGGTTAATTAAGGGTTCGCATGCTATCAGTAAAATATGTTGATGAAAAAATAAGCACATTGCAGATTCATTAGATTAATTCAAGCCACATGGAAAACCCATGTATCCAAACCAAGCATGATTAAGAACTAGGAAATATAGCACTTGTATATGTTTATCATGTATTAAGTGCAACCAAATTCGATTTATTCCTCACATGCTATACAATAAGAGAATGCAGCCACATCAATTGAACATCGCATTACAGAATTGAACCAAGCAGTTAGTTAAACACCAGAACAAATGAACCAAACGTTAACTGAGCACCACATTGCACAATATAACATACTCCTAATAGAGGATCATATAGTTAACAAAACCAAGCATGCTTAACAACTTGGAAATATTGCACCCTGAAGAATTGAACATCACATTTGCAGAATTGAACCAAGCAGTTAACTGAACACCACATTGCACGACATATAGAACATATACACTATAGCAGAAGATTGCATGGTAAAATTAGATAGCACAATTCACTAGAATTTGTTAAGGAAAGGCTGTAGCTAGCAAACTAAACATGGGTCCTTATAGTGAGCTAATAAGACAAGCTGCTCCTCATTGTCGAAGATATCAATGACGATTGGCTCCTTGAACATGGAAGAGGGCGAGGCCTCCGCATCGTGGGTGCCCTCGTTGTAGTGGTGAGTTTCCTGAGCCGCTCCATGCACCAATCTGCTAGCTCTCGAGATGAGGTAAGCATGTGCATGCTGAGAAAACACCTCGTAGTCTTTGTCGAAGGCACCGACGGTGGCCTCGAGAAAACACCACAAATTGTCATTTAAAGCACCCAACCGCGTCACGGCATCGGCGCACGAGGCGTCAATGGTAGCCTCGATGGCGAGGTGCTCCTCCAAGATCTGGGGGTCGGCACGAATGGCAGCCATCGCGACCTCATCCGCGTGTGTGGCCGCGATTTGCTTCTCCGCTGTCAAATGCTCCTTGAGGTCCTGGCTATACTATGTGCACCAAGGCTTAGGCCGGCGCTTATTTGGTGGAGGGGTAGGTGATTTGGGTGGAAGGTGCCGCGCTCGCACCGGTGGTCAGGGCATATGGGATGTGGAAGGAGGAGGAGAATGGGGGTCGGGTGTGGATTACCTGCCTGGATAGGCGAGCCCGAGAAGCATGAAGGAGGGTCACCGGCGAGGAGGCGGCGTTGCAAGCAAGGAGTGAAGGTTTCAACTTGGAAAGGAATGCGGAAGCAGGGGAAATGTGTGTTTTGGTAAGGGGGGGGGGCAGGGAGGTAGATATTTCCACGGAAGCCAAAAATTTGGAATCGCTTTAGCGAAAAAACTGGCGCGCATAGTCTTGCTACCTCTTGAGCATGCGTTGGTATTTGAGAACCTTGAAGAGGAAAGGGTGATGCAGCAAAGTAGCGTAAGTATTTCCCTCAGTTTTTGAGAACCAAGGTATCAATCCAGTAGGAGATTACACGCAAGTCGCCTAGTACCTGCACAAACAAACAAGAACCTCACAACCAAAGCGATAAAGGGGTTATCAATCCCTTCACGGTCACTTACGAAAGTGAGATCTGATAGAGATAATAAGATAAATATTTTTGGTATTTTATGATATAGATTGGCAAATAAAGATTGCAAAATAAACGGCACAAGAAATAGCTAGTTGACAGGAGATTAATATAATGGAGAATTGTCCCGGGGGCCATAGGTTTCACTAGTGGCTTCTCTCAAGATAGCAAATTCTACGGTGGGTGAACAAATTACTGTCGAGCAATTGATAGAAAAGCGAATAATTAGGAGAATATCTAGGCATGATCATGTATATAGGCGTCACGTCCGCGACAAGTAGACCGAAACGATTCTGCATCTACTACTATTACTCCACACATCGACCGCTATCCAACATGCATCTAGAGTATTAAGTTCACAAGAACAGAGTAATGCATTAGGCAAGATGACATGATGTAGAGGGATAAACTCAAGAAATATGATATAGACCCCATCTTTTTATCCTCGATGGCAACAATATAATACGTGCCTTGTTGCCCCTGCTGTCACTAGGAAAGGACACCGCAAGATTGAACCCAAAGCTAAGCACTTCTCCCATTGCAAGAAAGATCAATCTAGTAGGCTAAACCAAACTGATAATTCATAGAGACTTGCAAAGATATTAAATCATGCATAAAAGATTTCAGAGAAGAATCAAATATTGTTCATAGATAATCTTGGTCATAAACCCACAATTCATCGGATCTCGACAGACACACCGCAAAAATGAATAGATCTCCAAGAGAATCGAGGAGAACTTTGTATTGAGATCCAAAGAGAGAAAATAAGCCATCTAGCTAATAACTATGGACCCGAAGGTCTGTGGTAAACTACTCACACATCATCAGAGAGGCTATGTTGTTGATGTAGAAGCCCTCCGTGATCGATTCCCCCTCCGGCGGAGCGCCGGAAAAGGCCCAAGATGGGATCTCCCGGGTACAGAAGGTTGCGGCGGTGGAAATAGGGTTCTGTGGTGCTCCTGGTTGTTTAGGGGTATATGGGTATATATAGGAGGAAGAAGTACGTCGGTGGAGCTGCGAGGGGTCCACGAGGGTGGGGGCGCGCCTACCCCCTAGGCGCGCCCTCCTACCTAGTCCACTCCAAGTCTCCTGGATCACATTTGTTCCAAAAATAACTCTCCCGAAGGTTTCATTCCGTTTGATATTCCTTTTCTGTGAAACACTGAAATAGGCAAAAAAACAGCAATTTGCACTGGGCCTTTGTTTAGTACGTTAGTCCCAAAAATAATATAAAAAGGTATATCAAAGCCCATTAAACATCCAAAACAGATAATATAATATCATGGAACAATCAAAAAATATAGATACGTTGGAGATGTATCAAGCAACCCCAAGCTTAATTCTTGCTCGTCCTCGAGTATGTAAATGATAAAAACATAATTTTTGATGTGGAATGCTACCTACCATAATTCTCAATGTAATTTTCTTTATCGTGGCATGAATGTTCAGATCCGAAAGATTCAAGACAAAAGTTTAATACTAACAAAGCAATCATGTCTTCTCAAAATATCATGGCCAAAGAAAGTTATCCCTACAAAATCATAAAGTCTGGCTATGATCTATCTTCACCACACAAAGTATTTAAATCATGCACAACCCCGATGACAAGCCAAGCAATTGTTTCATACTTTTAATGTTCACAAAAAATTTCAATGTTCACGCAATATATGAGTGTGAGCCATGGACATAGCACTATAGGTGGAATAGAATGGTGTTTGTGGAGAAGACAAAAAGGAGAAGATAGACTCACATCAACTAGACGTATCAATGGGCTATGGAGATGGCCATCAATAGATATCAATGTGAGTGTGTGGGTATTGCCATGCAACGGATGCACTAGAGTTATAAGTGTATGAAAGCTCAACAAAAGAACTAAGTGGGTGTGCATCCAACTCGCTTGCTCACAAAGACTTAGGGCAATTTGAGGAAGCCCATCATTGGAATATACTAGTGAAGTTCTATAATGTAAAATTCCCACTAGTAAATGAAAGTGACAACATAGGAGACTCTCTATCATGAAGATCATGGTGCTACTTTGGAGCACAAGTGTGGTAAAAGGATAGTAGCATTCTCCCTTCTCTCTTTTTCTCTCATTTTTTTTCTTTTTTTCTTTTTTTTCTTTTTCTCTTTTTTTATAGAATTCGTCCGGAGTCTCATCCCGACTTGTGGGGGAATCATAGTCTCCATCATCCTTTCCTCACTTGGGACAATGCTCTAGTAATGATGATCATCACACTTTTATTTACTTACAACTCAAAGAATTACAACTCGATACTAGAACAAAATATGACTCTATGTGAATGCCTCCGGCGGTGTACCGGGATGTGCAATGAATCAAGAGTGACATGTATGAAAGAATTATGAACAGTGGCTTTGCCAAAAATACAATGTCAACTACATGATCATGAAAAGCAATATGACAATGATGAAACGTGTCATAACAAATGAAACGGTGGTAAGTTGCATGGCAATATATCTCGGAATGGCTATGGAAATGCCATAACAGGTATGTATGGTGGCTGTTTTGAGGAAGGTATAAGGTGGGTGCATGGTACCGGTGAAAGTTGCGCGGTACTAGAGAGGCTAGCAATGGTGGAAGGGTGAGAGTGTGTATAATCCATGGACTCAACATTAGTCATAAAGAACTCACATAATTATTGCAAAAATCTATTATTTATCAAAACAACAAACTATGCGCATGCTCCTATGGGGATAGATTGGTAGGAAAATACCATCGCTCGTCCCCGACCGCCACTCATAAGGAAGACAATCAATAAATAAATCATGCTCCGACTTCATCACATAACGGTTCACCATACGTGCATGCTACGGGAATCACAAACTTTAGAACAAGTATTTCTCAAATTCAAAACTACTCAACTAGCATAACTCTAATATCACCATGTTCATATCTCAAAGCAATCATCAAGTATCAAACTTCTCATAGTATTCAATGCACGTTTTATGATAGTTTTTATTATACCCATCTTGGATGCCAATCATATTGGGACTAATTTTATATCCAAAGCAAATTACCATGCTGTTCTAAAAGACTCTCAAAATAATATAAGTGAAGCATGAGAGATCAATGATTTCTATAAAATAAAACCAACATCGTGCTCTAAAAGATATAAGTGAAGCACTAGAGCAAAATTATCTAGCTCAAAAGATATAAGTGAAGCACATAGAGTATTCTAATAAATTCCAATTGATGTGTGTCTCTACAAAGGTGTGTACATCAAGGATGATTGTAGTAAACTAAAATAAAAGACTCAAATCATACAAGATGCTCCAAGAAAAACACATATCACGTGGTGAATAAAAATATAGCCTCAAGTAAAGTTACCGATAGACGAAGACAAAAGAGGGGATGCCTTCCGGGGCATCCCCAAGCTTAGGCTTTTGGTTGTCCTTGAATTTTACCTTGGGGTGCCTTGGTAATCCCCAAGCTTAGGCTCTTGCTACTCCTTATTCCAAAATCCATCAAATTTTTACCCAAAACTTGAAAACTTCACAACACAAAACTCAACAGAAAATCTCATGAGCTTCGTTAGTATAAGAAAATAGACCACCACTTCAAGGTACTGTAATGAACTCATTATTTATTTATATTGCTGCTAAACCTACTGTATTCCAACTTCTCTATGGTTTATATCCTCCGATACTAGCCATAGATTCATCAAAATAAGCAAACAACACACGAAAAACAGAATCTGTCAAAAACAGTACAGTCTGTTGTAATCTATAGGTTTCTAATACTTCTGTAACCCCAAAAATTCTGAAATAAATTGGTGGACGTGAGGAATTTGTTTCTTAATCATATTCAAAAAGAATCAACCTAATATCACTTCCATTAAAACAATGGCAGCAAATCTCGTTAGCGCTAAAGTTTCTGTTTTTTACAGCAAGATCGCAAAGACTTCCCCCAAGTCTTCCCAAAGGTTCTACTTGGCACAAACACTAATTAAAAACATAAAACCACATATAAACAGAATCTAGATAATTATTTACTACTAAACAGGAACAATAAACAAGAAACCAAAAATAAAATTCGGTTGCCTCCCAACAAGCGCTATCGTTTAACGCCCCTAGCTAGGCATAAAAGCAAGAATAGATCTAGGTGTGATCATCATTGGTATGCAATCCATAAGTGGCTCTCATAATAGATTTATAAGGTAATTTAATTTTTTTCCTAGTAAAGTGTTTCATGCCTTTCCTTAACGGAAATTGGAATCTAATATTTCCTTCTTTCATATCAATAATTGCACCAATCGTTCTAAGGAAAGGTCTACCAAGAATAATAGGACATGTAGGATTGCAATCTATATCAAGAACAATGAAATCTATGGGCACATAATTACTATTTGCAATAATAAGAACATCACTAATCCTTCCCATAGGTTTCTTAATAGTGGCATCCTCAAGATGCAAATTTAAAGAACAATCAACTTCACGGAAACCTAACACATCACACAAAGTTTCCAGAATTGTGGAAACACTAGCACCCAAATCACATAAAGCATAGAATTCATGATCTTTAATTTTAATTTTAATAGTAGGTTCCCACTAATCATAAAGTTTTCTAGGGATAGAAACTTCTAATTCAAGCTTTTCTTCATAGGATTGCATTAAGGCATCAACGATATGTTTGGTAAAAGCTTTATTTTGACTATAAGCACGAGGAGAATTTAACACGGATTGCAACAAGGAAATACAATCTATCAAAGAGAAATTATCATAATTAAATGCCATGAAATCCAAAATATTGGGTTCATTGCTACGTAAAGTTTTGACCTCTTCAATCCCACTTTTACCAATTTTTGCATCAAGATCTAAAAACTCCGAATCATTGGGACGCCTTTTAACTAAAGTGGACTCATCTCCGGTACCATCATTATCAAGATTCATATTGCAAAACAAAGATTTAATAGGGGACACATCAATCACTTTTAGATCTTCATCATTATTATCATGAAAACTAGAAGAACACGCTTTGACAAAGCAATCTTTCTTAGCGCGCATCCTAGCAGTTATTTCTTTGCACTCATCAATGGAAATTCTCATGCTTTGAGAGACTCATTGATATCATGCTTAGGTGGAATAGATCTAACTTTCAAGGAATCAACATCAAGATAAATTCTATCCACGTTCCTAGCCAACTCATCAATCTTAGGCAATTTTTCTTCAAGCAAAGAATTGAAATTCTTTTGCGAAATCATAAATTCTTTAATACTAGTATCAAAATCAGTGGGAATCTTATTAAAATTTCCATAAGAGTTGTTGTAGGAATTACCATAATTATTAGAGGAATTACTAGTAAACGGCCTAGGACTAAAGTTTCCTCTATACGCGTTGTTACCAAAATTGTTCCTACCAAAAAAATTCGCATCCATAGATTCATTATTGTTCTCAATCAAAGTAGACAAGGGCATATCATTAGGATTAGAAGAAACACTTTTACTAGCAAATAATTTCATAAGTTCATCCATCTTTCCACTCAAGACATTAATTTCTTCTATCGCATGCACCTTTTTATTAGTTGATCTTTCAGTATGCCATTGAGAATAATTAACCATAATATTATCTAGGAGTTTAGTAGCTTCTCCTAAAGTGATTTCCATAAAAGTGCCTCTTGCGGCCGAATCTAAAAGATTTCTAGAAGCAAAATTCAATCCAGCATAAAAAATTTGTATGATCATCCATAAATTCAAACCATGTGTAGGGCAATTAATGTATCATTAATTTCATCCTCTTACAAGCTTGTGCAACATGCTCATGATCAAGTTGCTTAAAATTCATAATATCGTTTCTAAGAGAGATGATCTTAGCAGGAGGAAAATACTTAGAGATAAAAGCATCTTTGCACTTATTACATGAATCAATACTATTTTTAGGCAAAGAGGAAAACCATGTTTTAGCATGATCTCTAAGCGAAAACGGAAATAGATTCAATTTAACAATATCATTATCCACATCTTTCTTCTTTTGCATATCACACAAATCAACAAAGTTATTTAGATGGGTAGCGGCATCTTCACTAGCAAGGCCAGAAAACAGATCTTTCATGACAAGATTCAGCAAAGCAGTATTAATTTCACAAGATTCAGCATCGGTAAGAGGAGAAATCGGAGTGCTAAGAAAATCACTAGTGTTGGTATTGGAAAAGTCACACAATTTAGTATTATCTTGAGCCATCGTGACAAACAATCCAACACACAAGCAAACAAGAGGCAAGTAAAAAGAGGCGAACGAAAAAGAGGGCGAATAAAACGGCAAGGGTGAAGTGGGGGAGAGGAAAATGAGAGGCAAATGGCAAATAATGTAATGCGAGGGATAAGAATTTGTGATGGGTACTTGGTATGTCTTGACTTGCGCATAGATCTCCCCGGCAACGGCGCCAGAAATCCTTCTTGCTACCTCTTGAGCATGCGTTGGTTTTCCCTTTAATAGGAAAGGGTGATGCAGCAAAGTAGCGTAAGTATTTCCCTTAGTTTTTGAGAACCAAGGTATCAATCCAGTAGGAGATTACACGCAAGTCGCCTAGTACCTGCACAAACAAACAAGAACCTCGCAACCAACGCGATAACGGGGTTGTTAATCCCTTCACGGTCACTTACGAAAGTGAGATCTGATAGAGATAATAAGATAAATATTTTTGGTATTTTTATGATATAAATTGTAAAATAAAGATTGCAAAATAACTAGCATAAGAAATAGCCAGTTGACGGGAGATTAATATAATGGAGAATAGACCCGGGGGCCATAGGTTTCACTAGTGGCTTCTCTCAAGATAGCAAATTCTGCGGTGGGTGAACAAATTACTGCCAAGCAATTGATAGAAAAATGAATAATTATGATAATATCTAGGCATGATCATGTATATAGGCATCACGTCCGCGAAAATTAGACCAAAACGATTCTGCATCTACTACTATTACTCCACACATCGACCGCTATCCAGCATGCATCTAGAGTATTAAGTTCATAAGAACAGAGTAACGCATTAGGCAAGATGACATGATGTAGAGGGATAAACTCAAGCAATATGATATAAACCCCATCTTTTTTATCCTAGATGGCAACAATACAATACATGCCTTGCTGCCCCTGCTGTCATTGGGAAAGGACACTGCAAGATTGAACCCAAAGCTAAGCACTTCTCCCATTGCAAGAAAGATCAATCTAGTAGGCCAAACCAAACTGATAATTCAAAGAGACTTGCAAAGATATTAAATCATCCATAAAATATTTCAGAGAACAATCAAATATTGTTCATAGATAATCTTGATCATAAACCCACAATTCATCGGATCTCGACAAACACACCGCAAAAAGAATTACATTGAATAGGTCTCCAAGAGAATCGAGGAGAACTTTGTATTGAGATCCAGAGAGAGAGAAGAAGCCATCTAGCTAATAACTATGGACCAGAAGGTCTATGGTAAACTACTCACACATCATTGGAGAGGCTATGGTGTTGATGTAGAAGCCCTCCATGATCGATTCCCCCTCTGGTGGAGCGCCGAAAAAGGCCCCAAGATGGGATCTCATGGGGACAGAAGGTTGCGGCGGTGGAAATAGGGTTCCGTGGTGCTCCTGGATGTTTTAGGGGTATATGGGCATATATAGGAGGAAGAAGCACGTCGGTGGAGCTGCGAGGGGCCCACGAGGGTGGGGGCGCACCTACCCCCCTGGGCGCACCCTCCTGCCTCGTGGCCTCCTCGCTTCTTTCTTGACGTCCACTCCAAGTCTCTTGGATCACGTTTGTTCCAAAAATAACTCTCCCAAAGGTTTCATTCCGTTTGGATTCCGTCTGATATTCCTTTTCCGCGAAACACTGAAATAGGCAAAAAAAACAGCAATTTGCACTGGTCCTTTGGTTAGTAGGTTAGTCCCAAAAATAATATAAAAAGGTATATTAAAGCCCATTAAACATCCAAAATAGGTAATAGAATAGCATGGAACAATAAAAAATTATAGATACATTGGAGACGTATCAAGTGTCATCAGACACGGTACCTTATTCAGAGCAGGCTATGAACTGTAGCCATCGCACCTTCTCACGTAAGCCGTATCCGTACTATACTTCAACGGTGCTCCAAGATATTTTGTGCTACATCTCACATGGTTGGTTATAATAAACCGTGTGGGATCTACTTGATTTTTTGTCTTGATTTGAATTACATAATGGGGTCACAATGGCCATAGACTGTGTTTGAATTCCAAGACCTTTTATCTGCAGTGATCATAAAATAATTGGAATTATTCAGGGTTCGTTTGGACATTTTTATGCATTAACTGAGTTTTCAATGCATTTATGTGCATAATTCAAATTTGAACTACATGCACATTCTCCAGTGCGTATAAATTGGTTGAAAATCAAATCTTTGTCCTTGGGTGCATGCTTAGGTCCCATTCAAGAAATGAGAATGAATGCCAAACACCCTGCCACCGCCACTTGGCCGCAAACATTGAGATGCCTGGTTTTTAAATTCTAGTAAATCCAAAACTCGTCTGAAATTCATGAAACTTTGCATGCTATCATGGAGCGGCATCAACATGTCGTGGTAAATTTTTTGTCCCATTTGGGGCAGGTTTGGGAATACCTCCTTTGGGGACGAAACGATATCCATTGCCTCTTATTGCTTTCAAAAAAATTCTCGTCTCAACATAGAACAACAGGACTGTTGTGTTATTTTTTGTTATTTTTCGGGGTTCGTTTGGACATTTTTATGCATAAACTGAGTTTTCAATGCATTTATGTGCATAATTCAAATTTGAACTACACGCACATTCTCTAGTGCATATAAATTTGTTGAAAAATCAAATATTTTGTCCTTGGGTGCATGCTTAGGTCCCATGCAAGAAATGTGAATGAATGTGAAACACCCTGCCACCGTCACTCTGCCGCAAACATTGAGATACCTCGTTTTAAATTCTAGTAAATACAAAACTCGTCTGAAATTCATGAAACTTGGCATGCTATCATGGAGAGCATCAACATGTCGTGGAATTTTTTTGTCCCATTTGGGGCAGGTTTGGGTATATGCTTCTCACAAACCAGAGCTTCTCACAACAAGCATGATGGTTTCAGTAGCGAACTCCCCTCCTTTGGGGACGAAACAATATCTATTGCCTCTGATTGCTTTCAAAAAATATCTCGTGTCAACATAGAACAACAGGACCGTTGTATTATTTTTGGTGATTTTTTGGGGTTCGTTTGGACATTTTTATGCATGAAGTGAGTTTTCAATGCATTTATGTGCAGAATGCAAATTTGAACTACATGCACATGCTCCAGTGCATATAAATTGGTTGAAAAATCAAATCTGTGTCCTTGGCTGCATGCTTGGGTCCCATGCAAGAAATGTGAATGAATTTCAAACACCAGGGCACCGTCGATTGCAGGCAAAACATTGAGATGCCCGGTTTTTAAATTCTAGCAAATCCAAAACTTGTCTGAAATTCATGAAACTTGGCATGCTATCATGAAGCAGCATCAACATGCCGTTGTAAATTTGTTTGTCCCATTTGGGGTAGGTTTGGGTATATGCTTCTCACAAACCAGATCTTCTCACAACAAGCATGATGGTTTCGGTAGGGAACGCCCCACCATTGGGGACGAAACGATATCCATTGCCTCTTATTGCTTTCAATTTTTTTCGTGTAAACATAGAACAATAGGAATGTTGTGTTTTTTTGTGATTTTTCTCGGTTCGTTTGGACAGTTTTATGCATTAAGTGAGTTTTCAATGCATTATGTGCATAACTCAAATTTGAACTACATGCACATGCTCCAATGCATAGAAATTGGTTGAAAAATCAAATCTTTGTCCTTGGGTGCATGCTTAGGTCCCATGCAAGAAATGGGAATGATTGTCAAACACCTTGCCACCGTCAGTCGCCCGCAAACATTGGGATACCTTGTTTTTAAATTCTAGTAAATCCAAAACTCGTCTGAAATTCATGAATCTTGGCATGCTATCATGGAGCGGCATCAACATGCCATGGTAAACTTTTTGTCCCATTTGGGGCAGGTTTGTGTATATGCTTGTCACAAACCAGAGCTTCTCACAACAAGCATGATGGTTTCGATAGGGAACATCCCACCTTTGGGGACGAAATGATATCCATTGCCTCTTATTGCTTTCAAATTTTTTCTCGTGTCAACATAGAACAACAGGAGTGTTGTGTCAATTTTTGTGATTTTTCGGGGTTCGTTTCGACATTTTTATGCATTAACTTAGATTTTAATGCATTTATGTGCATAATTCAAATTTGAACTACATGCACATGATCTAGTACATATAAATTGGTTGAAAAATCAAATCTGTGTCCTTGGGTGTGTCCTTGGGTGCATGGAAGAAATGGGAATGAATTTCAAACACAAGGGCACCGTTGATTGCCGGCAAAACATTGAGATACTTTGTTTTTAAATTCTAGTAAATCTAAAACTTGTCTGAAATTCATGAAACTTGGCATGCTATCATGGAAGGGGACCCGACATGCTATGGTATTTTTCGTGTCCAATTTGAGAGAAGGCGGATTCGAATAATGACAGCCAACAAAGGCATTTTGAAAAAATAGCTGCCAGTTTAATATCTCAAACGTTTGTATAATTCAAACCGTGTGCGTTCTGTTAACCATTCACGTGATGCCACATGTCTTGTTTTTAATGGCTATAAGAGGTGCCATGTGGACAGCTGCTTGACTGAATGGGAGGCATGCGAGCCTAGTCCGGTGCACAGGCTCACCGGGAAGCGTACAAGATGTTCAACGCGAGATCTGTGCATCTCTTCAACGCAAACGGTTTAGATTATGGTATGCAAATTAAAGCCAGACTTCAGCGCTAAGCCAAGAGACACTGTGATTTGTCAAAATATGTAGCTAAAAATCAATAGCACTATCTATTTTTTGCAACTAAAATTCCATAATTAAGCATAGATTTCATTCATACTAGAGATTAAGCAATCGTTCTCATTGGGAAGCGAGACAGCCTTGGACCGCCGCCTGCCTCGCTCCCATTGGTCTATATTAATGGCGTCGCTGAGCGGCCACACCCCCCATCCTCACCACACACACAATTCCTCTCTCTCCACCCGCATCCTCGATGCCACTCTGAGTCCTTAAAGCCATCAGTGTATGAAGATGCCGCTGAAGCGCCCCATCGGAGGGAGTGGCAACGCCGGGGCTGTTGAAGCACTGGGGCACTACGTGAATATGGAGACAGAGGTTTCCATCACCGCTGACGACGTGGAGAACGATGCTACCAACAAGCAGAGGCGGGTCGAGAAAGAACCGCAAGCGACTCCAGCAGGCCTAGACTTCATCAACAACCTCCCCGATGATATGTTGATAGTCATCATATCCCTCCTCCCAATCAAATATTGGGCGAGGATAACCGCCCTTTCCCGACAGTGGAGCACCCTATGGCTCCGCACCCCTATCGGCCTCCTCGACGACCACAAGCTCTGCCATGGCTATCTCCAAAGCGTGGATGCATTCACCCAGATCATCGGTAGTCACGATGGCCAAATCAAAGGCCTTATCACGAGCAAGTTCTGTTCCAATGGCAAGGACCGAGCCAAGCTTGATGAGTGGTTCCGATTCCCCACCATAGATAAGCTCAAGAAGCTAAGTTATAATGATGGGCATATGCGCTTGCTGCCAACGTCCACGCTCCGCTTCGCGCCCATGCTGCGCGTCACCAAGTTCATTAACTGCCATCCCCCCTTAATGACACGCCCGCTCTTTTTCTACCACGACTGAAGCACCTCGAGTTTGTCGCCATTCGCATTCCATAGGATGACATGGAGCACGTGCTCTGCGGCTGTACTGCACTCGAGTTCCTTCGTCTTCAGGCGATGAATTGGTTGAGTACCTTGCACATCACCTCCAGGACTCTTCGAATTATTTATGTGTGTTGCTGGTGCTGCAACGAGAGATCACAAAAGGTGGACCAGAGTATGGTCATCCAGGACACTCCTTCTCTTGAGAGATTACTTGTAGTTGATCAACAAGGTCCAATAAGAATCAATGTCATTTCTGCGCCAAAATTGAAAGTGGTGGGCTACTCATCTGTCAAATACTACAACTTTCAGGTACAATAGTCGCCTTCTGTACCTCTCCTTCTTGATATCAACGTTATTTCTAGTTTTGAAGATGTATGTTCATCCGTCATACATCAAAGCTTCACCCAGACTCTGGGCACAGTGAAGGTCTTGGCACTAGAATCTGTCGGCCCCTACCTGGACCAAGTTGTCAGTTGCCTGAGATGCTTTCCGTGCCTGTCGAAGCTGTATTTCGAGGTGATGTTCCTTTCCTGTTAAATGTTAACCATGAGGGAGTTCAATTTTTTTCCACCTTTTCCCAAGTTTACAATGACAATGTACTACGATTTCTGAAGGAATTTTGGAGGATTTTAGGACATAGACCCCCACCCCATATTGGTTCCTTCGTTCATATGGTTACAATCGTCCATAAGCATTTCTCCTTCGAATTCGTCTATACTAGTTTTCTTAGTGAATTTTCATCCAATCCAACCTCTTTTGAAGAAGGCTACATGTTTCTAGATTTTAATCAAATGCCCATTTTAATCTGCCAGATCGAAGATGGCACGTTGGTAAATTTTACAAATCCTGCAAACCAAATGGGCGTGTAGCAGTGTTCAAACTGCATGTAGGCACTAACACTTTCGCTTCTTTTGTAGATAATAATAGGCCCGAAGGTGGATAATGTTTATAACGAAAATCACATCGAATGCCTGGATCTGCATCTCTCAAATATTACTTTGAACTCCTACCGAGGGCCTTACCAGAGATTACACTCGCCAGGTTCTTTCTTGCCAGAGCAAAGGTGCTGAGGGTACTGAGGTTGAACACGGATTAAATTAGGAAATATCAATGGTATGATTATCAGAGCCGGCAGGTACTGCGGAATGGAAGTGCCTCCAAAAATGCCAAACTTCGTATTGGAAGAGCATATGGTAAAGAAATTGGAAGTCATTGTGTCAAACCCATACATGACTTGTCAGCGGCTGATCCCTTTTCAAAAATGACGCAGTTTGCAAGGTTTGAATTTGGGCGTTGTAATCTTTGAATTTGAACCTTGCAATATTTATGGCATTTGTTATATTGAACCATTTATGTTCTCTTGTCTCAACGCAAACAGTTCATCTGAGTGAACCACATGTCGTATATTGCACACACCTTGATCTAGCTGACCATTTCTTTTGTGTTGCCTAATCACAAATAGTTCATCCGAGTGAACTGTATGATGTACATCACACACACATTGATCTGGCTGACCATATCTTTTGTGTTGCCTAATCACAAACAGTTCATCTGAGTGAACCGTATGTTGTACATCGCACACACCTTCATATGGCTGCCCGTTTCTTTTGTTCCTCCTCATCAAAAACGGTTAATTGAACTGAACCGTATGCCCTTAATCACACACGCAACTAAAATATGAACCGTGTTTGATGTATCCACCATCGCAAACGTTTTGCACCTTTTTTGACAGTTTTTACACCACCGTTTGCGATTATTGCAACGCACACAGTTTCGTCGAAGGGTCTCTAATTGTAGTGTCGCGTTAGCAGCATCCTGCAGTAGTGCAAGGAATACGTTTCCGTTCTTATGTACATCCCACACAGTCAATCCAGGGAAAACGTTTTCGTTCGTATGTACATCCCACACAGTTTTATGTGTAGGCTCGTGTGTGAAAGGTGTAACTATCACACATGCACTGCCTTGGTTAGCTGTTTGCTTTTATCAACTACATCACACACAATTTGATGTAGAAAACTGTGTGGCATTGGGCTATCCATCACAAGTGCTTTTACTGCCAGAACCGTTTGCAAAGTTCCATGACCATCTGTTCTCTTTTTATTTTTGCCTGT
Source organism: Triticum aestivum (assembly GCF_018294505.1). Lineage (NCBI taxonomy): Eukaryota > Viridiplantae > Streptophyta > Magnoliopsida > Poales > Poaceae > Triticum > Triticum aestivum. The sequence continues at coordinate 176,154,232 of NC_057809.1, forward strand.
AATTTATTATTCGAATTGGAAATTTTGAAATATGAAACGTGCAATTCAAATTCTCATCACAATGGTTCAACAACGAATACATAAATAAAATTGCCAGTACAATATGTTCAGCAATTACAGGATTAGGCAGCAATTAACTATGATGAACCACAATATTTAAAGGAGGTAAAGGTGAAGAGACAAGTGTAAATCATTTTGATTGCCGACGGTGTTGAAGAAGCGGAATGCCCATAATGTGCCTTCCTGCATGCCATAGGCACGAACCACTTTTGTCCAACCCCTTGTGACGATCGTTCGCCCATCCTTCACCGCCTTTGGGAAGAATTCTAGAGCATTATCATGGTAGCATGAATTGTATAGTTTAACCTTAGTTGCCTCCACTCTGGTCATGTAGTTTGCAAGGTAATCATCAGTAAATAGCTTAGGAAACCACTGAAAATAGAAAAATATCAGATAATAAGGTCTAATAGAGTAACTTGTTGTGGGCAGGGGAAAAGGCAACACATTACTTACCGTCCTAAAGTTCACTGTTGTCTTCGACAAAGTGTAAATAAAGATCTTAATTCCAATCACTTGTTTCTTTCTCCTAACAATCTTTCTTAGTTTCCTCACTTGACGCTTGTTCATGAATATCTCATTACCCCATACGAAAAAGGGATCAAAGCATGGATCAGTACCACTCATATATGTACCTACAAGCAACCAGTAAATGTTAGAAGCTAAACTGAGATGGCACAAATGATGTAAAATACTACTACCTATGTTCCTAAGTACAAGTTTTTTTTTTGAGATTTCAATATGAACTACATATGGATGTATATATAATTATAGATATAGTTTACATTAGAATCTAGATTCACTCATTTTGGTCCTTATGTAGTCTATATTGGAATCTCTAAAAATACTTATATTTAGGAATAGATGGTGTATAAGACATGGGATGCAGCTATCGTCGATGGCAAACAACAGCATTGCCCATTATAGCCCTATGTAAGTACATGGAAATCCAATGATAACTACAACATGGTTAACATCCACCAAAAATAGTAAATGGTAATAAAACTGCACCATCTGTAGCATTGCGAAAGAGTAGCACGGTAGCAAGGGGATGGATTAAAAAATGGATACAATTGTTAATTGGAACAGGCTTAACAACATCCTAATTCATGTTTTGTAAGTTTGTAGCCATTGAAATACAACTCTTTAAAAATGGATACAACTGTTAATTGCAACAGGCTTTATGGCCATTGTAACCGGTACTGACAAAAAAGCAATTGGAAGAATTAAACATCACATGGCAGGTGCTGCCAGAGCAGATAAAAGGTGGGGAAAATAGCTAAAACGTGTTAGCCATGTTTACTAGAAGATGGTTAATACATCGACCATACAAAACATAACCATTAATTGCAACTGGTATTGGTAAAATTGAATTGGTGAGTACATACTTGGTAAGTCATGAGAGGTAGTTGTTAGGGCACTTCATCTTGGCCAGAGCCCGCCCGAAGTCAGCGACGGCAGAGGCGAGTTGTTCCTCCGGGTCAAAGCGTGGATCAGTGCCACTGACATGTGTACCTACAAACAACCAGTAAATGGTAGAAGTTAAACTGCAATTGCATAAATGATGTGAAATACTGTAAGACATGGGATGCAGCTAACCTCGACGGCAAACAACAGCATCGGCCGTTATGACCCTGCGTAAGTACATGGACATGCATGTTAAGTAGAACAAGGTTAGCATCCACCAAAAATAGCAAATGTGTAGCATCTCTATTATATATTCATTGCGGAGAGAAGCATGGTAGCAAATGGACAGATTAAAAAATGAATGCAATTGTTAATTGCAACAGGCTTAACAGCATCCTAAGTCATGTTTTTTAAGTTTGTAGCCATTGAAATACAACTATTTAAAAATGGATTCAACTACTAATTGCAACAGGCTTGATAGACATTCAAACTGGTACTGATAAAAATGCAATTGGCCTAGTTAAACATCACAAGGCAGGTGCTGCTAGAGGAGAGAATGGCCCAGATGTCTATAAAAAGGTAAGGAAAGTAGCAAAAATGTGTTAGGCATGTTTACTAGAACATGCTTAATACATTAACTGTACAGAACATAGCCATTAATTGCAACTGGCATTGGTAAGATTAAACTGGTGAGTACATACTTGGTAAGTCCTGAGAGGTAGTTGTTGGGGCACTTCTTCTTGGCCAGAGCCCGCCCAAAGTCAGCGACGGCGGAGGCGAGCTGTTCCTCCGGGTCGAAGCGTGGATTAGTGCCACTGACATGTGTACCTACAGGCAACCAGTAAATGGTAGATCACAACTACAGGATGCTGCTAACATAGCACTACGATCAAAGACCCTTCGAGAAACTGTGTGCGATGCAATGATCGCAAATGGTGTTGTATGAAAACCGTCAGAAATGTGTAAAACGTTTGTGATGACGGATGCATCGAACACGTTTCATGTTTTAGTTGCGTGTGCGATGAAGGGCATACGGTTCACTTCAATGAACTGTTTGCGATGAGGCAACACAAAAGAAATTGGCAGCCAGATGGAGGCGTGTGCGATACACACCATACGGTTCACTTGGATGAACTGTTTGTGATTAGGAAGCACAAAAGAAACGAACAGCCCGATCAAGGTGTGTGTGATGTAGAGCATACGATTCACTTGGATAAACTGTTTGTCATTGGGCAAGAGAACAGAAACGGTTCAATATGACAAGATGTGTGTGATTTGCGGCAAACAGGTATGTAATCAGAAATGTGTGTGAAGACTACTAATAACGTGGATGATTGCTTCTAGTAAGACGTATGTGACATCTATTGGCCATTGTGGGACGGGCGGTCAGCTGGATACGCCATAAGGATGCGAAGAGGCATTCCTATCCGCAAGGACTAGCCGTTCCACCAGTAGCTCATGTAAGAAAACTATCAAGTTAACTATGCTCAGGCTGGAGCAGCCATCGGATGGGTGACTGGATGGGAAGTTGTGTTGATGTTAAATTAGGTTAACCTCGAGGTCCTTGTTTTTTAACACATGTTAAAGAAGGTCTACTGCATTACTTTTTGACAATGTGCGATACGTGGCATAGAGTTGATCCATCTGACCTATTTGTGATGGAATGGGCCGTGTGTGTTGTGGGCAAATGCTTGCTAGTATTCACCCGTTTGGGATTGATGAATTCATCACCGACGGGATCCCTAGTGTGGTACGTGTTCATCAGATCATCATCTACTTCTTGTCCTAGCTCGATGCTAAGTTTCCATTAATTGATGGCGTTTTATGAACACGCCACCATTTCCCGCCTTTTCCTCATATGTTTCCCGCCACCCTGCTATATTGCGCATAGGGGGCGCGTGACGCATGGAGGCGGCAAGCGCAGCCTGTAGCACATCCACCTTTTCCAAGCATGCCAACCTACCAAAGCGCCGCCTCTGCCATCAACCTCGTCGATGAGGAAAACGAGCAGGCGCCACGGCTCATTGAGGCCGAGGCGCTCCCCGGCAACACGATGGATGATGTTGTGATGCGCGTCATCATAGGGGTTGAGCAGACCTTTGGCGCATGGCGCTTGAGCGCCGCGGATCAAGATAGGCATGTCAGCGCCGACAGGCTGCAGCTCGCCGCACAACATGATCGATGGCGTGCCGCAGAGCAAGCTAGGCACGTCCGCGCCGATAGGCTGCTGCTCACCGCACGACGAGACCCTTGGAGCGCCGCAGAGTGAGAGGCGCGGCGCGCCGCACAACAAGAGCGGATCCATCTGTGCTTTCCTGCTGTCAACACGGCGTCACAACTGGGTACACGTCCCGTCAGTACCCCCATTCCTCGCCAGGAGTGGGCAGAGGCCCTCAGCACCATACTTGCACCAGATGTCGGCCACGCCGTACTTGCACCAGACGCTCGCCGCGCCGTTCGCATGGGTGCCGCTGTTCGCCTTGTCCGCGGCCCGCTGGAATCCAACGCGCTGGTCCGTAGGCTCGACCGCCTCCTTGGCCCAAGTGTCCACCTGGGCGCCGTAGAGGAACATGACTGTCGCATCCTCGAGCTGGTGATCTCTGATGAAATAGCCAACTTGGAGCTCGAGATCATGCTCCAGATGTACCGCGAGTGTGTCGACCGCTTGGACGAATGCCTGCATGAGTTAAGGCAGAGCCAAGAGCTACCCTAGGCAAGGGGTGCTGGACATGGTCTCATGGACACGTTTTATTTTGAAAAGTTGTTTCGACATGGATCGCTTTGTATTCGCAACAATCATAGTATTGCTCTGTTTCAATGTGTGTACTCTGTTTTCCATTCTTATATGTTCTGTTTCAATGTGTGTATATATGCTTTCACATTCTATATGTGTGGATGATAACAACTAGATTCAAATTAGTATAGAAAACAGATAGAAAATGGAATTCAGAATATATATATATATATATATATATTAATTGCTCATTAGATCATCACAGAATATATATATATATATATTTAAACTAATAATGAGGCTGGGCAACTCGCTCGCAGGCGCTCCCTCAATGGCAAGATTCGTTGGCCGTTCGATTTTAGTCAACCTGGTCTTTTCTCCGTTCTTGTTCGTTCGATGGTCGTTGCGTTTTCACTTGTGCGTTTTCACCGGGCGGTAGATCTTGGCTAGCGGATGACCTGTTGGCTCATGCCGAATTTCATTGGCTGGGTGCCAACTTGTTGGGTGCATGGGGCAGCCTATCGTGCTGCACCGCGTGCATGCGAGGAAGTCCGGGTCACGGGCGCTGCGCGCTGCTCCTCGCGTTTTGCGCCTGCGCTTGTGCTGTCCTCATGACGTGTGGGCCAGTGCTGGCCCCGGTCCCTCTCATCAGCTGCGGTGATTACATGTCTTGTGTATATGATATTTCCTTGTTACCTCGGTCAACTGCTCCTGGCCCGGCGCTCCTGACGCGCTGCCCGCGTCGTGCATCGTGTTGAGTTACTGCCTCCTGTGTCAGCTGCAGAGGGGTGGGTCGATGATGTGCACCCAGATTGTGCACACGTGTTTGTACTAGCGCGATGACGTGTGGGCCGCCGCTGCTCTGGTCCCGCTCATCGGCTGCTACTCCTGTGTCTAGTGCGCGTGTACGCCTTTCCTATGTGTGGTGTTGTCTCTCGTCTACTTTTGGACTTCGGAGAGAGAGGATAGACTGCAGCTGCCCGGTGCATTTACTTGTGGGGCCTGGCTGACCGATGCATCTTGAGTGCCTCACCTCCATCCGCAGTTGGAGAGAGAGATGAATTGGTGCCTACTACGCGCTGGTCGACGCCGCGTCCGCCGCAGTCCGCGAGCCCGGGTGCACGGTGGCGCTCACGGACCTCCACCGCTGCCTCGATACCTTCAGCGAGTCCTGCGACCGAGCCGAGGGCCTCATCCAGGCAGCGTCGCTGCCTCCCACCACGACGTGCTGGGCTGCGCCGTGCATGCGGTCGACAAGGATCTCCGGGCCGCTGAGGAGAACGAGATGGAAGAGGAGAAGCATCGCCCTCCGACCACGCCGCTGGCGGCCGAGGACAAATAGCCCAATCGATCTACCTCCTCTCCTCTTGAGGTGATGTTCATCGTTCCTCTTATTTTGTTGGTTGATGTGCTAATCGTGTTAGTCATCTAGAAGATGAATGAAACTGTGACGGGAAAGGAAAGGACAGATGGACTGGGATATATTGCCTCGTCGTGCCGCATGGTGGCCGAGATGCGGCAGCCCCATGCTCTGTTTCGATAGGCCTCCTCTACTCGATGTTGCCGCTGGTTGAGGTTCGTCCTTCTCTGGTTCGCATGTTCTTCGCTGCTGCTTTGGATTCGTCGTGCTAATTTTGCATGTTTGCCTTCATTTCCTTCATGGGCAGTTTGGTACGGTTTCCTGTTGTCTCTTGCGTTGAGCCTTGGGTCCGTCTCTCCTTCTCATTGAGGTTAGTCCACTCCTCTTGTGCTTGCCTATAAAATGTTTGATGAAATGCATGTGTGTTGATGCTTGTTCTATGGTTCAGCGTACTTCTCCTATTGCCAGCGCTTCTTCTTCTCATCTGTCCTGTTGCTTACCCAACGTGCTTCTGCTTGCTGCATTGGGTAAATAGGCCGTTCTGTTGCTTCTGTGACTGGCTGAGTGTTCATTACATGCCTGTGTGTCATTGTGCTCTGACCGGTTATTTTTTTGTGTATTTCGCACTTTCGCAGGCTGTACGATCTCTTCTGTTGCTGCGTCGTTCGACTCATCAAGGTTTTCTTCTTTCCTTTCTACTACAAGTGTGCATGTTTTACTTTGAGTATCTTCGTGTCACGCTGTTTGCCTTGGTTATCTTTTAAATATCTGTATGCCGTGCCGATCGTGTAAATGTTCCGGATATGGTCGGGCGTCGTGTGTTGTTCGTTCTCGTGTTGCTTATATTTCGTGTCTGCGTGTGAGCAGGATTTGTCTGCTTGTTTCCGTTGCTATACATGTTTTGGAGGTCATGGTAACTCGATGCCCCCCGTGCTCACTCTTTCTGTTGTACACAGAAGCATATTTGTCCAATTCTCAAACTAATTTTTTGAAAGAAACCGCAGTTCATTACAACGCCAATTATGGATATGGATCCATCTTGCTGCGCTGGATGAAGGACTGGATGTAATAAGAATTGCATGTGACAATTGCTTATGAATAGTATTTGTTGTACAAACATCCAGTTAATTCTTGAGATACAACAGAGACACTATAATAGTACTACTTTAGTCAAATACATTATCCACTAATTGTTGTAGTGAAATGTCGCCTAGCTATTAATTTGCAGAATCTTGCATGATAAACTATAGCCATGTGATCTCTATGGTGTTCCAGTAAATAAAGAAAACTGGAATATGTGCCTTCAAAATTTTCTATTTATACACAAAAACCATGCATTGGTACATATGAACCATATGAATAGGACTGAAGATCTATTTTTTGTCATGTTTGTGAGTTTTCTGTTATTTCCTCTCAGTGTGAATAGGACTGAGGAAGATGGACATAGCCCTTTAGGTAATTTCACTTTTTTGAACAGCAAACCGTAGAACAATAGTTCTATGGTATATTTTCATTAAAAAATAGTATGTTACAAAGGTAAAGGAGAAACAGAAACAAAAGAAAAAAGATCTAAGCTAATGGGGCAGAGCCCTTATCCAATTTCTGTTTTAGGCAACATGAGAATCAGTTAAAAATTGATCTAACAGCCTACTTGAACAAGGTGGAATCCTTGTCTTTGATCTTGTGTTGAAGTAGTTGAAGATCCTTTTTTAATTCAAGCCTCTAATTTGATACTGTCGGCTAGATGTTTCTGAAGACCTTGCCATCTCACTTTGTCCTAGATTAATAAAAGATTACAAATTTATTTGTCTAAATAGGACATGTTATTTACGAAGGTATACCATTTCTATTGACTGGATAATTTACATGTTGGCAAGGACTTATTGGTGCAGTGTGGTCATAATTGCTCGGCCAATTTCCCAACCCAAATCCAGAACCGCTTCATCTTTAGATCTTTACATGATTGATGAAATGCCTTAGAGACTAAGATCTGCACTTTGTTTTTCTCTGTTCTCCTGCTCACAGATTAACAGATGGCTGTAAGACCTAGAGAAGCATTAGGAACTGGTCTATAGTGTCTTCCAGTGTATGCGGACACACAATTCACTTTCCTTTTCTTTTTGCCCTTTGTATAGATGATGTGGTTGAGTTACGAAGCCTCTTCTTGCAGTGTTGTCTGCAAGGCCAAACGGAAGTTATTAATGCATTTGAGATGCTCTATCTGATTGTTCATTTGCATGAACCTGTTTTAGTTGATGTAAAAGTGTTCTCTATTTCAGAAAGCCAGAACACGAGATTGTGCCCCCTCTTGCTCCAGGTGCATGTTCCTGGCCTCCTTTCCCCTCTGATTTGACTTGCTTTACCTTGTGTGAAGTTTTATACTTTCAACTTTACAAAGCTATATCAAGTTTGCTTTCAGCTGTACTTGGCTACACCTGTAACGTGATGCATTTCTCTTTTAGTTTATTGAATACATTTTGAAGAAGTGAATGCTCTATCTGGTATGGTCCTATGATTCATTTAACAGTCCGTCAATTTTCTCACAAACCTCCTCATGTACAACATACAATGAGTATTCTGTCACATATCACTCAACATCTTGATCTTTCAGCTAATAATATGATGTAAGTTTTTAGGCGTATCACTGTTTGCAGCTTTTGGGTTCCTTCTGTGTGTTGGGAGATAATGCTCTTAATAAACTTTATCTTTCTGCAATGCTATGCCAGACAAATTCAGTACTGAAAATCTAGACTGTTCTTTCCACTCTATAACAACTTCTATGCTTGCGCCACCATGATATCACTACAGCATTTCCATGGAAAATTTTATTAGTTGCATGTAAACTGAATTGATTTACCAGTAAAAACCTGGACAACTCATTTCAGTCGCTAACAACAATTGTGGCATTACCGGGATATGTCATGTACGTGCTCTGAGTCGTAGTAGGATGCAAAAAGTACAATAAGAGATAGAATGTATGCACTATGGCTAGTATTAACATTTTATTGACTTGTGCAGTATTTGATACTATCTATTTCTGCAGGCTATTCCTCATGTTGCAACCTTTTCCCATAGAATTGAAAGGAAGATGGAAGAAATTGCAGGAGGTGTACTTTGTGTTCCATTAGTCTTATTATTGCCAATTTGTCAAGCATTTATTGTCGAATAACTCTTTGTTTCAAATGAGACCTGTGGCGCAAGGGGTAAATTTATTATACATCTTATTGTACACAGCAAGCCTCTTCTTTTTTTATTAAGAGGGGTTAAATTTATTACCATATGTGCTTGCTCACAACTAAATCAACTAAACCATGAATTTTCTTTTCGATATGTTTTTTTCAAACTTAGATATCTAATCATTATAACCTTACTTTCAACTAAAACAATGCTTCCTTAGCTGGTTTGTACATGTTACACAAATATAATTTTTTTTCAAACTCAGATTTCGCACCGTGATAACCACATTTTCAATATAACATCGTTTAACACATGAGTTTGTACTACCAATATTGAATAGGTTCTTGCAAAATGAAACTATTTTCATCGACAACATGGCTATAGCGGGTCTTTGCGCCATTTGGCGCAACGGATCAACTAGTATATATATATACATACATAAACACTATTCTGATCAAGAGATCAGAATAATATTCTGATCACACCATGAACTTCCCAAGTAACGCGCCTGACCTTCCCCGAGTACTAGGTTGAACTTCAACTAAAAGGTGTCCAAATGGGGCTTGCGATATACTGTTAGAAAGCTATGGACACCACTATCATGACCCAAGTTAAATTTTTGGCAAAATGTAAGCGGTTTATGAGCAGTTTTGAAAAACGTTTTTTCTACGTACAAAAAACATGAATTGTATTTTCGATCGCATTTCTAAACCGTTTATCAGAATGGGGTAAATAATAGGATGTTCGAAAGCTGCTGCAAAACCGCTCCTTCGACATGTTGAAAGTTTTCCCTAATTCCCTATGGATCAAGAGTAATTTCGAAAATCATAAAATTTCACAATCCAAAGAGCCGAGTTCGTATTTTCAATGTAATTTCTAAACGGCTAATCCAATTGAGGCAAATGATATGGCGTTGGAAAGCTTGTGAAAATGCGCTACTTTTTCATGTTGAAAGTTTTTTCTAGTTTTGAACGGTTTAAACGTAATTTAGGAAACAGTTAAAGTTTCATCAAGTTTGTATTTTCAAGCTAATTTTTTAACCGTGCGTCCGAATGCAACAAATGATACGGCATTGGGAAGCATGAGGAAATGCGATACTTTTCTATATATATATTGTTTCTCTCAATTCCTTACTGTTTTAAGTCGATTTTGAAAATGGCTAAAAACGTATTTTTGCCGCAATTTCTACAACCTTTATCGCAATTAGACAAATAATATACCACTGAAAAGCTATGAAAAATGTGAAACTTTTTCATGTTGATGGTTTTCTCTGATTCCTAGCCGTTTTCAAGTAATTTCAAAAATGGCGGGATCATTCGTTCTGCCTTTAACGCGGAACAAATTCTTCAAAAATGCACCGCATGAAAAACTTGAACTTCTCGGCATGTGTACTTGAACTTCACTCTGTTTTTTCACGTGCTTTTCTTTCTCGTAGCTCTTCATCCACTGCTTGTAGCTCTCCATCCACTCACCGGAATTGAGCAGATGATACACCGACAGAAACCTGCTGCAAACACGCAACTTTCCCGTGTTGAACATTTTTTCATACTTGCGACAATTTCAAAAGTTTTTCATCTAAAATTCATTCAGTGTAGTAGTTGAACTTCCTACTGTTTTCACGTTGAACTTCTGGGACGTATTTTTGTTTGTAATTTTGTCATCCATTTCGTCAGTGTTACCACAAATGATATTCATTTTGAACAAACCTCTCACAATATTTTTTTTAACTTTCTCCGTCCGAGGACTTGAACTTACACAAATAATATTCCTGCCGTTTTGAAATAAATTAGAAAATGATGAGATCATGATTTCTGCCTTCATCGCGAATGGAAACGCACTGCGTGAAGTAGTTGAACTTCTCAAGCATATTTGTTTTGAACCTCACTCTATTTTTGACGTGTTGTTTTTTTGCAATGCGTGAAGTAGATGAACATCTGGGGCAGTCTGTTTGAACTTCACTCTGTTTCACTTTGTTGTATTTTTCTTATACGAAACACATACCATCAGTACGTGAACTTCTGGATGTTAGCACTTTGAACTTCTCTTTGGTTTGAGTGAATTATTTTAAAACACAACAAAAAAACTTTTTTTATGTATTTTGGACATCTAAATACACGGTGAACCTCTCTCACAAGAATTTTCGAACTTTTCCTCGCCGAGCACTTGAACTTATAGCAACCATTTTTTTTCATTTATGAGTTGTTTTTAAAAGTGCAAAAAATGGCATTGTGTGTTTTATTTTTTGAATAGTTAAATCCTAGGTTTTAATAAGCTCCAAATTTCTCTCTTATTTCAATATGAACTTCACCTTTTTACATTTTGAGTAAAGAATTGTATTCGATTTTTATACGGAAAAATCGAACATGCAAATAAAGGTGAACCACTCTCGCAAGAATTTTTAAACTTCCCCAGACATAGCATTTGAACTTCTTGCAACAAACCTTTTAAGCTTTTTGTTTTCTATTCTTATATTTCTGATCTAAAACGCACTCGGTGTAGTAGTTGAACTTCCCACTGTTTTCACCTTGAACTTCTATCACGTATTTTTGTTCAACCTCTCTCACAAGAATTTTTGAACTTTCTCAAGCCGAGCACTTGAAATTCTAGAAACAAAACTTTTAGCCTTTGCTTTTTCATTCTTTTTTTAATACAAACTGCACACCGTGTAGTACGTGAATTTCTCGCAATTATCAATCTAAGCTTGTCTCGATTACGTGAAAATATCTGAGTTTTTTATAGGCATCAAACCACTCTACCTTTTTTATTTTGAACTTCATTGTGTATTTTTTAGAAATGTGAGATTTGGAACTACATTTAACTTATTCGTTATTTCAAATTGAACTTATTGGTTTTATTCTTTAGTAACTGGAAAAATTCAAATTTTCAAATACATATCAAACTGCTCCGCTTTTTCCAATTAAATTTCTTGGTTTTATTCTCTAGTAACAAGAAAACCTGAGTTTTTTACATACATTGAACCACTCTATTTTTTAGAATCAAACTACTTGGATTTAATCTTTAGTATTGGGAAAAATGCCCCAAATGGCATTGTTTCTTGTTTTTGTTTTTTGATCTTCTAAATCCTAGGTTTTAATATACTTTGAACTTCTGTGTTATTTTAATTTGAGCTTCACATATTTTATGTTTTGAGTAAAGAATTGTGTTTGATTTTAAAATAAACATCGAATTTGGCCTTTTTCTATTTTTGAACTTCATGGTTGATTCTTTAATAACGACGGATATTTTAGTTTTTAATGGTAAAATCCTAGTTTTTTTGTAAACATCGAACCACTCGTTATTTTATTTTGAACTTCTATTTCGTTGAAAAATAGAAAATTTATTTTTGTCAAACCCTTTTTTAGTTTTTCCTTTTTGTTTAATTTGAACTTCCTCATTTTATTCTTTCAGTAACAAGAAAAAATTGAGGTTTTAAATTGAAGTTCTTTAATCCTATTCTTAAAAAAAATATTTTTAAATAAGAATCAAACTTTTTTTAAAATTGAACTTCATACTTTTATTTTTCCTAGAAACGAAAATAATTTATGTTTTTCGTATACATCAAACTACTCCTTTATTTTAATTGATCTTCTTAATTTTATTCTTTGGTAACAAGGAAAATTTGACTTTCTTATAAATATTGGACTTCTCTATTTTTTAATTTGGACTTCTTGGTTTCTTTCTGTTAGTAACAGAAATACCCTTGTTTTTGTAGCAAACATTTTGAACCGATTCATTAGGAAGGTCAAGTCGGCCATCACTAGAAGGTCAGAAGTTGTTGTTGGTCCATAGGAGCACCAAGTCGTCGCTAGAGAAGGAAGAGTGGCATGTCATCATCGTCACTGGGGCGGGTTACTAAGTTAAACACCCTAACTTTTTCTTTTTCTGTTCTGCAGAATGCAAGTGTGAATAACTCGACAACATGATGTACATAGGGTGCCAGTGTTCCAGAAAATATACTTATCATACTTTTGACCTTCACAAATAAAGCATTTTGACCTTTCAACCCCTTTTTGTTGTTCAACAATGGACTAAACTAGGCAAACACATATAATTATTTTTTGTTGCAGCTCAACTGATACACCAGGAAAAGGCGGCCTGCAACAGTGGCCAATTTTTCAGAAAGATAAACACAAAACATCTGTTTTATGCACTAGAGTTTTGCTGCAGACACCTGAATATTTTTTTCCTTTTGCACAAACTACCGTACGAAGAATCATCACATTTCATAAAGGTCATTTAACCACAAGATTGTGGGACACAGACTCGCAAACGGGAGGTGCACCATTCTTTTAGGAACACCAAGCTTGAGTGATAGTGGAAAGAAAGAATCATAAACTAAAGGGTATGTTGATCAAAGTGTTTTACGTACACACAAGAGTCCATAAGCTTTTCAGATAACAACATGTTGCAGTAGAAGTTATCTAATCAATTATGAAGAAGTTAAGAAATGAAAAACAAGAGAGGAAAAACATGTCTGAATATACTGAAAAAACATCTCTGAACCTTCACATCCACATCACTCTGAACTTCAGTCCTCCTTTAAAATGCAAACTTCTTCCCGGTAAACATATGTGACCTTCTCCTATCTATTTATTTGAACTTCTTTTCAAGACAAAATATTCTGGCGTCAATTTTCCTAACATATAAAATGGAAGACAAACAAACTCATTAGAAAAAACATATGGTGGGCGGAATATTGTTCCCATGTTATCCACATACGTACACAAGTTGCTGAATTTTCTTTGATGAAAATTTTCAAATAGAAGCACACACAAAACCATCGAGGCAACATACTCTTTGACCATTTTCTGCTAAGTAGCTATACTGGTGCATTCTTTTTCCATTTTCTTTGACTCTTCAAATTTGTGCCTACAAGAACAAGGACTAAACTGATAGAATTAGAGTTTCAGAACTAAACGAAAGTGGCAGCATGCTCCACCGCATGAGTAGAAGAAGAACAAGGGCTTGCTCCTAGACCAAGTTCTTAAGAATGTTAAGATTCCTTCCAACATGTTCGTGCAGGCTTGTCTTTGCATATCCTACTTTTGTTTATTCTATCTCTCCAACCAACACAAGTACACATATTTTTGCAAGAAAGCAGCATGAGCACACAGTTGTCTGAATCTTATTCTATTTTATTCTGAGGTAAACTCTTGCTATTCCGGTCCAGAGCTCAAAGACGTCCTTTTCCTGTCCTCGATGAATCATGGAGCAATGATTAGTAAAATGTCTCTAATCATTGTGCGGTTTCTTTGGAGACAGGCCGTATAACTGTAATCTTGGACAAGTCATTGTCTTGCTCACCAACTAGTAGTTGAAATCCTCTAAACTTGTCGTATTCAGCTCTACACATCACCACAACATTACCATAGTTGTTTCCAATCGCTAGCCTATCACCACACACTTCATGCCACCCACTGACTGTCATTTGTTTACTCATCCTCACATTTTCTTTATTCTGCAGATGTTGTCCCCTGCAACTTCTCAGAATCATGAATAGTATAAAAGCACCTGAACTGTTGTGCACTTGTCTTCACCCCTCTCAACAGCAAGTGCCTCCAACCACACTCCCCAAGCCACCCTTCGCCTCCAAGGCTCCCAAGTTCCAAATTTACATCTCAATGGAGGCTGGAGGCCTAATTTCAGAGGCTGCCTGGACCATGTTTGACTTCCCGCCGCAGGGCGAGGAGTCGGATATCATGGCGCAGCTGCTTGGCACCTTCCCCTCCCATGGTGATGAAGCCCAGCAGGATCTGCCTTGGTATCAAGTTTCCCATCCATCCTACTATGACACTGATGTTGATACAAGTGCATGTAGCGACAGCAATGCTAGTAGCTTGCTGTTCCATCTGAGTGTATGGGCTACTATTTGGGTGATTCAAGTGAAGCCCTGGGCATCTGCTCCTGCACTGCAACACAGGACCTGAACTTGGTCCAGGAGACAGGCGCTGGAGGAGGGTGCGGCGTAGCAGAGGGCAGGTCACACCATAAGGGAGGGCAGGCCGCGCCAGAGCGAATGGAAGTTCACACCGAAGCGGTGAACCTCTCTCACACAGTGGCAGATGGGGGGAGGCCATGAACGGTGGCATGCCCTCCGCTATATCGGGCGGAGGTAGTTTGCGTCGCTGGAGGTTGGATGGGGAGGTGCCTGTGGTCGGGGCAAAGCAGCGAGGAGAAGTTGAGCGATGTCGGGAGCAGCCTATGTCCCAGGGGAGGCGCGGCGGCGTACCAGAGGTAGGTGACGGGGTCGCGCGCCGGCGCTTCATGGCGGGAGGCGGCGTCGGGGTCGCAGGCCGGTGCTTGGTGGCATTAGGCGGCGGCGGGATTAGCCCCGGGCGGATCCGAGGGAAGGAGGCGGTCCGGTGGCCGGATCCCAGGAGGGAGCGGCGAGGCGACCGGACTTAGGACCGGTGGCGGTGTGGTGGCTGGTTCCGGGGAAGGGGAGGGAGCGGCGCGAGACTTGGTGGGTTTTTTCTCCGTGGCTTTGGAAGTTCGGGAACGCCTCTTCGGGCCCTATATAGAGCGATGTGATCCAAATAGTTATTTTTATCCCGGGATTAGAATAGTGTCACCCTATATATATATATAATATCATCACATATACATGATGATACTTAACTACTAGGTACAATGCATAAAATTGAAAACAAACAATACTAAAACTAATAATCCCTCCTGGGGCCAGTATTATGTCAGCCCCTCGCCAGCAGCTCCCTTGTGTGCGGTGTCTTCCCAGTGCCGAGGCAGTACTCTGACTCCTCCGCCTCGCAGCGCTTGACGTATCGATCTGCCTCTTGCTGGCGGATGCGCACGGCCGATCTTGCCATTTCGTTGGGTGCCCACCAGAGGTCCTCGTCGGTGGCATGCTGGAGCTTATCGGCCCACCTCCACGCAGCGACGAGGCACCCAGCGCCTATGACCTTCTTCGCAAAGTACCCGTCTTTGTACACCTCCTCGGCACGACGACGCGCCCGCCCCTAATGCTCCGCTGCCTCCTTTTTCCAGGCGACATCACGGGCTTCACAGGCCGCCTGGTACTTGGCTTCCTCCTCGGCCCTCTCCTTCTTGAACACCACTTGCCTAGTTTTCTCACCCAGCGGCAGTGACTTCCACATAAAAAGATTGTACTGGCCCAAAACCAATCCAAAGTTGGGGGGTCCGGCGCAACCTCGTCAGGCGGCGCGTAGGGGTCCTCGTCGCTGCTAATCGAGTGAGCATCCTCGGGGGGAGGCGACTCCTCGTCGACGCGTGGGCAAACCGGCGATGCCATGGCAGAGAATTGAGAGAGATAGAGAGGGCGGGCGAGGGGAGGATGTAGATGAGAATGCAGGCGGGACAACGTGAGCAAGGTAGTATTTATTGGCGGCTGGAATCTAGATCGACGGGGACAGTACACACGCCGGTCGCCGGAATTTACATGTACTATAGTTTGAATTACACACAATTCCCGCAGCAAATGCGTGTGTGAACATAAGCCAAAATTCGTGTGTGAACATAATAGCTGACGGTTTCCAATGCATAATCGTGTCTGATTCATGATCCCCGCCATTCACCTACCAAACATCGAGCCGCGAGATAGATTGTCAATCATGTGGGGGTGGCTGTCTTGCCAGATCTTTACATTTTCTTTTTCGAACACCAGATATTTACATCGTCTGATGATTTTTTAACTCGCACACAAGTACACAAAAATATGATTTTTCAAACTGTTTTGGTAAGGCGTTGCATGTAGATGTAGTTCAAATTTAAATTACGGTCATTAAATGGTTAGAAAATCACTTAAATGTCTTTAGAATGTCAAATGACCCCTAAAATTTACCAAATTCTCACATGATAGTTGTATTAGTGCATTTTAAACGTAGGAAAAAATTTGAAGGCCGTAAGAGGAAGCTATCTCCCGTTCGTCATCAAACATGCATTATTCCCTATCGGAACCATGAACCTTCTAGCGAGTTGCTCCGGTTTGTGAGGGGTGTGTGTCCAAACGTTTGTCAAACATGCCAATTTTTTTACCACATCATCTTGGTGGCATGACATTACATCAACCAAGGTTTCATGTGTTTCTGATCATTTTTCTATTTTTTTGAATTAAAATGCCATGTCACTCCATGCATACGTATGCATGTGTCCATGTCTTGAGACCAATATGCTTGAAACTTTCTTCTAATTTACTGCACATGGAATTAACTCGCACAGAAGTACACAGATATGATTTTTCAAACCATTTTGGTTAGGCGTTGCATGTAGATGTAGTTCAAATTTGAATTACCGTCATTAAATGTTAGAAATCACTTAATTGTCTTTGAAAGGTTAAATGACCCCTAGAATTTTCCAAAATTTGACATTACAGTTGTAGTAGTGCACGTTAGACGTTGAAAAAATTTCCAGGATGTAAGAGGAGGCTATCTCCAGTTCGTCATCAAACATGCATTGTTCCCTCTCAGAACCACGAACCTTCTAGCGAGTTGCTCCGGTTTGTGTGGGGTGTGTGTCCAAACTTTTGTCAAACATGCCAATTTCTTTACCACGTCATCTTGGTGGCATGACATTAAATCAAGCAAGGTTTCATGTTTTTCTAATCATTTTTTAATTTTTTGGAATTAAAATGCCATGGCATGTACTCCATGCATGTGCCCATGCCTTGACACCAATATGTTTGAAAATTCCTTCGAATTTACTGCACATGGAATTAACTCGCACACAAGTGCACAAAATATGATTTTTCAAACCGTTATGGTTAGGCGTTGCATGTAGATGTAGTCCAAATTTGAATTACGGTCATTAAATGGTTAAAAATCACTTAAATGTCTTTAAAAAGTCAAATGACCCCTGAAATTTACCAATTTTTCACATGATAGTTGTATTAGTGCACGTTAAACATAGGAAAAAATTTGAAGGCCATAAGAGGAAGCTATCTCCCGTTCGTCATCAAACATGCATTGTTCCTTCTCGGAACCACGAACCTTCTAGCGAGTTGCTCCGGTTTGTGAGGGGTGCATGTCCAAATGTTCGTCAAACATGCCAATTTCTTTACCACATCATCTTGGGGGCATGAAATTACATCGACCAAGGTTTCATGTGTTCCTCATCATTTTTCTATTTTTGAAATAAAATGCCATTTCACTCCATGCATACGTATGCATGTGTCCGTGTCATGAGACCAATATGTTTGAAAATTCCTTCTAATTTACTGCACATGGAATTAACTCGCACACAAGTACACATATATGATTTTTCAAAATGTTTTGGTTAGGCGTTGCATGTAGATGTATTTAAAATTTGAATTACGGTCATTAAATGGTTAGAAAATCACTTAAATGTCTTTAAAAGGTCAAATGACCCCTAGAGTTTTCCAAAATTTCACAGTACAGTTGTAGTAGTGCACGTTAGACGTAGAAAAAATTTGAATGTCGTAAGAGGAAGCTATCTCCTGTTCGTCATCACACATGCATTGTTCGTCTCGGAAC
This sequence comes from Triticum aestivum, assembly GCF_018294505.1. NCBI lineage: Eukaryota > Viridiplantae > Streptophyta > Magnoliopsida > Poales > Poaceae > Triticum > Triticum aestivum. The sequence continues at coordinate 176,172,434 of NC_057809.1, forward strand.
CACGAACCTTCTAGCGAGTTGCCCCGGTTTGTGAGGGGTGTGTGTCCCAACTTTCGTCAAACATGCCAATTTCTTACCACATCATCTTGGTGGCATGAAATTACATCAACCAAGGTTTCATGTGTTTTTGATTTTTTTTTGAATTAAAATGCCATGCCACTCCATGCATACATATTCATGCATATGTGTCCATGTCGTGATACAAATATGTTGGAAAATTTCGTCTTGTTTACCGCACATGGAATTAACTCACACACAAGTACACAAATATGATTTTTCAAACTGTTTCGGTTACGCGTTGCATGTAGATGCAGTTCAAATTTGAATTACGGTCAATAAATGGCTAGAAAATCACTTAAATGTCTTTAGAAGGTCAAATGACCCCTAGAATTTTAAAAAAAATTCACAATACAGTTGTAGTAGTGCACGTTAGACGTAGAAAAAAATTTGAAGGCCGTAAGAGGAAGCTAACCACGAGCCGTCTAGTGAGTTCCTCCGGTTTGTGAGGGGTGTGTGTCCAAACTTTGGTCAAACATGCCAATTTTGTTACCACGTCATCTTGGTGGCATGACATTACATCAACCAAGGTTTCATGTGTTTTTGATTTTTTTCTAATTTTTTGGAATTAAAATGCCATATCACTCCATGCTTAATTGTGTAATAGCCGTTAGACCAATATGTTTGAAAATTCCTTCCAATTTACTGCACATGGAATTAAGTCACACACAGGTACATGAAATATGAGTTTTCAAACCGTTATGGTTAGCTGTTGCATGTACATGTAGTTCAAATTTCAATTACGGTCGTCAAATGGTTAGAAAATCACTTAAATGTCTTAGAAGGTCAAATGACCCCTGAATTTTTCCAAAATTTGACATGACAGTTGTATTAGTACTAAAAAAATCTCGTTCATTAAAACATCATCCGTTAGCACTTTATTCCAAATTTGTCTTTCACAGCTAATAAAAAAATATCTACAACATCACACACAGTTGTTTTCTAGGAACCGTTTGCGATGAAAATATTTGGGTCTATTTAAGCCTCCCTCCTTAAGCTTCACCGGCTCGTCTGCTCTAGTGCTGGCAACCCCTGAATCCATGAATCCCGATCCCCATTCCCGCACCACCTTCTTTCAAAGATGATGCCATGGAAACACTTCGTGAAGGCACGTACGATGGCCGCGTCCCCCCCCCCCCGAGCACCGCCGCCTACGCCAAGAGTGCTGCCACATCCGCATTGAGGGTGGCCGCTTCCATCAAGAGGGTGTTTGCGGCAGCCGACAGGGTAGCTGCAGTAGCCGAGATGGCTGCAGCTGCTGCTGTGATGGCGGCTACAAACGCTGAGAGCGCTCAAGCTGTTGTCCGTGCCGCTGATGTCGCCCTGGCCCGGGTCGAGGCCATCCACGCCAAGATCGAGGATGCACGTGCCAAGATATTCCAGGCCACCTCAGACTAGAACATGCAACCAACGTTTGAAAAGGCGGCGGTGGCCATGGAGCACCTGCTTCCTCATTTGGTCGCCGAGCGGGAGCTAGAGATGCAGGAGGCGATGGAGATCAAGGAGCGCCGGGAGGATGAGTTGTGTGTGGCTGAAGTTGAGGTAGAGAAGAGTCTGTCCATCGAGGAATCGGCGATGGATTACCAACACGAGCTCTGGCGCAGCCACTACTACGAGTACTACAACCTTGAGGGCGGCGCCGAGGACGAGGACGAGGACGCGGTTGACTTTAGCAAGGGGAACGTGGAGTCCACCAACGGTAGCATGTCGCCAGGACAAGTCATTGACGTCTCATCTCACACCGGCGATGCATAGGCCGGCGCGGCGGTGGACTTTTAATTATGCGTACTTAGGCTTTGTATTTAATGTTGGTCTTTTGTTAGAGCAATGTTTAGGTCAACTAGCTCCGTGTAATTACTAAAATTGCTCGATTTAGTAAGTGTGGTATGTCTGTTGTACGCTCTTTTGTGTGCCCAAATTAGCAAGCGATGTTAAATTATGCAATGACGTACCCGGGGAAATTTCCACCAAAATTTGAATTATCAAACTCATCCCATGCACATAAAGTAGAAGAATCATTTGCGATGCACACAATCGTTCAAAGTGGATGGTCCGGCGGCACCGCGCGCAAAGTTTCCCTCCACATTTCCAAAATTTTGGCCTACCACCAAAATAGCTATCCCTGCCCCCTTCCCCCCTTCCCCACCCCTTTTCTCCCCGACCACAAGTCACATTTCCCCTGTTTCCTCCTTCCTTCCTTCCTTGCTAAGCTATATCTGCTTCCTCGATGTCGCCGTCTCGCATCCTAGTGCCGGGGTCGCCATGGTCTTCTCCAAAGACTTCTCCAGCGGCTCCTCATCCGGTGACTACTCCTTCACCACCCGGGTATGCCTCTTTTCTCTCTCTCGGGCTATGACTTGGAATGAAGGATTTTTACCTGGAGGTTGATTTGAGTCGTTTCTTCCTCTTGTAGCTGCCTAACACCATCAGTGGCAACGAATGGAGCGGGGTGGCTGAAGATCTATCTGCTCGTTGTCACCACCAATCTCCATGCGTGAAGCTACTTGCATTTGATTCTATGGACACTGGGAGGAAGTTTCTGGCATGTGCAGAGAAGGTTAGACCCTCTTCCGTTGTTACAAATCATTTGTTAGATGTGATTCAGACACTGTCACGGTCCCAACCCATTCATACCACACCTTCAACCAAACGCATCCTAAGTCAGTGTCACATTTTGTACCTAGTATCTTCAATTGTTTCCATCTCATCAGCGGTGCCATTAGAAAATTATTTGGCACCACTTCAGCAGTTTTTGTAGCCAACTTTGGTCCACACATCCGAGCAGCCAAGCTGTAAAATACTAAATCTTTATGCCATGAAGGAACTGGGCATCAGAGCAAGTACGTGCTCAGGAGTCCAGGTCCTTGATTTTTTTCCGTTGCATCGGCTCGCCAGTTCAAGGCACCGGTGTGAGATGTAGCAACAGTTGTCTCTACACCAATTTTGGCACACATAGTGGACGGCCTTAGTGCTATTTATGTTACTAAATGTGTGCATGTACACACCCGTTAGTATCAATTTACTGTCATCCAAACACTGTCGCTATGCTATTGCAGTTATATTTACCTTCCTCATAAAATGTTCAATTTGTATTTATTGTACATGAGTAAGAACTTGTAGCATTGCTGTAGTTAATTATAGCTTCTGATGTTCCAGAATTTGGTTGTTCTCTCAGTACCAATTATTTCATTTGCACATTGATCTTTTTGAGAAGATATGTCATAATTAACATGTTTCTTCAGTTTTTCAAAATAACCATTGGTAATTTTCTATGTTGCTATAAACCCATTTCCCCTACAATTGTTACTGATCTAGTTTTAAATATATAGGATGGACGGAAGTGTTCTTACTTGGAGTGGGTTGATCAAGAGTGGCCACAGTCTTTGAAGATGTGCCAAACGAAGCTCTGGAGCATGGATGAAGAAGTGAACACAGCTAGGCTTAGAGAAAGTCTTGTCAACGCTGAAGCATATTTCAAGATGCGGGATAAAAAGTTGAAGGTGTTGGCGAAGGAGGAGGCACTTTCCCAGTTGGCCTGTGCAAAATGGGTTCTTACTGAACTGAAAGCAGAGGTGGATAAGACGAGCCTGGATGATCTTGATTAGGGAAAAGAACATACTGTTGTTATGAAGTTGAACTAGCTATATGTTGTACTGTGATGTTTTCATGTAGCTACCGTACTGTGATGTTATAATATATTTACGTGCCTGATATGAAACTAGCAAATAGCTATTCGATATGAAATGTGAATTTGTGTAATACTGTAATTATTAATTGTAAACTAATAAACCTGCTAAATGTGTCATGGACCTGTGCAAATGGTTCTAGCAGTAAAAGTGGTTGCGATGGATAGACCAATGCCACACAGTTTTCTTCATCAAATCGTGTGTGATATAGTTGATAAAAACAAACAGTTAACCAAGGAAGACCATCTGTGATAGTTACAACTTTCACACACGAGCCTACACATAAAACTGTGTGGGATTTACGTCCGAACAGAAACGTTTTCACTGGATTGACTGTGTGGGATGTACATAAGAACGGAAATGTATTCCTCGGATTGACTGTGTGTGATATACATACGAATGGAAATGTTTTTCTGGGATTCACCGTGTGGGATGTACATACCTACAGAAATGATTTTCTCGGATTACCGTGTGGGATGTACATACATACGGAAATGATTTCTAGGATTCACCGTGTGCGATGTACATACCTATGGAAATGATTTCTAGGATTCACCATGTGGGATGTACATACCTACGAAAATGATTTTTGGGATTCACTGTGTGGGATGTACATACCTACGGAAATGATTGGGTTTCGATGCCTCGCCCGATCGCACACGGCCCTAGCCTGGGTCCCAGGAGGGCCTTTCCCCGATGATTTCTAGGTCGTGTGGGAAGGGTACCCTATCGCACACACTCACTTGTCAACGATTCCTACTGCCCTCGCAGAAAGGGGTAAAAAAACCATTTGTTTAGGACCGACGCAGACCAGTGGATGTTAAACTGCAATTGCACAAATGATGTGAAATACTGTAAGACATGAGATGCAGCTAACCTCGATGGAAAACAACAACATCGCCTCCACAATGAGGAGTAGTGAAATAAACAAGGCACGGACATGCTTAATAGATCAACCGTACAAATCATAGCCATTGCAAGTGGTATTGGTAAGATTTTGCTGGTCAGATCTTACCTGTTAAGTCCTGGGGGGTAGTCGCTGGGGGACTTCATCTAGGCCAGAGCCTGCACCATGTCGGCGGCGGCAGCGGGGGCGAGGTGTTCCTCCGGGTCAACACACACAACGACCATCGCCCCATCGACTGCCATCAGCTCCTGGCGGTGGGGATTTGGAGGCATGAGGATGTTTTGCAGGCGCCATTTAAGCAATCAAGCCGGGGGCATGATAGAGATTGGTGGGTTACCGGACTGGAACCGAGCAGAACGTAGATGTGGTTGAAACTATGGTTGCGGCGGTGGCGGTTTGAGATGTCGGTAGGGGGAGGCGCAATGAAGGGATACTAAAGGCCATGTTCAAGAATTCATCCGATTATCCAGTTAAATTGCCGATTAATCCCTACTCATAGGGTCACCGAGTAGCCGATAAACCGAAAAATCGTCCGATTAATTGATTAAATGGCCAATTAACTTACCGATTAGCCGATTAATCCCCTACTCGCTAGCCAACCGAGCAGCTACCGGTTAACGATTTCCTCAACAATGACTAAAGGTGGGGATGTGGTTGGAGGAATAAATTCTGAAATCATGCACCTAATGAAATCGTGCGCCTAATGAAATTCTGAAATCCTGCGCCTAAGGGTACGGCATAGAAACCGTGCGTTTTGTGATCTTCTAATGAGTAATGCAAAAAATGCACATGGGCACACATGCTAATCAACACTCAAAGCCCTCAAAGGATGCTCTTACCGACATTGTATGTTAATACTACAAACTTAAAGTACTACTAGTAATTTGCTCTAATACTACAAACTTAAACTACTTCTCACATGCTGCCATCGGGGCATTCTAGCCAGACGCCGGCGTTCTCCTTCCTGGCCTTGTAGGCAGAAACCCATCATGCTTCGATCTCTGCCAAGCTCTCCTCACCACGACGTGCGGCCTCTTTTTTCTTGCGGCGGCGGGAATCTCTTTTCTTGACTGCTTTCTGCCTTTTCCGCTCCTTCTTTGCGGCTTTAGCTGCCTTTAGATCCACCACCCATTCGGCCATGGTAGCCTCAAAGTCCGCCCATGTAACTGTCTAGCCGGCGTCGGTGATGAACTAGGCGCGGCGAGATCCCATCGCTTCCTTACCATGTGTGCGATCGCGGGCGGCGAGGAACGCGGCGCGGAGGGATGCCACCGCTTCCTTACCAGTTACTATGCGCCGCGGTGCCATGGCAACACTTGGAGAGAGCTCCGGGACGGAGGGGCTAGGCAGCCGTACAGTGCGGTGGTATTCAAGAGCTGAACGACAAATGACAACAGAAATTTGGCTTCCCTTACAATTTTGCTCGTTCATTATCGCACACAGTTCATCTCTGCTGCTTCCAGAAACAATGTGCGCGGAGCCTATTGTGTGTTACGTTATGATTGCCTGGAACCCTAGCCACACGGATCGCGCATGTGCACCACAGGATTTGTCGCGGCTGAACGACAATCTACGTCCCTCACATCACACCCGTGCACCTGTAGCTGGATTGGATTTATATGCGCTAAATGCCTAGAAAATGCACATAATCCCCTAAATATGGTAAATGAGCCCGGAAAAATGCCAATTTTAACACGGTGATTTGCAGTGTGTATGTTCGTCGTAGAAAATAACTCTAGGGCAAAGAACGAAGAAAATTTGGATTCCCCTTCAATCTTGGTGATTTCCCTCTTGAAAGCATCGAACTTCTTTGGTGATGGTTCGATTTGTGAAGGGTGTGTATGAGGACATAAGCCAAACCTTCTCTAATTTTTACCAGTGCATGGTGAGGTCATACCATGGCACACCATGCCAGGCGTCATGTTTTTCAAGCATTTATTACATTTTTTCTATAGTTGAAAACCCAATAAACAAACATTTGTGGTTGACTATTGCCACACACTTCATCGAAATATCTGTCTCTTCCTTTTAAAAAGCATGAGAATTTACTAAATGGCACGAGCATTGTTTTCCAGGCCATTCTTATGCACCCTTTCGGATAGGTGGGAACCCAATGAACGAGTTCACGCCCGAGGGTGGCCTGATCTTCACGTCGTAGGATCGAATCGGGAGGGATAACTAGCTGCAAGCAGCCGTGATAACTAACTTCATACCTAACAAGGTTGGATGCAACCCGTACGTTGGGGATGGCTGACCGAAGCTACAAGAACTCCGACCCATCGTTCGAACAATCGCAGAATCACAAACTAGGACTAATCCACACAAAATGGCCGAAACCATAGAGCATGAACTAGGGGGAACCATATGCTCCATCTTGCGAATCCGAATGAACTCACAAGAGCAAAGGTAGTAAGATATCTCGGATCTCTCTAGCAGTCTTGCTGCATAAGCTTGTAGCTGAATGGTTTGACAAAAGGTTTTCTAGAGGATGGGGGGATGGGGTTTTATATCAGGGACAACCCCCTTGGCTACGTGTGAAAATCGTTTCAAAAGTAAGCATGTTTGCATGCCTTCCTTGGGTGAATAAGCAGTCAACTTTGGGAGTTGCTGGAGAGCTCCTCACAAATTCGCGAAGCCTTGACAGCCTGGACACCTTCCACGAGAATGAATGATGTGAGGTTTTTTGCATTGGAAAGATAATTTGATTTATCGTCTGTTGATGTACCCCTATGGCCCCATCTCTCCACCATATGGGTGTGCCACCACGATACATAAGAGGTAAAAACTAACAGCATCAACTTCACTTGAAACTTGTTTTCTCCAAACTTGTTCCTCCAAACTAGTTGCTTCAATAGCTCATAGATTGATGGACTTCTTCCCTGTGATAGCTAAGTTCAACTAATAATAATGGGGATGAAAGCATAGTTGTGTCATGACGGCTACAAGGTAAACTTAATTTGGCATTCACCTGGTCATGTGTTTGCCTGATTCGGCTTAGCAATTCTTTCCAACTAAATTGTGCACTTTTCTGAAATGTCGTGTATGATGTACCCATGTGTTCATCATCCTCCCTCCCTTGATGACGAGTCGTCCTCGACTCTCTTTGATCTACAAAAGATAAGTAGAAGGGAAGTGGATAATATCCATGCAAAGAAATAATGCAATCCTCATTTGTAGCTTTCACCTTAGAATTGTGTTGGATCTGATCGTGCATTTGTTTTTCACAACTTGGAGTTTGCCTAGGGATGATTGGTGTTGTTTCAATGACCAAGATGTCCTCATCATCCCCCCTCTCTTGAAAATGAGTCGTCCTCGACTCTACCTGGTCATAACACAAAAGAAAGCAAGGCAATACCAGATCATAGTGCAAGGGCTTCATGATATGTTGAATTTTAGTTTTCAACTTTGCTATCTTATGGGCGATGCCAATATGATGCTTTGTTCGACTTAGGAGTTCCTTCCAACAAACAATTCCATGGAGTATAAATTTGTAACCCGCCATAATCATGTTCATACCAGCCTCCTTGTCTAGGAGAAAAGTCGTCCTTGACTTCATTTGGTCTACAAAATTATAGCACGAGGACAATACAAAATGACTAGGAAAACAAAATGATGAATAATCATGTGCAACATTCAATTTTATTGGATCTTTTATAGTTTCTTCAAGATTAACAAAATCAAATTGCTGGATGGATGATGTACCAACCATTTTTATCTAATCTTATCACGCCATTGCTTCAAAAACTCAAAAGTGCATACCTCTGTTTTCATCAAAATGTAAGATCCTTTTTGTTTTACCTCATTGAGTACTTGAATGCCTTTTGGAAAATCAATCTAAACACATGCACCTTCTGTAGTGGTGTTCCAAGTGCACCACAATTGTTCCTGGATCTCGTCCTCCCATCGTTGCAAGAGAGCTAATAGGTATGACTTTTGCATGTGCACATATTGTAAAGAAAGATAATTTTGTGAATGGTTAGTAATTGAATACTCCTCTCTCTTTTCATTTGGTGGATCACTCATTTCTTTCATATTATGGGGAAACACCTCAAGCTCAAGTTTGGTGGACTCACACAACTCACTAATCTTCTCTCTTGGATGATGTGGTATATTATGTTGTGGTTCACTCATCTCTATAATGTGGTGTGGAATGATCTCATTCTCACATTTTGTGGACTCACACAACTCATTAAGCCTCTCTCCCTGATTGTGTGGTATATCTAGGTGGAGATCTTGCATTTCTCTAATCTCATGATGAACAATATGATCCTGACATTTTGTGGACTCACTCACCTCACTTTCCTTATCACTCTCAATATATGAAATTGTGGAAAGTGGACACTCTTCCTCACATTTGGTGGAGTCACTCAAATTATTTTTCTTTTCACTCTCAAGTGGTGGTATTTTTGAAAGTGGACACTCTTCCTCACTTCTGGTGGAGTCACTCAACTCATTTTTCTTTTCAGTCTCAAGTGGTGGGATTTTTGAAAGTGGACACTCTTCCTCACTTTGGGTGGAGTCACTCAGCTTGCTTTTCTTATCACTCACAAGTTGTGGGATTTTGGATTATGGACTCTCTTCCTCACATGAAATTTGTGGCACATGTTTCTTGGATGTTGAGAGAATAGTGGTGGTCAAGATGGCAACATTAGGAATGATTTTCTCATGTAAACATGGGCTATGAATCACCGGAGTCGGTTCATCAACCATGGTCCTGCTTTGCGGTGGGTCGTCGGTGTGCCGATGGGTGCCATAACTCTGTCGTCGGCCATGACATCCTTGCTGCGATTCATGAGGAGCAGCGACACGCCTAGGGGCAGCAGTAGCTTGCCCTCGAGCATGCCATCCTTGCCGCATTTCAGGAGTAGCAGCGAGACATGCATGAGCAGCAACACCATGCCCGGGAATATGTCCTCTTGCTGCACTACTTGAGTAGTAGTGACACGCCCACGAGCAGCAACATCAAGCGTCGGAGAATGTATTCTTTATTGCACTTCATGGGTAGTAGTGACACGCCCATGAGCAACAAGATCATGCCCTCGAGCATGTCTTCTTTGCTGCACTTCACGAGCAATAGGGTATTGTCTATGTCAAACCCCATCACCACCTTCTCGAAGACGGTCATTAAGCCTCCTCTGAAATTCTCCAACCATGTTCCGTAATTCCAGAAACTCGGCACGTGTGAACGAGGCATCTTCTTCCCCATGATCTTCTCCATGAACACTCGATCTAGATCCTGCCATGTTAGTAAGGCTAAAAGTGGAATAGGATAATTTTGTGGAATCACATAACCTCACCTCTTACTCACCAAATTTCTTATGAGTTCACATCAGATTGTGCTTCTCCCGGATGTGTTAAAGCGATTGAAAGACAGAGATTAAAGAACTAGCTTCGGTTTTTGGTGGAGCTCGGTGGGGTAAAGAAAAAGGCGCTTGTGCTAAAATCAAGTTGATGAAAACCAAGATAATATGGGGATAGATCTGCTGCACCTTGTCACAAAGATTAAAAAGACACAACACACAAGCTTTTGAAATTTTCCTACCAAGATAAAACTTTTGGATGTTACACAACACTTTCTTTTTCTCTCTTGACTTTTTTTCCACTTTTTTTTCTCTCCTTGATTCTTTTTTTGACACTATTTTTTTCTCTTTTTCCAAAGCACGACAACCAAATATGAAAGCAATTACAAAGATGAACTTGGTGCAGATCTAAAAGATGAAGAACATGCAAGGTATGCAACAACAAGATCTCAGCACCAACAAGGCTTGGATTTATTTTTGGTGGGGCTTGGACTTCTAGGACAGAAAATATAGCGTGAAAAACACTCGATCTAAAGGGATGATAGCAAGATAAACTTAGATAACAAATCCTACCATGTCAACGAAGGCTCTCATGCCAGATGATAGGTGGGAATCCGATGAACGAGTTCACGCCCGAGGGTGGCCCGATATTCACGTCATAGGATCGAATCGGGAGGGATAACTAGCTGCAAGAAGCCGAGATAACTAGCTTTATACCTGCCAAGGTTGGATGCAACTCATACGTTGGGGACGGCTGACCGAAGCTACAAGAACTCCGACCCGTTGTCCGAACAATCGCAGAACCAGAAACCGGGACTAATCCACACAAAATGGTCGGAACCATAGAGCACAGACTAGGGGGAACCAGAGGCTCCTTCTTGAGAATCCAAATGAACTCACAAGCGCAAAGGTAGTAAGATCTCTCGGATCTCTCTAGCAGTCTTGCTGCATAAGCTTGTAGCTGAATGGTTTGACAAATGGTTTTTCTAGAGGATGGGGGAGATGGGGTTTTATAGCAGGGACAACCCCCCTTGGCTAGGTGTGAAAATGGTTTCAAAAGTAAGCAGGTTTGCATGGCTTCCTTGGGTGAATAAGCAGTCAACTTTTGGAGTTGTTGGAGAGCTCCTCAGAAATTCGCGAAGCCTTGACAGCCTCGACACCTTCCACGAGAGCGACTAGTACTTTTGACTCACAACTCCAAATGATGTGAGGTTTTTTGTATTGGAAAGATAATTTGATTTATCTTCTGTTGATGTACCCCTATGGCCCCGTCTCTCCACCATATGGGTGTGCCACCATGAAACATCAGAGGTAAAAATTGACAGCATCAGCTTCACTTGAAACTTGTTTTCTCCAAACTTGTTCCTCCAAACCGGTTGCTTCAATAGCATATAGGTTGATGGATTTCTTCCATGTGACACCTAAGTTCAACCAATAACAATGGGGATGAAAGCATTGTTGTGTCATGACGGCTACAAGGTAAACTTAAATTAGCGTTCACCTGGTCATGTGTTTGCTTGATTCGGCTTAGTAATTCTTTCCAACTAAATTGTGCACTTTTCTGAAATGTCGTGTATGATGTACCCATGTGCTCATCACTTTCGTGCACCGATTGTTTGAACTTGAATTATGTGCATTCATTCCTAGGAAATGCACATAATCCCCCGAATATGGCAAATGAACCCGGAAAAGTGCCAAATTTGAACACGGTGATTTGCAGGTTGTATGTTTATCGTACAAAAAACGCGTGGACAAAGGACAAATGAAATTTGGATCCCCCTTCCATCTCGGTGTTTTCCCCCTCGAAACCATGAAACTTCCTCGGTGATGGTTTGATTTATGAAAGGCGTGCATCACGACATAAGGAAATAATTCTCCAATTTTTACCATGGCATGGTGAGGCCATACCATGGCACCACGCCAGGCGTCATCTTTTCCAACCATGTGCTTCATTTTTCGTATAGTTGTTAACCCAGCAAACGACGCCTTTATGGTTGACTATTGCGACACATTTCCTTGAAATATCTTCCCATTCCTTCTAAAAGGCATGAGAATGTACTAAATAACACGAGCATGGTTTTCCAGACCGTTCTTGTGCACCTTTTCATGCATCGATTGTTCGAATTTGAATGATGTCCATTAATGCCTGGAAAATGCACATAATCCTATAAATATGGTTAATGAGCCCGGAAAAATGTCAAATTTGAACATGTTGCATTTGAGGCGGTATGTTGATCGTTGGAAAAAACTGAACGACAAACTAGGACGGAAATTTGGATTCCCCTTCAATCTTGGGGATTTCCCTCTCAAAAGCATAGACTTCCTTGGTGATGGTTCGATTTATGAATTGCGTGCATGTCGACATAAGCCAAACCTTCTCAAATTTTTACCAGGGCATGGTGAGGTCATACCATGGCACCATGCCACGTGTCATGTTTTTTAAGCATTTATTTCATATTTCTATAGTTGAAACCCCAACAAACAAACATTTGTGGTTGACTATTGCGACACATTTCATCGAAATATTAGTCCATTCCTTGTAAAAGGCATGGGAATTTACTAAATGGCACAAGCATGTTTTTCCAGGCCGTTCTTGTGGACCCTTTCATTCACCAATTGTTTGAACTTGAATTATGTGCATTAATGCCTACGAAGTGCACATAATCCCCTAAATATGGCTAATGAACCCGGAAAAGTGCCAAATTTGAAAACGGTGATTTGTAGTTTGTATGTTCATCATAGAAAAAAACTCATGGACAAAGGACAAAGAAAATTTGGATCCCCCTTCAATCTTGGTGATTCCCCCCTCGAAACCATGAAACTTCGTCGGTGATGGTTCGTTCTATGAAAGGCGTGCATGATGACATTTTTACCAAGGCACGGTGAGGCCATACCATGGCACCACACCAGGCATCATGTTTTCCAAGAATGTATTTCATTTTTGTATAGTTCTTAACCCAATAAACAACGCGTTTATGGTTGACTATTGCCACACATTTCCTTGAAATATCTGCCCATTCCTTGTAAAAGGCATGATAATGTACCAAATAGCACGAGCATGGTTTTCCAGACCGTTCTTGCGCACCTTTTCATGCACTGATTGTTTGAATTTGAATTATGTGCATAATTAATGCCTCAAAAATGCACATAATCCCCTAAATATGGTAAATGAGTTCGGAAAAATGTCAAATTTGAACACGTTACATTTCAGGCGGTATGTTGATCGTTGGAAAAAACTGAATGACAAACTAGGACAGAAATTTGGATTCCCCTTCAATCTTGGTGATTTCCCTCTCGAAAGCATTGAACTTCCTCGGTGATGTTTCGATTATGAAGGGTGTGCATGATGACATAAATCAAACCTTCTCAGCTTTTAACCAGGGCATAGTGAGGCCATACCATGGCACCATGCCAGGCGTCATGTTTTTCAAGCACATATTTCATTGTTCTTTAGTTGATAACCTAGTAAATGACACATTTGTGGTTGACTATTGCCACGCGTTCCATTGAAATCTCTGCCCATTCCTTGTAAAAGGCTTGAGAAATTAGTAAATACCACGATTATGGTTTTTGCAGACCGTTCTTGTGCACCTTTTCAAGCACCAATTGTTTGAATTTGAATTATGTGCATTAATGCCTACAAAATGCACATAATCCCCTAAATATTGCAAATGAACCCGGAAAAGTGTCAAATTTGAACATGGTGATTAGTAGGGTTTAGGTTCATCATAGAAAAAAACTCATGGATGAAGGACAAAGGAAATTTGGATTCTCATTCAATCTCGGTGATTTACTATCGCACACGATTCATCTCCGTCGCCTCTGCGAACCATGTGTTTTCACTCACACATGCAAAAGGAAAAAAGAAAACCCTCACCCACTTCATCCCAACTCACTCGCTGTGGACTCCTCCGCAACTTTGCACTCTAAGCTCGACGGCTGTTGGCGGCGGGCGTAGGTCGCGCTCCAAACGGCACGGGATTTTGCCCCTACCGCTTTCCACCTCCTATCTGCACCAACATTCTAGACTCTAGTCGACTCGGGTTTTCTGCAGGATTGGGCCGGGGATTTTTATCATGGAGAAGGTAATCAACTTAATTAGCGAAATATTCAGTCATCTCTTATCGCAGTCCGTCCATCGCTGTTAATCAACCGACGGAAATCGCCATGGAATCATTTCTGTTCTAGCTGATTCGTGGGTGTACATTCATGTGTCCAAAGTACAAGCACAAATTGGGCAATTGTGGTCGTCGCCAGTCGGAAACGAAGTTATATCTCAATATTCCAGATGACTTCAGGGAGCGCTCGGCATGTTCAATCTCAACCTACCATGGTCGGCATGGCCTAAATTTGTGAACATATACCGTCTGTTGGTACATTATCTATATATTTGCATCAAATCTTTGTTACATTATCTATTTTTAGTTCTATATTTTTGTACTTTGCTTTCATCTATATATTGATCTGTTCTATCAGTTACTCCCATATTTGCATCTTGCTTTGTTATTTCAATATATCTAATTTACGATCTTAATTTTCATTTCAAGCAGTACATCCCTTTCTTTGCAAGAACATGAGTTGAAGGAAATCTTGGGCTTTACTTTGCTGATGACTCCCAAGATGTCATATTGACAACGCAACATGCGCAACATGGATTTACAATGACGGTTAGCGTAAAACTTGATAAAGATGGTCACTCCTATTTTAATGCGGACCTTTGGAGAAAAATGTCTAAGTGTTATGAACTGAAAGCTGGCAATAAAATTTTAGTGCGTGCACCACAACCTGGTCTAATTAACATGGATGTTTACTCCCCCAACGTCATCAGCTGATCAAAGTCTGATCGAGGATACAGTCCTATCAACTTTCTCCATGCTATCATATTACTATTTAAGCAACCAATTGTGATATCATATTATGACTCCGTTCCTAGGCAGTAACAAATTCTATTTACCAATTTATGTGCACTATATATTCTTCTGCCATATTCTGAATAAATAATACATTTCCACCTTTTAAGCAGGATATGTTGGATGCATAATGAACGATCTGTATGTTACTAAGCATACCAAATTTCACTGGAAGGACTTGAAGCATGTCATAAACTTTGTTGATAATCTGACAGAGATAGCACAATGTATGAACGGTAGATTTTGAATGGGATTAATTAGACCTATGGTGCACACACTGAACAAGACCAATTGTGTGCACAAAATGCTGGTAAAAAGTCTTATTTTAATTTTGATGCCCATAAACTATATAGATCTTCAACGACATGTTACAATTGTTTTTTATTCTACATGTCAACAGAAATTGCCCCCTGTAGCAGTTCCTGGATCGATTTCCCAACATGGTTGAATGACACTTGTGCCTGCTAATAATGGCAAAGTGATTGCAAGGTACTGCATTTCCCGCAGAAATGGAACCATTCAAATTAACAAGTTCTCACTTCTCGTGGCAATGCATCCATATTGGAAAATTGGAGACACTGTTCTACTCATGCTCTACCAAGGCACATGAGGGATCTTCCTTTTCATTGACGAGATGTCGATTCGCCGTGATAAAGTTGCTTCCACTGGATAGTTGTGGTTGTTGGCCCTCAGCCTCTTAACATGTGCTAGTTGTTACTATATAAGTTAAGTATGTAGATATGGACCATCTCGTTGTTGGCCCTTAGCCTGTTAAAATGAGATAGTTTTTACTATGTTAAGTACGTAGATATGGACAATATGGTTGTCAAAACCGTGTTATGAAGATCGTCCTTTTGTCTAATAGTGTAACAACTATATATATTTTCTCAAATGTTGTTACCCAAGTTCACAAATTTTCATGGAAAGTATTAGTATCGTACATAGTTCATTGACTTTAAGCGTGTGCCCGATGTCCAGAAGGCATTTGCATATTAACTGTCCGTATTGTAAATTCACACACATGTTAACATAAGGAAACGTATATGTAATGATGTCTACTACACAACCTTCTTCTTGTAGACGTTGTTGGGCCTCCAAGTTCAGAGGTTTGTAGGACAGTAGCAAATTTCCCTCAAGTGGATAACCTAAGGTTTATCAATCCATGGGAGGCGTAGGATGAAGATGGTCTCTCTCAAACAACCATGCAACCAAATAACAAAGAGTCTCTTGTGTCCCCAACACACCCAACACAATGGTAAATTGTATAGGTGCACTAGTTCAGCGAAGAGATGGTGATACAAGTGCAATATGGATGGTAGATATAGGTTTCTATAATCTGAAAATATGAAATCAGCAAGGTAACTAATGATAAAAGTGAGCGAAAACGGTATTGCAATGTGTTGAAACAAGGCCTATGGTTCATACTTTCACTAGTGCAAGTTCTCTCAACAATAATAACATAATTGGATCATCTAACTATCCCTCAACATGCAACAAAGAGTCACTCCAAAGTCACTAATAGCGGAGAACAAACGAAGAGATTATTGTAGGGTATGAAACAACCTCAAAGTTATTCTTTTCGATCAATCCGTTGGGCTATTCCTATAAGTGTCACAAACAGCCCTAGAGTTCATAGTAAAATAACACCTTAAGACACAAATCAACCAAAACCCTAATGTCACCTAGATACTCCAATGTCACCAAGTATACGCGGTATGATTATACGATATGCATCACACAATCTCATATTCATCTATTCAACCAACACAAAGAACTTCAACGTGTTCCCCAAAGTTTCTACCAGAGAGTCAAGATGAAAACGTGTGTCAACCCGTATGAATAAGTTCACATTGTCACGGAACCCGCATGTTGATCACCAAAACATACATCAAGTAGATCACGTGAATATCCCATTATCACCACAGATAAGCACATGCAAGACATACATCAAGTGTTCTCAAATCCTTAAAGATTCTATCCGATAATATAACTTCAAAGGGAAAACTCAATTCATCACAAGGAGATAGAGGGGAAGAAACATCATAGGATCCAACAATAATAGCAAAGCTCGCGGTACATCAAGATCGTGCCAAATCAAGAACATGAGAGAGAGAGAGATCAAGCACATAGCTACTGGTACATTCCCTCAGCCCCGAGGGTGAACTACTCCCTCCTCGTCATGGAGAGCGCCGGGATGACGAAGATGGCCAGCAGCGATGATTCCCCCCTCCGGCAGGGTGTCAGAACAGGGTCCCGATTGGTATTTGGTGGCTACAGAGACTTGCGGCGGCGGGAACTCCAGATCTAGGTTATGTTTTGGAGGTTTCTGTATTTATAGGAATTTTTGGCGTTGGTCTCACGTCAGGGGGGTCTCCGAGTCGTCCACGAGAAAGGGGGACGCGCCCTGGGGGTAGGGCGCGCCCTCCCTCCTCGTGGATGGCTCGGGACTCTTCTGGCCCAACTCTTTTACTTCGGGGGCTTCTTTTGGTCCATAAAAAATCATCAAAAATTGGCACGTAAATTGGACTCCGTTTGGTATTCCTTTTCTGTAAAGCTCAAAAACAAGGAAAAAACAGAAACTGGCACTGGGCTCTAGGTTAATAGGCTAGTCCCAAAAATCATATAAAATAGCATATAAATGCATATAAAACATCCAAGATTGATAATATGATAGCATGGAACAATCAAAAATTAGATACGTTGGAGATGTATAAAGCATCCCAAGCTTAATTCCTTCTCGTCCTCGAGTAGGTAAAGGACAAAAACATAATTTTTGATGTGGAATGCTACCTAACGTAATTATGAATGTAATTTTCTTTATTGTGGCATGAAATGATCAGATCCGAGGTTCAAGACAATTTTAATATTGCATGAAAATAATAGTACTTCAAGCATACTAACAAAGCAATCATGTCTTCTCAAAATAACATGCCAAAGAAAGATATCCCTACAAAATCATATAGTCTGGCTAATGCTCTATCTTCATCACACAAAATATTTAAATCATGCACAACCCTGATGACAGCCAAGCAATTGTTTCATACATTTGATGTTGTCAAACCTTTTCAATCTCACGCATACATGAGCATGAGCCATGGACATAGCACTATAGGTGGAATAGAATGGTGGTTGTGGAGAAGACAAAAGAGGAAGATAGTATCATATCAACTAGGTGTATCACAGGCTATGGCATGCCCATCAAATAGATATCAATGTGAGTGAGTTAGGGATTGCCATGCAACGGATGCACTAGAGCTATAAGTGCATGAAAGCTCAACAAAAGAAACTAAGTGGGTGTGCATCCAACTTGCTTGCTCACGAAGACCTAGGGAACTTTGAGGAATCCATCATTGAAATATACCAATCCAAGTTTCTATAATGAAAATTCCCACTAGTATATGAAAGTGACAACATATGAGACTCTCTATCATGAAGAATCATGGTGCTACTTTGAAGCACAAGTGTGGAAAAGGATAGTAGCATTGCCCCTTATCTCTTTTCTATTTTTATTTTTTCATTTGGGCCTTTTCTCCCCTTTTTATGCTTTTTCCTTTTTTTATTTTTCATCCGGAGTCTCATCCCGACTTGGTGGGGGAATCATAGTCTCCATCATCCTTTGCTCACTAGGACAATGTCTAATAATGAACATCATCACACTTTTATTTACTTACAACTCGATACTTAGAACAAAATATGACTCTATCATGAATGCTTCCGGCGGTGTAACCGGGATCTACAATGAATGAAGAGTGACATGTATGAAACATTATGAATGGTGGCTTTGCCACAAATATGATGTCAACTACATGATCATGCAAAGGCAAATATGACAATTATGAAGCGTGTCATAATAAACGAAACGGTTGGAAAGTTGCATGGCAATATATCTCGGAATGGCTATGGAAATACCATATAGGTAGGTATGGTGGCTGTTTTGAGGAAGGTATATGGTGGGTTTATGGTACCGGTGAAAGTTGCGCGATAGTAGAGAGGCTAGCAATGTGGAAGGGTGAGAGTGCGTATAATCCATGGACTCAATATTAGTCATAAAGAACTCACATACTTCTTGCAAAAATCTATTAGTTATCGAAAAGAAGTACGACGCGCATGCTCCTAGGGGGGTAGATTGGTAGGAAAAGACCATCGCTCGTCCCCGACCGCCACTCATAAGGAGGACAATCAAAAAAATAAATCATGTTTCGACTTCATCACATAACGGTTCACCATACGTGCATGCTACGAGAATAACAAACTTCAACACAGGTATCATCAAATTCACAACTACTCAACTAGCATGACTCTAATATCACCATCTTCATATCTCAAAACAATCATAAGGAATTAAACTTCTCATAGTATTCAATGCACTTTATATGAAAGTTTTTATTATACCCATCTTGGATGCCCATCATATTAGGACTAATTTTATAGCCAAAGCAAATTACCATGCTGTTCTAAAAGACCCTCAAAATAATATAAGTGAAGCATGAGAGATCAATAATTTATATAAAATAAAACCACCACCGTGCTCTATATATATAAGTGACGCACTAGAGCAAAATTATCTAGCTCAAAAGATATAAGTGAAACACATAGTGTATTCTGTAAATTTCGATTCATGCGTGTCTCTCCCAAAACGTGTGTACAGCAAGTATGAATGTGGTAACTAAAAAGCAAACACTCAAATCATACAAGATGCTCCAAGCAAAACACATACCATGTGGTGAATAAAAATATAGCCTTAAGTAAAGTTACCGATAGACGAAGACGAAAGAGGGGATTCCTTCCGGGGCATCCCCAAGCTTAGGCTTTTGATTGTCCTAGAATTTTACCTTGGGGTGCCTTGGGCATCCCCAAGATTAGGCTCTTGCCACTCCTTATTCCAAAATCCATCAAATCTTTACCCAAAAACTTGAAAACTTCACAACACAAAACTTCAACAGAAAATCTCATAAGCTCCGTTAGTATATGAAAATAATTCACCACTTTGGTACTGTTGTGAACTCATTCTAATTTTAAATTGGTGTTATATCTACTGTATTCTAACTTCTCTATGGTTCATACCCTCCGATACTACTCATAGATTCATCAAAATAAGCAAACAACACACGAAAAACAGAATCTGTCAAAAACAGAACAGTCTGTAGCAATCTGTAGGTTTCGAATACTTCTGGAACTCCAACTTTTTTGAAAAATTAGTACGACCAGGATAATTTCTATATTGATCTACTGCAGTTGGAATTGGCATTTTATCGCTCTCTGGTAAAAAATGAAAATTATTTTCGTGAGCGCATACTTTTTGTTTTTATTAGCAAGATCAAACAACAATCACCCAAGAATATCCTAAAGGCTTTACTTGGCACAAACTCTAATTAAAACATAAAAACACAATCATAACAAAGGCTAGATGAATTATTTATTACTAAACAGGAACAAAAATGAAAGAACAAAAATAAAATTGGGTTGCCTCCCAACAAGCACTATCGTTTAACGCCCCTAGCTAGGCATTATGATTTCAATGATGCTCACATAAAAGATAAGAATCGAAACATAAAGAGAGCATCATGAAGAATATGACTAGCATATTTAAGTCTAACCCACTTCCTATGCATAGGGATTTTGTGAGCAAACAATATTTGGGAACAAGAATCAACTAGCATAGGAAAGCAAAACAAGCATAACTTCAAGATTTTAAGCACATAGAGAGGAAAATTGATATTATTGCAATTCCTACAAGCATATATTCCTCCCTCATAATAATTTTCAGTAGAATCATGAATGAATTCAACAATATAACTATCATGTAAAAGCATTCTTTTCATGAGCCACAAGCATATAATTTTTATTACTCTCCACATAAGCAAAATTCTTCTCATTCGGAATAGTGGGATTATCATAAGAAACCCGAATAATATAAATTGTTTCCAAATTAAAAGAGTAATGTTCAAAAAAGGGTAATCATAATCATGATGGGTTTTGTAAATATAATCATCACTACTTTTTATAACATAAGTATCATCACAATAATCATCATAAGTAGCAACTTTGTTCTCATCATAATCAATTGAAACCTCTTCCAATATAGTGGAATCTTTAGTAAATAAAGTCATGACCTCTCCAAATCCACTTTTATAATTATCACAATAAGATTCAACATCCTCCAAAATAGTGGGATCATTACTTCCTAAAGTTGACACTCTTCCAAACCCACTTCCATCAATATAATCGTCATAAATAGGAGGCATGCTATCATCATAATAAATTTTCTCATCAAAACTTGGGAGGTTAAAAATATCATCTTCATAAAACATAGCATCACCAAGCTTGGGACAAACATTAATTGCAGAAAATAAATTCTTAAACATGTCATTCTCATCAAACATAGCATCCCCAAGCTTGTGCCTTTGCATATCATAAGCATAATCACTCTCATCATTAATAGTATGGATAGCACTAATAGTATAGCAATTATCATCATCACAATGAGTGATAGGAGCAACATCATTTGGGAGGGATACCTTTTTACCTTTGCTTCTCTGTCTTTTCTTTTTCTTCTTCTCATTATGTGTGGGTTTAATCCTCCTTTTGAAGCTCCTTATTAATGGGATTGGTTGAAGAGAAAGCTCCTCCTCGTTACCTGATTCATCATAAAAAAGAATAGGAGGATACAGGGAAACCTCTTCCCTTTCATTAGTATTATCTTCATCTTCTATTTGTTTTCTTGTCTTTATGTAATTGTCAATATAAGGATTTTCAATGCAATTCACCGCACAATACATATAAATTTCCTCTATATCAAAATCAAGAACTTTATCAAGGACAAATTCTGGAAGATCCTTCGTTATACGTTTCATTTCTTCATAACCCACAAGCAAACTAAGTTCATTATGATGTGCAAGGGAAATCAAGTCATCACTATTTTTGGACACGATTTGATCATGAAACAATTTGCATTGGAGATTTAAATGATCATGTTCATTGCAAAGTTCACAAGGATGGCTAAGAAAATTTAAATTTTCAGGACAAACATCTAGCCTTTCTTGCAACCATTTAGTTTCTAAATACTTATGCCATTTGAAAAATCTATCTTCCCTATTTGGTGTGTACTTGCAAACTCTATGCACTCCACAAAAATTGACAGGCTTATAAGAGACATTTTCATCATGACTAGTGCAATCATCATTAGTACTATGGATATTCAAAGAGTTTGTACTAACAACATTGCAATCATGCTCATCATCCAAAGATTTAGTGCCAAACTTTTTAATACATTACTCTTCTAACACTTTGGCACAATTATCGAAATCCTTGTTTTCACGGAACACATTAAAAGATGAAGCATATGGGGCAACCTCAATTCCATTTTTTGTAGTTTTATTTTAGAGACTAAACTAGTGATAAAACAAGAAACAAAAAGAGTCGATTGCAAGATCTAAAGATATACCTTCAAGCGCTAACCTCCCCGGCACCGGCGCCAGAAAAGAGCTTGATGTCTACTACACAACCTTATTCTTGTAGACATCGTTAGGCCTCCAAGTGCAGCAGTTGGTAGGACAGTAGCAAATTTCCCTCAAGTGGATGACCTAAGGTTTATAAATCCGTGGGAGGCGTAGGATGAAGATGGTCTCTCTCAAACAACCCTGCAACCCACTAACAAAGAGTCTCTTGTGTCCCTAACGCACCCAATGTCGGCGTCCTAGGATCGGGGGTCCCCAGACTTGCCTGCCTGAGGCCCACGACGTGGCTCCACAAGCGGCCCTGAACGGCCCATCTTCACCAGCAAGCACTCAAGACCCTCGCGAGGCGGATGACGCAAGACCTCCTCGGGGGCGGCCTCACCAGGCTGGCTCACGAGGGGCAAAGAGATCAAGGCAAGGGGCACCTCGCGAGGTCCCCATGACGCAAGCCATGACGACGAAGGCCAGGAGGGCACCAGGCTGGCGCCAGCGCATGTAGTGTCCTCGTTTCCTCTTTGGTGCTAAAGAGACAAGCGCAGACGCGGAGTCCTGAGGCGTCAAGCAAAGGTTTCCATATCGGTGCAACGAGACGAGCAGGATGGCAGGACGGAGGTCACCGTGGAGCCCAAGACGGCGTCACCACCAGAGCCTTTGGCAGGCAAAGACCACCTTTTGTCAGGATAGCTTGTACTAGTTGTCCACCTTCAAACTGGCCATTGTGGGATCCCTTCCCACCTAATATTTGGGGAGAGGACCTAGGCCTCTATAAATAGTACTAGCCACCACCTTAGAAGCGGGACGATCCATCACCTCCTCATCTCACCAAGCACAAGAGCACCTCTCCTCAGGAGGTTGTTCTTCCCTTGTAACTCTTCATCCTCAGCCTAAGAGGCAATCCACCACACCACACTAGAGTAGGGTATTACACCGCATGGGTGGCCCGAACCAGTATAAATCTTGTGTCCCTTTGTTCCATGGTTTCAACGCGCTAAGACTTGAGATTGCGATGAGAGAATGAGCTAGAGGGGGTGAGATCTTCGTGTGCACCCCAGTGTTCGAACCTTAAGGGTTTTGCCGGAACCCGGCATCCGACACCCAATACAATGGTAAATTGTATAGGTGCACTAGTTCGGCAAAGAGATGGTGATACAAGTGCAATATTGATGGTAGATATAGGTTTTTGTAATCTTAAAATATAAAAACAGCAAGGTAACTAATGATAAAAGTGAGCGAAAACGGTATTGCAATGCGTTGAAACAAGGCCTAGGGTTCATACTTTCACTAGTGCAAGTTCTCTCAACAATAATAACATAATTCGATCATATAACTATCCCTCAACATGCAACAAAGAGTCAGTCCAATGTCACTAATAGCAGAGAACAAACGAAGAGATTATTGTAGGGTATGAAACCACCTCAAAGTTATTATTTCCGATCAATCTGTTGGGCTATTCCTATAAGTATCACAAACAGCCCTAGAGTTCGTAGTAAAATAACACCTTAAGACACAAATCAACCAAAACCCTAATGTCACCTAGATACTCCAATGTCACCACAAGTATCCACGGGTATGATTATACGATATGCATCACACAATCTCATATCCATTTATTCAACCAACACAAAGAACTTCAAAGAGCGCCCCAAAGTTTCTACTGGAGAGTCAAGAAGAAAACGTGTGCCAATCCCTATGCATAAGTTAACATGGTCATAGAACCCGCAAGTTGATCACCAAAACATACATCAAGTAGATCACGTGAATATCCCATGGTAACCACAGATAAGCACATGCAAGACATACATCAAGTGTTCTCAAATCCTTAAAGACTCAGTATGATAAGATAATTTCGAAGATAAAACTCAATTCATCTGAAGGAGATAGAGGGGGAGAAATATCATAGGATCCAACTATAATAGCAAAGCTCGCGGTACATCAAGATCATGCGAAATCAAGAACACGAGAGAGAGAGAGAGAGAGAGATCAAACACATAGCTACTAGTACATACCCTTAGCCCCGAGGGTGAACTACTCCCTCCTCGTCATGGAGAGCGTCGGGATGATGAAGATGGCCACCGTTTATGATTCCCCCCTCCGGCAGGGTGCCGGAACAGGGTCCCGATTAGTTTTTGGTGGCTACAGAGGCTTGCGGCGGCGGAACTCCTGATCTAGGTTATTTTCTGGAGGTTTATGTATTTATAGGAATTTTTGGCGTCGGTCTCACGTCAGGGGGGGTCTGCGAGTCATCCATGAGATAGGGGGACGCGCCCAAGGGGTAGGGAGCGCCCTCCACCCTCGTGGATGGCTCGGGACTCTTGTGGCCGAACTCTTTTGCTCCGTGGGCTTCTTTTGGGCCATAAAAATTATCAAAAATTGGCACGTCAGTTGGACTCCGTTTGGTATTCCTTTTCTGTAAAACTCAAAAACAAGGAAAAACAAAAACCGGCATCGGGCTCTAGGTTAATAGGTTGGTCCCAAAAATCATATAAAATAGCATATAAATGCATATAAAACATCCAAGATTGGTAATATAATAGCATGGAACAATCAAAAATTGCAGATACGTTGGAGGCGTATCATGTAACATACTAATCATCGCACACGAGTACTCGCAGACGCATCGTGTGCGATACTCCTAGCCACCGCAAGCAACTAGTTTGCATTTTTCAAAGTTTTTTATACACACAGAGTCGCACACGAAGTAACTGTATTGACCGTCTGTGTTGTAATTTCTCATTGCAAATAGTTCATCCGAGTCGGCTGTTTGCCACATATCACACACATCTTGTTTACATGACTCATTTGTGTTCTTTTGGCTCATTACAAACAGTTCATACATGTGAACTGTATGTTGCATATCACACACATCTTGTTAAGTTGAACCGTTTTTGTTGTGTTACCTAATCGAAAGCAGTTCGTCCGAGTGAACCATATGTTGTATATCGCACACACATTGATATGGTTTCCCGTTTCTATTGTTCTACCTCATCGCAAACAGTTCGAATGGATTAACCTTGTGTCCTGCATCACACACACATTGATATGTCTGCCCGTTTCTATTTTTCTACCTCATCGCAAACAGTTTGAATGGATTAACCATGTGCCCTGCATCGCACACGCAACTAAAATCTGAACCATGTTTGATGGCTCCGCCATCGCAAACATTTTGCACCTTTTTTGACGGTTTCTTACACCACTGTTTTCAATTATTGCATCACACACAGTTTCGGCAAAGGGTCTCTGATTGTAGTGTCGCGTTAGCAATATCCTGCGGTAGTGGTTATCGAAGAGGTGATCTATATATATATATATGGTAGATTTCTCCGCAGGATCACAACTTGTTGTATGTCTTCTTGCTAAAGCTTCAGAGTGTTGGCTTTGGCATCAAAGACTAGGACATGCAGGCATGAGGAACTTGGCACACTCTCATGAAGAATAAGCACATCATTGGCATCGAGGGTGTCAAGTTCAAGAAGGATCATCTATGTGGTGCTCGTGAAGATGGGAAGATGACTAGGGCAAAGCATCCCTCGAAGACAATCATGATGACTTCACGTCCCTTCGAGCTGTTACACATGGACTTATTTGGCCCCACTCACCACTCTACCCTTACTACCACTACACATCTTTATGGCTTCGTTCTTGTTGATGATTATTCAAGATATACTTGGGTGAACATAATTCTCGATAAGACTGAAGTGCAGGATGTCTTCAGACGATTTGCCAATCATGCCATGACTAACTATGACATCAAGATCAAGCACATAAGGAGTGACAATGGAATGGAATTTAAGAACATAGGCCTAGACACTTATCTTGATAAACTTGGCATCACACATGAGCTCTCTGCTCCATACACTCCTCAGCAGAACGATGTCGTGGAGCTCAAGAACAGGACCCTTATTGAGATGGCTCATACGATGCTTGATGAGTCCAAGACTCCAAGAAAGTTCTGGCCTGAAGCCATTGATACTGCATGCCATAACATCAACAGAGTTTATCTTTATAAATTCTTCACGAAGACATCTTATGAACTCCTCACTGGTAAGAAGCCAAACTGAAGTTATTTCAAAGTCTTCGGTGCTAGGCGCTGGATCAAGGATCCACATCACACTTCCAAATTTGCACCGATAGCACAAGAAAGTTTTATGTTTGGTTATGGAAAGGATTCGCACACCTACAGAGTCTTCAGCCTCTTCCACTATAAAGTGGTTGAAACTGTAGATGTGCGGTTCGATGAGACTAACGGCTCGCAAATGTGCTAGATGAAGCTTCTCCTAGTGAATATATCAAGCTAATGGGTACTGGAAAAATCATACCCTCCGAGGAACTGGCAGAAGAGGAAATTGTCATTCCAGCTCCTATTCCACGTGAAGAAAATGTTGAGCCTGAAGACAATGCTGAATATGAAGACAATGATCAGCAACAACAAAATATTTGCCTTGTTCATCCTCGTGTGTCCAATGAAGTTCATATTGAGAAGATAATTGATAGCATCAACGCACCTGGTCCACTTACTCGATCAAGAGCTACACAACTAGCAAACTTCTGTGGGCAATTTGCTTTCGTCTCCATATCCGAACCCAATAAAGTTGATGAAGCCTTTATGGAACCAGAATGGATTCAAGCTATGCAAGAAGAGCTTCACACAATTTGACCTCAACAATGTCTAGGAGCTTGTCAAACGTCATGATCCTCGCAAGCACAATATTATTAGAACCAAATGGATCTATCGCAACAAACAAGATGAACATGGTCAAGTTGTTAGAAACAAAGCTCATCTTGTTGCTCAAGGTTACACACAAGTTGAGGGAATTGACTTCGATGAAACCTTTGCTCATGCGGCTAGGCTTGAAGCCATTCGTATACTACTAGCCTATGCTAACCACAACAACATCCTCCTGTATCAAATCGATGTGAAGAGCGCTTTCCTCAACGGGAAAATTGAAGAAGTATATGTAGCTCAACCACCTGGTTTAGAAGATCCAAAGCATCCTGATATGGTCTACAAGCTCAACAAGGCATTGTACGGCCTCAAACAAGCACCTCGAGCTTGGTATAGCACACCCAAAGACTTCTTGAAAAGCAAAGGCTTCAAATCTGGTTCTCTAGATCCCACTCTCTTCACGAAGACATATGATGGAGAAATGTTTGTATGCCAAACCTATGTGGATGCCATTATCTTTGGCTGCGCTGACAAAAGATATAGTGATGAGTTCGGGCATATGATGCGAGAGCAATATCACAAGAAAAATATCTCAAAGAATGCTTGAAGAAATTTGGAATGCAAGACTGCAAAGGGTACAAGATGCCAATGCCAACCAAAGGCCAATTGGGCCCCGATGACAATGGTAAAGAGTTTGATCAAAAGGTATACCACTCCATGATTGGTTATTTGTTGTATTTATGTGCATCTAGGCAAGATATAATGCTTAGTGTTTGCATGTGTTCCTGATTCCATGCGGCACCAAAGGAGCCGCATCACCTTACGTTGAAGCGAATACTTTGATATTTGTCCCACACCCCAACGCTAGGATTATGGTATCCAAAGGGCTTAGAGATTGATCTAGTTGGATTCTAATATGCTGATTATGCTAGTGATAAGGTTGATAGCAATCCCACATCAGGCACTGATAACCCACAAGTATAGGGGATCGCAACAGTTTCCGAGGGTAGAGTATTCAGCCCAAATTTATTGATTCGACACAAAGGGGAGCCAAAGAATATTCATGAGTATTAGCAGTAGAGTTGTCAATTCAACCACACCTGAAAGACTTAATATCTGTAGCAAAGTATTTAGTAGCAAAGTAGTATGGAAGTAACAGTAATAGTGGCAAAAGTAACAGTAGCAGTTTTGTAGTGATTGTAACAGCAATAACAACAAAAATAACTTAGCAACGATCAATGTGTGAAGAGCTCGTAGGCATTGGATCGTCAATTATAATTGTGTTTGATAATATTCATCATGTAGCAGTCATAACCTACGGTGACACGGGACTAGCTCGAATTCATCAATATAATGTAGGCATGTATTCCGTATATAGTCCATACATGCTTATGGAAAAGAACTTGCATGACATCTTTGTCCTACCCTCCCGTGGCAGTGGGGTCCTAATGGAAACTAAGGGATATTAAGGCCTCCATTTTAATAGAGAACCGGACCAAAGCATTAGCACTTAATTAGTGAATACATGAACTCCTCAAACTACGGTAATCATCGAAAAGAATCCCAATTATTGTCACCTTGGTGTATGCGGATCATAACTGGTAATAGGTGTGTACAACTTGCAAGATAGGATCAAGAACTCACATATATTCATGAAAACATAATAGGTTCAGATCTGAAATCATGACACTCGGGCCCTAGTGACAAGCATTAAGCATAACAAAGTCATAGCAACATCAATCTCAGAACATAGTGGATAATAGGGATCAAACCCTAACAAAACTAACTTGATTACATGATAAATCTCATCCAACCCATCACCGTCCAGCGAGCCTACGATGAAATTACTCACTCCCCGCGATGAGCATCATGAAATTGGTGATGGAGGAAGTTTGGTGATGATGATGGCGATGAATCCCCCTATCCGGAGCCCCGAACAGACTCCAGATCAGCCCTCTCGATGAAGAACAGGAGGCGGCAGCGGCTCCGTATCGTAGAATGCGATGATTTCTTGTCTTTGATTTTTTTCTCCCCGAATAGGTACTTATAGAGTTGGAGTTAGGGTCGAAGGAGGTCCAAGGGGGCCATAAGCCTACAGGGTGCGCCCCAGGGGGGTGGGCGCTTGATACGTCCGTTTTGCATCATGTTTTCTTACTGTTATTTATGATGTTGTTATCCATAATAATGCTTTTTGGAGTAATTCTAATGCCTTCTCTCTCATAATTTGCAAGGTACACACCAAGAGGGAGAATTCTGACAGCTGGAAATCTAGACCTGGAAAAGCTACATCAGGCTCCTATTCTGCACAACTCCAAACAAGCTGAAACTTCAGGGAGACTTTTTATGAAATATATAAGAATTATTGGAGCAAATAACTACCAGAGGGGACCCACCAGGTGGGCACAACCCACCTGGGCGTGTTAGGGAGCCCAGGCACGCCCTGGTGGGTTGTTCTCTCCTCGGCCCACCTCTGGTGCCCATCTTCTGGTATATACATCATTTTGACCTAGAAAAAATAAGGATAGGACTTTCGGGACGGAACACCGCCGCCTCGAGGCGGAACTTGGGCAGGAGCACTTTTTCCCTCCGGCGGAGTGATTCTGCCGTGGGAAATTCCCACCCGGAGGTGGAAATCATCGTCATCGTCATCACCAACAACTCTCCCATCTTGGGGAGGGCAATGTCCATCAACATCTTCAACAGCACCATCTCCACTCAAACCCTAGTTCATATCTTGTGTTCAATCTTGTTACCAGAACTATAGATTGGTGCTTGTGGGTGACTAGTAGTGTTGATTACATATTGTAGTTGATTACTATATGGTTTATTTTGTGGAAGATTATATGTTCATATCCAATATGCTATTTAATACTCCTCTGATCATGACCATGTTTATCATTTGTGTGTAGTTACTTTTGTTCTTGAGGTCACGGGAGAAATCATGTTGCAAGTAATCATGTGAATTTGAAATGTGTTCGGTATTTTGATAGTATGTATGTTGTGATCCCCTTAGTGGTGTCATGTGAATGTTGACTACATGACACTTCACCATATTTGGGCCCAAGGGAATGCATTGTGGAGTAGCAATTAGGTGATGGGTCGCGAGAGTGACATAAGCTTAAACACCTGTTTATGCGCTATTTCGTAAGGAACCAATTGGATCCAAAAGTTTAATGCTATGGTTAGAATTTATTCTTAATACTTTTCTCATAGTTACGGATGCTTGCGCGGGGCGGGGGGGGGGGAGGGGGTTAATTATAAGTAGGAGGTTTGTTCAAGTAAGAAACACACCTAAGCACCGGTCCACCCACATATCAAATTATCAATGTATTGAACACGAATTAAACCAACATGATGAAAGTGGCTAGATGAAATTCCCATGTACCCTCAAGAGCGCTTTGCTTATCATAAGAGACAGTTTTGGCCTGCCCTTTGCCTCAAAAGGATTGGGCTACATTACTGCACTTTTGTTACTACTATCGTTACTTGCGTGTTACTCCCTCCGTAAACTAATATAAGAGCGTTTAGATCACTGATTTAGTGATCTAAACACTCTTATATTAGTTTACAGAGGGAGTACAAATTATCTTGCTATCAAACTACTCTATTACTTACAATTTCAGCACTTGCAGACATTACCTTACTGAAACCACTTGTCATTTGCTTCTGCTCCTCATTGGGTTCGACACTCTTACTTATCGAAAAGAGCTACAATTGATCCGCTATACTTGTGGGTCATCAAGGCTATTTTCTGGCGCCGATGCCGGGGAGTGAAGCGCCTTTGGTAAGTGGAATTTTGAAGCAATCCGACCTCAGACTGTCAAATCTATGTGTATAAGTATCATCCCTGGATCGGTAATGGTGACACACACAGTACTCGACAATTTATAATAGAGTTCAATCACGCACTTATTACATTGAATTTCTCAAAAGAGAACTTATTACAATAATATGGCTGAAGGCCATCTAAATAAGATAACAACGGAAGCTTTGAAGGTAAATGAGTCCATCAACTCCAACGGCATAGCTGAGTGCACGACAACGACTTAGCGCACCTTACTCTTCGTCTGAAAACTCCGCAACATAATACGTTGCGGCCTATGTAGGTCAACACATGGATATGCTGGCAAAATAACACTATAGAGCAATGAGCAGAAAACAACTATCACTACATGCATATACACTACAAAAAAGTACACTTCCGTGATGATACGTGTTTGTCACAGTAGGCCGCTTTTTTTTGCATTGCATGTACATCCATGACAAATTTATGACAGAATCAAGATAGTCATACCTGTGCTGTCATAGAAGTGTTCCATGACATTACCAAAATTATCATCACAGAAGTGTCCACTTCCATGACGATAAATCGCGCATCACAGAAGTGCTTTCGTCAAGGGTGACCAACATGTGGCATCCACCGTAACGGAACGCCGTTAAGCTATCGGGTCGGGTTTTGGATCTAATAACCCGTTAACAGCCCCGACCAATGGGGATTTTCCACGTGTAAAATCATCATTGGCTGGAGGAAACACGTGTCGACTCATCGTTGGGACAGATGTCAACCACTCATTGTATGGAAGGCACCTATGATACATCGACACGTGGCACGGCCCAATAGAGGCCCATTCCTGTGAAAAGGCCGGCCCATTTGACTTGTTCAAAAGGTGGCGGGCTGACCCATGGAAAGCCTGTTAACGGCCTGTTCGCATATAGCCCATTTACAGCCCGCTAACCCAAGGCCCATTACGCCGTATCCGAATTAGGCCCAGTAGCGTCATCTGGGCCATCCAATATGATTCCAGCCCATTTTCACTTCCGGCCCATGTATGGCCCATGACGTCTTTCGGCCCATATGAGGGCCTATGTAACTCTTGGCCTATTAACGACCCGTGGTGAAACTGGCCTGTAATGAATAGTGTATCACTTTATACCCATTAACGGCCCATTATTCCGTTGGGCCGTTTCTAGCCCATGTTATATTTTGGCCTTCTCAGAGCCCATTTATTATTGGGCTCATTTCTAGCATTCGTTTACTTACGGCCCGTTACTGTCATTTTCTGCTTGTGGGACAAATTCAGCCCGTGGTTACAGTCGGCCCGTTTGTGGTCCGTTAATATGTTGGACCATTTTCATAGCGTCATCAAATACGACCTATTAACGATGGCCCGTTACAGTCAGCCCATGAATGGACGATTCCAACTCTAGCCCGTTTACGGCCATAATGCGGCCTATTATTGGCCCATGTTTGGCCAATCGATCATACGACCCGTATAAGGCCCATTGATGATACAGCCCATAGAAGGCCCATTATTTCTACGGCCCGTAGAAGGCCTACTGTTTCTACGACCCTTAGAAGGCCCATTGTTTCTACGGCCCGTAGGAGGCCCAGTCTCACTACAGTAAATATTAGCCCATGGTTATTGTGGCCTAGTTTTAAAAAATAGGTTATTGCAGCCACTAGTTAACCGTGGAAAAATAACTGAAATTACTACAAGCAAACAAATAAACAAGACAACAAGGAAATAAATAAGCAAGCAACTAACGCTAGACTATCACGGCTATTACACATATTACATCCACTGGGCATCAAAGTTCACCACCAGTGCAAATATAGGGAACAAAGCAGCATATCATATACACTGGCCGTCAAAATTGGCCACCAGTGCAAATAAACGCGACAGCAAAACAAGAGCATAACTGAAACAACTTCAGAAGAGCTCAAGAAACGTTATCCTGGGTATCCACCATGCTGGCAATAAGCTTAGAAAGCTGATTAGCTTTGTCCTGTTTGGCGCTAAAATCCTCCACCGCTTGCTGTTGCACCAGAAAGTATGCATCTGAATGCTCCAGGGACTTCCGCAGTCCTTCCGCTTCTTGTCGCAGCATAGCTGATCGATGTCTTTTAGCTTGTAGTTGAGACTCCAGAAACCGAACTGATTCAGACAATGAGTTTGAATAGCTTGTGCAAGCGGTAGTGGCCAGTAACTCCAACACTAAACCAAGACATGA
Organism: Triticum aestivum; assembly: GCF_018294505.1. Taxonomy (NCBI): domain Eukaryota; kingdom Viridiplantae; phylum Streptophyta; class Magnoliopsida; order Poales; family Poaceae; genus Triticum; species Triticum aestivum. The sequence continues at coordinate 176,205,426 of NC_057809.1, forward strand.
TGTGTCACTATCCTGAACCTTATCTGCATTACTTCCTTTACCGTTGCTTAATAAGGCACTCTTCCCCAGTATTCTGTCAACATTCTAAAAGAAGAAACAAGCAGACACATAACAAAGTTTAGCATGTACTAGTATATGAAACTCATTTCGGTGAACCAGTTCATTAGTAAGGTGGACAGGATTAAACTACCAAGTCTTCTATTGCCAAGTACTAGTACATAATAAAAGCATCAAACAAACATATATCTATGTCCTATGGTAGCAATGGAATCTTAAATTAGAACAGTTGTTCTTCAGGTTTAGGCACTTGTTCTACATGAACAGAGTACAGTAAGACGCAAGAATATAATACTTAAAAATAAAAAATGAGCTCATAGACCTTACCACATTCTTGGTTCGGGACCAGTACAGAACAAGGCGTTCCCAGTCATCGTCCAGTAAATGTGTCTCAGGACAACGTAAGGGAATTTGATGAGTTTCTTTGCCAGTGAAGTACGTTTTCTTCAAGTAATTCCGATACTGCTACCAAGCATTCTTGAAGATAGCAGAGGTATTAGCACAGGTTACCTCATCCTGAGTTTCCAAATCGGTCCTTCTCTATAGAGAAAAATGGGAAAATTTGCTGTATTATAACCATCATGGAGGTAGGATGTATGGGACGAAACAAAGTAATTGCCATGAATAACATTACTTACACATAACTCCTGGACAAACACCTGCAACTGGCATTTTTCCTTCATCTTCAATATAATATTTCCAAGATGGGACGATACACATATACGATTTAACAACATCAAATGCGATAGATGCTAAACTATGACTAGCTGGTTGTGCTTCCTCCACAGGAATAGGCGTACTAACTGGTGGAGTTGGGGTTTGCCGTGATAGTACTGACCCTTTGGGCACTGGTGCTGCCTTACTAACTGCTCTTGTTTGGGAGCTCTATGGTGGAGATGGTCTTGTGTCAACAGGAACTGGGTTACTATCGGCTGGGGTTGGGGTTAGATTGGGTGAAGCTAGTTCTCTGTCCATCGTAGTAGGGGTACAATCTGCGAGAGTTTGGGTTATGTGTGGTAGGGCTGGTTCTTGTGCATGTACAACCGGGGTGCTATCTCCACCAAGAGGTAGCACTGTTTTATTTGAAGACCGTGTTTTTAGTCCGCTAGATACTGGCATCACCCGCTCCAATTCAAATGGCTGATAAACGGGAAACATAGTTGAATGTATAGACATTGTATGAGAGACAGATGCAATAGATAGTGTGGAAAAAATAGGGCATGAAATAGTTTACATGTATATTGTTTAACTAAAACAGATAGCATGGCATAATTTCACATATATGATGTCTTTCTAAACTGGATAGCATAGCATAACATAATTCAAAGATATGATAAATAACTAAACAGGATCGCATGACATAATTCACCTACATGTTATCTAAGTAATCAAGTTTGCATCATTTAATTCACATATGTGATTTATATGCTAAATAGAGGGCATTTAATATGATGTCTGAACTAAGAACATGGTGTTGAATATTGTGTATATGATGTCTAAACTATGCAATGCAAGACAGCGTATGCATGATATGAGCAGTATAATCGTGCCAAGTTAGAGCATACACCTCAGTGGGGGAATAGGACTGGTCATCTGTCTCTGAATCCATCTCTGAGGAGCTATCGGGACCCAACAAGAGATCTGCTTCAACAGGTAGCACTGTCTGCTCTGAAGGCCTTGTTTTCACTCCAGATTTTTCCATCTCCCACCCAAATGGCTGATTCAGAGGAAGAGTAGTTTAATGTGCAAACATTGTCAACAAATGGAAATGTAATGAAGAAAAGGATGGGCAAGATATCATTCAAATATATGATGCCTGGTTAAATAGGATGGCATTGCACATTTCACATATATTATGGCTAGCTAAAAGACATGAGACCGCATAATTCCCATATATGATATAGAAACTAAACAGTTGGCATTACAGAACATGTCTAAACTAAGCAGATGACATATATGATGTCAAAAGTAGGCACTGCAAGGCAACATATGCATGATATGACTAACATCATCATGCCAAGGTAGAGCAAACACCTTGGGGGGTAAATAGGAGTGGTCAGCGGCGTCCGAATCCGCCTCAGAACAGATATCTTCCTCTGGATTACAATCTGGAGAGGGGTGGGGAGGGTTTGCCATTGTACCCACCATGCAGCAATGTCCGCATGACATTGTATTGCCGCGCAAAACTCTTCTCTTTTTCTCTACATGTTCATCATGACTGTGTACAATATCTGACATGCATACGAAAAAAATATGGTGAGATTATGTAAGGAGAGCATGCAGAAATTTAGAGTGATGGTAACAACCAGTGGATCGATGTTTTTCCGCTGAACCAAAATAGCCCTAATGGATCTACATGAATGTATAGTAATAAGTGATGCAACAAGTGTACAACCTCTTTGCCGTAGCCGTGTCGACCTCAGCATCACTGGGTTGGTCGCTGAAGCAGTTGAGGCAGAGGTGGCTGTCGGAGGTGTGGAGGAAGATCTGAGGGCGATGTAGACGACGTCCAGGGCACTGCTCTGTTGTGATGGATCATTCTATCGTTGGAGCAGCTCCGGTGAGCAGTAAGACGTCAAGGCTGAAGCAGCACAAGACAGACATCGTCAATCTCAAGTGGGATTCTAATAGCATCTCTAATAGATGATGTAAAATGGATGTAAAATTAACATCACCAAAAACCACCTGACTACAACAGATCAGGTAAAAACTGTTGACTCTAAACTTAACTGTCGAAACTGAAATTTACTGTGGAATCTGAATGCTACTGTCGAAACTGAACGCAATGGTAGTAGAGAGGCACTTGACATGTAGTTTAGGGAGGGCCTGCAGTTCATCTTGAACCTGCACCCCCCTGAGCCGCCAGCCACCACCGGCTGAACCGCCGGCCCCAGCGCTGCCTCGCCGCCCCGAAACAACTCGCCACCGCTGCCCCGGCCAGCCCTCTAGGCCCCCCTGCCCCCACCCTAAACACTAAGATAGATAGTGGGGTACCTCTCCGGCGAGCCCCCATCCCCGCTGCGGGTGGTTCTTCCTTCACTCTGGCGAGCCCCCCCAACCCCTGAAAATCGACTGACCCAAAAGTTGATTCATTCGACTGAATTGTGGCTTAATCGGAGCAGAGCAGCAGCACAAGCGAGGGGGAGAGCAGCAGCAGCAGCTGGGCGAGCGAGCGATCGAGCGAGAGCCACAGCAGCAGTAGCAGATCCGGCTAGTATGGACGCCACCGCCGAAGGGGCCTCGCACTGGGGGAGAGCCGCCGTGGAGATGTCACCCGCGGCGCTGGCTTCAAGGTAGCCGCTCCATGGGGGTGCGGGATGGAGCACCGTCGGCGCTGGGAGGTCGAGTTAAGGAGAAGGTGCGATGCAATGAGTGTACAACCTCTTTGGTAGCGCCGAGTAGGCCTCGGCTTCATCCGAGGAGTCGGTGAGGATGCTGCGGTTCCGGTGGAGCAGGTTAAGGCGGCCCTGTGGGGATGGAGCAGCCGCGATAGACGAGGCGATCATCGAAGCAGCTCCTTGGAGGTGTAGGACGGGGCGGCTGAACCAGCGGGACGGCGAGATGGACGACAGATCCTCATCCGGGGAGGTGGATGAGGGACATCGAGCTGTTGCGGTGGACGACGTCGTCGGGGAAGAGGCTCCGGCTGGGCAGCGGTGACATGGCGGACGAAGGAGGTTGGGGTTTTGCGGCTGGAGGGGAGAGGTTATGGCAGCCTGGGATTTCGAATGGCGAAAAGGGGGCGATGGGAGGGGGTGAAGCATGACTTAGGAACGCGCTTGTCCGAAATGTAGGGTGTGTTACAAAAGTACCCCCCACCGATTTGAACTAGCGGCCCTTTCGGCTCAGGGTTAGAAGGGGGATTTCGCGTGTCGGGATTTGGCAGCTAAAGGGAGTTTTCGCGCGCGTTGTACTTTCGGGATAGCAAGGCGCGGGTTGTGAAGGCGCCAGTTTTGGGAGCACCATATCTGAATTTTCGGGATATAACAAGACGCGGGTTGAATTTTAGGGACAAGCCTAAGGTGTAGTAATATTGTACTTGTGTGTACAAAATCAATTCGCACTTCCCTCAACCAAAAAGAAAAATAAAAAATAAAACTATTCAACCACACAAAGAGAGAGTATTGCCCCGTTTTACTATACAAATGCTATTCAAAGCTACTCCCTCCTTCCATTTATATAGGGCTTAATGCGTTTTTCGATGCTAACTTTTACCAAATATTAGAGCAATGATATATGACATGCAACTTACACAAAGCACACCGTTAAATTCGTCTGTGAAAGGTTCTTTCAATGATATAATTTTCACATTGTGCATGTCATGTACTATTAATCTTGTCAATAGTCAAAGGCGGTCTTAAAAATCTCATTACGCCCTATATAGATGGAAGGAGGGAGTATGAATCCATGTTATGTCCGATTAATTTTTTTTGCTTGCTGTATAATGCATGTAACCTACTCATACCAACATTTTGAATTCGTTTCTCTATTTCAATAAGATCTACAATCATGATTGTTGCCAACTTCAACCATCATAGTTTCCTTGCTATCCGCCAGATATAAATCAGACGGCCTATAATGTAGGATGGCAGGCACACCATCATCAACAACTCCGTTTTTTATAGGAGTGGAGATAAAATATATTAAATGTAGTATACCATGTTCATAACCACACCATGTGTATCACCGTTATATATATTCACACATCCATCGGTTTGAAACACTATGATAAATTCTTCAAATATTCGAATTCGCTTTTTATAATGAAGTATATATGATATCTATTTGTCTTTTACACCCACACAACCCTCTTATCTTTGTAGCTAGCGCTAACTTTCTCTTGTGCATGAAAACGCCCGCATCCCTCTCACCCTCCCTCAGCATTCTCTAGCTCCATTGCGCAAATTCGTCTTTTCACTTTAGGTCGTTCACCCACGGTGTGTGTAGGCCCCCCAACTCCTTCTTTATGGCACACATCGATCGATATGCCTCTCTAGCTAGGTGTGCCTAGCACAAACACAAGCTTCCCCTCTTCTCTTGTCACCGTCCATGCCTCACTCCAACCACTCTTTTCATCGTTCTCGTTCTCGCACACTCCTCCCCCTCGATATAGTATGCCTCTCGTACCACCTCCTACATGCATCCCTCTCTCTCTATCCTTCTCATCATGCCTCATTTGCTTCTAACACACACATGCATGTATACCGATCGATCTCCCAACATATACCCACATCGACTTTAACTACCCCCCATCGATCGACGTACCTCACAAGTTATGTTTCTCCTTTCTCTTACAAAGGGCGATTGATCTTCCTATGTAGTTACGTCTGCTTACCACAGCCACATCATCCCCCCTCATCATTCGTGCATGCCTCCTGACCCGTCTCTCACACGCACGTGTACAGACAACAAGCAACCATCTCCTCTCTTATTGATATTGTGGGCGTGCCCTCCGTTTTTCTAGCAAACCTATCCCACCATTTGTTAGAAGCAACTCCACTACCACCCCCTCCAACACTCTAGCTCTGTCTCTCTCCCAACCTTATTCATCTCCTGCACATATGCATGGATGCCGATCGATCTCCCTTAATACATGAGGTAGATCGATCTCCTTAATACATGAGGTAGGCCTCTCTCCTCCTCCACACATATACCAGCCATTGTACCTATATAGTTAATTGGGCCTCCCTCTTCCCCCACCACACACCGATAGTCGAGCACTGCAGGTAGGTATCCATGCCATAGAGACAAACTGCACATGTCCCATCTCATGTTCCAGTAGGCCAACCACTCTATATCTTTGACGTGGGCACACACAAATTCGATGGCACTCTTTATCGATCGCGCGCGCACACACACACTCACATCATCCCTCTCTTCGATTATATGGACACCTCAAGACGATGATACCTCCACTCTCTTCTCGTGGATCGCCCCCTCTATATATATGTTATATCCAGGACTCTTTTTCACACACATTGCATATGTTAATTTTTTTGATTGACCCCCCCCCCACAAAAAAAACTCCCAAGAACCCACACACTATATCTCTCTAGGTTTGTATCTCTCTCACACAACCCCACGCAGGTGGTGTACATATACAAGAAGAGAATAGGTGCACCCTGCACGTAATCACGCTTCGCGCCCAGCCACACCCGCGCGGGTACACAGTGGAGCTCATTTCTTTACGAAATGGCAGCCCACGTGCTAATTTGAATGCTTGTAGCGGTTGTTTACCTAGGGAGGTCGTGTACCACGCGTGCACGAAACAAAGTTCGACTTGACGCATTGCCGCGTTATTTTTAAATAAAGTTATAGCGCTCAATGGCACGTACACAAAATATAAAACGATTTTTATGGAGGAAAAGGTAGTCCGCTCTTCAGAGTATCTCTCCGGTGGCCTCTCTCTCTCATCGTTGGTCACTAATCTGGCCGCATCCCGTCCGCTGGGGGAAAGGGAGTGTGGTGGCCTCTGTCTCTCTTTCACCGTTGGTCACTGATCCGGCCGCATCCCGTCCGCCGGGGGAAAGGGAGTGCGGTGGCCTCTCTCTCTCTCTCACCGTTGGTCACTGATCCGGCCGCATCCCGTCCGCCGGGGGAAAGGGAGGAAGTGCATCGTTTCTCCGTTCGACGGCGCCGAGCCAGCATGTCCCGATCTACGGTACATGCCGTTCTCTCTGACCAAGCTCCAGCGCGGCAGGGCCTACGCCACCTACTCACAGATTCTGCTCGCCGCCGCTCACCTAGTTACATCCCGACGACCTCCAGGTATCCCCTCCGGCCTTGCTCCACTGCCCATTTTCCCACGTCGCTGCATGTAGATCTTCCATAGTTCTTTGCCCAAAACGTAGCTCGTCCGACGTACTTTCCATATTGCATTCTCGTCGTCACACCGTTTTAGACAAACACAACCGTGTTGTTATCTTCCCTTAGGACAAGGAATATGCTTCTTTTTTGTCGTCGCATGTGTCATCAACTGTTATTGGCCAGTAATTGTTTCCTTTCTACCTCTTTTTTGCAAACAGGGCTATCCATTTCACGTCGTTGCTATTGCGACCTTTTGGTGAACTGCACAACTCACTTTTTTCTTAAGAGTGTTTTGTGCAGTTGTACTAAAATGTCACACGGGCAACGTCTCTACATTTCAGTGCGACTGCACAAAGGGAGATTGGTTTTGCTCTATCCTCCTCATCCAACTCCGAGCCTAATCTTCTCCAACTAGTTAGTCTTAAGAGAGACTTCAAAGGTGACCGGCTTCTATTTGTGTGTTTATTGTTTCATCAGCAGTCCTCTATTATCGTAATCACACTTGATATCTTTGGAATAGGGACACTCAGCTCTATTTTAGTGGAACTGCACAAAATGATCAGAATGTTGCATGATCCAGACATCTACTTTTTTCCCAACATGCCTTGTTGATTTAAACAGAGCTGGGGGGACGTTGCTGCAAATGAAAGCATGGATCAATTTTAATTTAACACCTTCTCACAACTTTGTCTTCAGTTGTGATGTAATTATTAGCTCTGATCTGCTAATAATTGACATGTATTAGCAAGGAAGTTAGTTTCTTATTGTTTCCAAAAGAGCATCGATGGCAAGACACGCGAAACAAAAGCCAAAACCTGACACCATTGTAAAATTTCATGTCGCAGGAAAATTATTTGTATAGTACATCAATTATGTAAACAAATGATGGAAGATTGATAGCATTGCCAGAAGCCTCTTCATCATCCGGGTCCATGTGCCATGAACAAAATTATACTCCTTCGTTCCTAAATATTTGTCTTTTTACAAATTTCAAACGGGCATATTTTAGAGTGTAGATTCACTCATTTTGCTTCGTATGTGTACTCCCTCCGTTTGTAAATATTCTATTCGTCTTAACAGAGATTTCAACAAGTGACTACATACGGAGAAAAATGAGTGAATCTACACTCTAAACTATGTCTATATACATCCGTATGTGCCAGTCCATTTGAAATCTCTAAAAAGACAAATATTTGAGTAGTCACTCGTTGAAATCTCTAGAAAGACAAATACTCCGGAGTATATTTAAGAACCGAGGGGGTAGTGCACAACCGCATGGGAGACTCAGCCCGGTCGTTGCGCCGCATTAATAGTGAGTAATGAGCAGTCAAATTATAAGCCCCACCTTTCCCACTGTAAGTTGGTCTGAAGAAGCAACCATCAATACGCTCTTCTTTGAATCCTCTCATACTACTCCATCCGTCACTGTTTATACATCGTGCTTCAGAAAAAAGAAAAAAATCCGTGGGACCAAGGTGACTAGCGATCGGCCTGAAAAATAACATTGGTAGTTGTAGCACGACGTTTATTACTAGAGGGAATAATGCGTACACACATGCATGCAGTGCTTCCACCCCGGGTACACACATGCATGCACTCTGTAGTAGTACAGTACATGGAGAGAAAATTGTGGACTTGATTGCGGTTACCACGCACTAATTAATTGAGCATTATACCAAACGCGTATAAAGTCTCTCTGGTGGTGGAAATGCATTGAGAGAAATGCATCATAATGAAGCGCGCCCTGTAAACTGTGACAGAGGGTGGAGTAGTATGAAGGTGCAAAACCAAGTACGCATAATACTGCGCTTGGCTCTTCTCCCCTTCGTGAAGTCGAACAATGATGGTACTCCGCATGTTGGGTACTACAGTGCATGCCTCTGACAATCTGACACCGAATGGACTGATGCATGTCCACCGAGGGTAGGTTGCATTAGTCAAAAGTCGTAAGCGAGCTTCACCTTGTCCTGCAAGCTTCTCCTCGTTCTGCGAGTTGACGGGACACACCAAAAAGTGGTGCTAGTCCATACTCCCTCCTTTCCGATTAATATGGCTTAATCTTTTTTGCAGGTAAATGAGAGAGCTTTATTCATATATAAGCATTCTTAGGACGATCAGCCAAGACACTGGTTACTAGGAAGCGAGGTACCCCGCATAAAAAGAAGTAGGAAGCGAGGTGTTTCATCGAGCCAGCTCTCGGCCACATTCAAAGTGCAGCAAGCACGGTTCGCACGAAGATGCGCCGCAAGGTTTGCTGACCTGTTTACATGCCGAATAACAAAAAGAGGAAATATTACTGAGCGCTACTATTTGTAACAGGATATGAGCCAGAATTAAGAGAGAATTGTGGCGAGTGTTCCATGCAATCAACTTCCATTATCACATGCGAGAACCCTCGAAGAGAACCAAATGTGTTGAAGATTGCTTTATCACATTTTAAAATTATAATAAGAGTGCAGACGCTCCTCCATCCGGTTCCTAGTACTAATATAGTATGTACCTTTATGGACTATAGTAGTAGTACTAGTAAACTTTGCGCTTGGCTATTCGGGAAGTCGAACAATAATAGCACTAGTAGTATAGTGTATGCTTCTGGCAATCTGACACCAAATTAACTGTTGCAGGTCCACCGCGTGAGCGAGGGAGAGCTTGCATTAGTCAAAAGTTTCTCCTTGTCCCGCGAGCCACCGCGCGCAAGCTTCTCCCGCCCTGCAACCTTCTCCTCGTTCGGCAAGTTGACGGGACACAGCAAAGTAATGCTAGTCCATGTTGCCTCCTCTCCGGTTAATATGGCTTAATTTCAAACGAGATAAATACACTGTCTGTCACTGTATATTTGTAAAAATATGGTTAGTGGACTTCATAATACGCTCATTGCGCTCAATATATATATATTCCGGTGTTCATACGGTCACTAGCTCACCCTGACTGAGTATGTGTGTGCATGCACGTGTAGGTTGAGCACTTGAGCATGACCGTGTCTGTTCCGTCGTGTGCTCGGACATGCATGCAATAGGGCGTCGCGCGCGTTTTTGCGTCCATGTGTACGTGTGACTGTTGCATACACGTAGGGGGAGTACGTGTAGGGGCCACTAAGGAGCAGTCAAATCACACAGTAAGTTAGTCGGAAGAAGCAACCATCATTTCACTCTTGAATGACACGTACGCAATATAAAATGGTTGATATGGAGAGAAAAATAAATGACACTAGCAGGAGCCTAAGCTACAAGCCTGCTTGCTTAGGTTGCTCTCTTCACAAGCATAGAACGACGGGCCTGATCCCGCAGCTAGGGGAAGGGAACAATGTTCTGCATAGACGCGGTCGACATCGGCGAGGGAGAAAACCCACAGTCGGTGCATCCCAATCGGGGGTCACCGTGGTATGGGCCGATGTCGCGTCCCAACCGCCCTTCTAGCTACAGCCCGACGTCCCAGGTAGTCCATCTTCCTTTTGGATCCGGCTTGCTCCACTACCGTAGATCCATCTCCATGTCGATATTTCTCTACTTCTACCGGCTTCTATTTGTGATGAGTTTATGTCTCATGAACTAGTGCTAGTACTATTATTCTAATCACACTTCTTCAATATCTTTGCCATCAGGGATGCTCAGGTCGATTTTAGTGGAACCACACAAAAGCATCGTATGATCCGAGGGTGCCAGCCATCTTTCCTTCCCGACATGGAAAGTGCTATGGAACAAGAGGTACCATAAGGTGGAGAACCAAAGAGTGCTACTTCTATTGTTGCTGGCATTCTCACTAAAGAATCTCCCTCTAGCACATTCCTTCAACAGGTTCTACCTGGCCAGGAAATTAAATCATGTTTAGGGTTTATGGTTTAAGTCATAGTGACCCCATCAGTAGTTTTTCTATCGTACACGCTCTCACAACTTTCTTACTTAGTTGTGAAGAAAATATTGGCTATGATATGTGAATCATTGAGATGCATCATCATGCGTGTTAGTTTTCCTTTGTATTTGATGGAATGTTGTAGTGGGGCTACCTTGGAATAGGAATGAAAATGGAGTGGAAAAATTTCCGTTTTTCTGGAGAAAAAATGGAAACAGAGATAAACCAACGTTTCATTTCGTTGGATTGCGCCATAGAGCAAAACCAACGTTTAAATCACGTCTGTTGTGTTCGTGTCTCACCCTCCTCCACGGCTCGACCCCACACGGTCACTCGGCATGCCACTCACCACAAACCGAGTAGTATACCATAACTTTCCCGCTTGCTTGTCGATGGATCGCGCCATGGAGTACTAGCACTACTAGAAGAGATTGACGAGTTGGGGGAGGACAGCTAGCTGTAGCACGGACTCCCAAGAACTTACTACTGGAAGAGATCGCGCATGTTGTAGCCGGCTATTGCGACCTTTGAACACGGAGCAGCTGCGTGCACCCGGAAGCGGCGCGGGCGACGCTCTCTCGGCCGGCGTGCCACAATCAATGTTGGCGCCAGTGAGAGGTCGCGTCCGCTCTGGCCGGGCATGAACGCGGCACTGACAGTTTCGGGCGGGAAGCACACACGGGTGATGAAGAGGGTTCGGGTTGGTCAGGACCGGCCGTGGCAGCGGTCCGGACGTGCGCAAACAAGAGATGTTGTACGTTAATATTGCTGCGTATATAATTAACAACGTAAATAACATGCCAGTTGGATAAATATGATTGGAGATGGAGATGGAAATGGAATTTTACGTAAACACGGATATGCATGTCTATGTCTATGTGTGTGTGCGTGACGACTCTCGCGACCTGGAAGCGGGGGCGTGTTTTTGATCGAGTTTTCTTTCTTGGTACGTTAGAAAATCAGTTTGTCTAATTCACATCTAGATGTTATTTAAGGATATCACATCTAAGCTCCCACAAGTATATAATGTAGCAACTAGAAACAAAAAAAACTAGGAGAAGACCACAAACAGAGTGGACATCAACTTATATGTGACATAACTATGTCACATCTAAATGTGTCCTAGACAGACCCTTAAAAAATTGTCCACCAATTTTCGTTTCTTTTCTCCTCCACGGCTCCACCAATTGTCCACCAATTTAAAACCACTTCTATGGAGAGATTTTTTACTCCATTATAGCCTCTTGTTTGATAGAGTTTCTCGCGTCTCGCTCTCTCACCCTCTCCATATCAAAACAAGATGACAGTGTCCACTCTATCTCTCTCCTCACCGGTGGTCACAGATCCGGCCGAATCCCGTCCGCTGCGGGAGGTGAGTAGGTGCAGTGTTGACATTGTATCCGTCGGCGACGGAGGAAGCCGATGCGCACCGTCCTCTCGGAGCCGGCGCTGGCGCGGAAGAAGATCCTCTGCACCCTTGTTCGCTGCCGTCGTGTGGACAGATCCCGCCCGCCCGCCTAAATGACATCTTGTCCACCTAAGCTACAACTTCTTGTACTGGTCCAGCTCCCCAGGTCGCTGCGTGCGGGTTTTCTTCTATGCGACTACTCCCCAGCTCCCCATGCATAGTAGATAGGGTTCGTCGGCTGGTCCAACATCACCTACTAGTACTATTATAGAGGAAATGCCACTCAAAAAGTTGTCCTGATTTATGCCTCGGTGGAGGTATACATGTTGTTTCGACAAAAAGTACATGGTGGTCGTGCGGTCATTGTCCATATGGTGGTAGTACTATCACTGGTTAAATGAAGAAATGCTTTTTTTCTCGGGTATCCTGGTTTAGTTCCCATCAAGATAATTATGATGCTTCTGTTTGTTGGTGTACTTTTCATTAATTCTTATTGACAATTGAGATGTCGTTGCTAACCCTTTTTTATATTTTTGGAAATAGCGATGCGTGTCTCCATACCTGGGCATGTCTTCCTCAATTTTAGTGGAACTGCACAAAATTGGATGGCCATTGTTGTTCCGCCTCACTGTCCTCTGCCACGTGGTTCTTCCTTCCTCGAGCTTGATTACTGAGAAGAAACAGACCATAGTGAGGATTTGTCGAACTTCTTAGGTGCCTTAACCAAACTTGATGCCAAATGGTGATGCATCACCACGATGACCTATCGATGCTCATGGTTGCGTCGGCTGGTGAAGCTAATCGATTTTCAACGAAAAACAAGCTATCTTCCATCAGTGCTCTTTTCTTGTTACGCACAAAGATGATATCCTTCGTCAGTTCACCTTCGCTACGTTGGAGACGCAGTCGTCTTTCACGTTGGTGCAATTTTCGCTAGGGTTTTACGACAGGTGGGCCCAAAATGTGGCTGGCTCACCTGTCATATAGCCAAAAGCAGGTGCAGTGAAGGCACCGGAGCTTAGTCCGTACTACAGTAGTATATATATAAGCGGGAGCCTTAGCGCTTGTTCACTAGGGTTTGCACTCTCCACACGCTCGCTGCACTACATATATGTTGCTCCCTCCGTTCCGAATTAGTACTTGTCTTAGATTTGTCTAGATACAGAGGTATCTAGCACTAAAATGAGTCTAGATACATTTGCTAGGGTTTGCTATATTCACAGTCTCTCACCCTCTCTTCGCCAGATCTAAACAAGACTGCGTTGGCCTCTTGTCTCTCTCTCCCCCCTCACAGCTAGTGAAGGAGGCGTCCGTATCCCGTCGCACCAGGAAGGGGAGGAGGTGCAGCATTCACTCTATTGCCTTCGGCGAGGGAGGCAATCCACTGCGGGATACGCTGTTCTCTTTCACCCAGCGCCTGTGCGGGAGGGCCACCGACCCCTTCTTCCTCGCTTTCGTACTTAGTGTGGGCAGATCCGGCCTCCCGCCGCACGCCTTGCCACATCCCGACGACCCAAAGGTATAAGTTTCTTTGAAACCGTCGTTGCTCTAGCTGCATGTGGATCTTTTTCGATCTGTAGTCGAATCTAGGTCTTGGTTCAAAGAGGAAAGAAGGGTGCGGTGGGCTGGAGCAAGAATCTAGGACGTGGTTCAATGAGGAAAGGAGGGGCGGAAAGTAGTATAGACTGGCTATCCAGCCGCTTTGTAGGTCGAAAAGGGAAAAAGGGGGTAAGCCAGTACACACATCTGTAAGGAACGAATCTGTTTGTTGAAAAGGGAAAGAAATTGGGGGGGGGGTCGGGTAGTTTGTGCATGACTAGATTTGCTGCCCTCACATAGGAAGAAGGTTCAAAGAGAACAAATATGGGACCAGCGCATATATGCTGCTTGGCTACATACTCTGCATCACCCATTTATACGTGTGGACGCACATGGTGCTGGCATGCCCCATGAAGCTATTTTGCTATTGTTAATCTCAGAATTAACTACTGATATGTTCTAAAAGAATTTCTCTGTTAATATGAATCAATGCAACTATTTTAGAAATGCTACTGTCCTATACTTTGTTTTCCATCAATATAATGTAGATGCTTCTTTTTGTGGCCGCATGTTTCATCCTCCTTTATTGGCCAGTAATTGTTTTCTTTTTTGCCTCTTAAAACATGGATATCTATTCAACTTGTTGCTATAGAAAACTTAAATGTCACACCGGCAACTTTGCTTGATTTCAGTGCAACTTCACAAAACTTGATTGGATTTGCTATTCGTGTTGGTAGATTCGTATTTTATGTTGGTCGTCTCATGAAAGGTCAGTACAGGCCTTCATCCACATGATATTGTAGTGTGCTTTGAGATGCTGTGCCACTTGTATTGGTACTGTTTTAAATAAATGATGAATTGAAGCTATTGTATTGCTGTCTTTTCCCATTAAGTTGTGAACAAAAATGGGACCAACCCAGACATGATGATTGTTGCTTTGTTACAACAAATTCAGCATCACCCCCTTTATAAGCCAGTAATTGATGCCACTCTCAGAATTAACTACTGAATCTTATTTCAAAACTGCAACACTTGTTAGGGATTGGCGGGATTACCATTTTTGTGGCCGCATGTTTCATCCTCCTTTATTAGCCAGTAATTGATTCCTTTTTTGCCTCTGCTTATATAGGGATATCTATTCAACTTGTTGCTATTGTGAAATTTTGCTTCACTACATGAAGCACTTTGCTTGATTTCAGTGCAACTGCACAAAAGGAGATTGGATTTCCTATTCGTGTTGGCAGATTCATACGTGATCTTGTGTGCGTCATGACAAGTTGGTACTTGCCTTCATCCACATGATCGTGCAGTGTGTTTTGAGATGCTGTGCTACTTGTATTGGTACTGTTTTAAATAAATGATGAATTGAAGCTATTGTATTGTTGTCTTTTCCCATTAAGTAGTGAACAAAAATGGGACCAACCCATACATGATGCTTTTTGCTTTGTTACAACAAATTCAGCATCACCCCCTTTATAAGCTTTGTCGTTCTTTATACATGTTGAAACAAGGCATTGTTAAGATAATGTCTCAGTCAATATGAATGAATCACACTGATGGAGAATTGCTACTCTCCTGCTTTGTTTCCCATTAAGATAAAGTAGATCAGTAGATGCTTTTCTTCTGGGAGTACAAGTCATCAACCGTTATTTCTTAGTAATTGTTTCCCTTATACCTATTGTTGCTTACAGGGATATCAAAATTAAAGCTCGGTTTTATTCCGACTTCGATTTTAGTTGAACTGCACAAAAGGAGCCAATGTGTAAGGCAAACTGCTGCATTACTGGGTCTAGTTGGTCGTTCCTCTTTGCAGAAAGAAGCAGTCACTGTTTGTGCTACATTACAGAAGGAATGACTGAGAAGCTTTACAGAGTATTAGTAGACACCGGTGACATGACTAGTCTGCAGAGACCATTGGCAATTTAACAATACGTGGAGTGCCCTGGGCAAAAAGTGCCCAAACAAGTATAAAAGCTAGGACAGAACTCCACGATCATAGGCATTACATATTTTGAATGGGAAAAGCTTGTCGAAGTTTAATCATTGATGTTAGCAAGAAGACCTTAGTTTAATATATTGGAATTGGAAAACCTTGTCAAGATTTGCTCATTGATGTTAGCCAGAAGATATGCATTTGATATTTTTGAGTGGGACGCCCTTGGTGTGAGCAGCTTCGAGTGTTTTTTCCTATTCCTGTGTTCAGTTTAGAAGTAAATAGTTACTCTGCTGAGATATTCCTGTGTTAAGAGTTTGTTCTGAATATTTTCTATGTAATGCGAGGCCTTGTGTTTGATTGCAAAGTTGAGCTTGGAATGTTGTGGCATGCGGCATCACGAGCTGTTCACCGTGCCTCCTGAGAATAATGCTTCGTATTGTTTTGCATGTCGATCTAATGCCAGTGATTTGCTTGTTAAGAAGATCATCCTCTTTTGTTGTTTCCGTGCTGAAGAAGTTCATCGTCTGATGTTTCATTCATAGCCTATACGACAAGTTGGGTAGGTTAGACGTGAAACCATATGATCTTCCGACCAACTCATGATATTAGGCCGTGATTGGATTGTTGTTTTCCAACCAAAACCGCTTGTAAAACTGACGCTTGTAAATTAAAGCAGATGGTCTCGGACGAAGGTGCTTGGTTGGTCGATTTCGACTAGTAAAATATCGGAAGTACTTGACACACGATAAAAACACTGAACGACACTCAGACGATTGCTAATCTAGCCGTTAGCTATTGTTTCAGCCTTGCCCATGGATGGCATGATACGCACGCCGTGCATGTATCGTCTGGTAATGTCGTCCATATAGCAGTGCTCCTAAAATATACACTGGTCTCTCAAATTACAGGCGTAACCCGCCGGTTTTACTTACAGACCTCGGGCTCTCAGTTTCATTACGCCTGTATTTTACGCGTTGTTTTCGATGACGAGTAAATTACACTTGTATGTTAATACAGGTTTGAAATAAACCAGAGCTCCCAAGCGCGGCCTTACCGTTTCATGCCGTCTTAGTTTCTGGAAGGTACTCATAGGTGTCCGATGATCCTGGCTTCCTTAATGAGTAGCGGGCGCTGTATCAGACCTATTTTAATGCGGACCTTTGGAGAAAAATGGTCACTCCTATTTTAATGCGGACCTTTGGAGAAAAATGTCTAAGTGTTATGAACTGAAAGCTGGCAATAAAATTTTAGTGCATGCACCACAACCTGGTCTAATTAACATGGATGTTTACTCCCCCAGCGTCATCAGCTGATCAAAGTCTGATCGAGGATACAGTCCTATCAACTTTCTCCATGCTATCATATTACTATTTAAGCAACCAATTGTGATATCATATTATGACTCCGTTCCTAGGCAGTAACAAATTCTATTTACCAATTTATGTGCACTATATATTCTTCTGCCATATTCTGAATAAATAATACATTTCCACCTTTTAAGCAGGATATGTTGGATGCATAATGAACGATCTGTATGTTACTAAGCATACCAAATTTCACTGGAAGGACTTGAAGCATGTCATAAACTTTGTTGATAATCTGACAGAGATAGCACAATGTATGAACGCTAGATTTTGAATGGGATTAATTAGACCTATGGTGCACACACTGAACAAGACCAATTGTGTGCACAAAATGCTGGTAAAAAGTCTTATTTTAATTTTGATGCCCATAAACTATATAGATCTTCAACGACATGTTACAATTGTTTTTTATTCTACATGTCAACAGAAATTGCCCCCTGTAGCAGTTCCTGGATCGATTTCCCAACATGGTTGAATGACACTTGTGCCTGCTAATAACGGCAAAGTGATTGCAAGGTACTGCATTTCCCGCAGAAATGGAACCATTCAAATTAACAAGTTCTCACTTCTCGTGGCAATGCATCCATATTGGAAAATTGGAGACACTGTTCTACTCATGCTCTACCAAGGCACATGAGGGATCTTCCTTTTCATTGACGAGATGCCGAGTCGCCGTGATAAAGTTGCTTCCACTGGATAGTTGTGGTTGTTGGCCCTCAGCCTCTTAATGTGTGCTAGTTGTTACTATATAAGTTAAGTATGTAGATATGGACCATATGGTTGTTGGCCCTTAGCCTGTTAAAATGAGATAGTTTTTACTATGTTAAGTACGTAGATATGGACAATATGGTTGTCAAAACCGTGTTACAAAGATCGCCCTTTTGTCGAATAGTGTAACAACTATATATATTTTCTCAAATGTTGTTACCCAAGTTCACAAATTTTCATGGAAAGTATTAGTATCGTACACAGTTCATTGACTTTAAGCGTGTGCCCGATGTCCAGAAGGCATTTGCATATTAACTGTCCGTATTGTAAGTTCACACACATGTTAACATAAGGAAACGTATATGTAATGATGTCTACTACACAACCTTCTTCTTGTAGACGTTGTTGGGCCTCCAAGTTCAGAGGTTTGTAGGACAGTAGCAAATTTCCCTCAAGTGGATAACCTAATGTTTATCAATCCATGGGAGGCGTAGGATGAAGATGGTCTCTCTCAAACAACCATGCAACCAAATAACAAAGAGTCTCTTGTGTCCCCAACACACCCAACACAATGGTAAATTGTATAGGTGCACTAGTTCAGCGAAGAGATGGTGATACAAGTGCAATATGGATGGTAGATATAGGTTTCTGTAATCTGAAAATATGAAATCAGCAAGGTAACTAATGATAAAAGTGAGCGAAAACGGTATTGCAATGTGTTGAAACAAGGCCTATGGTTCATACTTTCACTAGTGCAAGTTCTCTCAACAATAATAACATAATTGGATCATCTAACTATCCCTCAACATGCAACAAAGAGTCACTCCAAAGTCACTAATAGCGGAGAACAAACGAAGAGATTATTGTAGGGTATGAAACAACCTCAAAGTTATTCTTTCCGATCAATCCGTTGGGCTATTCCTATAAGTGTCACAAACAACCCTAGAGTTCATAGTAAAATAACACCTTAAGACACAAATCAACCAAAACCCTAATGTCACCAAGTATACACGGGTATGATTATACGATATGCATCACACAATCTCATATTCATCTATTCAACCAACACAAAGAACTTCAACATGTTCCCCAAAGTTTCTACCAGAGAGCCAAGATGAAAACGTGTGCCAACCCCTATGAATAAGTTCAATTGTCACGAAACCCGCAAGTTGATCACCAAAACATACATCAAGTAGATCACGTGAATATCCCATTATCACCACAGATAAGCACATGCAAGACATACATCAAGTGTTCTCAAATCCTTAAAGATTCTATCCGATAATATAACTTCAAAGGGAAAACACAATTCATCACAAGGAGATAGAGGGGAAGAAACATCATAGGATCCAACTATAATAGCAAAGCTCGCGGTACATCAAGATCGTGCCAAATCAAGAACATGAGAGAGAGAGAGAGATCAAGCACATAGCTACTGGTACATTCCCTCAGCCCCGAGGGTGAACTACTCCCTCCTCGTCATCGAGAGCGTCGGGATGACGAAGATGGCCACCGGCGATGATTCCCCCCTCCGGCAGGGTGTCAGAACAGGGTCCCGATTGGTATTTGGTGGCTACAAAGACTTGAAGTGGCGGAACTCCCGATCTAGGTTATGTTTTGGAGGTTTCTGTATTTATAGGAATTTTTGGCGGTGGTCTCACGTCAGGGGGGTCTCCGAGTCGTCCACGAGAAAGGGGGACGCGCCCAGGGGGTAGGGCGCGCCCTCCCTCCTCGTGGATGGCTCGGGACTCTTCTGGCCCAACTCTTTTACTTCGGGGGCTTCTTTTGGTCCATAAAAAATCATCAAAAATTGGCACGTAAATTGGACTCCGTTTGGTATTCCTTTTCTGTAAAGCTCAAAAACAAGGAAAAAACAGAAACTGGCACTGGGCTCTAGGTTAATAGGCTAGTCCCAAAAATCATATAAAATAGCATATAAATGCATATAAAACATCCAAGATTGATAATATGATAGCATGGAACAATCAAAAAATATAGATAGGTTGGAGACGTATAAAGCATCGCCAAGCTTAATTCCTTCTCGTCCTCGAGTAGGTAAAGGACAAAAACATAATTTTTGATGTGGAATTCTACCTAACGTAATTATGAATGTAATTTTCTTGATTGTGGCATGAATGATCAGATCCGAAAGGTTCAAGACAAAATTTTAATATTGACATGAAAATAATAGAACTTCAAGCATACTAACAAAGCAATCATGTCTTCTCAAAATAACATGGCCAAAGAAAGATATCCCTACAAAATCATATAGTCTGGCTATGCTCTATCTTCATCACACAAAATATTTAAATCATGCACAACCCTGATGACAAGCCAAGCAATTGTTTCATACATTTGATGTTGTCAAACCTTTTCAATCTTCACGCAATACATGAGCGTGAGCCATGGACATAGCACTATAGGTGGAATAGAATGGTGGTTGTGGAGAAGACAAAAAGGAGGAAGATAGTCTCACATCAACTAGGCGTATCAACGGGCTATGGAGATGCCCATCAATAGATATCAATGTGAGTGAGTAGGGATTGCCATGCAATGGATGCACTAGAGCTATAAGTGCATGAAAGCTCAACAAAAGAAACTAAGTGGGTGTGCATCCAACTTGCTTGCTCACGAAGACCTAGGGAACTTTGAGGAAGCCCATCATTGAAATATACAATCCAAGTTCTATAATGAAAATTCGCACTAGTATATGAAAGTGACAACATATGAGACTCTCTATCATGAAGATCATGGTGCTACTTTGAAGCACAAGTGTGGAAAAGGGATAGTAGCATTGCCCCTTCTCTCTTTTTCTCTTTTTATTTTTTCATTTGGGCCTTTTCTCCCCTTTTTTATGCCTTTTTTTCTTTTTTTATTTTTCATCCGGAGCCTCATCCCGACTTGTGGGGGAATCATAGTCTCCATCATCCTTTCCTCACTAGGACAATGCTCTAATAATGAACATCATCACACTTTTATTTACTTACAACTCGATACTTAGAACAAAATATGACTCTATATGAATGCTTCCGGCGGTGTACCGGGATCTACAATGAATGAAGAGTGACATGTATGAAACATTATGAACGGTGGCTTTGCCACAAATATGATGTCAACTACATGATCATGCAAAGCAAATATGACAATTATGAAGCGTGTCATAATAAACGAAATGGTGGAAAGTTGCATGGCAATATATCTCGGAATGGCTATGGAAATACCATAATAGGTAGGTATGGTGGCTGTTTTGAGGAAGGTATATGGTGGGTTTATGGTACCAGCGAAAGTTGCGCGATAGTAGAGAGGCTAGCAATGGTGGAAGGGTGAGAGTGCGTATAATCCATGGACTCAACATTAGTCATAAAGAACTCACATACTTCTTGCAAAAATCTATTAGTTATCGAAAAGAAGTACGACGCGCATGCTCCTAGGGGGGTAGATTGGTAGGAAAAGACCATCGCTCGTCCCCGACCGCCACTCATAAGGAGGACAATCAAAAAAATAAATCATGGTTCGACTTCATCACATAACGGTTCACCATACGTGCATGCTACGGGAATCACAAACTTCAACACGGGTATCATCAAATTCACAACTACTCAACTAGCATGACTCTAATATCACCATCTTCATATCTCAAAACAATCATAAGGAATTAAACTTCTCATAGTATTCAATGCACTTTATATGAAATTTTTTATTATACCCATCTTGGATGCCCATCATATTAGGACTAATTTTATAGCCAAAGCAAATTACCATGATGTTCTAAAAGACTCTCAAAATAATATAAGTGAAGCATGAGAGATCAATAATTTATATAAAATAAAACCACCACCGTGCTCTATATATATAAGTGACGCACTAGAGCAAAATTATCTAGCTCAAAAGATATAAGTGAAACACATAGTGTATTCTAATAAATTTCGATTCATGCGTGTCTCTCCCAAAAGGTGTGTACAGCAAGTATGAATGTGGTAACTAAAAAGCAAACACTAAAATCATACAAGACGCTCCAAGCAAAACACATACCATGTGGTGAATAAAAATATAGCCTGAAGTGAAGTTACTGATAGACAAAGACGAAAGAGGGGATTCCTTCCGGGGCATCCCCAAGATTAGGCTTTTGATTGTCCTAGAATTTTACCTTGGGGTGCCTTGGGCATCCCAAAGATTAGGCTCTTGCCACTCCTTATTCCAAAATCCATCAAATCTTTACCCAAAAACTTGAAAACTTCACAACACAAAACTTCAACAGAAAATCTCATAAGCTCCGTTAGTATATGAAAATAATTCACCACTTTCGTACTGTTGTGAACTCATTCTAATTTTAAATTGGTGTTATATCTACTGTATTCTAACTTCTCTATGGTTCATACCCTCCGATACTACTCATAGATTCATCAAAATAAGCAAACAACACACGAAAAACAGAATCTGTCAAAAACAGAACAGTCTGTAGCAATCTGTAGGTTTCGAATACTTCTGGAACTCCAATTTTTTTGAAAAATTAGGAAGACCAGGGTAATTTCTATATTGATCTACTGCAGTTGGAATTGGTATTTTATCGCTCTCTGGTAAAAAATGAAAATTATTTTCGTGAGCGCATACTTTCTGTTTTTATTAGCAAGATCAAACAACAATCACCAAAGAATATCCTAAAGGCTTTACTTGGCACAAACTCTAATTAAAACATAAAAACACAATCATAACAAAGGCTAGATGAATTATTTATTACTAAACAGGAACAAAAATGAAAGAACAAAAATAAAATTGGGTTGCCTCCCAACAAGCACTATCGTTTAACGCCCCTAGCTAGGCATTATGATTTCAATGATGCTCACATAAAAGATAAGAATCGAAACATAAAGAGAGCATCATGAAGAATATGACTAGCACATTTAAGTCTAACCCACTTCCTATGCATAGGGATTTTGTGAGCAAACAATATTTGGGAACAAGAATCAATTAGCATAGGAAAGCAAAACAAGCATAACTTCAAGATTTTAAGCACATAGAGAGGAAAATTGATATTATTGCAATTCCTACAAGCATATATTCCTCCCTCATAATAATTTTCAGTAGTATCATGAATGAATTCAACAATAGAACTATCATGTAAAAGCATTTTTTTTCATGAGCCACAAGCATATAATTTTTATTACTCTCCACATAAGCAAAATTCTTCTCATTCGGAATAGTGGGATTATCATAAGAAACTCGAATAATATAAATTGTTTCCAAATTAAAAGAGTAATGTTCAAAAAAGGGTAATCATAATCATGATGGGTTTTGTAAATATAATCGTCACTACTTTTTATAACATAAGTATCATCACAATAATCATCATAAGTAGCAACTTTGTTCTCATCATAATCAATTGAAACCTCTTCCAATATAGTGGAATCTTTAGTAAATAAAGCCATCACCTCTCCAAATCCACTTTTATAATTATCACAATAAGATTCAACATCCTCCAAAATAGTGGGATCATTACTTCCTAAAGTTGACACTCTTCCAAACCCACTTCCATCAATATAATCGTCATAAATAGGAGGCATGCTATCATCATAATAAATTTTCTCATCAAAACATGGGAGGTTAAAAATATCATCTTCATAAAACATAGCATCCCCAAGCTTGGGACAAACATTAATTGCAGCAAATAAATTCTTAAACATGTCATTCTCATCAAACATAGCATCCCCAAGCTTGTGCCTTTGCATATCATAAGCATAATCACTCTCATCATTAATAGTATGGATAGCACTAATAGTATAGCAATTATCATCATCACAATGAGTGATAGGAGCAACATCATTTGGGAGGAATACCTTTTTACCTTTGCTTCTCTGTCTTTTCTTTTTCTTCTTCTCATTATGTGTGGGTTTAATCCTCCTTTTGAAGCTCCTTATTAATGGGATTTTTTGAAGAGAAAGCTCCTCCTCGTTGCCTGATTCATCATAAAAAAGAATAGGAGGATACAGGGAAACCTCTTCCCTTTCATTACTATTCTCTTCATCTTCTATTTGTTTTCTTGTTTTTATGTAATTGGCAATATAAGGATTTTCAATGCAATTCACCGCACAATACATATAAATTTCCTCTATATCAAAATCAAGAACTTTATCAAGGACAAATTCTGGAAGATCCTTCGTTATACGTTTCATTTCTTCATAACCCACAAGCAAACAAAGTTCATTATGATGTGCAAGGGAAATCAAGTCATCACCATTTTTGGACACGATTCGGTCATGAAACAATTTGCATTGGAGATTTAAGTGATCACGTTCATTGCAAAGTTCACAAGGATGGCTAAGAAAATTTAAATTTCCAGGACAAACATCTAGCCTTTCTTGCAACCATTTAGTTTCTAAATACTTATGCCATTTGAAAAATCTATCTTCCCTATTTGGTGTGTACTTGCAAACTCTATGCACTCCACAAAAATTCACAGGCTTATAAGAGACATTTTCATCATGACTAGTGCAATCATCATTAGTACTATGGATATTCAAAGAGTTCGTACTAACAACATTGCAATCATGCTCATCATCCAAAGATTTAGTGCCAAACTTTTTAATACATTACTCTTCTAACACTTTGGCACAAATATCGGAATCCTTGTTTTCACGGAACACATTAAAAGATGAAGCATATGGGGCAACCTCAATTCCATTTTTTGTAGTTTTATTTTAGAGACTAAACTAGTGATAAAACAACAAACAAAAAGAGTCGATTGCAAGATCTAAAGATATACCTTCAAGCGCTAACCTCTCCGGCACCGGCGCCAGAAAAGAGCTTGATGTCTACTACACAACCTTATTCTTGTAGACATCGTTAGGCCTCCAAGTGCAGAAGTTGGTAGGACAGTAGCAAATTTCCCTCAAGTGGATGACCTAAGGTTTATCAATCCGTGGGAGGCGTAGGATGAAGATGGTCTCTCTCAAACAACCATGCAACCCACTAACAAAGAGTCTCTTGTGTCCCTAACGCACCCAATGTCGGCGTCCTAGGAACGGGGGTCCCCAGACTTGCCTGCCTGAGGCCCATGACGTGGCTCCACAAGCGTCCCTGAACGGCCCATCTTCACCAGCAAGCACTCAAGACCCTCGCGAGGCGGATGACGCAAGACCTCCTCGGGGGCGGCCTCACCAGGCTGGCTCACGAGGGGCGAAGAGATCAAGGCAAGGGGCACCTCGCGAGGTCCCCATGACGCAAGCCATGACGACGAAGGCCAGGCGGGCACTAGGCTGGCGCCAGCGCATGCAGTGTCCTCGCTTCCTCTTTGGTGCTAAAGAGACAAGCGCAGACACGGAGTCCTGAGGCGTCAAGCAAAGGTTTCCATATCGATGCAACGAGACGAGCAGGATGGCAGGACGGAGGTCACCGTGGAGCCCAAGACGACGTCACCACCAGAGCCTTTGGCAGGCAAAGACCACCTTTTGTCAGGATAGCTTGTACTAGTTGTCCCCCTTCAAACTGGCCATTGTGGGATCCCTTCCCACCTAATATTTGGGGAGAGGACCTAGGCCTCTATAAATAGTACTAGCCACCACCTTAGAAGCGGGATGATCCATCACCTCCTCATCTCACCAAGCACAAGAGCACCTCTCCTTAGGAGGTTGTTCTTCCCTTGTAACTCTTCATCCTCAGCCTAAGAGGCAATCCACCACACCACACTAGAGTAGGGTATTACACCGCATCGGTGGCCCGAACCAGTATAAATCTTGTGTCCCTTTGTTCCGCGGTTTCAACGCGCTAAGACTTGAGATTGCAGTGAGAGAATGAGCTAGAGGGGGTGAGATCTTCGTGTGCACCCCAGTGTTCGAACCTTAAGGGTTTTGCCGGAACCCGGAATCCGACACCTAATACAATGGTAAATTGTATAGGTGCACTAGTTCGGCAAAGAGATGGTGATACAAGTGCAATATTGATGGTAGATATAGGTTTTTGTAATCTTAAAATATAAAAACAGCAAGGTAACTAATGATAAAAGTGAGCGAAAACGGTATTGCAATGCGTTGAAACAAGGCCTAGGGTTCATACTTTCACTAGTGCAAGTTCTCTCAACAATAATAATATAATTGGATCATATAACTATCCCTCAACATGCAACAAAGAGTCACTCCAAAGTCACTAATAGCAGAGAACAAACGAAGAGATTATTGTAGGGTACGAAACCACCTCAAAGTTATTATTTCCGATCAATCTGTTGGGCTATTCCTATAAGTATCACAAACAGCCCTAGAGTTCGTAGTAAAATAACACCTTAAGACACAAATCAACCAAAACCCTAATGTCACCTAGATACTCCAATGTCACCACAAGTATCCACGGGTATGATTATACGATATGCATCACACAATCTCAGATCCATTTATTCAACCAACACAAAGAACTTCAAAGAGCGCCCCAAAGTTTGTACTGGAGAGTCAAGAAGAAAACGTGTGCCAATCCCTATGCATAAATTAACATGGTCATAGAACCCGCAAGTTGATCACCAAAACATACATCAAGTAGATCACGTGAATATCCCATGGTAACCACAGATAAGCACATGCAAGACATATATCAAGTGTTCTCAAATCCTTAAAGACTCAATATGATAAGATAATTTAGAAGATAAAACTCAATTCATCAGAAGGAGATAGAGGGGGAGAAATATCATAGGATCCAACTATAATAGCAAAGCTCGCGGTACATCAAGATCATGCCAAATCAAGAACACGAGAGAGAGAGAGAGAGAGAGAGATCAAACACATAGCTACTGGTACATACCCTCAGCCCCGAGGGTGAACTACTCCCTCCTCGTCATGGAGAGCGCCAGGATGACGAAGATGGCCACCGGTTATGATTCCCCCCTCCGGCAGGGTGCCGGAACAGGGTCCCGATTGGTTTTTGGTGGCTACAGAGGCTTGCGGCGGCGGAACTCCCGATCTAGGTTATTTTCTGGAGGTTTATGTATTTATAGGAATTTTTGGCGTCGGTCTCACGTCAGGGGGGTCTGCGAGTCGTCCACGAGATAGGGGGACGCGCCCAAGGGGTAGGGCGCGCCCTCCACCCTCGTGGATGGCTCGGGACTCTTGTGGCCGAACTCTTTTGCTCCGTGGGCTTCTTTTGGGCCATAAAAATTATCAAAAATTGGCACGTCAGTTGGACTCCGTTTGGTATTCCTTTTCTGTAAAACTCAAAAACAAGGAAAAACAAAAACCGGCATCAGGCTCTAGGTTAATAGGTTGGTCCCAAAAATCATATAAAATAGCATATAAATGCATATAAAACATCCAAGATTGGTAATATAATAGCATGGAACAATCAAAAATTACAGATACATTGGAGGCGTATCATGTAACATACTAATCATCGCACACGAGTACTCGCAGACGCATCGTGTGCGATACTCCTAGCCACCGCAAGCAACTAGTTTGCATTTTTCAAAGTTTTTTATACACACAGAGTCGCACACGAAGTAACTGTATTGACCGTCTGTGTTGTAATTTCTCATCGCAAATAGTTCATCCGAGTCGGCTGTTTGCCACATATCACACACATCTTGTTTACATGACTCGTTTGTGTTCTTTTGGCTCATTACAAACAGTTCATCCATGTGAACTGTATGCTGCATATCACACACATCTTGTTAAGTTGAACCGTTTTTGTTGTGTTACCTAATCGAAAGCAGTTCGTCCGAGTGAACCATATGCTGTATATTGCACACACATTGATATGGTTGTCCGTTTCTGTTGTTCTACCTCATCGCAAATAGTTCGAATGGATTAACCGTGTGTCCTGCATCACACACACATTGATATGTCTGCCCGTTTCTGTTTTTCTACCTCATCGCAAACAGTTTGAATGGATTAACCATGTGCCCTGCATCGCACACGCAACTAAAATCTGAACCATGTTTGATGGCTCCGCCATCGCAAACATTTTGCACCTTTATTGACGGTTTTTTACACCACTGTTTTCAATTATTGCATCGCACACAGTTTCAGCAAAGGGTCTCTGATTGTAGTGTCGCGTTAGCAATATCCTGCAGTAGTGGTTATCGAAGAGGTGATCTATATATATATATGGTAGATTTCTCCGCAGGATCACAACTTGTTGTATGTCTTCTTGCTAAAGCTTCAGAGAGTTGGCTTTGGCATCAAAGACTAGGAAATGCAGGCATGAGAAACTTGGCACACTCTCATGAAGAATAAGCACATCATTGGCATCGAGGGCGTCAAGTTCAAGAAGGATCATCTATGTGGTGCTCGTGAAGATGGGAAGATGACTAGGGCAAAGCATCCCTCGAAGACAATCATGACGACTTCACGTCCCTTCGAGCTGTTACACATGGACTTATTTGGCCCTACTACCACTACACATCTTTATGGCTTCGTTCTTGTTGATGATTATTCATGATATACTTGGGTGAACATAATTCTCGATAAGACTGAAGTGCAGGATGTCTTCACACGATTTGCGAATCATGCCATGACTAACTATGACATCAAGATCAAGCACATAAGGAGTGAAATGGAATGGAATTTAAGAACATAGGCCTAGACACTTATCTTGATACACTTGGCATCACACATGAGCTCTCTGCTCCATACACTCCTCAGCAGAACGATGTCGTGGAGCTCAAGAACAGGACCCTTATTGAGATGGCTCATACGATGCTTGATGAGTGCAAGACTCCAAGAAAGTTCTGGCCTGAAGCCATTGATACTGCATGCCATAACATCAACAGAGTTTATCTTCATAAATTCTTCACGAAGACATCTTATGAACTCCTCATTGGTAAGAAGCCAAACAGAAGTTATTTCAAAGTCTTCGGTGCTAGGCGCTGGATCAAGGATCCACATCACACTTCCAAATTTGCACCGAAAGCACAAGAAAGTTTTATGTTTGGTTATGGAAAGGATTCGCACACCTACAGAGTCTTCAGCCTCTTTCACTATAAAGTGGTTGAAACTGTAGATGTGCGGTTCGATGAGACTAACGGCTCGCAAATGTGCTAGATGAAGCTTCTCCTAGTGAATATATCAAGCTAATGGGTACTGGAAAAATCATACCCTCCGAGGAACTGGCAGAAGAGGAAATTGTCATTCCAGCTCCTACTCCACGTGAAGAAAACGTTGAGCCTGAAGACAATGCTGAATATGAAGACAATGATCAGCAACAACAAAATATTTGCCTTGTTCATCCTCGTGTGTCCAATGAAGTTCATATTGAGAAGATAATTGATAGCATCAACGCACCTGGTCCACTTACTCGATCAAGAGCTACACAACTAGCAAACTTCTGTGGGCACTTTGCTTTCGTCTCCATATCCGAACCCAATAAAGTTGATGAAGCCTTTATGGAACCAGAATGGATTCAAGCTATGCAAGAAGAGCTTCACACAATTTGACCTCAACAATGTCTAGGAGCTTGTCAAACGTCATGATCCTCGCAAGCACAATATTATTGGAACCAAATGGATCTATCGCAACAAACAAGATGAACATGGTCAAGTTGTTAGAAACAAAGCTCATCTTGTTGCTCAAGGTTACACACAAGTTGAGGGAATTGACTTTGATGAAACCTTTGCTCATGTGGCTAGGCTTGAAGCCATTCGTATACTACTAGCCTATGCTAGCCACAACAACATCCTCCTGTATCAAATCGATGTGAAGAGCGCTTTCCTCAACAGGAAAATTGAAGAAGTATATGTAGCTCAACCACCTGGTTTTGAAGATCCAAAGCATCCTGATATGGTCTACAAGCTCAACAAGGCATTGTACGGCCTCAAACAAGCGCCTCGAGCTTGGTATAGCACACCCAAAGACTTCTTGAAAAGCAAAGGCTTCAAATCTGGTTCTCTAGATCCCACTCTCTTCACGAAGACATATGATGGAGAAATGTTTGTATGCCAAACCTATGTGGATGCCATTATCTTCGGCTGCGCTGACAAAAGATATAGTGATGAGTTTGAGCATATGATGCGAGAGCAATATCACAAGAAAAATATCTCAAAGAATGCTTGAAGAAGTTTGGAATGCAAGACTACAAAGGGTACAAGATGCCAATGCCAACCAAAGGCCAATTGGGCCCCGATGACAATGGTAAAGAGTTTGATCAAAAGGTATACCACTCCATGATTGGTTATTTGTTGTATTTATGTGCATCTAGGCAAGATATAATGCTTAGTGTTTGCATGTGTTCCTGATTCCAAGCGGCACCAAAGGAGCCGCATCACCTTACGTTGAAGTGAATACTTTGATATTTGGCCCACACCCCGACGCTAGGATTATGGTATCCAAAGGGCTTAGAGATTGATCTAGTTGGATTCTAAGATGCTGATTATGCTAGTGACAAGGTTGATAGCAATCCCACATCAGGCACTGATAACCCACAAGTATAGGGGATCGCAACAGTTTCCGAGGGTAGAGTATTTAGCCCAAATTTATTGATTCGACACAAAGGGGAGCCAAAGAATATTCATGAGTATTAGCAGTAGAGTTGTCAATTCAACCACACCTGAAAGACTTAATATCTGTAGCAAAGTATTTAGTAGCAAAGTAGTATGGAAGTGACAGTAATAGTGGCAAAAGTAACAGTAGCAGTTTTGTAGTGATTGTAACAGCAATAACAACAAAAATAACTTAGCAACGATCAATGTGTGAAGAGCTCGTAGGCATTGGATCGTCAATTATAATTGTGTTTGATAATATTCATCATGTAGCAGTCATAACCTACGGTGACACGGGACTAGCTCAAATTCATCAATATAATGTAGGCATGTATTCCGTATATAGTCCATACATGCTTATGGAAAAGAACTTGCATGACATCTTTGTCCTACCCTCCCGTGGCAGTGGGGTCCTAATGGAAACTAAGGGATATTAAGGCCTCCATTTTAATAGAGAACCGGACCAAAGCATTAGCACTTAATTAGTGAATACATGAACTCCTCAAACTACGGTAATCATCGAAAAGAATCCCAATTATTGTCACCTTGGTGTATGCGGATCATAACTTGTAATAGGTGTGTACAACTTGCAAGATAGGATCAAGAACTCACATGTATTCATGAAAACATAATAGGTTCAGATCTGAAATCATGACACTCGGGCCCTAGTGACAAGCATTAAGCATAACAAAGTCATAGCAACATCAATCTCAGAACATAGTGGATAATAGGGATCAAACCCTAACAAAACTAACTTGATTACATCATAAATCTCATCCAACCCATCACCGTCCAGCGAGCCTACGATGAAATTACTCACTCCCCGCGATGAGCATCATGAAATTGGTGATGGAGGAAGTTTGGTGATGATGATGGCGATGAATCCCCCTATCCGGAGCCCCGAACAGACTCCAGATCAGCCCTCTCGATGAAGAACAAGAGGCGGCAGCGGCTCCGTATCGTAGAACGTGATGATTTCTTGTCTTTGATTTTTTTCTCCCCGAATAGGTACTTATAGAGTTGGAGTTAGGGTCGAAGGAGGTCCAAGGGGGCCATAAGCCTACAGGGTGCGCCCCAGGGGGGTGGGCGCTTGATACGTCCGTTTTGCATCATGTTTTCTTACTGTTATTTATGATGTTGTTATCCATAATAATGCTTTTTGGAGTAATTCTAATGCCTTCTCTCTCATAATTTGCAAGGTACACACCAAGAGGGAGAATTCTGACAGCTGGAAATCTAGACCTGGAAAAGCTACATCAGGCTCCTATTCTGCACAACTCCAAACAAGCTGAAACTTCAGGGAGACTTTTTATGAAATATATAAGAATTATTGGAGCAAATAACTACCAGAGGGGACCCACCAGGTGGGCACAACCCACCTGGGCGTGTTAGGGAGCCCAGGCACACCCTGGTGGGTTGTTCTCTCCTTGGCCCACCTCTGGTGCCCATCTTCTGGTATATACATCATTTTGACCTAGAAAAAATAAGGATAGGACTTTCGGGACGGAACGCCGCCACCTCGAGGCGAAACTTGGGCAGGAGCACTTTTTCCCTCCGGCGGAGTGATTCTGCCGTGGGAAATTCCCACCCAGAGGTGGAAATCATCGTCATTGTCATCACCAACAACTCTCCCATCTTGGGGAGGGCAATGTCCATCAACATCTTCAACAGCACCATCTCCACTCAAACCCTAGTTCATATCTTGTGTTCAATCTTGTTACCAGAACTATAGATTGGTGCTTGTGGGTGACTAGTAGTGTTGATTACATATTGTAGTTGATTACTATATGGTTTATTTTGTGGAAGATTATTTGTTCATATCCAATATGCTATTTAATACTCCTCTGATCATGACCATGTTTATCATTTGTGTGTAGTTACTTTTGTTCTTGAGGTCACGGGAGAAATCATGTTGCAAGTAATCATGTGAATTTGAAATGTGTTCGGTATTTTGATAGTATGTATGTTGTGATTCCCTTAGTGGTGTCATGTGAATGTTGACTACATGACACTTCACCATATTTGGGCCAAGGGAATGCATTGTGGAGTAGCAATTAGGTGATGGGTCGCGATAGTGACATAAGCTTAAACACCTGTTTATGCGCTATTCCGTAAGGAACCAATTGGATCCAAAAGTTTAATGCTATGGTTAGAATTTATTCTTAATTCTTTTCTCATAGTTATGGATGCTTGCGCGGGGCGGGGGGGGGGGGAGGGGGTTAATTATAAGTAGGAGGTTTGTTCAAGTAAGAAACACACCTAAGCACCGGTCCACCCACATATCAAATTATCAATGTACTGAACACGAATTAAACCAACATGATGAAAGTGGCTAGATGAAATTCCCATGTACCCTCAAGAGCGCTTTGCTTATCATAAGAGACCGTTTTTGCCTGCCTTTGCCTCAAAAGGATTGGGCTACATTACTGCACTTTTGTTACTACTATCGTTACTTGCGTGTTACAAATTATCTTGCTATCAAACTACTCTATTACTTACAATTTCAGCACTTGCAGACATTACCTTACTGAAACCACTTGTCATTTGCTTCTGCTCCTTGTTGGGTTCGACACTCTTACTTATCGAAAAGAGCTACAATTGATCCGCTATACTTGTGGGTCGTCAAGGCTATTTTCTGGCGCCGATGCCGGGGAGTGAAGCGCCTTTGGTAAGTGGAATTTTGAAGCAATCCGACCTCAGACTGTCAAATCTATGTGTATAAGTATCATCCCTGGATCGGTAATGGTGACACACATAGTACTCGACGATTTATAATAGAGTTCAATCACGCACTTATTACATCGAATGTCTCAAAAGAGAACTTATTACAATAATATGGCTGAAGGCTATCTAAATAAGATAACAACGGAAGCTTCGAAGGTAAATGAGTCCATCAACTCCAACGGCATAGCTGAGTGCAC
The DNA here is from genome assembly GCF_018294505.1 of Triticum aestivum. Lineage (NCBI taxonomy): Eukaryota > Viridiplantae > Streptophyta > Magnoliopsida > Poales > Poaceae > Triticum > Triticum aestivum. Next base: position 176,238,463 of record NC_057809.1, read on the forward strand.
GACAACGACTTAGCGCACCTTACTCTTCGTCTGAAAACTCCGCAACATAATACGTTGCGGCCTATGTAGGTCAGCACATGGATATGCTGGCAAAATAACACTATAGAGCAATGAGCAGAAAACAACTATCACTACATGCATATACACTACAAAAAAGTACACTTCTGTGATGATACGTGTTTGTCACAGTAGGCCGCTTTTTTTGCATTGCATGTACATCCATGACAAATTTATGACAGAATCAAGATAGTCATACCTGTGCTGTCATAGAAGTGTTCCATGACATTACCAAAATTATCATCACAGAAGTGTCCACTTCCATGACGATAAATCGCGCATCACAGAAGTGCTTTCGTCAAGGGTGACCAACATGTGGCATCCACCGTAACAGAACGCTGTTAAGCTATCGGGTCGGGTTTTGGATCCGATAACCCGTTAACAGCCCCGACCAATGGGGATTTTCCACGTGTAAAATCATCATTGGCTGGAGGAAACATGTGTCGACTCATCGTTGGGACAGATGTCAACCACTCATTGGACGGAAGGTACCTATGATACATCGACACGTGGCACGGCCCAATAGAGGCCCATTCCTGTGAAAAGGACGGCCCGTTTGACTTGTTCAAAAGGTGGCGGGCCGACCCATGGAAAGCCTGTTAACGGCCTGTTCGCATATAGCCCATTTATAGCCCGCTAACCCAAGGCCCGTTACGTCGTATCCGAATTAGGCCCATTAGCGTAATCTGGGCCATCCAATATGATTCCAGCCTATTTTCACTTCCGGACCATGTATGGCCCATGACGTCTTTCGGCCCATATGAGGGCCTATGTAACTCTTGGCCTATTAACGACCTGTGGTGAAACTGGCCTGTAATGAACAGTGTATCACTTTATACCCATTAACGGCCCATTATTCCGTTGGGCCGTTTCTAGCCCATGTTATCTTTCGGCCTTCTCAGAGCCCATTTATTATTGGGCTCATTTCTAGCATTCGTTTACTTACGGCCCGTTACTGTCATTTTCTGCTTGTGGGACAAATTCAGCCCGTGGTTACAGTCGGCCCGTTTGTGGTCCGTTAATACGTTGGACCATTTTCATAGTGTCATCAAATACGGCCTATTAATGATGGCCCGTTACAGTCAGCCCATGAATGGACGATTCCAACTCTAGCCCGTTTACGGCCATAATGCGGCCTGTTATTGGCCCATGTTTGGCCAATCGGTCATACGACCCGTATAAGGCCCATTGATGATATAGCCCATAGAAGGCCCATTATTTCTACGGCCCGTAGAAGGCCTACTCTTTCTACGGCCCTTAGAAGGCCCACTGTTTCTACGGCCTGTAGGAGGCCCAGTCTCACTACAGTAAATATTAGCCCATGGTTATTGTGGCCTAGTTTTAAAAAATAGGTTATTGCAGCCACTAGTTAACCGTGGAAAAATAACTGAAATTACTACAAGCAAACAAATAAACAAGACAACAAGGAAATAAATAAGCAAGCAACTAACGCTAGACTATCACGGCTATTACACATATTACATCCACTGGGCATCAAAGTTCACCACCAGTGCAAATATAGGGAACAAAGCGGCATATCATATACACTGGCCATCAAAATTGGCCACCAGTGCAAATAAACGCGGCAGCAAAACAAGAGCATAACTGAAACAACTTTAGAAGAGCTCAAGAAACGTTATCCTGGGTATCCACCATGCTGGCAATAAGCTTAGAAAGCTGATTAGCTTTGTCCTGTTTGGCGCTAAAATCCTCCACCGCTTGCTGTTGCACCAGAAAGTATGCATCTGAATGCTCCAGGGACTTCCGCAGTCCTTCCGCTTCTTGTCGCAGCATAGCTGATCGATGTCTTTTATCTTGTAGTTGAGACTCAAGAAACCGAACTCATTCAGACAATGAGTTTGAATAGCTTGTGCAAGCGGTCGTAGCCAGTAACTCCAACACTAAACCAAGACATGATGTGTCACTATCCTGAACCTTATCTGCATTACTTCCTTTACCGTTGCTTAATAAGGTACTCTTCCCCAGTATTCTGTCAACATTCTAAAAGAAGAAACAAGCAGACTCATAACAAAGTTTAGCATGTACTAGTATATGAAACTCATTTCGGTGAACCAGTTCATTAGTAAGGTGGACAGGATTAAACTACCAAGTCTTCTATTGCCAAGTACTAGTACATAATAAAAGCATCAAACAAACATATATCTATGTCCTATGGTAGCAATGGAATCTTAAATTAGAACAGTTGTTCTTCAGGTTTAGGCACTTGTTCTACATGAACAGAGTACAGTAAGACGCAAGAATATAATACATAAAAATAAAAAATGAGCTCATAGACCTTACCACATTCTTGGTTCGGGACCAGTACAGAACAAGGCGTTCCCAGTCATCGTCCAGTAAATGTGTCTCAGGACAACGTAAGGGAATTTGACGAGTTTCTTTGCTAGTGAAGTACATTTTCTTCAAGTAATTCCGATACTGCCACCAAGCATTCTTGAAGATAGCAGAGGTATTAGCACAGGTTACCTCATCCTGAGTTTCCAAATCGGTCCTTCTCTATAGAGAAAAATGGGAAAATTTGTTGTATTATAACCATCATGGAGGTAGGATGTATGGGACGAAACAAAGTAATTGCCATGAATAACATTACTTACACATAACTCCTGGACAAACACCTGCAACTGGCATTTTCCTTCATCTTTAATATAATATTTCTAAGATGGGAAGATACACATATACGATTTAACAACATCAAATGCGATAGATGCTAAACTATGACTAGCTGGTTGTGCTTCCTCCACAGGAATAGGCGTACTAACTGGTGGAGTTGGGGTTTGCCGTGATAGTACTGACCCTTTGGGCACTGGAGCTGCCTTACTAACTGCTCTTGTTTGGGAGCTCTATGGTGGAGATGGTCTTGTGTCAACAGGAACTGGGTTACTATCGGCTGGGGTTGGGGTTAGATTGGGTGAAGCTGGTTCTCTGTCCATCATAGTAGGGGTACCATCTGCGAGAGTTTGGGTTATGTGTGGTAGGGCTGGTTCTTGTGCATGTACAACCGGGGTGCTATCTCCACCAAGAGGTAGCACTGTTTTATTTGAAGACCGTGTTTTTAGTCCGCTAGATACTGGCATCACCCGCTCCAATTCAAATGGCTAATAAACGGGAAACATAGTTGAATGTATAGACATTGTATGAGAGACAGATGCAATAGATAGTGTATGTTGTTTAACTAAAAAAATAGGGCATGAAATAGTTTACATGTATATTGTTTAACTAAAACGGATAGCATGGCATAATTTCACATATATGATGTCTTTCTAAACTGGATAGCATAGCATAACATAATTCAAAGATATGATGAATAACTAAACATGATCGCATGACATAATTCACCTACATGTTATCTAAGTAATCAAGATTGCATCATTTAATTCACATATGTGATTTATATGCTAAATAGAGGGCATTTAATATGATGTCTGAACTAAGAACATGGTGTTGAATATTGTGTATATGATGTCTAAACTATGCAATGCAAGACACCGTATGCATGATATGATCAGTATAATCGTGCCAAGTTAGAGCATACACCTCAGTGGGGGAATAGGACTGGTCATCTGTCTCTGAATCCATCTCTGAGGAGCTATCGGGACCCAACAAGAGATCTGCTTCAACAGGTAGCACTGTCTGCTCTGAAGGCCTTGTTTTCACTCCAGATTTTTCCATCTCCCACCCAAATGGCTGATTTAGAGGAAGAGTAGTTTAATGTGCAAACATTGTCAACAAATGGAAATGTAATGAAGAAAAGGATGGGCAAGATATCATTCAAATATATGATGCCTGGTTAAACAGGATGGCATTGGACATTTCACATATATTATGGCTGGCTAAAAGACATGAGACTGCATAATTCCCATATATGATATAGAAACTAAACAGTTGGCATTACAGAACATGTCTAAACTAAGCAGATGACATATATGATGTCAAAAGTAGGCACTGCAAGGCAACATATGCATGATATGACTAACATCATCATGCCAAGGTAGAGCAAACACCTTGGGGGTAAATAGGAGTGGTCAGCAGCGTCCGAATCCGCCTCAGAACAGATATCTTCATCTGGATTACAATCTGGAGAGGGGTGGGGAGGGTTTGCCATTGTACCCACCATGCAGCGATGTCTGCATGACATTGTATTGCCGCGCAAAACTCTTCTCTTTTTCTCTACATGTTCATCATGACTGTGTACAATATCTGACATGCATACGAAAAAAATATGGTGAGATTATGTAAGGAGAGCATGCAGAAATTTAGAGTGATGGTAACAACCAGTGGATCGATGTTTTTCCGCTTAACCAAAATAGCCCTAATGGATCTACATGAATGTATAGTAATAAGTGATGCAACAAGTGTACAACCTCTTTGCCGTAGCCGTGTCGACCTCAGCATCATTTGGTTGGTCGCTGAAGCAGTTGAGGCAGAGGTGGCTGTTGGAGGTGTGGAGGAAGATCTGAGGGCGATGTAGACGACGTCCAGGGCACTGCTCTGTTGTGATGGATCATTCTATCGTTGGAGCAGCTCCGGTGAGCCGTAAGACGTCAAGGCTGAAGCAGCACAAGACAGACATCGTCAATCTCAAGTGGGATTCTAATAGCATCTCTAATAGATGATGTAAAATGGATGTAAAATTAACATTACCAAAAACCACCTGACTACAATAGATCAGGTAAAAACTGTTGACTCTGAACTTAACTGTCGAAACTGAAATTTACTGTGGAATCTGAATGCTACTGTCGAAACTGAACGCAATGGTAGTAGAGAGGCACTTGACATGTAGTTTAGGGAGGGCCTACAGTTCATCTTGAACCTGCACCCCCCTGAGCCGCCAGCCACCACCGGCTGAACCGCCGGCCCCAGCGCTGCCTCGCCGCCCCGAAACAACTCGCCACCGCTGCCCCGGCCAGCCCTCTAGGCCCCCCTGCCCCCACCCTGAACACTAAAATAGATAGTGGGGTACCTCTCCGGCGAGCCCCCATCCCCGCTGCGGGTGGTTCTTCCTTAACTCTGGCGAGCCCCCCCCCCCAACCCCTGAAAATCGACTGACCCAAAAGTCGATTCATTCGACTGAATTGTGGCTTAATCAGAGCAGAGCAGCAGCACAAGCGAGGGGGAGAGCAGCAGCAGCAGCTGGGCGAGCGAGCGATCGAGCGAGAGCCAGAGCAGCAGTAGCAGATCTGGCTGGTATGGACGCCGCCGCCGAAGGGGCCTCGCACTGGGGGAGAGCCGCCGTGAAGATGTCACCCGCGGCGCCGGCTTCAAGGTAGCCGCTCCATGGGGGTGCGGGATGGAGCACCATCGGCGCTGGGAGGTCGAGTTAAGGAGAAGGTGCGATGCGATGAGTGTACAACCTCTTTGGTAGCGCCGAGTAGGCCTCGGCTTCATCCGAATAGTCGGTGAGGATGTTGCGGTTCCGGTGGAGCAGGTTAAGGCGGCCCTGTGGGGATGGAGCAGCCGCGATAGACAAGGCGATCATCGGAGCAGCTCCTTGGAGGTGTAGGACGGGGCGGCTGAACCAGCGGGACGGCGAGATGGACGACAGATCCTCATCCGGGGAGGTGGACAAGGGACATCGAGCTGTTGCGGTGGACATCGTCGTCGGGGAAGAGGCTTCGGCTGGGCAGCGGTGACATGGCGGACGAAGGAGGTTGGGGTTTTGCGGCTGGAGCGGAGAGGTTATGGCGGCCTAGGATTTCGAATGGCGAAAAGGGGGCGATGGGAGGGGGTGAAGCATGACTTAGGAACGCGCTTGTCCGAAATGTAGGGTGTGTTACAAAAGTACCCCCCACCAATTTGAACTAGCGGCCCTTTCGGCTCAGGGTTAGAAGGGGGATTTCGCGTGTCAGGATTTGGCAGCTAAAGGGAGTTTTCGCGTGCGTTGTAATTTCGGGATAGCAAGGCGCGGGTTGTGAAGGCGCCAATTTTGGGAGCACCATATCTGAATTTTCGGGATATAACAAGACGCGGGTTGAATTTTAGGGACAAGCCTAAGGTGTAGTAATATTGTACTTGTACGTACCAAATCAATTCGCACTTCCCTCAACCAAAAAGAAAAATAAAAAATAAAACTATTCACACCACACAAAGAGAGAGTATTGCCCCGTTTTAATATACAAATGCTATTCAAAGCTACTCCCTCCTTCCATTTATATAGGGCCTAATGCGTTTTTCGATGCTAACTTTTACCAAATATTAGAGCAATGATATATGACATGCAACTTACACAAAGCACACCATTAAATTCGTCTGTGAAAGGTTCTTTCAATGATATAATTTTCACATTGTGCATGTCATGTACTATTAATCTTGTCAATAGTCAAAGGCGGTCTTAAAAATCTCATTATGCCCTATATAGATGGAAGGAGGGAGTATGAATCCATGTTATGTCCGATTAATTTTTTTCGCTTGCTGTATAATGCATGTAACCTACTCATACCAACATTTTGAATTCGTTTCTCTATTTCAATAAGAATCTACAATCATGATTGTTGCCAACTTCAACCATCATAGTTTCCTTGCTATCCGCCAGATATAAATCAGACGGCCTATAATGTAGGATGGCAGGCACACCATCATCAACAACTCCATTTTTTATAAGAGTGGAGATAAAATATATTAAATGTAGTATACCATGTTCATAACCACACCATGTGTATCACCGTTATATATATTCACACATCCATCGGTTTGAAACACTATGATAAATTCTTCAAATATTCGAATTCGCTTTTTATAATGAAGTATATATGATCTCTATTCGTCTTTTACACCCACACAACCCTCTTATCTTTGTAGCTAGCGCTAACTTTCTCTTGTGCATGCAAACGCCCGCATCCCTCTCACCCTCCCTCAGCATTCTCTAGCTCCATTGCGCAAATTCGTCTTTTCACTTTAGGTCGTTCACCCACGGTGTGTGTAGGCCCCCCAACTCCTTCTTTATGGCACACATCAATCGATATGCCTCTCTAGCCAGGTGTGCCTAGCACAAACACGAGCTTCCCCTCTTCTCTTGTCACAGTCCATGCCTCACTCCAACCACTCTTTTCATCGTTCTCGTTCTCGCACACTCCTCCCCCTCGATATAGTATGCCTCTTGTACCACCTCCTACATGCATCCCTCTCTCTCTATCCTTCTCCTCATGCCTCATTTGCTTCTAACACACACATGCATGTATACCGATCGATCTCCCAACATATACCTAGATCGACTTTAACTACCCCCCATCGATCGACGTACCTCACAAGTTATGTTTCTCCTTTCTCTTACAAAGGGCGATTGATCTTCCTATGTAGTTACATCTGCTTACCACAGCCACATCGTCCCCCCTCATCATTCGTGCATGCCTCCTGACCCGTCTCTCACACGCACGTGTACAGACAACAAGCAACCATCTCCTCTCTTATTGATATTGTGGGCGTGCCCTCCGTTTTTCTAGCAAACCTATCCCACCATTTGTTAGAAGCAACTCCACTACCACCCCCTCCAACACTCTAGCTCTGTCTCTCTCCCAACCTTATTCATCTCATGCACATATGCTTGGATGCTGATCGATCTCCCTTAATACATGAGGTAGATCGATCTCCTTAATACATGAGGTAGGCCTCTCTCCCCCACCACACATATACCAGCCATTGTACCTATATAGTTAATTGGGCCTCCCTCTTCCCCCACCACACACCGATAGTCGAGCACTGCAGGTAGGTATCCATGCCATAGAGACAAACTGCACATGTCCCATCTCATGTTCCAGTAGGCCAACCACTCTATATCTTTGACGTGGGCACACACAAATTCGATGGCACTCTTTATCGATCGCACGCGCACACACACACTCACATCATCCCTCTCTTCGATTATATGGACACCTCAAGACGATGATACCTCCACTCTCTTCTCGTGGATCGCCCCCTCTATATATATGTTATATCCAGGACTCTTTTTCACACACATTGCATATGTTAATTTTTTTGATTGACCCCCCTCCCCCACAAAAAAAACTCTCAAGAACCCACACACTATATCTCTCTAGGTTTGTATCTCTCTCACACAACCCCACGCAGGTGGTGTACATATACAAGAAGAGAATAGGTGCACCGTGCACGTAATCACGCTTCGAGCCCAGCCACACCCGCGCGGGTACACAGTGGAGCTCATTTCTTTACGAAATGGCAGCCCACGTGCTAATTTGAACGCTTGTAGCGGTTGTTTACCTAGGGAGGTCGTGTACCACGCGTGCACGAAACAAAGTTCGACTTGACGCATTGCCGCGTTATTTTTAAATAAAGTTATAGCGCTCAATGGCACGTACACAGAATATAAAACGATTTTTATGGAGGAAAAGGTAGTCCGCTCTTCAGAGTATCTCTCCGGTGGCCTCTCTCTCTCACCGTTGGTCACTAATCTGGCCGCATCCCGTCCGTCGGGGGAAAGGGAGTGTGGTGGCCTCTGTCTCTCTCTCACCGTTGGTCACTGATCCGGCCGCATCCCGTCCGCCGGGGGAAAGGGAGTGCGGTGGCCTCTCTCTCTCTCTCTCACCGTTGGTCACTGATCCGGCCGCATCCCGTCCGCCGGGGGAAAGGGAGGAAGTGCATCGTTTCTCCGTTCGACGGCGCCAAGGCAGCATGTCCCGATCTACGGTACACGCCGTTCTCTCTGACCGAGCTCCAGCGCGGCAGGGCCTACGCCACCTACTCACAGATTCCGCTCGCCGCCGCTCACCTAGTTACATCCCGACGACCTCCAAGTTTCCCCTCCGGCCTTGCTCCACTGCCCATTTTCCCACATCGCTGCATGTAGATCTTCCATAGTTCTTTGCCCAAAACGTAGCTCGTCCGACGTACTTTCCATATTGCATTCTCGTCGTCACACCGTTTTAGACAAACACAACCGTGTTGTTATCTTCCCTTAGGACAAGGAATATGCTTCTTTTTTGTCGTCGCATGTGTCATCAACTGTTATTGGCCAGTAATTGTTTCCTTTCTACCTCTTTTTTGCAAACAGGGCTATCCATTTCACGTCGTTGCTATTGCGACCTTTTGGTGAACTGCACAAATCACTTTTTTCTTAAGAGTGTTTTGTGCAGTTGTACTAAAATGTCACACGGGCAACGTCTCTACATTTCAGTGCGACTGCACAAAGGGAGATTGGTTTTGCTCTATCCTCCTCATCCAACTCCGAGCCTAATCTTCTCCAACTAGTTAGTCTTAAGAGAGACTGCAAAGGTGACCGGCTTCTATTTGTGTGTTTATTGTTTCATCAGCAGTCCTCTATTATCGTAATCACACTTGATATCTTTGGAATAGGGACACTCAGCTCTATTTTAGTGGAACAGCTACTTTTTTCCCAACATGCCTTGTTGATTTAAACAGAGCTGGGGGGACGTTGCTGCCAATGAAAGCATGGATCAATTTTAATTTAACACCTTCTCACAACTTTGTCTTCAGTTGTGATGTAATTATTAGCTCTGATCTGCTAATAATTGACATGTATTAGCAAGGAAGTTAGTTTCTTATTGTTTCCGAAAGAGCATCGATGGCAAGACATGCGAAACAAAAGCTGAAAGCTCACACCATTGTAAAATTTCATGTCGCTGGAAAATTATTTGTGTAGTACGTCAATTATGTAAACAAATGATGGAAGATTGATAGCATTGCCAGAAGCCTCTTCATCATCCGGGTCCATGTGCCATGAACAAAATTATACTCCTTCGTTCCTAAATATTTGTCTTTTTACAAATTTCAAACGGGCATATTTTAGAGTGTAGATTCACTCATTTTGCTTCGTATGTGTACTCCCTCCGTTCCTAAATATTCTATTCATCTTAACAGAGATTTCAACAAGTGACTACATACGGAGAAAAATGAGTGAATCTACACTCTAAAATATGTCTATATACATCCGTATGTGCCAGTCCATTTGAAATCTCTTAAAAGACAAATATTTGAGTAGTCACTCGTTGAAATCTCTAGAAAGACAAATACTCCGGAGTATATTTAAGAACCGAGGGGGTAGTGCACAACCGCATGGGAGACTCAGCCCGGTCGTTGCGCCACATTAATAGTGAGTAATGAGCAGTCAAATCATAAGCCCCACCTTTCCCACTGTAAGTTGGTCTGAAGAAGCAACCATCAATACGCTCTTCTTTGAATCCGCTCATACTACTCCATCTGTCACTGTTTATATAGCGCGCTTCAGAAAAAAGAAAAAAATCTGTGGGACCAAGGCGACTAGCGATCGGCCTGAAAAATAACATTGGTAGTTATAGCACGACGTTTATTACTAGAGGGAATAATGCATACACACATGCATGCAGTGCTTCCACCCCGGGTACACACATGCATGCACTCTGTAGTAGTACAGTACATGGAGAGAAAAATTGTGGACTTGATTGCGGTTACCACGCACTAATTAATTGAGCATTATACCAAACGCGTCTAAAGTCTCTCTGGTGGTGGAAATGCATTGAGAGAAATGCATCATAATGAAGCGCGCCCTGTAAACTGTGACAGAGGGTGGAGTAGTATGAAGGTGCAAAACCAAGTACGCATAATACTGTGCTTGGTTCTTCTCCCCTTCGTGAAGTCGAACAATGATGGTACTCCGCATGTTGGGTACTACAGTGCATGCCTCTGACAATCTGACACCGAATGGACTGATGCATGTCCACCGAGGGTAGGTTGCATTAGTCAAAAGTCGTAAGCGAGCTTCACCTTGTCCTGCAAGCTTCTCCTCGTTCTGCGAGTTGAGGGACACACCAAAAAGTGGTGCTAGTCCATAGTCCCTCCTTTCCGATTAATATGGCTTAATCTTTTTTGCAGGTAAATGAGAGAGCTTTATTCATATATAAGCATTCTTAGGACGATCAGCCAAGACACTGGTTACTAGGAAGCGAGGTACCCCGCAAAAAAAGAAGTAGGAAGCGAGGTGTTTCATCGAGCCAGCTCTCGGCCACATTCAAAGTGCAGCAAGCATGGTTCGCACGAAGATGCGCCGCAAGGTTTGCTGACCTGTTTACATGCCGAATAACAAAAAGAGGAAATATTACTGAGCGCTACTATTTGTAACAGGATATAAGCCAGAATTAATAGAGAATTGTGGCGAGTGTTCCATGCAATCAACTTCCATTATCACATGCGAGAACCCTCGAAGAGAACCAAATGTGTTGAAGATTGCTTTATCACATTTTAAAATTATAATAAGAGTGCAGACGCTCCTCCATCCGGTTCCTAGTACTAATATAGTATGTACCTTTATGGACTATAGTAGTAGTACTAGTAAACTTTGCACTTGGCTATTAGGGAAGTCAAACAATAATAGCACTAGTAGTATAGTGTATGCTTCTGGCAATCTGACACCGAATTAACTGTTGCAGGTCCACCGCGTGAGCGAGGGAGAGCTTGCATTAGTCAAAAGTTTCTCCTTGTCCCGCGAGCCATCGCGCACAAGCTTCTCCCGCCCTGCAACCTTCTCCTTGTTCGGCAAGTTGACGGGACACAGCAAAGTAATGCTAGTCCATGCTGCCTCCTCTCCGGTTAATATGGCTTAATTTCAAACGAGATAAATACACTGTCTGTCACTGTACATTTGTAAAAATATGGTCAGTGGACTTCATAATACGCTCATTGCGCTCAATATATATATTTTCCGGTGTTCATACGGTCACTAGCTCACCCTGACTGAGTATGTGTGTGCATGCACGTGTAGGTTGAGCACTTGAGTGTGACCGTGTGTGTTCCGTCGTGTGCTCGGACATGCATGCAATAGGGCGTCGCGCGCGTTTTTGCGTCCATGTGTACGTGTGACTGTTGCATACACGTAGGGGGAGTACGTGTAGGGGCCACTAAGGAGCAGTCAAATCACACAGTAAGTTAGTCGGAAGAAGCAACCATCATTTCACTCTTGAATGACACGTACGCAATATAAAATGGTTGATATGGAGAGAAAAATAAAACCACTATATATACACTAGCAGGAGCCTAAGCTACAAGCCTGCTTGCTTAGGTTGCTCTCTTCACAAGCATAGAACGACGGGCCTGATCCCGCAGCTAGGGGAAGGGAACAATGTTCTGCATAGACGCGGTCGACATCGGCGAGGGAGAAAACCCACAGTCGGTGCATCCCAATCGGGGGTCACCGTGGTATGGGCCGATGTCGCGTCCCAACCGCCCTTCTAGCTACAGCCCGACGTCCCAGGTAGTCCATCTTCCTTTTGGAGCCGGCTTGCTCCACTACCGTAGATCCATCTCCATGTCGATATTTCTCTACTTCTACCGGCTTCTATTTGTGATGAGTTTATGTCTCATGAACTAGTGCCAGTACTATTATTCTAATCACACTTCTTCAATATCTTTGCCATCAGGGATGCTCAGGTCGATTTTAGTGGAACCGCACAAAAGCATCGTATGATCCGAGGGTGCCAGCCGTCTTTCCTTCCCGACATGGAAAGTGCTATGGAACAAGAGGTACCATAAGGTGGAGAACCAAAGAGTGCTACTTCTATTGTTGCTGACATTCTCACTAAAGAATCTCCCTCTAGCACATTCCTTCGACAGGTTCTACCTGGCCAGGAAATTAAATCATGTTTAGGGTTTAGGGTTTAAGTCATAGTGACCCCATCAGTAGTTTTTCTATCGTACACGCTCTCACAACTTTCTTATTTAGTTGTGAAGAAAATATTGGCTATGATATGTGAATCATTGAGATGCATCATCATGTGTGTTAGTTTTCCTTTGTATTTGATGGAATGTTGTAATGGGGCTACCTTGCAATAGGAATGAAAATGGAGTGGAAAAATTTCCGTTTTTCTGGAGAAAAAATGGAAACGGAGATAAACCAACGTTTCGTTTCGTTGGATCGCGCCATCGAGCAAAACCAACGTTTAAATCACGTCTGTTGTGTTCGTGTCTCACCCTCCTCCACGGCTCGACCCCACACGGTCACTCGGCATGCCACTCACCACAAACCGAGTAGTATACCATAACTTTTCCGCCTGCTTGTCGATGGATCGCGCCATAGAGTACTAGCACTACTAGAAGAGATTGACGAGTTGGGGGAGGACAGCTAGCTGTAGCACGGACTCCCAAGAACTTACTACTGGAAGAGATCACGCATGTTGTAGCAGGCTATTGCGACCTTTGAACACGGAGCAGCCGCGTGCACCCGGAAGCGGCGCGGGCGACGCTCTCTCGGCCGGCGTGCCACAATCAATGTTGGCGCCAGTGAGAGGTCGCGTCCGCTCTGGTCGGGCATGAATGCAGCACTGACCGTTTCGGGCGGGAAGCACGCGCGGGTGATGAAGAGGGTTCGGGTTGGTCAGGACCAGCCGTGGCAGCGGATCGGACATGCGCAAACAAGAGATCTTGTACGTTAATATTGCTGCGTATATAATTAACAACGTAAATAACGTGCCAGTTGGATAAATATGATTGGAGATGGAGATGGAAATGGAATTTTACGTAAACACGGATATGCATGTCTATGTCTATGTGTGTGTGCGTGACGACTCTCGCGACATGGAAGAGGGGGCGTGTTTTTGATCGAGTTTTCTTTCTTGGTACGTTAGAAAATCAGTTTGTCTAATTCACATCTAGATGTTATTTAAGGATATCACATCTAAGCTCCCACAAGTATATAATGTAGCAACTAGAAACAAAAAAAACTAGGAGAAGACCACAAATAGAGTGGACATCAACTTATATGTGACATAACTATGTCACATCTAAATGTGTCCTAGACAGACCCTTAAAAAATTGTCTGCCAATTTTCGTTTCTTTTCTCTGGGAATGCGTGTATTCTATTTAAAACCACTTCTATGGAGAGATTTTTTTACTCCATTATAGCCTCTTGTTTGATAGAGTTTCTCGCGTCTCGCTCTCTCACCCTCTCCATATCAAAACAAGATGACAGTGTCCACTCTATCTCTCTCCTCACCGGTGGTCACAGATCCGGCCGAATCCCGTCCGCTTCGGGAGGTGAGTAGGTGCAGCATTGACATTGTAGCCGTCGGCGACGGAGGAAGCCGGCGCTGGCGCAGAAGAAGATCCTCCGCACCCTTGTTCGCTGCCTCGTGTGGACAGATCCCGCCCGCCCGCCTAAATGACATCTTGTCCACCTAAGGTACAACTTCTTGTACTGGTCCAGCTCCCCAGGTCGCTGCGTGCGGGTTTTCTTCTATGCGACTACTCCCCAGCTCCCCATGCATAGTAGATAGGGTTCGTCGGCTGGTCCAACATCACCTACTAGTACTATTATAGAGGAAATTCCACTCAACAAGTTGTCCTGATTTATGCCTCGGTGGAGGTATAAATGTTGTTTCGACAAAAAGTACATGGTGGTCGTGCGGTCATTGTCCATATGGTGGTAGTACTATCACTGGTTAAATGAAGAAATGCTTTTTTTTCTCGGGTATCCTGGTTTAGTTCCCATCAAGATAATTATGATGCTTCTGTTTGTTGGTGTACTTTTCATTAATTCTTATTGACAATTGAGATGTCGTTGCTAACCCTTTTTTATATTTTTGGAAATAGCGATGCGTGTCTCCATACATGGGCATCTCTTCCTCAATTTTAGTGGAACTGCACAAAATTGGATGGCCATTGTTGTTCCGCCTCACTGTCCTCTGCCACGTGGTTCTTCCTTCCTCAAGCTTGATTACTGAGAAGAAACAGACCACAGTGAGGATTTGTCGAACTTCTTAGGTGCCTCAACCAAACTTGATGCCAAATGGATGATGCATCACCACGATGACCTATCGATGCTCATGGTTGCGTCGGCTGGTGAAGCTAATCGATTTTCAATGAAAAACAAGCTGTCTTCCATCAGTGCTCTTTGCTTGTTACGCACAAAGATGATATCCTTCGTCAGTTCACCTTGGCTACGTTGGAGACGCAGTCGTCTTTCACGTTGGTGCAATTTTCGCTAGGGTTTTACGACAGGTGGGCCCAAAATGTGGCTGGCTCACCTGTCATATAGCCAAAAGCAGGTGCAGTGAAGGCACCGGAGCTCAGTCCATACTACAGTAGTACATATATAAGCGGGAGCCTTAGCGCTTGTTCACTAGGGTTTGCACTCTCCACACGCTCGCTGCACTACATATATGTTACTCCCTCCGTTCCGAATTAGTACTTGTCTTAGATTTGTCTAGATACAGAGGTATCTAGCACTAAAATGAGTCTAGATACATTTGCTAGGGTTTGCTATATTCACAGTCTCTCACCCTCTCTTCACCAGATCTAAACAAGACTGCGTTGGCCTCTTGTCTCTCTCTCCCCCCTCACAGCTAGTGAAGGAGGCGTCTGTATCCCGTCGCACCGGGAAGGGGAGGAGGTGCAGCATTCACTCTATTGCCTTCGGCGAGGGAGGCAATCCACTGCGGGATACGCTATTCTCTTTCACCCAGCGCCTGTGCGGGAGGGCCACCGACCCCTTCTTCCTCGCTTTCGTACTTAGTGTGGGCAGATCCGGCCTCTTGCCGCACGCCTTGCCACATCCCGACGACCCTAAGGTATAATTTTCTTTGAAACCGTCGTTGCTCTAGCTGCATGTGGATCTTTTTCGATCTGTAGTCGAATCTAGATCTTGGTTCAAAGAGGAAAGAAGGGTGCGGTGGGCTGGAGCAAGAATCTAGGACGTGGTTCAATGAGGAAAGGAGGGGCGGAAAGTAGTATAGACTGGCTATCCAGCCGCTTTGTAGGTCGAAAAGGGAAAAAGGGGGTAAGCCAGTACACACATCTGTAAGGAACAAATCTCTTTGTTGAAAAGGGAAAGAAACTGGGGGGGGGGGGTCGGGTAGTTTGTGCACGACTAGATTTGCTGCCCTCACATAGGAAGAAGGTTCAAAGAGAACAAATATGGGACCAGCGCATATATGCTGCTTGGCTACATACTCTGCATCACCCATTTATACGTGTGGACGCACATGGTGCTGGCATGCCCCATGAAGCTATTTTGCTATTGTTAATCTCAGAATTAACTACTGATATGTTCTAAAAGAATTTCTCTGTTAATATGAATCAATGCAACTGTTTTAGAAATGCTACTGTCCTATACTTTGTTTTCCATCAATATAATGTAGATGCTTCTTTTTGTGGCCGCATGTTTCATCCTCCTTTATTGGCCAGTAATTGTTTTCTTTTTTTCCTCTTAAAACATGGATATCTATTCAACTCGTTGCTATAGAAAACTTAAATGTCACACCGGCAACTTTGCTTGATTTCAGTGCAACTGCACAAAACTTGATTGGATTTCCTATTCGTGTTGGTAGATTCGTATTTTATGTTGGTCGTCTCATGAAAGGTCAGTACAGGTCTTCATCCACATGATATTGTAGTGTGCTTTGAGATGCTGTGCTACTTGTATTGGTACTGTTTTAAATAAATGATGAATTGAAGCTATTGTATTGCTGTCTTTTCCCATTAAGTTGTGAACAAAAATGGGACCAACCCAGACATGATGCTTGTTGCTTTGTTACAACAAATTCAGCATCACCCCCTTTATAAGCCAGTAATTGATGCCACTCTCAGAATTAACTACTGAATCTTATTTCAAAACTGCAACACTTGTTAGGGATTGGCGGGATTACCATTTTTGTGGCCGCATGTTTCATCCTCCTTTATTAGCCAGTAATTGATTCCTTTTTTGCCTCTGCTTATATAGGGATATCTATTCAACTTGTTGCTATTGTGAAATTTTGCTTCACTACATGAAGCACTTTGCTTGATTTCAGTGCAACTGCACAAAAGGAGATTGGATTTCCTATTCGTGTTGGCAGATTCATACGTGATCTTGTGTGCGTCATGACAAGTTGGTACTTGCCTTCATCCACATGATCGTGCAGTGTGTTTTGAGATGTTGTGCTACTTGTATTGGTACTGTTTTAAATAAATGATGAATTGAAGCTATTGTATTGTTGTCTTTTCCCATTAAGTAGTGAACAAAAATGGGACCAACCCATACATGATGCTTTTTGCTTTGTTACAACAAATTCAGCATCACCCCCTTTATAAGCTTTGTCGTTCTTTATACATGTTGAAACAAGGCATTGTTAAGATAATGTCTCAGTCAATATGAATGAATCACACTGATGGAGAATTGCTACTCTCCTGCTTTGTTTCCCATTAAGATAAAGTAGATCAGTAGATGCTTTTCTTCTGGGAGTACAAGTCATCAACTGTTATTTCTTAGTAATGGTTTCCCTTATACCTATTGTTGCTTACAGGGATATCAAAATTAAAGCTCGGTTTTATTCCGACTTCGATTTTAGTTGAACTGCACAAAAGGAGCCAATGTGTAAGGCAAACTGCTGCATTACTGGGTCTAGTTGGTCGTTCCTCTTTGCAGAAAGAAGCAGTCACTGTTTGTGCTACATTACAGAAGGAATGACTGAGAAGCTTTACAGAGTATTAGTAGACACCGGTGACATGACTAGTCTGCAGAGACCATTGGCAATTTAACAATACGTGGAGTGCCCTGGGCAAAAAGTGCCCAAACAAGTATAAAATCTAGGACAGAACTCCACGATCATAGGCATTACATATTTTGAATGGGAAAAGCTTGTCGAAGTTTAATCATTGATGTTAGCAAGAAGACCTTAGTTTAATATATTGGAATTGGAAAACCTTGTCAAGATTTGCTCATTGATGTTAGCCAGAAGATATGCATTTGATATTTTTGAGTGGGACGCCCTTGGTGTGAGCAGCGTCGAGTGTTTTTTCCTATTCCTGTGTTCAGTTTAGAAGTAAATAGTTACTCTGCTGAGATATTCCTGTGTTAAGAGTTTGTTCTGAATATTTTCTATGTAATGCGAGGCCTTGTGTTTGATTGCAAAGTTGAGCTTGGAATGTTGTGGCATGCGGCATCACGAGCTGTTCACCGTGCCTCCTGAGAATAATGCTTCGTATTGTTTTGCATGTCGATCTAATGCCAGTGATTTGCTTGTTAAGAAGATCATCCTCTTTTGTTGTTTCCGTGCTGAAGAAGTTCATCGTCTGATGTTTCATTCATAGCCTATACGACAAGTTGGGTAGGTTAGACGTGAAACCATATGATCTTCCGACCAACTCATGATATTAGGCCGTGATTGGATTGTTGTTTTCCAACCAAAACCGCTTGTAAAACTGACGCTTGTAAATTAAAGCAGATGGTCTCGGACGAAGGTGCTTGGTTGGTCGATTTCGACTAGTAAAATATCGGAAGTACTTGTCACACGATAAAAACACTGAACGACACTCAGACGATTGCTAATCTAGCCGTTAGCTATTGTTTCAGCCTTGCCCATGGATGGCATGATACGCACGCCGTGCATGTATCGTCTGGTAATGTCGTCCATATAGCAGTGCTCCTAAAATATACACTGGTCTCTCAAATTACAGGCGTAACCCGCCGGTTTTACTTACAGACCTCGGGCTCTCAGTTTCATTACGCCTGTATTTTACGCGTTGTTTTCGATGACGAGTAAATTACACTTGTATGTTAATACAGGTTTGAAATAAACCAGAGCTCCCAAGCGCGGCCTTACCATTTCATGCCGTCTTAGTTTCTGGAAGGTACTCATAGGTGTCCGATGATCCTGGCTTCCTTAATGAGTAGCGGGCGCTGTATCAGACCTATTTTAATGCGGACCTTTGGAGAAAAATGGTCACTCCTATTTTAATGCGGACCTTTGGAGAAAAATGTCTAAGTGTTATGAACTGAAAGCTGGCAATAAAATTTTAGTGCGTGCACCACAACCTGGTCTAATTAACATGGATGTTTACTCCCCCAGCGTCATCAGCTGATCAAAGTCTGATCGAGGATACAGTCCTATCAACTTTCTCCATGCTATCATATTACTATTTAAGCAACCAATTGTGATATCATATTATGACTCCGTTCCTAGGCAGTAACAAATTCTATTTACCAATTTATGTGCACTATATATTCTTCTGCCATATTCTGAATAAATAATACATTTCCACCTTTTAAGCAGGATATGTTGGATGCATAATGAACGATCTGTATGTTACTAAGCATACCAAATTTCACTGGAAGGACTTGAAGCATGTCATAAACTTTGTTGATAATCTGACAGAGATAGCACAATGTATGAACGCTAGATTTTGAATGGGATTAATTAGACCTATGGTGCACACACTGAACAAGACCAATTGTGTGCACAAAATGCTGGTAAAAAGTCTTATTTTAATTTTGATGCCCATAAACTATATAGATCTTCAACGACATGTTACAATTGTTTTTTATTCTACATGTCAACAGAAATTGCCCCCTGTAGCAGTTCCTGGATCGATTTCCCAACATGGTTGAATGACACTTGTGCCTGCTAATAACGGCAAAGTGATTGCAAGGTACTGCATTTCCCGCAGAAATGGAACCATTCAAATTAACAAGTTCTCACTTCTCGTGGCAATGCATCCATATTGGAAAATTGGAGACACTGTTCTACTCATGCTCTACCAAGGCACATGAGGGATCTTCCTTTTCATTGACGAGATGCCGAGTCGCCGTGATAAAGTTGCTTCCACTGGATAGTTGTGGTTGTTGGCCCTCAGCCTCTTAATGTGTGCTAGTTGTTACTATATAAGTTAAGTATGTAGATATGGACCATATGGTTGTTGGCCCTTAGCCTGTTAAAATGAGATAGTTTTTACTATGTTAAGTACGTAGATATGGACAATATGGTTGTCAAAACCGTGTTACAAAGATCGCCCTTTTGTCGAATAGTGTAACAACTATATATATTTTCTCAAATGTTGTTACCCAAGTTCACAAATTTTCATGGAAAGTATTAGTATCGTACACAGTTCATTGACTTTAAGCGTGTGCCCGATGTCCAGAAGGCATTTGCATATTAACTGTCCGTATTGTAAGTTCACACACATGTTAACATAAGGAAACGTATATGTAATGATGTCTACTACACAACCTTCTTCTTGTAGACGTTGTTGGGCCTCCAAGTTCAGAGGTTTGTAGGACAGTAGCAAATTTCCCTCAAGTGGATAACCTAATGTTTATCAATCCATGGGAGGCGTAGGATGAAGATGGTCTCTCTCAAACAACCATGCAACCAAATAACAAAGAGTCTCTTGTGTCCCCAACACACCCAACACAATGGTAAATTGTATAGGTGCACTAGTTCAGCGAAGAGATGGTGATACAAGTGCAATATGGATGGTAGATATAGGTTTCTGTAATCTGAAAATATGAAATCAGCAAGGTAACTAATGATAAAAGTGAGCGAAAACGGTATTGCAATGTGTTGAAACAAGGCCTATGGTTCATACTTTCACTAGTGCAAGTTCTCTCAACAATAATAACATAATTGGATCATCTAACTATCCCTCAACATGCAACAAAGAGTCACTCCAAAGTCACTAATAGCGGAGAACAAACGAAGAGATTATTGTAGGGTATGAAACAACCTCAAAGTTATTCTTTCCGATCAATCCGTTGGGCTATTCCTATAAGTGTCACAAACAGCCCTAGAGTTCATAGTAAAATAACACCTTAAGACACAAATCAACCAAAACCCTAATGTCACCTAGATACTCCAATGTCACCAAGTATACGCGAGTATGATTATACGATATGCATCACACAATCTCATATTCATCTATTCAACCAACACAAAGAACTTCAACGTGTTCCCCAAAGTTTCTACCAGAGAGTCAAGATGAAAACGTGTGCCAACCCCTATGAATAAGTTCACATTGTCACGGAACCCGCAAGTTGATCACCAAAACATACATCAAGTAGATCACGTGAATATCCCATTATCACCACAGATAAGCACATGCAAGACATACATCAAGTGTTCTCAAATCCTTAAAGATTCTATCCGATAATATAACTTCAAAGGGAAAACTCAATTCATCACAAGGAGATAGAGGGGAAGAAACATCATAGGATCCAACTATAATAGCAAAGCTCGCGGTACATCAAGATCGTGCCAAATCAAGAACATGAGAGAGAGAGAGAGATCAAGCACATAGCTACTGGTACATTCCCTCATCCCCAAGGGTGAACTACTCCCTCCTCGTCATGGAGAGCGCCGGGATGACGAAGATGGCCACCAGCGATGATTCCCCCCTCCGGCAGGGTGTCAGAACAGGGTCCCGATTGGTATTTGGTGGCTACAGAGACTTGCGGCGGCGGAACTCCCGATCTAGGTTATTTTTTGGAGGTTTCTGTATTTATAGGAATTTTTGGCGTTGGTCTCATGTCAGGGGGGTCTCCGAGTCATCCACGAGAAAGGGGGACGCGCCCAGGGGGTAGGGCGCGCCCTCCCTCCTCGTGGATGGCTCGGGACTCTTCTGGCCCAACTCTTTTACTTCGGGGGCTTCTTTTGGTCCATAAAAAATCATCAAAAATTGGCACGTAAATTGGACTCCGTTTGGTATTCCTTTTCTGTAAAGCTCAAAAACATGGAAAAAACAGAAACTGGCACTGGGCTCTAGGTTAATAGGCTTGTCCCAAAAATCATATAAAATAGCATATAAATGCATATAAAACATCCAAGATTGATAATATGATAGCATGGAACAATCAAAAAATATAGATACGTTGGAGACATATAAAGCATCCCCAAGCTTAATTCCTTCTCGTCCTCGAGTAGGTAAAGGACAAAAACATAATTTTTGATGTGGAATGCTACCTAATGTAATTATGAATGTAATTTTCTTTATTGTTGCATGAATGATCAGATCTGAAAGGTTCAAGACAAAATTTTAATATTGACATGAAAATAATAGAACTTCAAGCATACTAACAAAGCAATCATGTCTTCTCAAAATAACATGGCCAAAGAAAGATATCCCTACAAAATCATATAGTCTGGCTATGCTCTATCTTCATCACACAAAATATTTAAATCATGCACAAACCTGATGACAAGCCAAGCAATTGTTTCATACATTTGATGTTGTCAAACCTTTTCAATCTTCACGCAATACATGAGCGTGAGCCATGGACATAGCACTATAGGTGGAATAGAATGGTGGTTGTGGAGAAGACAAAAAGGAGGAAGATAGTCTCACATCAACTAGGCGTATCAACGGGCTATGGAGATGACCATCAATAGATATCAATGTGAGTGAGTAGGGATTGCCATGCAACGGATGCACTAGAGCTATAAGTGCATGAAAGCTCAACAAAAGAAACTAAGTGGGTGTGCATCCAACTTGCTTGCTCACGAAGACCTAGGGAACTTTGAGGAAGCCCATCATTGAAATATAAAATCCAAGTTCTATAATGAAAATTCCCACTAGTATATGAAAGTGACAACATATGAGACTCTCTATCATGAAGATCATGATGCTACTTTGAAGCACAAGTGTGGAAAAAGGATAGTAGCATTGCCGCTTCTCTCTTTTTCTCTTTTTATTTTTTCATTTGGGCCTTTTCTCCCCTTTTTTATGCCTTTTTTTCTTTTTTTATTTTTCATCCGGAGTCTCATCCCGACTTGTGGGGGAATCATAGTCTCCATCATCCTTTCCTCACTAGGACAATGCTCTAATAATGAACATCATCACACTTTTATTTACTTACAACTTGATACTTAGAACAAAATATGACTCTATATGAATGCTTCCGGCGGTGTACCGGGATCTACAATGAATGAAGAGTGACATGTATGAAACATTATGAATGGTGGCTTTGCCACAAATATGATGTCAACTACATGATCATGCAAAGCAAATATGACAATTATGAAGCGTGTCATAATAAATGAAACGGTGGAAAGTTGCATGGCAATATATCTCGGAATGGCTATGGAAATACCATAATAGGTAGGTATGGTGGCTGTTTTGAGGAAGGTATATGGTGGGTTTATGGTACCGGCGAAAGTTGCGCGATAGTAGAGAGGCTAGCAATGGTGGAAGGGTGAGAGTGCGTATAATCCATGGACTCAACATTAGTCATAAAGAACTCACATACTTCTTGCAAAAAATCTATTAGTTATCGAAAACAAGTACGACACGCATGCTCCTAGGGGGGTAGATTGGTAGGAAAAGACCATCGCTCGTCCCCGACCGCCACTCATAAGGAGGACAATCAAAAAAATAAATCATGCTTCGACTTCATCACATAACGGTTCACCATATGTGCATGCTACGGGAATCACAAACTTCAACACAGGTATCATCAAATTCACAACTACTCAACTAGCATGACTCTAATATCACCATCTTCATATCTCAAAACAATCATAAGGAATTAAACTTCTCATAGTATTCAATGCACTTTATATGAAAGTTTTTATTATACCCATCTTGGATGCCCATCATATTAGGACTAATTTTATAGCCAAAGCAAATTACCATGCTGTTATAAAAGACTCTCAAAATAATATAAGTGAAGCATGAGAGATCAATAATTTATATAAAATAAAACCACCACCGTGCTCTATATATATATAAGTGACGCACTAGAGCAAAATTATCTAGCTCAAAAGATATAAGTGAAACACATAGTGTATTCTAATAAATTTCGATTCATGCGTGTCTCTCCCAAAAGGTGTCTACAGCAAGTATGAATGTGGTAACTAAAAAGCAAACACTCAAATCATACAAGACGCTCCAAGCAAAACACATACCATGTGGTGAATAAAAATACAGCCTGAAGTAAAGTTACCGATAGACGAAGACGAAAGAGGGGATTCCTTCCGGGGCATCCCCAAGATTAGGCTTTTGATTGTCCTAGAATTTTACCTTGGGGTGCCTTGGGCATCCCAAAGATTAGGCTCTTGCCACTCCTTATTCCAAAATCCATCAAATCTTTACCCAAAAACTTGAAAACTTCACAACACAAAACTTCAACAGAAAATCTCATAAGCTCCGTTACTATATGAAAATAATTCACCACTTTCGTACTGTTGTGAACTCATTCTAATTTTAAATTGGTGTTATATCTACTGTATTCTAACTTCTCTATGGTTCATACCCTCCGATACTACTCATAGATTCATCAAAATAAGCAAACAACACACGAAAAACAGAATCTGTCAAAAACAGAACAGTCTGTAGCAATCTGTAGGTTTCGAATACTTCTGGAACTCAAATTTTTTTGAAAAATTAGGAAGACCAGGGTAATTTCTATATTGATCTACTGCAGTTGGAATTGGTATTTTATCGCTCTCTGGTAAAAAATGAAAATTATTTTCGTGAGTGCATACTTTCTGTTTTTATTAGCAAGATCAAACAACAATCACCCAAGAATATCCTAAAGGCTTTACTTGGCACAAACTCTAATTAAAACATAAAAACACAATCATAACAAAGGCTAGATGAATTATTTATTACTAAACAGGAACAAAAATGAAAGAACAAAAATAAAATTGGGTTGCCTCCCAACAAGCACTATCGTTTAACGCCCCTAGCTAGGCATTATGATTTCAATGATGCTCACATAAAAGATAAGAATCGAAACATAAAGAGAGCATCATGAAGAATATGACTAGCACATTTAAGTCTAACCCACTTCCTATGCATAGGGATTTTGTGAGCAAACAATATTTGGGAACAAGAATCAACTAGCATAGGAAAGCAAAACAAGCATAACTTCAAGATTTTAAGCACATAGAGAGGAAAATTGATATTATTGCAATTCCTACAAGCATATATTCCTCCCTCATAATAATTTTCAGTAGAATCATGAATGAATTCAACAATATAACTATCATGTAAAAGAATTTTTTTCATGAGCCACAAGCATATAATTTTTATTACTCTCCACATAAGCAAAATTCTTCTCATTCGGAATAGTGGGATTATCATAAGAAACTCGAATAATATAAATTGTTTCCAAATTAAAAGAGTAATGTTCAAAAAAGGGTAATCATAATCATGATGGGTTTTGTAAATATAATCGTCACTACTTTTTATAACATAAGTATCATCACAATAATCATCATAAGTAGCAACTTTGTTCTCATCATAATCAATTGAAACCTCTTCCAATATAGTGGAATCTTTAGTAAATAAAGTCATGACCTCTCCAAATCCACTTTTATAATTATCACAATAAGATTCAACATCCTCCAAAATAGTGGGATCATTACTTCCTAAAGTTGACACTCTTCCAAACCCACTTCCATCAATATAATCGTCATAAATAGGAGGCATGCTATCATCATAATAAATTTTCTCATCAAAACATGGGAGGTTAAAAATATCATCTTCATAAAACATAGCATCCCCAAGCTTGGGACAAACATTAATTGCAGCAAATAAATTCTTAAACATGTCATTCTCATCAAACATAGCATCCCCAAGCTTGTGCCTTTGCATATCATAAGCATAATCACTCTCATCATTAATAGTATGGATAGCACTAATAGTATAGCAATTATCATCATCACAATGAGTGATAGGAGCAACATCATTCGGGAGGGATACCTTTTTACCTTTGCTTCTCTGTCTTTTCTTTTTCTTCTTCTCATTATGTGTGGGTTTAATCCTCCTTTTGAAGCTCCTTATTAATGGGATTTTTTGAAGAGAAAGCTCCTCCTCGTTGCCTGATTCATCATAAAAAAGATTAGGAGGATACAGGGAAACCTCTTCCCTTTCATTACTATTCTCTTCATCTTCTATTTGTTTTCTTGTCTTTATGTAATTGGCAATATAAGGATTTTCAATGCAATTCACCGCACAATACATATAAATTTCCTCTATATCAAAATCAAGAACTTTATCAAGGACAAATTCTGGAAGATCCTTCGTTATACGTTTCATTTCTTCATAACCCACAAGCAAACAAAGTTCATTATGATGTGCAAGGGAAATCAAGTCATCACCATTTTTGGACACGATTCGATCATGAAACGATTTGCATTGGAGATTTAAATGATCACGTTCATTGCAAAGTTCACAAGGATGGCTAAGAAAATTTAAATTTTCAGGACAAACATCTAGCCTTTATTGCAACCATTTAGTTTCTAAATACTTATGCCATTTGAAAAATCTATCTTCCCTATTTGGTGTGTACTTGCAAACTCTATGCACTCCACAAAAATTGACAGGCTTATAAGAGACATTTTCATCATGACTAGTGCAATCATCATTAGTACTATGGATATTCAAAGAGTTCGTACTAACAACATTGCAATCATGCTCATCATCCAAAGATTTAGTGCCAAACTTTTTAATACATTACTCTTCTAACACTTTGGCACAATTATCAGAATCCTTGTTTTCACGGAACACATTAAAAGATGAAGCATATGGGGCAACCTCAATTCCCTTTTTTGTAGTTTTATTTTAGAGACTAAACTAGTGATAAAACAAGAAACAAAAAGAGTCGATTACAAGATCTAAAGATATACCTTCAAGCGCTAACCTCCCCGGCACCGGCGCCAGAAAAGAGCTTGATGTCTACTACACAACCTTATTCTTGTAGACATCGTTAGGCCTCCAAGTGCAGAAGTTGGTAGGACAGTAGCAAATTTCCCTCAAGTGGATGACCAAAGGTTTATCAATCCGTGGGAGGCGTAGGATGAAGATGGTCTCTCTCAAACAACCCTGCAACCCACTAACAAAGAGTCTCTTGTGTCCCTAACGCACCCAATGTCGGCGTCCTGGGAACGGGGGTCCCCAGACTTGCCTGCCTAAGGCCCACGACGTGGCTCCACAAGCGGCCCTGAACGGCCCATCTTCACCAGCAACCACTCAAGACCCTCGCGAGGCGGATGACGCAAGACCTCCTCGGGGGCGGCCTCACCAGGCTGGCTCACGAGGGGCGAAGAGATCAAGGCAAGGGGCACCTCGCGAGGTCCCCATGACGCAAGCCATGACGACGAGGGCCAGGCGGGCACCAGGCTGGCGCCAGCGCATGCAGTGTCCTCGTTTCCTCTTTGGTGCTAAAGAGACAAGCGCAGACGCGGAGTCCTGAGGCGTCAAGCAAAGGTTTCCATATCGGTGCAACGAGACGAGCAGGATGGCATGACGGAGGTCACCGTGGAGCCCAAGACGACGTCACCACCAGAGCCTTTGGCAGGCAAAGACCACCTTTTGTTAGGATAGCTTGTACTAGTTGTCCCCCTTCAAACTGGCCATTGTGGGATCCCTTCCCACCTAATATTTGGGGAGAGGACCTAGTCCTCTATAAATAGTACTAGCCACCACCTTAGAAGCGGGACGATCCATCACCTCCTCATCTCACCAAGCACAAGAGCACCTCTCCTTAGGAGGTTGTTCTTCCCTTGTAACTCTTCATCCTCAGCCTAAGAGGCAATCCACCACACCACACTAGAGTAGGGTATTACACCGCATCAGTGGCCCAAACCAGTATAAATCTTGTGTCCCTTTGTTCCGCGGTTTCAACGCGCTAAGACTTGAGATTGCGGTGAGAGAATGAGCTAGAGGGGGTGAGATCTTCGTGTGCACCCCAGTGTTCGAACCTTAAGGGTTTTGCCGGAACCCGGAATCCGACACCTAATACAATGGTAAATTGTATAGGTGCACTAGTTCGGCAAAGTGATGGTGATACAAGTGCAATATTGATGGTAGATATAGGTTTTTGTAATCTTAAAATATAAAAACAGCAAGGTAACTAATGATAAAAGTGAGCAAAAACGGTATTGCAATGCGTTGAAACAAGGCCTAGGGTTCATACTTTCACTAGTGCAAGTTCTCTCAACAATAATAACATAATTGGGTCATATAACTATCCCTCCACATGCAACAAAGAGTCACTCCAAAGTCACTAATAGCAGAGAACAAACAAAGAGATTATTGTAGGGTACGAAACCACCTCAAAGTTATTATTTCCGATCAATCTGTTGGGCTATTCCTATAAGTATCACAAACAGCCCTAGAGTTCGTAGTAAAATAACACCTTAAGACACAAATCAACCAAAACCCTAATGTCACCTAGATACTCCAATGTCACCACAAGTATCCACGGGTATGATTATACAATATGCATCACACAATCTCAGATCCATTTATTCAACCAACACAAAGAACTTCAAAGAGCGCCCCAAAGTTTCTACTGGAGAGTCAAGAAGAAAACGTGTGCCAATCCCTATGCATAAGTTAACATGGTCATAGAACCCGCAAGTTGATCACCAAAACATACATCAAGTAGATCACGTGAATATCCCATGGTAACCACAGATAAGCACATGCAAGACATACATTAAGTGTTCTCAAATCCTTAAACACTCAATATGATAAGATAATTTAGAAGATAAAACTCAATTCATCAGAAGGAGATAGAGGGGGAGAAATATCATAGGATCCAACTATAATAGCAAAGCTCGCGATACATCAAGATCATGCCAAATCAAGAACACAAGAGAGAGAGAGAGAGAGATCAAACACATAGCTACTGGTACATACCCTCAGCCCCGAGGGTGAACTACTCCCTCCTCATCATGGAGAGCGCCAGGATGATGAAGATGGCCACCGGTTATGATTCCCCCCTCCGGAAGGGTGCCGGAACAGGGTCCCGATTGGTTTTTGGTGGCTACAGAGGCTTGCGGCGGCGGAACTCTCGATCTAGGTTATTTTCTGGAGGTTTATGTATTTATAGGAATTTTTGGCGTCAGTCTCACGTCAGGGGGGTCTGTGAGTCGTCCACGAGATAGGGGGACGCGCCCAAGGGGTAGGGCGCGCCCTCCACCCTCGTGGATGGCTCGGGACTCTTGTGGTCGAACTCTTTTGCTCCGTGGGCTTCTTTTGGGCCATAAAAATTTTCAAAAATTGGCACGTCAGTTGGACTCCGTTTGGTATTCCTTTTCTGTAAAACTCAAAAACAAGGAAAAACAAAAACCGGCATCGGGCTCTAGGTTAATAGGTTGGTCCCAAAAATCATTTAAAATAGCATATAAATGCATATAAAACATCCAAGATTGGTAATATAATAGCATGGAACAATCAAAAATTACAGATACGTTGGAGGCGTATCATGTAACATACTAATCATCGCACACGAGTACTCGCAGACGCATCGTGTGCGATACTCCTAGCCACCGCAAGCAACTAGTTTGCATTTTTCAAAGTTTTTTATACACACAGAGTCGCACACGAAGTAACTGTATTGACCGCCATCGCAAGCATTTTGCACCTTTTTTGACGGTTTCTTACACCACTGTTTTCAATTATTGCATCACACACAGTTTCGGCAAAGGGTCTCTGATTGTAGTGTCGCGTTAGCAATATCCTGCAGTAGTGGTTATCGAAGAGGTGATCTATATATATATATATATGGTAGATTTCTCCGCAGGATCGCAACTTGTTGTATGTCTTCTTGCTAAAGCTTTAGAGTGTTGGCTTTGGCATCAAAGAATAGGACATGCAGGCATGAGGAACTTGGCACACTCTCATGAAGAATAAGCACATCATTGGCATCGAGTGCGTCAAGTTCAAGAAGGATCATCTATGTGGTGCTCGTGAAGATGGGAAGATGACTAGGGCAAAGCATCCCTCAAAGATAATCATGACGACTTCACGTCCCTTCGAGCTGTTACACATGGACTTATTTGGCCCTACTCACCACTCTACCCTTACTACCACTACACATCTTTATGGCTTCGTTCTTGTTGATGATTATTCAAGATATACTTGGGTGAACATAATTCTCGATAAGACTGAAGTGCAGGATGTCTTCAGACGATTTGCCAATCATGCCATGACTAACTATGACATCAAGATCAAGCACATAAGGAGTGACAATGGAATGGAATTTAAGAACATAGGCCTAGACACTTATCTTGATAAACTTGGCATCACACATGAGCTCTCTGCTCCATACACTCCTCAGCAGAACGATGTCGTGGAGCTCAAGAACAGGACCCTTATTGAGATGGCTCATACGATGCTTGATGAGTGCAAGACTCCAAGAAAGTTCTGGCCTGAAGCCATTGATACTGCATGCCATAACATCAACAGAGTTTATCTTCATAAATTCTTCATGAAGACATCTTATGAACTCCTCACTGGTAAGAAGCCAAACAGAAGTTATTTCAAAGTCTTCGGTGCTAGGTGCTGGATCAAGGATCCACATCACACTTCCAAATTTGCACCGAAAGCACAAGAAAGTTTTATGTTTGGTTATGGAAAGGATTCGCACACCTACAGAGTCTTCAGCCTCTTTCACTATAAAGTGGTTGAAACTGTAGATGTGCAGTTCGATGAGACTAATGGCTCGCAAATGTGCTAGATGAAGCTTCTCCTAGTGAATATATCAAGCTAATGGGTACTGGAAAAATCATACCCTCCGAGGAACTGGCAGAAGAGGAAATTCTTCGAGGAACTGGCAGAAGAGGAAAAATCATACCCTCCGAGGAACTGGCAGAAGTTGAAACTGTAGATGTGCGGTTCGATGAGACTAACGGCTCGCAAATGTGCTAGATGTGCGGTTCGATGAGTTCGGGCATATGATGCGAGAGCAATATCAGATGTCTATGATTGGAGAGCTGAAATTCTTCCATGGTCTTAAAATCCGTGAACAGAGAAATGGCATCTTCATATCACAAGAAAAATATCTCAAAGAATGCTTGAAGAAGTTTGGAATGCAAGACTACAAAGGGTACAAGATGCCAATGCCAACCAAAGGCCAATTGGGCCCCGATGACAATGGTAAAGAGTTTGAT
Organism: Triticum aestivum; assembly: GCF_018294505.1. Classification (NCBI taxonomy): domain Eukaryota; kingdom Viridiplantae; phylum Streptophyta; class Magnoliopsida; order Poales; family Poaceae; genus Triticum; species Triticum aestivum. The sequence goes on from NC_057809.1 coordinate 176,269,125, forward strand.
CAAAAGGTATACCACTCCATGATTGGTTATTTGTTGTATTTATGTGCATCTAGGCAAGATATAATGCTTAGTGTTTGCATGTGTTCCTGATTCCAAGCGGCACCAAAGGAGCCGCATCACCTTACATTGAAGCGAATACTTTGATATTTGGCCCACACCCCAACGCTAGGATTATGGTATCCAAAGGGCTTAGAGATTGATCTAGTTGGATTCTAAGATGCTGATTATGCTAGTGACAAGGTTGATAGGAATCCCACATCAGGCACTGATAACCCACAAGTATAGGGGATCGCAACAGTTTCCGAGGGTAGAGTATTCAGCCCAAATTTATTGATTCAACATAAAGGGGAGCCAAAGAATATTCATGAGTATTAGCAATAGAGTTGTCAATTCAACCACACCTGAAAGACTTAATATCTGTAGCAAAGTATTTAGTAGCAAAGTAGTATGGAAGTAACAGTAATAGTGGCAAAAGTAATAGTAGCATTTTTGTAGTGATTATAACAGCAATAACAACAAAAATAACTTAGCAACGATCAATGTGTGAAGAGCTCGTAGGCATTGGATCGTCAATTATAATTGTGTTTGATAATATTCATCATGTAGCAGTCATAACCTACGGTGACACGGGACTAGCTCGAATTCATCAATATAATGTAGGCATGTATTCCGTATATAGTCCATACGTGCTTATGGAAAAGAACTTGCATGACATCTTTGTCCTACCCTCCCGTGGCAGTGGGGTCCTAATGGAAACTAAGGGATATTAAGGCCTCCATTTTAATAGAGAACCGAACCAAAGCATTAGCACTTAATTAGTGAATACATGAACTCCTCGAACTACGGTAATCATCGAAAAGAATCCCAATTATTGTCACCTTGGTGTATGCGGATCATAACTTGTAATAGGTGTGTACAACTTGCAAGATAGGATCAAGAACTCACATATATTCATGAAAACATAATAGGTTCAGATCTGAAATCATGACACTCGGGCCCCAGTGACAAGAATTAAGCATAACAAAGTCATAGCAACATCAATCTCAGAACATAGTGGATAATAGGGATCAAACCCTAACAAAACTAACTTGATTACATGATAAATCTCATCCAAACCATCACCGTCCAGCGAGCCTACGATGAAATTACTCACTCCCCGCGATGAGCATCATGAAATTGGTGATGGAGGAAGTTTGGTGATGATGATGGCGATGAATCCCCCTATCCGGAGCCCCGAACAGACTCCAGATTAGCCCTCTCGATGAAGAACAGGAGGCGGCAGCGGCTCCGTATCGTAAAACGCGATGATTTCTTGTCTTTGATTTTTTTTCTCCCCGAATAGGTACTTATAGAGTTGGAGTTAGGGTCGAAGGAGGTCCAAGGGGGCCATAAGCCTACAGGGTGCGCCCCAGGGGGGTGGGCGCTTGATACGTCCATTTTGCATCATGTTTTCTTACTATTATTTATGATGTTGTTATCCATAATAATGCTTTTTGGAGTAATTATAATGCCTTCTCTCTCATAATTTGCAAGGTACACACCAAGAGGGAGAATTCTGACAACTGGAAATCTAGACCTGGAAAAGCTACATCAGGCTCCTATTCTGCACAACTCCAAACAAGCTGAAACTTCAGGGAGACTTTTTATGAAATATATAAGAATTATTGGAGCAAATAACTACGAGAGGGGACCCACCAGGTGGGCACAACCCACCTGGGCGTGTTAGGGAGCCCAGGCACGCCCTGGTGGGTTGTTTCTCCTCGGCCCACCTCTGGTGCCCATCTTCTGGTATATACATCATTTTGACCTAGAAAAAATAAGGATAGGACTTTCGGGACGGAACGCCGCCGCCTCGAGGCGGAACTTGGGCAGGAGCACTTTTTCCCTCCGGTAGAGTGATTCTGCCGTGGGAAATTCCCAACCGAAGGTGGAAATCATTGTCATCGTCATCACCAACAACTCTCCCATCTTGGGGAGGGAAATGTCCATCAACATCTTCAACAGCACCATCTCCACTCAAACCCTAGTTCATATCTTGTGTTCAAACTTGTTACCAGAACTATAGATTGGTGCTTGTGGGTGACTAGTAGTGTTGATTACATATTGTAGTTGATTACTATATGGTTTATTTTGTGGAAGATTATATGTTCATATCCAATATGCTATTTAATACTCCTCTGATCATGACCATGTTTATCATTTGTGTGTAGTTACTTTTGTTCTTGAGGTCACGGGAGAAATCATGTTGCAAGTAATCATGTGAATTTGAAATGTGTTCGGTATTTTGATAGTATGTATGTTGTGATTCTCTTAGTGGTGTCATGTGAATGTTGACTACATGACACTTCATCATATTTGGGCCCAAGGGAATGCATTGTGGAGTAGCAATTAGGTGATGGGTCGCGAGAGTGACATAAGCTTAAACACCTGTTTATGCGCTATTCCGTAAGGAACCAATTGGATCCAAAAGTTTAATGCTATGGTTAGAATTTATTCTTAATACTTTTCTCATAGTTGCGGATGCTTGCGCGGGGCACGGGGGGGGGGGGGGGGGGGGGGGAGGGGGTTAATTATAAGTAGGAGGTTTGTTCAAGTAAGAAACACACCTAAGCACCGGTCCACCCACAAATCAAATTATCAAAGTACTGAACACGAATTAAACCAACATGATGAAAGTGGCTAGATGAAATTCCCATGTACCCTCAAGAGCGCTTTGCTTATCATAAGAGACCGTTTTGGCCTGCCCTTTGCCTCAAAAGGATTGGGCTACATTACTGCACTTTTGTTACTACTATCGTTACTTGCGTGTTACAAATTATCTTGCTATCAAACTACTCTATTACTTACAATTTCAGCACTTGCAGACATTACCTTACTGAAACCACTTGTCATTTGCTTCTGCTCCTCGTTGGGTTCGACACTCTTACTTATCGAAAAGAGCTACAATTGATCCGCTATACTTGTGGGTCGTCAAGGCTATTTTCTGGCGCCGATGCCGGGGAGTGAAGCGCCTTTGGTAAGTGGAATTTTGAAGCAATCCGACCTCAGACTGTCAAATCTATGTGTATAAGTATCATCCCTGGATCGGTAATGGTGACACGCACAATACTCGACGATTTATAATAGAGTTCAATCACGCACTTATTACATCGAATGTCTCAAAAGAGAACTTATTACAATAATATGGCTGAAGGCCATCTAAATAAGATAACAACGGAAGCTTCGAAGGTAAATGAGTCCATCAACTCCAACGGCATAGCTGAGTGCACGAAACGACTTAGCGCACCTTACTCTTCGTCTGAAAACTCCACAACATAATATGTTGCGGCCTATGTAGGTCAGCACATGGATATGCTGGCAAAATAACACTATAGAGCAATGAGCAGAAAACAACTATCACTACATGCATATACACTACAAAAAAGTACACTTCCATGATGATACGTGTTTGTCACAGTAGGCCGCTTTTTTGTCATGCATGTACATCCATGACAAATTTATGACAGAATCAAGATAGTGATACCTGTGCTGTCATAGAAGTGTTCCATGACATTACCAAAATTATCATCACAGAAGTGTCCACTTCCATGACGATAAATCGCGCGTCACAGAAGTGCTTTCGTCAAGGGTGACCAACACGTGGCATCCACCGTAACGGAACGCCGTTAAGCTATCGGGTCGGGTTTTGGATCCGATAACCCGTTAACAGCCCCGACCAATGGGGATTTTCCACGTGTAAAATCATCATTGGCTGGAGGAAACACGCGTCGACTCATCGTTGGGACAGATGTCAACCACTCATTGGACGGAAGGCACCTATGATACATCGACACGTGGCACGGCCCAATAGAGGCCCATTCCTGTGAAAAGGCCGGCCTGTTTGACTTGTTCAAAAGGTGGCGGGCCGACCCATGGAAAGCCTGTTAACGGCCTGTTCGCATATAGCCCATTTACAGCCCGCTAACCCAAGGCCCGTTACGCCGTATCCGAATTAGGCCCAGTAGCGTCATCTGGGCCATCCAATATCATTCCAGCCCATTTTCACTTCCGGCCCATGTATGGCCCATGACGTCTTTCGGCCCATATGAGGGCCTATGTAACTCTTGGCCTATTAACGACCCGTGGTGAAACTGGCCTGTAATGAACAGTGTATCACTTTATACCCATTAACGGCCCATTATTCCATTGGGCCGTTTCTAGCCCATGTTATCTTTCGGCCTTCTCAGAGCCCATTTATTATTGGGCTCATTTCCAGCATTCGTTTACTTACGGCCCGTTACTGTCATTTTCTGCTTGTGGGACAAATTCAGCCCGTGGTTACAGTCGGCCCGTTTGTGGTCCGTTAATACGTTGGACCATTTTAATAGCGTCATCAAATACGGCCTATTAATGATGGCCCGTTACAGTCGGCCCATGAACGGACGATTCCAACTCTAGCCCGTTTACGGCCATAATGCGGCCTGTTATTGGCCCATGTTTGGCCAATCAATCATACGACCCGTATAAGGCCCATTGATGATACAGCCCATAGAAGGCCCATTATTTATACGTCCCGTAGAAGGCCTACTGTTTCTACGGCCCTTAGAAGGCCCACTGTTTCTACGGCCCGTAGGAGGCCCAGTCTCACTACAATAAATATTAGCCCATGGTTATTGTGGCCTAGTTTTAAAAAATAGGTTATTGCAGCCACTAGGTAACCATGGAAAAATAACTGAAATGACTACAAGCAAACAAATAAACAAGACAACAAGGAAATAAATAAGCAAGCAACTAACGCTAGACTATCACGGATATTACACATATTACATCCACTGGGCATCAAAGTTCACCGCCAGTGCAAATATAGTGAACAAAGCAGCATATCATATACACTGGCCGTCAAAATTGGCCACCAGTGCAAATAAACGCGGCAGCAAAACAAGAGCATAACTAAAACAACTTCAGAAGAGCTCAAGAAACGTTATCCTGGGTATCCACCATGCTGGCAATAAGCTTAGAAAGCTGATTAGCTTTGTCGTGTTTGGCGCTAAAATCCTCCACCGCTTGCTGTTGCACCAGAAAGTATGCATCTGAATGCTCCAGAGACTTCCGCAGTCCTTCCGCTTCTTGTCGCAGCATAGCTGATTGATGTCTTTTAGCTTGTAGTTGAGACTCAAGAAACCGAACTAATTCAGACAATGAGTTTGAATAGCTTGTGCAAGCGGTAGTGGCTAGTAACTCCAACACTAAACCAAGACATGATGTGTCACTATCCTGAACCTTATCTGCATTACTTCCTTTACCGTTGCTTAATAAGGCACTCTTCCCCAGTATTCTGTCAACATTCTAAAAGAAGAAACAAGCAGACACATAATAAAGTTTAGCATGTACTAGTATATGAAACTCATTTCGGTGAACCAGTTCATTAGTAAGGTGGACAGGATTAAACTACCAAGTCTTCTATTGCCAAGTACTAGTACATAATAAAAGCATCAAACAAACATATATCTATGTCCTATGGTAGCAATGGAATCTTAAATTAGAACAGTTGTTCTTCAGGTTTAGGCACTTGTTCTACATGAACAGAGTACAGTAAGATGCAAGAATATAATACTTAAAAATAAAAAATGAGCTCATAGACCTTACCACATTCTTGGTTCGGGACCAGTACAGAACAAGGCGTTCCCAGTCATCGTCCAGTAAATGTGTCTCAAGACAACGTAAGGGAATTTGATGAGTTTCTTTGCCAGTGAAGTACGTTTTCTTCAAGTAATTCCGATATTGCCACCAAGCATTCTTGAAGATAGCAGAGGTATTAGCACAGGTTACCTCATCCTGAGTTTCCAAATCGGTCGTTCTCTATAGAGAAAAATGGGAAAATTTGCTGTATTATAACCATCATGGAGGTAGGATGTATGGGACCAAACAAAGTAATTGCCATGAATAACATTACTTACACATAACTCCTGGACAAACACCTGCAACTGGCATTTTCCTTCATCTTCAATATAACATTTCCAAGATGGGAAGATACACATATACGATTTAACAACATCAAATGCGATAGATGCTAAACTACGACTAGCTGGTTGTGCTTCCTCCATAGGAATAGGCGTAGTAACTGGTGGAGTTGGGGTTTGCCGTGATAGTACTGACCCTTTGGGCACTGGAGCTGCCTTACTAACTGCTCTTGTTTGGGAGCTCTATGGTGGAGATGGTCTTGTGTCAACAGGAACTGGGTTACTATCGGCTGGGGTTGGGGTTAGATTGGGTGAAGCTGGTTCTCTGTCCATCGTAGTAGGGGTACAATCTGCGAGAGTTTGGGTTATGTGTGGTAGGGATGGTTCTTGTGCATGTACAACCGGGGTGCTATCTCCACCAAGAGGTAGCACTGTTTTATTTGAAGACCGTGTTTTTAGTCTGCTAGATACTGGCATCACCCGCTCCAATTCAAATGGCTGATAAACGGGAAACATAGTTGAATGTACAGACATTGTATGAGAGACAGATGCAATATATAGTGTGGAAAAAATAGGGCATGAAATAGTTTACATGTATATTGTTTAACTAAAACGGATAGAATGGCATAATTTCACATATATGATGTCTTTCTAAACTGGATAGCATAGCATAACATAATTCAAAGATATGATGAATAACTAAACAGGATCGCATGACATAATTCACCTACATGTTATCTAAGTAATCAGATTGCATCATTTAATTCACATATGTGATTTATATGCTAAATAGAGGGCATTTAATATGATGTCTGAACTAAGAACATGGTGTTGAATATTGTGTATATGATGTCTAAACTATGCAATGCAAGACACCGTATGCATGATATGAGCAGTATAATCATGTAAAGTTAGAGCATACACCTCAGTGGGGGAATAGGACTGGTCATCTGTCTCTGAATCCATCTCTGAGGAGCTATCGGGACCCAACAAGAGATCTACTTCAACAGGTAGCACTGTCTCCTCTGAAGGCCTTGTTTTCACTCCAGATTTTTCCATCTCCCACCCAAATGGCTGATTTAGAGGAAGAGTAGTTTAATGTGCAAACATTGTCAATAAATGGAAATGTAATGAAGAAAAGGATGTGCAAGATATCATTCAAATATATGATGCCTGGTTAAACAGGATGGCATTGCACATTTCACATATATTATGGCTGGCTAAAAGACATGAGACTGCATAATTCCCATATATGATATAGAAACTAAACAGTTGGCACTACAGAACATGTCTAAACTAAGCAGATGACATATATGACGTCAAAAGTAGGCACTGCAAGGCAACATATGCATGATATGACTAACATCATCATGCCAAGGTAGAGCAAACACCTTGGGGGGTAAATAGGAGTGGTCAGCGGCGTCCGAATCCGCCTCAAAACAGATATCTTCCTCTGGATTACAATGTGGAGAGGGGTGGGGAGGGTTTGCCATTGTACCCACCATGCAGCGATGTCCGCATGACATTGTATTGCCGCGCAAAACTCTTCTCTTTTTCTCTACATGTTCATCATGACTGTGTACAATATCTGACATGCATACGAAAAAATATGGTGAGATTATGTAAGGAGAGCATGCAGAAATTTAGAGTGATGGTAACAACCAGTGGATCGATGTTTTTCCGTTGAACCAAAATAGCCCTAATGGATCGACGTGAATGTATAGTAATAAGTGATGCAACAAGTGTACAACCTCTTTGCCGTAGCCGTGTCGACCTCAGCATCATTGGGTTGGTCGCTGAAGCAGTTGAGGCAGAGGTGGCTGTCGGAGGTGTGGAGGAAGATCTGAGGAATCTGTAGACGGCGTCCAGGGCACTGCTCTGTTGTGATGGATCGTTCTGTCGTTGGAGCAGCTCCGGTGAGCCGTAAGACGTCAAGGCTGAAGCAGCACAAGACAGACATCGTCAATCTCAAGTGGGATTCTAATAGCATCTCTAATAGATGATGTAAAATGGATGTAAAATTAACATCACCAAAAACCACCTGACTACAACAGATCAGGTAAAAACTGTTGACTCTGAACTTAACTGTCGAAACTGAAATTTACTATGGAATCTGAATGCTACTGTCGAAACTGAACGCAATGGTAGTAGAGAGGCACTTGACATGTAGTTTAGGGTGGGCCTGCAGTTCATCTTGCACCTGCACCCCCCTGAGCCGCCAGCTACCACCGGCTGAACCGCCAGCCCCAGTGCTGCCTCGCCGCCCCGAAACAACTCGCCACCGCTGCCCCGGCCAGCCCTCTAGGCCCCCCTGCCCCCACCCTGAACACTAAGATAGATAGTGGGGTACCTCTCCGGCGAGCCCCCATCCCCGCTGCGGGTGGTTCTTCCTTAACTCCGGCGAGCCCCCCCCCCCCAATGCCTGAAAATCGACTGACCCAAAAGTCGATTCATTCGACTGAATTGTGGCTTAATCGGAGTAGAGCAGCAGCACAAGCGAGGGGGAGAGCAGAAGCAGCAGCTGGGCGAGCGAGCGATCGAGCGAGAGCCGGAGCAGCAGCAAGCAGATCCGGCTGGTATGGACGCCCCGCCGAAGGGGCCTCGCACTGGGGGAGAGCCGCCATGGAGATGTCGCCCGCGGCGCCGGCTTCAAGGTAGCCGCTCCATGGGGTGGCGGATGGAGCACCGTCGGCGCCGGGAGGTCGAGTTAAGGAGAAGTGCGATGCGATGAGTGTACAACCTCTTTGGTGGCGCCGAGTAGGCCTCGGCTTCGTCGAGGAGTCGGTGAGGATGTTGCGGTTCCGGTGGAGCAGGTTAAGGCGGCGCTGTGGGGATGGAGCAGCGCTGATAGACGAGGCGATCGTCGAGCAGCTCCTTGGAGGTGGAGGACGGGGCGGCTGAACCGGCGGGACGACGAGATGGACGACGGATCCTCATCCGGGAGGTGGACGAGGGACGTCGAGCTGTTGCGGTGGACGACGTCGTCGGGAAGAGGCTCCGGCTGGGCAGCGGTGATGTGGCGGACGGAGGAGGGTGGGGTTTCGCGGCTGGAGCGGAGAGGTTATGGCGGCCTGGGATTTCGAATGGCGAAAAGGGGGCGATGGGAGGGGGTGAAGCATGACTTAGGAACACGCTTGTCCGAAATGTAGGGTGTGTTACAAAAGTACCCCCCACCGATTTGAACTAGCGGCCCTTTCGGCTCAGGGTTAGAAGGGGGAACACACCTGTCGGGATTTGGCAGCTAAAGGGAGTTTTCGCACGCGTTGTAATTTCGGGATAGCAAGGCGCGGGTTGTGAAGGCGCCAGTTTTGGGAGCAGCATATCTGAATTTTCGGGATATAACAAGACGCGGGTTGAATTTTAGGGACAAGCCTAAGGTTTAGTAATATTGTACTTGTACATACCAAATCAATTCGCACTTCCCTCAACCAAAAAGAAAACAAAAAAATAAAACTATTCACACCACACAAAGAGAGAGTATTGCCCCGTTTTACTATACAAATGCTATTCAAAGCTACTCCCTCCTTCCATTTATATAGGGCCTAATGCGTTTTTCTATGCTAACTTTGACCAAATATTAGAGCAATGATATATGACATGCAACTTACACAAAGCACACCGTTAAATTCGTCTGTGAAAGGTTCTTTCAATGATATAATTTTCACATTGTGCATGTCATGTACTATTAATCTTGTCAATAGTCAAAGGCGGTCTTAAAAATCTCATTACGCCCTATATAGATGGAAGGAGGGAGTATGAATCCATGTTATGTCCGATTAAATTTTTTCGCTTGCTGTATAATGCATGTAACCTACTCATACCAACATTTTAGTGCATTCCAAATGTCTATAGTACCGCTGCAATTCAAACCAAATTTGAATTCGTTTCTCTATTTCAATAAGAATCTACAATCATGATTGTTGCCAACTTCAACCATCATAGTTTCCTTGCTATCCGCCAGATATAAATCAGACGGCCTATAATGCAGGATGGCAGGCACACCATCATCAACAACTCCGTTTTTTATAAGAGTAGAGATAAAATATATTAAATGTAGTATACCATGTTCATAACCACACCATGTGTATCACCGTTATATATATTCACACATCCGTCGGTTTGAAACACTATGATAAATTCTTCAAATATCGAATTCTCTTTTTATAATGAAGTATATATGATCTCTATTCGTCTTTTACACCCACACAACCCTCTTATCTTTGTAGCTAGCGCTAACTTTCTCTTGTGCATGCACACGCCCGCATCCCTCTCACCCTCCCTCAGCATTCTCTAGCTCCATCGCGCAAATTCGTCTTTTCACTTTAGGTCGTTCACCCACGGTGTGTGTAGGCCCCCCAGCTCCTTCTTTATGGCACACATCGATCGATATGCCTCTCTAGCCAGGTGTGCCTAGCACAAACACAAGCTTCCCCTCTTCTCTTGTCACCGTCCATGCCTCACTCCCACCACTCTTTTCATCGTTCTCGTACTCGCACACTCCTCCCCCTCGATATAGTATGCCTCTCGTACCACCTCCTACATGCATCCCTCTCTCTCTATCCTTCTCCTCGTGCCTCATTTGCTTCTAACACACACATGCATGTATACCGATCGATCTCCCAACATATACCTAGATCGACTTTAACTACCCCCCATCGATCGACGTACCTCACAAGTTATGTCTCTCCTTTCTCTTACAAAGGGCGATTGATCTTCCTATGTAGTTACGTCTGCTTACCACAGCCACATCGTCCCCCCTCATCATTCGTGCATGCCTCCTGACCCGTCTCTCACACGCACGTGCACAGACAACAAGCAGCCATCTCCTCTCTTATTGATATTGCGGGCGTGCCCTCCGTTTGTCTAGCAAGCCTATCCCACCATTTGTTAGAAGCAACTCCACTACCACCCCCTCCAACACTCTAGCTCTGTCTCTCTCCCAACCTTATTCATCTCCTGCACATATGCATGGATGCCGATCGATCTCCCTTAATACATGAGGCAGATCGATCTCCTTAATACATGAGGTAGGCCTCTCTCCTCCTCCACACATATACCAGCCATTGTACCTCTATAGTTAATTGGCCCTCCCTCTTCCCCCACCACACACCGATAGTCGAGCGCTGCAGGTAGGTATCCATGCCACAGAGACAAACTGCACATGTCCCATCTCATGTTCCAGTAGGCCAACCACTCTATATCTTTGACGTGGGCACACACAAATTCGATGGCACTCTTTATCGATCGCGCGCGCACACACACACACATCATCCCTCTCTTCGATTCTATGGACACCTCAAGCCGATGATACCTCCACTCTCTTCTCGTGGATCGCCCCCTCTATATATATGTTATATCCAGGACTCTATTTCACACACATTGCATATGTTAAATTTTTTGATTGACCCCCCCCCACAAAAAAAACTCTCAAGAACCCACACACTATATCTCTCTAGGTTTGTATCTCTCTCACACAACCCCACGCAGGTGGTGTACGTATACAAGAAGAGAATAGGTGCACCGTGCACGTACTCACGCTTCGTGCCCAGCCACACCCGCGCGGGTACACGGTGGAGCTCATTTCTTTATGAAATGGCAGCCCACGTGCTAATTTGAACGCCTGTAGCGGTTGTTTACCTAGGGAGGTCGTGTACCACGCGTGCACGAAACAAAGTTCGACTTGACGCATTGCCGCGTTATTTTTAAATAAAGTTATAGCGCTCAATGGCACGTACACAGAATATAAAACGATTTTTATGGAGGAAAAGGTAGTCCGCTCTTCAGAGTATCTCACACAAGGCTCCGGTGGCCTCTCTCTCTCTCACCGTTGGTCACTGATCCGGCCGCATCCCGTCCGCCGGGGGAAAGGGAGTGCGGTGGCCTCTCTCTCTCTCTCACCGTTGGTCACTGATCCGGCCGCATCCCGTCCGCCGGGGGAAAGGGAGTGCGGTGGCCTCTCTCTCTCTCACCGTTGGTCACTGATCCGGCCGCATCCCGTCCGCCGGGGGAAAGGGAGGAAGTGCATCATTTCTCCGTTCGACGGTGCCGAGGCAGCACGTCCCGATCTGCGGTACACGCCGTTCTCTCTGACCAAGCTCCGCGCGGCAGGGCCTACGCCACCTGCTCGCAGATTCCGCCCGCCGCCGCTCACCTAGTTACATCCCGACGACCTCCAGGTATCCCCTCCGGCCTTGCTCCACTGCCCGTTTTCCCACGTCGCTGCATGTGGATCTTCCATAGTTCTTTGCCCAAAACGTAGCTCGTCCGGCGTACTTTCCATATTGCATTCTCGTCCTCACACCGTTTTAGACAAACACAACCGTGTTGTTATCTTCCCTTAGGACAAGGAATATGCTTTTTTTTGTCGTCGCATGTGTCATCAACTGTTATTGGCCAGTAATTGTTTCCTTTCTACCTCTTTTTTGCAAACAGGGCTATCCATTTCACGTCGTTGCTATTGCGACCTTTTGGTGAACTGCACAAATCACTTTTTTCTTAAGAGTGTTTTGTGCAGTTGTACTAAAATGTCACACGGGCAACGTCTCTACATTTCAGTGCGACTGCACAAAGGGAGATTGGTTTTGCTCTATCCTCCTCATCCAACTCCGAGCCTAATCTTCTCCAACTAGTTAGTCTTAAGAGAGACTGCAAAGGTGACCGGCTTCTATTTGTGTGTTTATTGTTTCATCAGCAGTCCTCTATTATCGTAATCACACTTGATATCTTTGGAACAGGGACGCTCAGCTCTATTTTAGTGGAACTGCACAAAATGATCGGAATGTTGCATGCTCCAGACAGCTACTTTTTTCCCAACATGCCTTGTTGATTTAGACAGAGCTGGGGGGACGTTGCTGCCAATGAAAGCATGGATCAATTTTAATTTAACACCTTCTCACAACTTTGTCTTCAGTTGTGATGTAATTATTAGCTCTGATCTGCTAATAATTGACATGCATTAGCAAGGAAGTTAGTTTTTTATTGTTTCCGAAAGAGCATCGATGGCAAGACACGCGAAACAAAAGCTGAAAGCTCACACCATTGTACAATTTCATGTCGCTGGAAAATTATTTGTATAGTACGTCAATTATGTAAACAAATGATGGAAGCTTGATAGCATTGCCAGAAGCCTCTTCATCATCCGGGTCCATGTGCCATGCACAAAATTATACTCCTTCGTTCCTAAATATTTGTCTTTTTACAAATTTCAAACGGGCATATTTTAGAGTGTAGATTCACTCATTTTGCTTCGTATGTGTACTCCCTCCGTTCCTAAATATTCTATTCGTCTTAACAGAGATTTCAACAAGTGACTACATACGGAGCAAAATGAGTGAATCTACACTCTAAAATATGTCTATATACATCCGTATGTGCCAGTCCATTTGAAATCTCTAAAAAGACAAATATTTGAGTAGTCACTCGTTGAAATCTCTAGAAAGACAAATACTCCGGAGTATATTTAAGAACCGAGGGGGTAGTGCACAACCGCATGGGAGACTCAGCCCGGTCGTTGCGCCGCATTAATAGTGAGTAATGAGCAGTCAAATCATAAGCCCCACCTTTCCCACTGTAAGTTGCTCTGAAGAAGCAACCATCAATACGCTCTTCTTTGAATCCGCTCATACTACTCCATCCGTCACTGTTTATACAGCGCGCTTCAGAAAAAAGAAAAAAATCTGTGGGACCAAGGCGACTAGCGATCGGCCTGAAAAATAGCATTGGTAGTTATAGCACGGCGTCTATTACTAGAGGGAATAATGCGTACACACATGCATGCAGTGCTTCCACCCCGGGTACACACATGCATGCACTCCGTAGTAGTACAGTACATGGAGAGAAAATTGTGGACTTGATTGCGGTTACCACGCCCTAATTAATTGAGCATTAAACCAAACGCGTCTAAAGTCTCTCTGGTGGTGGAAATGCATTGAGAGAAATGCATCATAATGAAGCGCGCCCTGTAAACTGTGACGGAGGGTGGAGTAGTATGAAGGTGCAAAACCAAGTACGCGTACTACTGCGCTTGGCTCTTCGCCCCTTCGTGAAGTCGAACAATGATGGTACTCCGCATGTTGGGTACTACAGTGTATGCCTCTGACAATCTGACACCGAATGGACTGATGCATGTCCACCGAGGGTAGGTTGCATTAGTCAAAAGGCGTAAGCGAGCTTCACCTTGTCCTGCAAGCTTCTCCTCGTTCTGCGAGTTGACGGGACACACCAAAAAGTAGTGCTAGTCCATACTCCCTCCTTTCCGGTTAATATGGCTTAATCTTTTTTGCGGGTAAATGAGAGAGCTTTATTCATATATAAGCATTCTTAGGACGATCAGCCAAGACACTGGTCACTAGGAAGCGAGGTACCCCGCAAAAAAAGAAGTAGGAAGCGAGGTGTTTCATCAAGCCAGCTCTCGGCCACATTCAAAGTGCAGCAAGCACGGTTCGCACGAAGATGCGCCGCAAGGTTTGCTGACCTGTTTACATGCTGAATAACAAAAAAGAGGAAATATTACTGAGCGCTACTATTTGTAACAGGATATGAGCCAGAATTAAGCGAGAATTGTGGCGAGTGTTCCATGCAATCAACTTCCATTATCACATGCGAGAACCCTCGAAGAGAACCAAATGTGTTGAAGATTGCTTTATCACATTTTAAAATTATAATAAGAGTGCAGACGCTCCTCCATCCGGTTCCTAGTACTAGTATAGTACGTACCTTTATGGACTATAGTAGTAGTACTAGTAAACTTTGCGCTTGGCTGTTCGGGAAGTCGAACAATAATAGCACTAGTAGTATAGTGTATGCTTCTGGCAATCTGACACCGAATTAACTGTTGCACGTCCACCGCCTGAGCGAGGGAGAGCTTGCATTAGTCAAAAGTTTCTCCTTGTCCTGCGAGCCACCGCGCGCAAGCTTCTCCCGTCCTGCAACCTTCTCCTCGTTCGGCAAGTTGACGGGACACAGCAAAGTAATGCTAGTCCATGCTGCCTCCTCTCCGGTTAATATGGCTTAATTTCAAACGAGATAAATACACTGTCTGTCACTGTATATTTGTAAAAATACGGTCAGTGGACTTCATAATACGCTCATTGCGCTCAATATATATATTTTCCGGTGTTCATACGGTCACTAGCTCACCCTGACTGAGTATGTGTGTGCATGCACGTGTAGGTTGAGCACTTGAGCGTGACCGTGTGTGTTCCGTCGTGTGCTCGGACATGCATGCATTAGGGCGTCGCGCGCGTTTTTGCGTCCATGTGTACGTGTGACTGTTGCATACACGTAGGGGGAGTACGTGTAGGGGCCACTAAGGAGCAGTCAAATCACACAGTAAGTTAGTCGGAAGAAGCAACCATCATTTCACTCTTGAATGACACGTACGCAATATAAAATGGTTGATATGGAGAGAAAAAGAAAACCACTATATATACACTAGCAGGAGCCTAAGCTACAAGCCTGCTTGCTTAGGTTGCTCTCTTCACAAGCATAGAACGACGGGCCTGATCCCGCAGCTGGGGGAAGGGAACAATGTTCTGCGTAGACGCGGTCGACATCGGCGAGGGAGAAAACCCACAGTCGGTGCGTCCCAATCGGGGGTCACCGCGGTATGGGCCGATGCCGCGTCCCAACCGCCCTTCTAGCTACAGCCCGACGTCCCAGGTAGTCCATCTTCCTTTTGGAGCCGGCTTGCTCCACTGCCGTAGCTCCATCTCCATGTCGATCTTTCTCTACTTCTACCGGCTTCTATTTGTGATGAGTTTATGTCTCATGAACTAGTGCCAGTACTATTATTCTAATCACACTTCTTCAATATCTTTGCCATCAGGGATGCTCAGGTCGATTTTAGTGGAACTGCACAAAAGCATCGTATGATCCGAGGGTGCCAGCCGTCTTTCCTTCCCGACATGGAAAGTGCTATGGAACAAGAGGTACCAGAAGGTGGAGAACCAAAGAGTGCTGCTTCTATTGTTGCTGACATTCTCACTAAAGAATCTCCCTCTAGCACATTCCTTCGACAGGTTCTACCTGGCCAGGAAATTAAATCATGTTTAGGGTTTAGGGTTTAAGTCGTAGTGACCCCATCAGTAGTTTTTCTATCGTACACGCTCTCACAACTTTTTTCTTTAGTTGTGAAGTAAATATTGGCTATGATCTGTGAATCATTGAGATGCATCAGCATGCGTGTTAGTTTTCCTTTGTATTTGATGGAATGTTGTAACGGGGCAACCTTGGAATAGGAATGAAAATGGAGTGGAAAAGTTTCCGTTTTTCCGGAGAAAAAATGGAAACGGAGAGAAACCAACGTTTCGTTTCGTTGGATCGCGCCATCGAGCAAAACCAACGTTTAAATCACGTCTGTCGTGTTCGTGTCTCACCCTCCTCCACGGCTCGACCCCACACGGTCGCTCGGCATGCCACTCACCGCAAACCGAGTAGTATACCATAACTTTCCCGCCTGCTTGTCGATGGATCGCGCCATGGAGTACTAGCACTACTGGAAGAGATTGACGAGTTGGGGGAGGACAGCTAGCTGTAGCACGGACTCCCAAGAACTTACTACTGGAAGAGATCGCGCATGTTGTAGCCGGCTATTGCGACCTTTGAACGCGGAGCAGCCGCGTGCACCCGGAAGCGGCGCGGGCGACGCTCTCTCGGCCGGCGCGCCGCAATCAATGCCGGCGCCAGTGAGAGGTCGCGTCCGCTCTGGCCGGGCATGAATGCGGCACTGACCGTTTCGGGCGGGAAGCACGCGCGGGTGATGAAGAGGGTTCGGGTTGGTCAGGACCGGCCGTGGCAGCGGTCCGGACGTGCGCAAACAAGAGATGTTGTACGTTAATATTGCTGCGTATATAATTAACAACGTAAATAATGTGCCAGTTGGACAAATATGATTGGAGATGGAGATGGAAATGGAATTTTACGTAAACACGGATATGCATGTCTATGTCTATGTGTGTGTGCGCGACGACTCTCGCGACCTGGAAGCGGGGGCGTGTTTTTGATCGAGTTTTCTTTCTTGGTACGTTAGAAAATCAGTTTGTCTAATTCACATCTAGATGTTATTTAAGGATATCACATCTAAGCTCCCACAAGTATATAATGTAGCAACAAGAAACAAAAAAACTAGGAAAAGACCACAAACAGAGTGGACATCAACTTATATGTGACATAACTATGTCACATCTAGATGTGTCCTAGACAGACCCTTAAAAAATTGTCCGCCAGTTTTCGTTTCTTTTTTCCGGGAACGCGCGTATTCTATTTAAAACCACTGCTATGGAGAGATTTTTTTACTCCATTATAGCCTCTTGTTTGATAGAGTTTCTCGCGTCTCGCTCTCTCACCCTCTCCATATCAAAACAAGATGACAGTGTCCACTCTATCTCTCTCCTCACCGGTGGTCACAGATCCGGCCGAATCCCGTCCGCTGCGGGAGGTGAGGAGGTGCAGCGTTGACGTTGTCGCCGTCGGCGACGGAGGAAGCCGATGCGCACCGTCCTCTCGGAGCCGGCGCTGGCGCGGACGAAGATCCTCCGCGCCCTTGTTCGCTGCCGTCGTGTGGGCAGATCCCGCCCGCCCGCCTAAACGACATCTCGCCCACCTGAGGTATAACTTCTTGTACTGGTCCAGCTCCCCAGGTCGCTGCGTGCGGGTTTTCTTCTATGCGACTACTCCCCAGCTCCCCATGCATAGTAGCTAGGGTTCGTCGGCTGGTCCAACATCACCTACTAGTACTATTATAGAGGAAATGCCACTCAAAAAGTTGTCCTGATTTATGCCTCGGTGGAGGTATACATGTTGTTTCGACAAAAAGTACATGGTGGTTGTGCGGTCATTGTCCATATGGTGGTAGTACTATCACTGGTTAAATGAAGAAATGCTTTTTTTCTCGGGTATCCTGGTTTAGTTCCCATCAAGATAATTATGATGCTTCTGTTTGTTGGTGTACTTTTCATTAATTCTTATTGACAATTGAGATGTCGTTGCTAACCCTTTTTTATATTTTTGGAAACAGCGATGCGTGTCTCCATACCCGGGCATGTCTTCCTCAATTTTAGTGGAACTGCACAAAATTGGATGGCCATTGTTGTTCCGCCTCACTGTCCTCTGCCACGTGGTTCTTCCTTCCTCGAGCTTGATTACTGAGAAGAAACAGACCACAGTGAGGATTTGTCGAACTTCTTAGGTGCCTCAACCAAACTTGATGCCAAATGGATGATGCATCACCACGATGACCTATCGATGCTCATGGTTGCGTCGGCTGGTGAAGCTAATCGATTTTCAATGAAAAACAAGCTGTCTTCCATCAGTGCTCTTTTCTTGTTACGCACAAAGATGATATCCTTCGTCAGTTCACCTTGGCTACTTGGAGACGCAGTCGTCTTTCACGTTGGTGCAATTTTCGCTAGGGTTTTACGACAGGTGGGCCCAAAATGTGGCTGGCT
Organism: Triticum aestivum; assembly: GCF_018294505.1. Taxonomy (NCBI): domain Eukaryota; kingdom Viridiplantae; phylum Streptophyta; class Magnoliopsida; order Poales; family Poaceae; genus Triticum; species Triticum aestivum. Next base: position 176,287,510 of record NC_057809.1, read on the forward strand.
CACCTGTCATATAGCCAAAAGCAGGTGCAGTGAAGGCACCGGAGCTCAGTCCGTACTACAGTAGTATATATATAAGCGGGAGCCTTAGCGCTTGTTCACTAGGGTTTGCACTCTCCACACGCTCGCTGCACTACATATATGTTACTCCCTCCGTTCCGAATTAGTACTTGTCTTAGATTTGTCTAGATATAGAGGTATCTAGCACTAAAATGAGTCTAGATACATTTGCTAGGGTTTGCTATATTCACAGTCTCTCACCCTCTCTTCACAGCTAGTGAAGGAGGCATTCGTATCCCGTCGCACCGGGAAGGGGAGGAGGTGCAACATTCACTCTATTGCCTTCTGCGAGGGAGGCAATCCACTGCGGGATGCACTGTTCTCCTTCACCCAGTGCCTGTGCGGGAGGGCCACCGATCCCTTCTTCCTCGCTTTTGTACTTAGTGTGGGCAGATCCGGCCTCCCGCCGCACGCCTTGCCACATCCCGACGACCCTAAGGTATAAGTTTCTTTGAAACCGTCGTTGCTCTAGCTGCATGTGGATCTTTTTCGATCTGTAGTCGAATCTAGGTCTTGGTTCAAAGAGGAAAGAAGGGTGCGGTGGGCTGGAGCAAGAATCTAGGACGTGGTTCAATGAGGAAAGGAGGGGCGGAAAGTAGTATAGACTGGCTATCCAGCCGCTTTGTAGGTCGAAAAGGGAAAAAGGGGGTAAGCCAGTACACACATCTGTAAGGAACGAATCTCTTTGTTGAAAAGGGAAAGAAACTGGGGGGTCGGGTAGTTTGTGCACGACTAGATTTGCTGCCCTCACATAGGAAGAAGGTTCAAAGAGAACAAATATGGGACCAGCGCATATATGCTGCTTGGCTACATACTCTGCATCACCCATTTATACGTGTGGACGCACATGGTGCTGGCATGTCCCATGCAGCTATTTTGCTGTTGTTAATCTCAGAATTAACTACTGATCTGTTTTAAAAGAATTTCTCTGTTAATATGAATCAATGCAACCGTTTTAGAAATGCTACTGTCCTATACTTTGTTTTCCATCAAGATAAGGTAGATGCTTCTTTTTGTGGCCGCATGTTTCATCCTCCTTTATTGGCCAGTAATTGTTTTCTTTTTTGCCTCTTAAAACAGGGATATCTATTCAACTTGTTGCTATAGAAAACTTAAATGTCACACCGGCAACTTTGCTTGATTTCAGTGCAACTGCACAAAACTTGATTGGATTTCCTATTCGTGTTGGTAGATTCGTATTTTATGTTGGTCGTCTCATGAAAGGTCAGTACAGGCCTTCATCCACATGATTGTGCAGTGTGCTTTGAGATGCTGTGCTACTTGTATTGGTACTGTTTTAAATAAATGATGAATTGAAGCTATTGTATTGCTGTCTTTTCCCATTAAGTAGTGAACAAAAATGGGACCAACCCAGACATGATGCTTGTTGCTTTGTTACAACAAATTCAGCATCACCCCCTTTATAAGCCAGTAATTGATGCCACTCTCAGAATTAACTACTGAATCTTATTTCAAAACTGCAACACTTGTTAGGGATTGGCGGGATTACCATTTTTGTGGCCGCATGTTTCATCCTCCTTTATTAGCCAGTAATTGATTCCTTTTTTGCCTCTGTTTATACAGGGATATCTATTCAACTTGTTGCTATTGTGACATTTTGCTTCGCTACGCGAAACACTTTGCTTGATTTCAGTGCAACTGCACAAAACGAGATTGGATTTCCTATTCGTGTTGGCAGATTCGTACGTGATCTTGTGTGCGTCATGACAGGTTGGTACTTGCCTTCATCCACATGATCGTGCAGTGTGTTTTGAGATGCTGTGCTACTTGTATTGGTACTGTTTTAAATAAATGATGAATTGAAGCTATTGTATTGCTGTCTTTTCCCATTAAGTAGTGAACAAAAATGGGACCAACCCAGACATGATGCTTGTTGCTTTGTTACAACAAATTCAGCATCACCCCCTTTATAAGCTTTGTCGTTCTTTATACATGTTGAAACAAGGCATTGTTAAGATAATGTCTCAGTCAATATGAATGAATCACACTGATGGAGAATTGCTACTCTCCTGCTTTGTTTCCCATTAAGATAAAGTAGATCAGTAGATGCTTTTCTTCTGGGAGTACAAGTCATCAACCGTTATTTCTTAGTAATTGTTTCCCTTATACCTATTGTTGCTTACAGGGATATCAAAATTAAAGCTCGGTTTTATTCCGACTTCGATTTTAGTTGAACTGCACAAAAGGAGCCAATGTGTAAGGCAAACTGCTGCATTACTGGGTCTAGTTGGTCGTTCCACTTTGCAGAAAGAAGCAGTCACTGTTTGCGCTACATTACAGAAGGAATGACCGAGAAGCTTTACAGAGTATTATTAGACACCGGTGACATGACTAGTCTGCAGAGACCATTGGCAATTTAACAACACGTGGAGTGCCCTGGGCAAAAAGTGCCCAAACAAGTACAAAAGCTACGACAGGACTCCACGATCATAGGCATTACATATTTTGAATGGGAAAAGCTTGTCAAAGTTTAATCATTGATGTTAGCAAGAAGACGTTAGTTTAATATATTGGAATTGGAAAACCTTGTCAAAATTTGCTCATTGATGTTAGCCAGAAGACATGCATTTGATATTTTTGAGTGGGACGCCCTTGCTGTGAGCAGCGTCGAGTGTTTTTTCCTATTCCTGTGTTCAGTTTAGAAGTAAATAGTTACTCTGCTGAGATATTCCTGTGTTAAGAGTTTGTTCTGAATATTGTCTATGTAATGCCAGGCCTTGTGTTTGATTGCAAAGTTGAGCTTGGAATGTTGTGGCATGCGGCATCACGAGCTGTTCACCGTGCCTCCTGAGAATAATGCTTCGTATTGTTTTGCATGTCGATCTAATGCCAGTGATTTGCTTGTTAAGAAGATCATCCTCTTCTGTTGTTTCCGTGCTTAAGAAGTTCATCGTCTGATGTTTCATTCATAGCCTATACGACAAGTCGGGTAGGTTAGACGTGAAACCATATGATCTTCCGACCAACTCATGATATTAGGCCGTGATTGGATCGTCGTTTTCCAACCAAAACCGCTTGTAAAACTGACGCTTGTAAATTAAAGCAGATGGTCTCGGGCGAAGGCGCTTGGTTGGTCGATTTCGACTAGTAAAATATCGGAAGTACTTGACACACGATAAAAACGCTGAACGACACTCGGACGATTGCTAATCCAGCCGTTAGCTGTTGTTTCAGCCTTGCCCATGGATGGCATGATACGCACGTCGTGCATGTATCGTCTGGTAATGTCGTCCATATAGCAGTGCTCGTAAAATATACACTGGTCTCTCAAATTACACGCGTAACCCGCCGGTTTTACTTACAGACCTCGGGCCCTCGGTTTCATTACGCCTGTATTTTACGCGTTGTTTTCGATGACGAGTAAATTACACTTGTATGTTAATACAGGTTTGAAATAAACCAGAGCTCCCAAGCGCGGCCTTACCGTTTCATGCCGTCTCAGTTTCTCGAAGGTGCTCATAGGTGTCCGATGATCCTGGCTTCCTGAATGAGTAGCGGGCGCTGTATCAGACCATCCGTAGGGCCCGCGAGGCCCTCTCCGTTGTCCTTCGAGTTGTTGCGCTCGCCGTGGCGCCGAGCATTGTTAACATCGTCAACGAACATGAGGATTCAGGAGATGACTTTATTTTGACTGGATGACACTAGGGACCCACTAGGGCCATAGCCGTACGTACGCAAGTGCCTCCTTATTATGTACAACTATATTTTTTTGCTTTCTCCTGGTTTCCTGACATCACGGTCCCACACCATTGTCAACCTATGTAGTCAATATAAACGAGAGAATTGCACAAGGTGCGGCCGACAGCTGGGACCAAGCAGCTCGAGCAGTATTTGTGTTTTTGAGGCGTGAGCACTGCAGAGTTTTTCTTGGCGATGATTTCGTTGTTGTTCAGAGGAGAGCAGGGTATTAACTGGGCGGGCTGTGGCCCGTCTAGCCCAGGCCAGATATCCAGCCCAGATACTAATTTTTTCAAGATGAAAATGGCTAGCCCAGCTATACGTCTTTTTGAGGAATACCCAGGCAAGGTCAACTTGTTATTCTCCGCCCCGCTGGGCTGCAAATCTTTCCTAGGAGGGATGCATTAGGCTTAACAGGAAAATGGGCTTTAAAAATAATAAATGGGATGTAATTATAAAAACTGGGCAGTAACTATAAAAAAATGCACCAAACACGAAATTAGTTTATAAAATATTATTTATGGATTTTGAAAATCTTAAATTTTCATTGTTGCGCGCGCAATGTTTCGTCGGATTTTTACGTAATACAAATTTATATTTAATCTGACTAGAAATTTCGGGATAAAAATATTTCGGAGCCCATCAAAATGTGGGAAATTTTATTGAATTCTGTCTTCAACGGTTGGATGAAATTATTAATCGTTGTCCTAGCTAGAAAATGGGTTGTACTTTTAACAAACTGTAAATGGGCTATTGTAAATTCCATTAGAATTCCAAAATGGGCTGTACATTCTTACAAAACGCAAATGGGCTATAAGTTCTCTGCCACACACTTGTGGGCCTACTAAGTGACGCCTCCCCTAAAAAAATAAGTTGACGCGCATACAAGGCGTTGCCCACTAATTATAGTCAACACACGGTTCTAGCAGCAATGGCCGTTCGGTGTCTATCCAACAGATGTCGTGCTTCTTCTTCAATCTCGGATATTCTTAGCTTCGGCCGCCCAAAAAATGATTCCCCCCCTGACATCTGGGCGCACCGTTTCGGAGGCTGACCTGTGGGCCTATTAAGTTGGAGCGTACCAAGGGCTTTGTCAACTTAGTCAATAATAAATCCTTCTAGCTTCAATGACTGTACGATGTCCATCCAACGGCCGTAGTGCTTCTTCAACCTCTGGTCTTCTTGGTCCAGCCGCCCAAAGCTGCGCCGGTCGTGCCGCCTGCTCCTGCCTCCCGTGCCCGGCTGTGCTGCCCCGGAGGCCTCACCGCCCCCATACTACTCCCACCGCTGGCCAGGCCATCCCTCCACTCACCCAAACCCCCTGTTATTCTGCGGTGACGGCAGCCTCACACCGCAGCAGAACCAGTGAACCCTCGTACTCCTCTCCGCGCGGGCTTCCACTACTGCGTCTTCCCTAGCTCTGCGTCGTCCCCTTCCTAGGCCTCGCCGTCGTCAAGACCACCGCCCTGGTGCTCTCGGCGCGGCGTGGTCAACGTGGTCAATGACAGACTTCCATCGGAAGAGTACTATACGTGGAGAGGCTGACAGCTGGGTCCTGGCGGCCGCAAGGAAGTGCCTCCTTATTATGCGCAAAATAATTATTCCTCCACCTTACAGCAGGGACCCACCGGACGGGCCACCTTATTTCGCGAAAAAACGTTCCCCCCTGACTGCTCGGACCCACCGGACGGGCCAGCGTATTTCACGAAAAAACGTCCCCCCCGCTGTCAGCTCGGACCCATCGGAAGTGCATCCTTATTACGCACAAAAAAATGAATACCCCCCTGCTAGCTGGGATCCACCATGGTGGGAGGCTGACTTGTGGGCCTACTAAGTTGACTGTGACGGGGGCCTTTGTCAACTTTAGTCAATATGAACGATTCTAGCTCCAGTGACCGTAAGATGTCCATCCAACGGCCGTAGTGCTTCTTCAACCTCTAGTCTTGTTGCTCCAGCCGCCCAAAGCAGCGCCGGTCGTGCCGCATGCTCCTGCCTCCCGTGGACAGATGTGCTGCCGCGGAGGCCTCACCACCCCCTACTATTCTCACCGCTGGCCCGGCCCTGCGGCGACGGCAGCCTCACATCGCAGCCGAACCAGTGAACCCTCGTACTCCTCTCCGCGCGGGCTTCCACTGCCGCGTCTTCCCCGGCTCCCTGTCGTCCCCTTCCTAGGCCTCACCGTCGTCCACCGCCCTGGTGCTCTCGGCGCGGCGTGGTCAACGTGGTCAAGGAATGACTTCCATCGGACGTGGACTGTACATGGAGAGGCTGACAGCTGGGTCCACAGCCGCAACAAGGAACTGCCTCCTTATTACATGCAAAACAATTATTCCTCCACCTGACAGCGGGGACCCATCGGACGGCCATCGTATTTCATGAAAAAAAGTTTCCCCCTGACTGCTGGGACCCACCAGCTACACCTTAGCACGCAAGGAAGTGCGTCCGGGCAAAAAAAAAACAAAATGATTCACCCCCCTGACTGCTCGGACCCACCAGCTACATCTTCGCACGCAAGGAAGTGCCTGACAGTTGGGACCCACCTGGTCAAAGCGTACGTAGCATTGTCATTCTGGCCACGAACGTGTACGTACATATATACTGGTCGATGTAGAGGCGCGCACGTGTCGTACTAGAGGCGCGCACATAGCATGTACACGTACGTACAGCGGTCAGGGTGCAAGAAAGAAAATATGACCACGTATGTGTACATACGGGCGAGGTCTCGAACGCCTACTCACGCATACGTACGGTGAGGGCTCGTGTACATGGCTGGGTCGGAACGGAGAAACAACGTCGTCGTTGTGTTCATGGGGAGGCAACAAAATGCGTCGTGTTCATCGAGAGGGCTTGGACGGAACAGGCGATGGAAACGAGGCCTGGCATACCACAGAACGGAGGAAACGACATTGTGTTCGACCGGCCACGTTCAAAACGGGATTTTGTTCATCGGGAGGGGTCTGGCGTACAGCAAAACGGAGGAAATGGACCTCCTACGGTCGAAATGGGGGTCCTGCTCATTGGGAGGGGTGTGGCGTACCGCAAAACGGAGGAAACGGACTTGTGTTGGAGTGCTATGGTCGAAATGGAGGTCCTGTTCATCGGGAGGGGTGTGGCGTACCGCAAAACGGGACTCCACGGGATACTGTTCATCTCCACCGTCGACCTCCTCCAGCCTCCACGGTCTCCTGTTCATCCAGCCTCCACCGCGCGCTACTCCACCGGCTACTGTTCAACCACCCCTCCACTGTCTATTGTACATCTAGCCCTCCACACCACGGGGTCCTATTCAACCACCCCTCCACGGGCACCCCTCCACCGTCTACTGTTCATCCAGCCCTCCACACAACGGGGTCCTGTTCAAGCACCCCTCCACCGTCTACTATTCATCCAACCCTCCACACCACGGGGTCCTGTTCATCCACCCCTCCACGGGCACCCCTCCACCGTCTACTGTTCATCCAGCCCTCCACCACACCACGGGGTCCTGTTCATCCAGAGGCAACGCCACCGCTCACTGTTCATCCAAACCACCCCCCGCAACGCTCACTGTTCATCACATCGATCTGCTTCAGTTAGCAGCAGTAGCGAAGGAATCGCTCGATCGGGTTCAGTTAACAGCCATCGATCAATCGCTCGGGTTTAGTAACACGTAGCCTGCAGTGCAATAGCTCGGGTTCAGTTAGAGCCACCGCCTCGCACACACGCACATACGTGTATGAGAGAAACGCACATCGCTCGGCCCCCGACCTCCCACCGTAACCGGGAACTCCCCGAAATTATCCTCCCCCTCGCTTCTACCATAGTTTTTTCCGTCTAGGACGGCCCAAAGAATGTCATGCAGCTGCGTCTCCGGCCCGCCCAGGACGAAAAGCCCATTTTCTGTCATGATTTTTTGTCATAGAAGTAGGATCCCACCACATATATGATGATACTGGGTTTTTTCACAATTATCGTCATAGAAGTGTCATATGTATGACAAAAAAAATTCGTTCGGCCCAAAATGTCATGGATGTGTCTTTTTTTGTAGTGATATGGATGGTGGAGGCTCTATGGTTATCATTTGCAGAAAGCTAGTTTTTCCCTACAACAAAGGAATATACTTTGTTTAACTACAAACTTTGTTGAAAACATTGAGAATGGTAACTCCATATCAATCCCAAATTAATAATTAATAACCCAATATATTAATTAAGTGAAGTGATGAGATCAACGTAATAATTCAAGCACTAGATACTCAAGATGTCCATAACTGAAGACACGGCTAATCATGATTAGTTTGTACACTCTGCAGAAATTTGCACACTTTTCCCCACCACACTCGACCTCCTCCGTTGAATTTCTCGCTCTACATGGTGTTTGAGAAACGGATGACCGAGACACAGTCTTTCAGAAGCATTAGGTCGTTATGACGGGTAGACAGTACCACCTACATCCCCTACATCTGCTAGTCTACCACTATAAGAGGTCACACAACATACTCAACTATGCCAGAGCCCATAATGGCTTGTAGCTGCACACGGAAGTTTCCAGCATGAATAACATAATGATCCCTTTGAGCCTAGGTAGCAAACCATAGGACGATCACACGGATTCCCCAGGATCTCTTTGGACAACACTGGATACCCCAGGTGCCCACAAACCAATCCACCCAGATGTGTATTAAAGTAGCCACCTTAAGTTAACACTTAGATATAAATAACTCTCACATCTTTCGTGAATCTCACAAACCAATCCACTTATACGAGCATAGCATAGCAGTATAAGCATAATGTAGACAGTATCCATGGTTTGATATAAGACATTAGGTGCTACCTCATCAACTACTTCCAAATACCCACATGTTATCAAACCTACTCATGCAATGTTTGAGGGTTGAAACTAATGCATAAAAACAGGGTAATAAAGGGATATGATCAAAGTGTTACTTGCCTTGCTAACGATCTGAAAACCCTAGTGATTCGTAGTAGCACGGTTCGCACTCCGGAAACTCTATCATGAACAAACAATAGCACACATAAGCACTCAAGCATATGGTGCAAGTGTAAAACTCAAGAAAAAAGATCTAAACTAAAAGTTCAACTGAATAGCTTCGATTTGCAAAAAAACAATCGAATTGGAGCTACGAAACTCAAACTACGATCAAAAGAAGTTCGAATTCAAATCTGCTTGAAACCAAATTTTAATTTTTTTTCAAAATCATGTTCAAGTTTATTATCTGGAAAGAGGGGAACAAGACGAATATTTTGGCGTTAGTTTCACTGGATTTGGACAAACGAGTAAAAAGTAGCGAGGGTTTGAGGATTAGGGATTAATTTGTGATAAAAGTATTTGCAGATAGGTCCCTGGCCGAAAAAGTAAAATAGAAAGAAAAACTTAACGAACGAATGTTCACTAATAGAACTAAACGAACGAATTCATTCGTTAACAAAAACTAACGGATGAACGTTCATTAATTAACAAACTAAAATAAAAAAGATCTAACCTAAACAAAAAAAGAAAGAAAACCGGGCGGGTTTTTGCTGTTTTTACCGGTTTTCGAAAAAAACTGGCGGCGAGATTCGGCATGGCTCCGGCGGCTTCGGCGGGTCTGGTGAGGCGGCGCGAGGCAGGGCAGCGGGCGGCAGGGTGTGACGGGAGGCGGCGAAGGGAGGCAAGGAGCGCGCGTGGGGCGATGACGAGGAGGGGTGGCGGATGCGGCTTATAAAGAGGGGGGGGGGTCGGCCCGGCTTGGAGAAGGTGCACAAGGTGGCGGCGGACTCGGACTCCGGTCCAGACTCTGGCGAGGCGTGCGGGAGCGGGACTCCATCCCGGCGCGGGAAGGCGGCTGCGGTAGTGGGCCGGCTCGGCTGGGCCTTCGGCCCAGTCGGGCGAAGAAGTTTTTTTAAAATAAATTTCATCAGAAAGAAAATCCTAATAAAATATAAAAAAAATACTAAAAATACCAGAAACAATTTTCACCGTCCAAACCTAATATTTAGAACAAGGTGAACATTTTTCTGGTCTAGAAATGCAATTTTCAAAAAATGCATATTTTTTTATAATTCAAATAAAATAGCAATTTGATTTTAAAATTTCTTCTCCAATATTCCTCTCTTATTGAAGATGTCATTTTATCTTCTCTCTTTTATTTTTATTATTGGAAATAATTGGAGAGAAAAATATTATAATCAAATTGATCCTTTTTTCAAATTTGAGAAAAGTTCAAATATGGAAGTTTGTAAAATCCCAAACTCTCTCCTTGGGTGCTTGAGTTGATTAAGATTTGTAGGATCACAACCAAAATTCAAATAAAATATGATATGCATATGATGACCTATGTATAACATCCAAATTGAAAATTGGGATGTTACAAACCTACCCCCCTTAAGATGAATCTCGTCTTAAAGATTCAGGTTGGCTAGAAAATATGTGCGGGTGGTCTTTCCGTAGGTCTTCTTCTCGCTCCCAGGTGGCTTCTTCCACGGTATGGTGCCTCACTGAACTTTGCAAAACTTGATAACCTTGCTGCGTGTAACTCGGCTGGCAAACTCGAGAATCTTGACGGGTTTCTCCTTGTAGGTTAGGTCACTTTCCAATTGAATTACTTCCAGGGGCACTATATCTCTTAGAGGAATATCGGCCATTTCAGCATGGCACTTCTTCAATTGGGAAACGTGAAACACATCATGAACTCCTGACAATCCTTCTGGTAACTCCAGCTTGTAGGCCACTTCTCCCATACATTCCAAAACTTGGTATGGTCCTATAAATCTCGGGGCTAATTTTCCCTTAACTCTAAATCGTTAAACTCCTTGAAGCGGTGACACACGAAGATATGCTCTGTCTCCGACTTCGTGGACTACCTCCTTGCATTTAGTATTGGCATAACTCTTTTTCCTGGACTGAGCTACTTTAAGTCTATCATGAATCAACTTAACCTTCTCTTTAGACTCCTTAATTAAATCTGGTCCAAACAACTGACGGTCTCCAACTTCATCCCACATTAACGGTGTCCTGCACCTCCTTCCATACAAAGCTTCGAAAGGGGCCATCTTCAAACTAGCCTGGTAGCGGTTGTTGTATGAGAACTCTGCGTAGGGTAAATTATCATCCCAACTAGATCCATAATATAATGCACAAGCTCTCAACATGTCCTCCAGTATCCGATTAACTCTTTCGGTCTGTCAATCTATCTGCGGATGAAAGGCTGTACTGAACTCTAGCTTGGTACCCATAGTCTAGTGTAACTGATTCCAAAACTTCGAAGTAAACTATGTTCCTCTATCTGATACGATGGTCCTCGGAACTCCATGCAGACATACGATCTTGGTCATGTATATCTTGGCCAACCTCGCACTCATATAAGTGGTTTTCACGGGGATAAAGTCAGCCACTTTGGTCAAGCGATCTACTACTACGTAGATGGAGTCATATCCTGTTCGGGTCCTGGGTAATCCGGTGATGAAATCCATGCCAATTTTATCCCACTTCCATTCGGGTATCGGCATAGGCTGTAGTAACCCTACTGGCTTCTGATGTTCTGCCTTCACTCCCTGACATACATCACATACTGCTACATACTGGGCAATATCCCTCTTCATACCTGTCCACCAGAAATGTTCCTTCAAATCAAAATACATCTTGGTGTTTTCAGGGTGAATCGAGTATGGCGAGTCATGGGCTTCCTGAAGAATTAAGTTCCTGATCTCCGCATTATTGGGCACATATATACGGTCTTGAAACCATAAAGTTTCGTGCTCATCCTCATGAAAACCCTTGGCTTTTCCTTTGCTCATCTTCTCCTTTATGTCGACAATTTCTTTATCATCCATCTGAGCTTCTCGATTCTTTCCCAATAATCTGGACTGAACCTCCATTACTGCAACAAAACCTCTTGGAACTATTTCCAAATGAAGTTCCTGGAGATCGTCGACTAACTCCTGCGATAAACCTCCACTTACGAGGGTATTGACATAGCTCTTGCGACTCAAAGCATCTGGTACGACATTGGCCTTTCCTGGATGATAATGTAGCTTCATATCATAATCCTTTATTATCTCCAACCATCTCCTCGGCCTGAGATTCAACTCCTTCTGTGTGGAAATGTACTTCAAACTCTTGTGATCCATGTACACATCACAACGGTTTCCAATAAGAAAATGTCTCCAAGTCTTGAGCGCATGCACTACGGCTGCTAATTCCAAATCATGCGTGGCATAATTCAACTCGTGAGGTCGAAGCTGATGTGAGGCATATGAAACAACTCTTCCGTCCTGCATAAGTACACCTCCAAGTCCTAGGCGAGAAGCGTCGCAATAAAATTGGAAATCCTTGCGTATATCCAGAAGAATCAGCACTGGGGCTGTACCCAAACGTTTCTTCAACTCCCGAGAACTGGCCTCACATTCCCCGGTCCATTTGAATTTGGTGTCCTTCTTCAATAACTCCGTCACGGGTTTCGCAATTTTGGAAAAATTCTCAATGAACCTCCTATAATATCCTGTGAGTCCCAGAAAACTGCGGATCTCTCCTACTGAGGTGGGTGCCAACCACTGAGTGACAGATTGAACCTTGGTAGGGTCTACTGCTATACCTTCTCCTGATATAACATGTCCAAGAAATCCAACTTCCTTCAACCAAAACTCACATTAGCTGAACTTGGCGTATAGCTGATGGTCCCTGAGCTTCTTGAGAACTAAGAACAAATGCTCCTTGGGCTCCTTTTCATTCTTCCAGTACACCAATATATCATCAATGAACACCACAATAAACTTATCCAAAAATTCCATGAACACCTTGTTCATCAAACTCATAAAATAGGCAGTTGCGTTAGTTAATCCAAAAGACATGACCGTGTACTCATATAGCCCGTACCTTGTGGTTAAAGCTGTCTTAGGTATATCCTATTCTCAGATCTTCAACTGGTGATATCCTGATCAAAGATCGATCTTGGAGAATACTTTAGCTCCCTGCAGCTGGTCAAACAAATCTTTGATCATCGGTAGTGGGTACTTGTTCTTGATTTTCACTTCATTCAATGCCTGATAATCAACAAGCATTCTCAAAGATCCATCCTTATTCTCAACTAAGAGCACTAGGGCTCCCCACGGTGATGAACTTGGTCGGATATAACCTTTCTCTAGTAACTCCTTAATCTGCTTCTTGATTTCCTCCAGATCATTTGCGGGCATCCGATATGGTCTCTTTGATATAGGTCTGGCGCCTGGCAACAACTCTATTAAAAACTCTATGTCTTGATCTGGCGGCATGCCTGGTAATTCCTGTGGAAATACATCCGGGTAATCCCTCACAATAGACACTTCTTCCTGAACAACTCCCGAGAGGGAATTCACTTGGGTCCTCCTTGGCACATGCCTAGATACATACTTGATCCTCTTTCCCTCAGGGGTGGCGAGTAATATCTACTTTCTAGCATAGTCGATGTTTCCTCCATACTTCGATAGCCAATACATGCCTAGTATTACATCCAATCCTTGTGACTCCAAAATTATTAGGTCTGAGGGGAAACTCTATCATGAACAAACAATAGCACACATAAACACTCAAGCATAAGGTGAAAGGGTAAAACTCAAGAGAAAATATCTAAACTGAAATTTCAACTGAAGAGCTTCAATTTGCAAAAAGAAACAATCGAATCGGACCTACGAAACTCAAACTATGATCAAAAGAAGTTCGAATTCAAATCTGCTTGAAACCAAATTTTAATTTTGTCAAAATCGTGTTCAAGTTGATTATCTGGAAAGAGGGGAACAAGATGAAGATTTTTGCGTTGGTTTCACTGGATTTGGACAAACGAGAGAAATGTAGCGATGGTTTGAAAATCAGGGACTAATCTGTGAAAAAATTATTCGCGGATAGGTCCCTGGCCGAAAAATTAAAATAAAAAGAAACACTTAACGAACGAACGTTCGCTAACAGAACTAAACGAATGAATTCGTTCGTTAACAAAAACTAACCGATGAACGTTCGTTAATTAATGAACTAAAATAATAAAAGATCTAACCTAAACAGAAAAATAAAAAAAACCAAGCGGGTTTTTGCGGTTTTTACCATTTAAAAAAAACGGCGGCGAGATCCGGCGTGGCTCCGGTGGCTTCGGCGGGTCCGGTGAGGCGGCGCGATGCAGGGCAGCGGGCGGCGGGGTGCGTCGGGAGGAGGCGAAGGGAGGCGGGGAGTGGCGCGAGGCGGCGGCGCGGCACCGGGCAGGGTGCGGCGCGGCAGGGCGATTCGGAGGAGGGCTGGCGGCTGTGGCTTATAAAGAGGGGGGGTCGGCCCGGCTTGGAGAAGGGGCACGAGGCGGCGGTGGACTCGGAGTCCGGTACGGACTCCGGCGAGGCATGCGGGAGCGGGAGTCCGTCCCGGCATGGGAAGGCGGCGGCGGTAGCGGGCCGGCTCGGCTGGGCGTTCGGCCCAGTCGGGCGAAGATTTTTTTAAATAAATTTTGCCCGAAAGAAAAATCCTAGTAAAATATAAAATAGATCCCCTAAAATACCAGAAATAATTTTCATAGTCCAAACCTAATATTTAGGACAAGGTAACATTTTTCTGGTCTAGAAATGCAATTTAAAAAAATGCAATTTTTTTTCTAATTCAAACAAAATACAAATAAAATAGTAATTTGACTTTAAAATTTCTTCTCCAATATTCCTCTCTTATTGAAGAGGTCATTTTATCTTCTCTCTTTTATTTTATTATTGGAAATAATTGGAGAGAAAAATATTAAAATCAAATTGATCCTCTTTTCAAATTTGAGAAAAATTCAAATATGAAAGTTTGTGAAATCCCCAACTCTCTCCTTGGGTCATTGAGTTGCTTAAGATTTCTAGGATCACAAGCAAAATGCTAATAAAATATGATATGCATATGATGACCTATGTATAACATCCAAATTAAAAATTGGGAAGTTACAAATTTGGTAAGGAAACATTTATATAGTGTGTTGAAATTTATTGTCACTTGTTACTATGGAAAACAATCCTTTGAGGGGTTTGTTCGGATATCTTCACCTCATCAGGAACCACAATTAATTACCCCTCAACCTACTGCACCTACTGAAAAAATTGAATATGAAATTCCTTCGGGTATGACACAACAACTGCTAGATAATCCTTATGTAGGAGATGGAACCGAACATCCTGATATGCACTTGATATATGTAGAACAAATTTGTGGATTGTTTAAGCTTGCATGTCTTCCCTGGGATGAAGTTATGAAGAAGGTTTTCCCTTTATCTTTAAAGGGAAATCATTGGCATGGTATAGGCTATGTGATGATATTGGATCCTGAAATTGGAATCGTTTGAAATTGGAGTTCCACCAGAATTTTTATCCTATGCGTCTAGTTCATCGTGATCGGAATTATATATATAATTTTTGGCCTCGTGAAGGAGAAAGTATCACTCTAGCTTGGGGGAGGCTTAAGTCAATGTTAGATTCATGCCCCAATCATGAGCTCTCAAGAGAAATTATTATCCAGAACTTTTATGCTCGACTTTCTCGTAAAGATCAAACCATGCTTGATACTTCTTGTGCTGGTTCTTTTATGAAGAAGACTATTGAATTCCGGTGGGATATTTCGGAAAGAATTAAACGCAGCTCTAAAGATTGGGAACTCAACAAAGTTAAAGAGTCCGGTATTAAACTTAAGTATGATTGTGTTAAATCTTTTATGGACACCGATGCTTTTCAAAAGTTTAGCACTAAATATGGACTTGACTCTGAGATAGTAGCCTCCTTTTGTGAATCATTTGCTACTCATGTTGATCTCCCTAAAGATAAGTGGCTTAAATATCACCCACCTATTAAATAAGAAATTAAAGAACTTGTACCAATTAAAGAAGAAACTATACTTTATAATGTTGATCCATTTGTTCCTTCTTCTTATATTGAGAAACCAGCTTTCCCTGTTAGGATAAAGGAACATGCTAAAGTTTCAACCGTGGTTAACAAAAGCTATACTAGAACACCTAAACCTGATGAACAAATTAAAGTAGAACCTAGTATTGCTAGGGTAAAAGATCTCTTAGAAGAAGATATGGATGGGCATGTTATTTACTTCTATGAAGAAGCTGCTAGAATTGTGAAACCTGATAAAAAAGATAAACATAGACCTGTTGTTGGCATGCCCATCATCACAGTTAAAATAGGAGATCATTGTTATCATGGTTTATGTGACATAGGTGCTAGTGTGAGTGCTATTCCTTATACCTTATATCAAGAAATTAGGAAGGACATAGCACCCGTAGAGATAGAAGAAATAGATGTTACTATTAAACATGCTAATAGAGGCACTATATCACCAATTGGGACTGTTAGAGATGTTGAAGTCTTGTGAGGGAAAATAAAATAACCTACTGATTTTCTTGTTCTTGGTTCCCCACAAGATGAATTTTGTCCCATTATCTTTGGTTGACCTTTCTTGAACACCATTAATGCTAAAATAAATTGCATGAAACAAACTATCAGTGTTAGTTTTGGTTATGAGTCCCATGAGTTTAATTTTTTCCAAGTTTAGTAGAAATCTTCATGAAAAAGAATTGCCTAGTAAGGATGAATTAATTGGTCTTGCTTCTATTGTTGTACCACCTACAGATCCTCTAGAACAATATTTTCTAGGTCATGAAAATGATTTACATATGCATGAAGGAAATGAAATAGATAAAATTTTCTTTGAACAACGTCCTCTACTTAAACACAACTTGCCTATTGAAAGTCTAGGAGGTCCACCTCCACCTAAAGGTGATCCTATGTTTGAATTAAAACAATTCCCAGACACTTTGAAATATGCTTATCTTGATGAAAAGAAGATATATCCTGTTATTATTAGTGCTAAACTTTCAAAACATGAAGAAGAAAGATTATTGAAAGTTCTAAGGAAGCACCGAGCTGCTATTGGATATAATCTTGATGATTTAAAGGGCATTAGTCCCACTCTATGTCAGCACAAAATTAATATGGAACCTGATGCTAAACCCATTGTTGATCACCAACATCGGTTAAATCTGAAGATGAAAGAAGTGGTAAGAGTGGAAATA